>NC_053390.1:543939182-545139182 GCF_905171765.1 Bufo bufo | reverse complement strand
TTCGGTGACACAGGCTCAGCCTGCAGATGATGTAGGATATAGCACAAAATAACCACACTATCGATGGTTAAATACACTTGGTAATAGCTCTTGCTGGCGCACCACAAGTCACAAAATGGCCGCCGATCACCCCAGAAAAAAATTGATCTAAAAACGCTCTGGGCAGCCTCAAAAAAGTGAGCAAGTCAATAATAGCACTTCAATGATCCACAGCTGCAGATCGATCACAGAATCAAGTCTTTTGGAGGAGTTAATCTGCCTAATCTCGCCCTAACGTCGCAGCTGCAACCTCTCCCTATACTGATCATAGCAGAGTGACGTGCGGCGCTACGTGACTACAGCTTAGAGGCTGGGTCACATGGTGCATTGGCCAATCACAGCCATGCCAATAGTAGGCATGGCTGTGATGGCCTCTTGGGCCAAGTAGTATGACGCTTGTTGATTGGCTGCTTTGCAGCCTTTCAAAAAGCGCCAAGAAAGCGCCGAACACCGAACCCGAACCCGGACTTTTACGAAAATGTTCAGGTTCGGGTCCGTGTCACGGACACCCCAAAATTCGGTACGAACCCGAACTATACAGTTCTGGTTCGCTCATCCCTAATCACCATTTAGCTTTCAGTTCTTCTGATCCATCAGAAGAAGAGAGAGAGAAAAAAAACTGATCCCACTGCATCAGTTAAGCATAGGATTGCATAGGATCAGTTTTTCTACATGATCCAGTAAAAAAACGGATCCTGTTGCATCAGTTGTCGTCCGTTTGAGCCATTTCCATCTGAGATCCCGTGTAAAAAAACGATCTCAGATGGAAATGGCTCAAACAACTGATGCCATTTTTTTTTACTGGATCCTGTTTTTTTTGCTCTCTTTATCTGACGGATCAGAAGAATGGATAGCTAAACGGTGATGTGAATGCACCCTAAGCATGTATATATTTTCTTCTGCCAGTAATTTCATACACTTGGGAAGTCACTTACAGTTCCTGATTAATGTTTTCAGAGGATTTATTTTCTAGACACCAAAATAATGTTTTACCTGTTCCATATCCAACAAGTACAGTAAGGGTACTTTCACAGTTGCGTTTTTTTTTTCTGGCACTGAGTTCCGTCAAAAATGCTCAATGCCGGAAAAGAACTGATCAGGTATATCCCCATGCATTCTGAATGGAGAGTAATACGTTCAGGATGCATAAGGATGTCTTCAGTTCAGTCATTTTGACTGATCAGGCAAAAGATAAAACCGGTACGGTTTTATCTCCAGCCAAAAAAACTGAAGACTTGCCTGAATGCCGGATCCGACATTTTTCTCATAGGAATGTATTTGTGCCGGATCCGGCATTCAAAATACCAGAATGCCGGATCCGAAAAAAAAGGTAAAAAAAATAAATGCCAGATCTTTTTTTCCGGATAACACTGGAAAGACAGATCCGGCATTTCAATGAATCTTTTTGACTGATAAGGCATTTTTAAGACTGAGCAGGATCCTGATCAGTCTTACAAATGCCATCAGTTGGCATATATTTTGCCGGATCCGGCAGGCAGTTCCGGCAACGGATCACTCTGCTGCAAGTGTGAAAGTAGCCTAAGAAGTCTGTAAAAGTTCTCATTCACCCAGGTCATGACATATCAGTAGTAATAAGTCAGAGCAAACTGCACTTGTGTTTTCTCTTGGAGACATTTTGCTAGTTGTCTGACTGGCTTTCTCAGTTAGAATCTAACTTGACTTATTACTACTGATATACAGTAGGAAGGTGACAATGACAGAATTGCTTGCTCCTCTGTATGATAGGTGTGATCTCCTGCCAGTATGCAAAATGTGCTTTATGTATCTTTCTGCACCTCTTCTGTCCAGAATATTTCTATAGGGAAATAATGCGAGAAAAGGGAAGCACAAGGTTACTATTTTTTTTATATCCAGAAAAAAAATGAGTCTGAAAGGAGAAAATGAAATCAGTACTTCTGATTCCTATACATGGTGTAGTAAAAGTGTGTTATATATGTTATTTAGAGGAAAAAACTTTCCCATGGTAGCCAATAGTAAAATCAGTGAAAAGGAAAAGCAGTGTACTGAGAAGTTAAACAACATATTTTATGAATTGCTAAGTAAGTAATTTTATAGCATGCAAACAGTCACAAAGGACAGCATCTTGTGTTATTGCTATATAATAACCTCAAACAGTGTGTAATGACCTAACTGTAGATCGGAAACAAGCACTTATGTGTCTTCGCATTGCCCAAAAGCTAGAAGCTATTTTATATCCAGGTATGAGAAACCACCTTGCATGAATATCAGTTGAAAATACAGGTTTATTTTGGTCACCAGAAATATTTGTGCTAAAGTAATAATAAACCTAGAACAGTTGTCCTTAAGGCAAGTAGACCAATGTTTCTCAAGTCCTCAAGTGCTCCAATAGTCGTGACTAGAGAACATCCAATAGACATGCCATCCCTACAGTATCCATCTGTGGCAATTCATATTGTGCTAACAATGGTGAAAATACCTATGGAATAGTAAGGGTACGGCCACATGGTCAGGTTTGTGGATCAGAGAAGGAAAGAAAGAATACAAGACAGATACAACTTCTGGTCCTTTATGAATTCATTCTTGGTTTTGGCTTCCATGTAGAAACCTGACTGTGTGGCCGTACCTCTAGGAAATCCTAGAAACACAAACTGTTGATGAAGGTATTGTAAAACTACGTAAACCACCTGTAATAATGCCCTAGTTGTCCTTTGTAGTATTATGCACTTATATAGCTATTAAAACAGTTTTTACTTATAAAACACATAAAGCTTAAGCTACACTGGGTGTGACCAAAAGTAATGGGACAATTGGCTTCATAGCTGTTCCATGGCCAGATGTGTGTTACTCCCTCATTATCCCAATTTCAATGAGCAGATAAAAGGCCCAGAGTTAATTTCAAGTGTGCTATTTGCATTTGAAATCTGTTGCTGACAACTCTCAAGACGAGATCCAAAGAGCTGTCAATATCAGTGAAGCAAGCCATCATTAGGCTAAAAAAAACAAAAAAAAAAACAACCAGAGAGATAGCAAAAACATTAGGCGTGGCCAAAACAACTGTTTGGAACATTCTTAAAAAGAAGGAAGCTCAGCAACACCAAAAGACCCGGAAGACCACGAAAAACAACTGTAGTGGATGGCCAAAGAATTCTTTCCCTGATGAAGAAAACACTCTTCACAACAGTTGGCCAGATCACTGAACACTCTCCGAGAGGTAGGTGTATGTGTGTCAAAGTCAACAATAAAGAGGGGACTTCACCAGAGTGAATACAGAGGGTTCACCACAAGATGTAAACGATTGGTGAGCCTCAAAAACAGGAATGCCAGTTTAGAGTTTGCCAAACAACATCTAAAAAAGCCTTCACAGTTCTGAAACAACATCCTATGGACAGATGAGACCAAGATCAACTTGTACCAAAGTGATGGGAGGAGAAGAGTATGGAGAAGGAAAGGAACTGCTCGTGATCCTAAGCATACCACCTTATCAGTGAAGCATGATGGTGGTAGTGTTATGGCGTGGGCATGTATGGCTGCCAATGGAACTGGTTCTCTTTTATTTATTGATAAATGTCACTGCTGACAAAAGCAGCAGGATGAATTCTGAAGTGTTTCGGGCAATATTATCTGCTCATATTCAGCCAAATGCTTCAGAACTCATTGGACGGCGCTTCACAGTGCAGATGGACAGTGACCCAAAGCATACTGCAACCAAAGAGTTTTTTAAGGGAAAGAAGTGGAATGTTATGCAATGGCCAAGTCAATCACCTGACCTGAATCCGATTGAGCATGAATTTCACTTGCTGAAGACAAAACTGAAGGGAAAATGCCCCAAGAACAAGCAGGAACTGAAGACAGTTGCAGTAGAGGCCTGGCAGAGCATCACCAGGGATGAAACCCAGCGTCTGGTGATGTCTATGCGTTCCAGAATGCAGGCTGTAATTGACTGCACAGGATTTGCAACCAAGTATTAAAAAGTGAAAGTTTGATTTATAATTATTATTCTGTCCCGTTACTTTTGGTCCCTTAACAAGTTGGGAGGCAAATCTGCAAACTGTTGTAATTCTTACACCGTTCACCTGATTTGGATGTAAATACCCTCAAATTAAAGCTGACAGTCTGCAGTTAAAGCACATCTTGTTTGTTTCATTTCAAATCCATTGTGATGGCGTATAGAGCCAAAAATGTTAGAATTGTGTTGATGTCTCAATATTTATGGACCTGACTGTATGTGCCTTGTCTATATGTCCCTTTTTATATGTGCTTTTTACCTCCATATTCACCGCCCTGTTCCTCCTCCATTACCTTGCATCCACATCTGCTCCTCTCTCCTCCACTCTCCCATGTACAGCTCCCATGCTTTTTTCACCTTCCTTAATCAATTGAAACCATCATGTCCCACGGTGCAGCACAACAAGCTCTCCCACAAATCATACAACCATTTGATTTTCCTCTCTTTACTTTAACTTTTTATTTCAGGGGATATCTCTCCTAACTGTGGCCCACCCAGCCCCCACATCAACCCCTCCCCCATCTCTCACAGAAACCTTGCAAACCTCATCAACATTTGTTGTCCACCTTCTTTCCCCTCTTTTAACTGTGCACTCTGGAATTCACGGTCAGTCTGTAACAAGCTCCCCTACATTCAAAACTTCTTCAAACTAAGATTCAGGAATCTGACACGGTTTCCCCTGCTGCTCTCTCCTATGGCGGCCTACACTTCTCCCATACCCCCAGACCTGAGAACAGACATGGTGGTGGAGTTGGCATTCTACTGTCCCCACAATGCACTTTCCAGGTCATCCCCCCAGTTCCATCACTCTCATTCCCTTCTTTTGAGGTTCCCACCCTCAAGCTCTTCCATCCCCTCTCCCTCAGAGTAGCGGTTGTATACCGTCCCCCTGGCTCACCCACCCAGTACCTGGATCACTTTGCTGCTTGGCTGCCACACTTTCTGTCCTCAGAAATACTAACCCTTATCTTGGGAGACTTCAACATCCCCATAAACTGCCCCATTTCCCCATCTGCTTCCCAGCTTCTCTCCCTAACCTCCTCTCTTGGCCTTTCTCAACTCTCTAACTCTCAGACACACAAAGATGGTAACACAGTTGACTTGGTTTTCTACCAGCTCTGCTCAATCTCCAATTTTAATAACTCTCCTCTCCCGCTTTCTGACCACAATATCCTCTCCTTCACTCTCACAAATCTGCACCCATCCCAGCACTCCCCTACCTATTACATGCACAGAAACCTACAGGTCATCGACCCTCATACACTTACAGACACTCTACATGCATCATTGTCCCCAATCTCTTCCCTTTCCTGCCCCGATAAGGCTGTAAATCACTACAATGACACCCTAAGAAGCACCCTGGGCAAAGTAGCGCCCCCTACCCTCAGAACCTTCAAACACAGACCAAAGCAACCCTGGCTTACACCGCAAACTCGCTTCCTCCAGCGTTGCTCCAGGAGTACTGAACTCCTATGGAGGAAAACTCGCACACCCGAGAATTTCCTCCATTACAAATTCATGCTACGGGCCTATAACTTTGCCCTCAACCTCGCTAAACAGACTTACTTCACCACTCTAATCTCCTCACTGTCCAACAACCCAAAAAAACTCTTTGACACTTTCCAATCCCTCCTCAGTCCTAAAGTTCAGGCACCCACCACAGACCTCTCTGCTGAAGTCTTAGCTGCCTACTTCACAGAGAAAATAGACCATATCCGTCATTAAATCAGCTCCCAGCCACTGTGCTATTCATCCCCCTCCCCCCCGCATCTCCTCTGGCTCACTGTCCACATTTGACCCAGTCACGGAAGAAGAATTCTCCAGGCTCCTCTCTTCTTCTCGTCCTACCACTTGCGCCTCTGATCCCATTCCCTCACACCTACTCCAGTCTCTCTCTCCGGCTGTCACCACTCACCTAACAAAAATCTTCAACCTCTCCCTCTCTTCTGGTATCTTCCCCTCCTCTTTCAAACACTCTATCAGTACTCCATAAAAAAAAAAAAAACATCTCTCGACCCATCCTGCACAACTAACTACAGACCATAGTAAGAGGTTACAGCCAGCTCACCTTCCGATCCTGTGTGATGGTGCACGGGGCGGACACAAGCCAGTCCAATAGTAGATGCACGATGAAAGAAATGCTCCAGCACCAGAAGGACGTAATGAAAAAATTCCCGGTCTTTATTCAAATCACCAGCATATCGGTGCATACAGCGACAGTGACACACTGACCCACTTGTCCCCACGATCTACGCGTTTCGGACGATGTTGTCCTTAGTCATGATCTTGACTAAGGACAACATCGTCCGAAACGCGTAGATCGTGGGGACAAGTGGGTCAGTGTGTCACTGTCGCTGTATGCACCGATATGCTGGTGATTTGAATAAAGACCGGGAATTTTTTCATTACGTCCTTCTGGTGCTGGAGCATTTCTTTCATCGTGTAACTACAGACCAGTCTCCAATCTTCCCTTCATCTCTAAACTCCTGGAGCGTCTGGTCTACTCTCGCCTCACCCGCTATCTCTCTGATCACTCTCTTCTCGATCCATTACAATCTGGTTTCTGCCCCCTACATTCAACAGAAAATGCCCTCACCAAAGTGACAAATGACCTCCTGACAGCAAAATAAATGCAACGGTAACTACTCTCTGCTCATTCTCCTTGACCTCTCTGCGGCTTTTGACACTGTAGACCACCATCTCCTACTCGCCATGCTCCATCCATCAGCCTAAAGGACACCGCCCTCTACTGGTGTTCTTCCTATCTCTCTGGTTGCGCTTTCAGTGTATCATTCGCTGGCTCCACTTCCTTACCTCTCCCCCTCGCTGTTGGAGTTCCTCAGGGTTCAGTCCTCGGCCCTCTCCTCTTCTCCCTGTACACAGCACCAATTGGACAGACCATCAGCAGATTTGGTTTCCAGTACCATCTCTATGCTGATGACACACAACTATATACTTCATCCCCTGACATCACACCTGCTGTATTTCAGAACACCAGTGACTGTTTTTCTGCCGTCTCTAACATTATGTCCTCTCTCTATCTGAAACTAAATCTTTCAAAAACGGAACTTCTTGTGTTCTCTCCATCTACTAACCTACCTAAACCTGATGTCTGCCTCTTGGTGTGCAACACCATCATCACTCCTAGGCAGCACGCCTGCTGTCTCAGGGTGACTTTTGACACTGATCTTTCTTTCACCCCCTATATTTAATCTCTCTCCCGCTCATGTCGCCTGCACCTTAAAAAACATCTCTAGTATCCTCCTCTTTCTCAATATGGAAACAACAAAAACTCTCATTGTTGCCCTGATCCACTCCCGCCTTGATGACTGCAACTCACTATTAATTGGCCTCCCCCTCACCAGACTCTCCCCTCTTCAATCTATTCTTAATGCAGCAGCCAGGGTAACCTATCTGTCCAACCGCTACTCTGATGCCTCCGCCCTGTGTCAGTCATTGCACTGGCTACCCATACACTATAGAATCCAATTCAAACTGCTCGTCCTCACCCATTAAGCCCTCCACAGTGCTGCACCAGCCTAAATCTCTTCCCTCATCTCTGTCTACCACCCTACCCGTGCTCTCCGTTCAGCCAATGACTTACGATTGACTTTCACAAAAATCCAAACCTCTCTCTCCCGACTCCAAGATTTTTCCCGAGCTGCACCGGTTCTCTGGAATGCCCTACCCCAAGAAATCATGCTCAATCACAACATGCACAGTTTTAAGCATTCGCTAAAAACACATCTTTTTAGGGTGGCCTATCACCTCCCTTGATTTAACCTCCCATAGCCCATTTATCATTCCCTGAAGCTGAGCCTCCACTGCTCCCAGAAGCACTTTATATATTGGCTGCTGACCAGCTCATGTGGCTTTATATCTGCTCCCCTATTCTCCCAAGATGGCTGGACTATCGTACATAACAAGCACTTCTAATTTTTGTGTCACGCCTATCCCCTCATCTTGTTGTAATAGTCTGTTGCTATGTTATTTATGACTTTTTGTACATGAACCCCTGAATTGTAAGGCACTGCGGAATATGTTGGCGCTATATACATAAAGATTATTATTATTATTATTATTATTATTATTATTACTCTTACTACTAAGTGTAATAAAAAGTTAACAGGAAAGTAATTTCAGTGAATGTTGTGTTAACAAAACCCATAAAACCATAGTGGAATTGCATTTTTTCCCCTATTTTTCAATATAAGATATGTTAAATTATATGGTGCCATTAAAAAAAAAAAAAAAACTTGTCTTGCAAAAAATGAACAGAAAAGTAGGCAGGAAGGAGTAAAATGAAAATTAGCCCAGCCCTTCTTATAATGGTGTAGAACAAAAAAAAAACTGTGGCGTAACTAGAATTGACTAGCCCCCACAGAAAAATTTTGAACAACCTCCCCAGCAACCCACTCCTCCTTTGCAACCCTCACACCTGCGGCTAGTCAAGATAGCTCTCTCAGACCAGGCCCCAGAACCACATATATACCGTATGTGTATGTCATGTCACTCTGTACTGTATGTCAACTGTGACTGTAGTATGTAATGCCATTGCCATTGTAATACTGTGAAGGGGGTCTGACAATAAAATCTTTCAGCCCTCCTCCTGGTCAGGTCCGCTCTGAGTTTGGGCCCCTTAGCACCCACTTCCCCTGCTTTCACTATAACTATACCCCTGCACTTGTATCTGTGAACATCAGTTCGCACAGTTCTTTCACTGAGATCTTAGTTCAAGCACAGGCTCATTGGAGTATAACACTGCAGCAATTTGGTACTCCTGGAAAACCATTGAAAATTCATGGATAATACTTAAAAAATATCTGACCAGGCGATCTCAATACGCATTCCCAGTGGTCTTTTTAGGCTCCTAGCTGTTCAGATAAATCTTTGACGAATATAATGTCAGGTTTTACGGTGAGGTAATAAAGTAAGCCCACTCCCTTTATTTATTCTCCATAAGTGACAGAACCTTACTGATTCCTGCATCTAAAAGGTTAAACATCTTAAGAGTCTGTTTGATGCTAAATAATGCTGCAGTGTGGCAGTCGATCAACTGCCCTTCCAACGGCAATCCTGTAGGCACTGCGTTTGTGCCAATATGAGCTATTAGAAGGGAAATTCCACTGAAACACAGGGAGAACATGCAAACTCCACGTAGATTGCCCTTGGTGGGATTTGACACCAGGGCCCCAGCGCAGGCTTGCTGGTTGTCTGCATTATTTTATGATAGTATGGTAGTTGAGGAACCCAATATAAATTATAAAATAAAGTGAAATGCAATATGCAAACTATGGAAAATTTTTGTCCTCCACATGTATATAAACATTTATTGCATGACAGAAAAAAAACATTTTATTTTATGCTGTCTATTTTTTAGTTCTTTTTGTACAGTGTCTTGCAAAAGTATTCACCCCCCTTGACTTTTTTTTGTGTTTCCTTACATTACAGCCTTAAGTCCAATGTTTTGTTAATCTGAATTTTATGTGATGGATCAGAACACGATCCCCACAATGAAACATGGTGGTGGCAGCATCATGCTGTGGGGATGTTTTTCAGCAGCCGGGACTGGGAAACTGGTCAGAGTTGAGGGAAAGATGGATGGTGCTAAATACAGGGATATTCTTGAGCAAAACCTATACCAATCTGTGCGTGATTTGAGGCTAGGACGGAGGTTCACCTTCCAGCAGGACAATGACCCCAAACACACTGATAAAGCAACACTTGAGTGGTTTAAGGGGAAACATGTAAATGTATTGGAGTGGCCTAGTCAAAGCCCAGATCAATCCAATAGAAAATCTGTGGTCAGACTTAAAGATTGCTGTTCACAAGCGCAAACCATCCAACCTGAAGGAGCTGGAGCAGTTTTGCAAGGAGCAATGGGCAAAAATCCCAGTGGTAAGATGTGGCAAGCTCATAGAGAGTTATCCAAAGCGACTTGGATCTGTGATTGACGCAAAAGGTGGCTCTACTAAGTATTGACTTTAGGGGGGTGAATAGTTATGCACATTGACTTTTTCTGTTATTTTGTCCTATTTGTCGTTTGCTTCACAATAAAAAAAATATATATCTTCAAAGTTGTGGGCATGTTCTGTAACTTAAATGATTCAAATACTCAAACAATCCATATTAATTTCAGGTTGTGAGGCACCAAAACACGAAAAAAGTCAAGGGGGTCAATACTTTTGCAAGGCACTGTATATAAATAAAAGTGTAATGATATAAAAAGAAAAAAAAAATGAAAAATGAAAATATCAACATCTGATTCATTGCATGCTAAATGAAATAAAATGTCTGTTGGTTTTAAATGGTGCAACAAAGGATCTAACCTCCTTTATGGCTCTCATTATCCGAGGCAGGCTGCCTGTATGGGTAATCATACACCCTACACCTGCGGTGCAGACTTCTAAACCCTTTCACAAATTTAATAAAGACTTCTTTTCTCTTCACTTTCTTATGTGTAGGCATCAGAGCTAATAGGCTTCTCACTGTGCCCCAGATACAATAGCGTCTCAAGAAAAAAGATCAAGGATAGCTTTCTTCAATTTAACACATTTTTCTGCAAGGAGAGATTTTTCAAGTAATGAATTGACACTATATCTTAAACACCATCCTCGAGACAGGGAACTGAACAAAAAAAAAACACACTGAAGTTTTTCTGCTTTTATTTTTATTTTTTCACAATTAGATAATGGTATCAGTAAAATAATGAATACCGATGCTTTCTATAGGCTATCCCAGAAGTGTAAGCAGGCTGATGAGATGAGCTAATTTATACAATAAGGTCCTGGAAGTGATGTCACATACAAGGACTCCCCACTGTCCCAGACAGTCTCATTCTTCACAAAATCTCCACCTGACAGTATGTTCAGTGTGTTCCTATGGCATAGACTTTAAAGGTCAAGGGGAGAAGACATCTTTGTCTTGTCAATAAGAGTTAACCGAACGGCAAAGCAACATGATTTCTCAGAACTATATATAGATGTGAGCTACTGAACCAGACTACACCATTCTGAGAACAGCTACAGTCATAAATCCATCATAGTAGTAAGTTTTGGGATATGTTTTTTTAAGTGAAACATGGGCAAAACTAAAACAACAAAAATACTTTGTGGTAGCATTGTATAAGGAATAGGGAAGGTAGTGGACATACCTTAATTAGAGTGAAATCAATTGAATGTTATACTCATCCTCATCTCAGATCGAAGGACTCTTAGATGACTTGGATAATCTCTTCTAGATTTGAGCGAACGTACCTTTTGGTAGGTTTGAGTTTGGGGTTTAAGTAATTTACATAATAGATTCTGTTGTCACAGAATCCATAACGTAATTCAATGCCGACATGCCAAATGAAATGCCTTTAGAGGCATTCCGTTTTGCATGCCATCATAATACAAGTGTATGACCATCAGAACAGAACCCTTGGGGCTGGCCATACACTTGTATTATGCGGCATGCCAGCAGTGAATTACATGATGGATTCCGTGAAAATGGAATCCATTACGTAATTCACTTAAACCCCGAACCCGAACCTGCCAAGAGGCAGGTTTGCTCAACTCAAATTTCTTGCAATGTGACCTTTTAGACATTTGAATCTAACAAAGAAAGGGGTCACCTGCCAAGGACCCCCTCTATTGGTTATAATGGAGAACCACTTCTAAAAGCAGCAGTCCCTCTGGATAAATCAATTTGCAGGAGCATAATATGGCTGGACTATTGATTTCAATGCTGTAAGAGAAATAAAGACAAAGGAATGGCTGCCTCCAGCAATACCAGATGATCATGCAACATCACAAAAGGCTGGCAGTTGCACAAACCAATTAACATCTTTAACCAAGTTGTTTCTGATCCACCACCATCATCAACAGGGAAGAACAGTGCTGTCAGACTGTGTCACTTTGCTGAAAATAAGTATAGATCTCTTAATAGGTCTAGCTGGATAAAATCTTGACAACCCCTTTAAGGTATTGTATCATGCATCACTAAGTGCTTGTAAAGCCTACCCTACACTTGCAGAGCCAAAATAGCATTGCATACCTCACATAGAAATTAAGTTGGAAGGGCTTTGGAAAACCGTCATGGGCTCTTTACCAACGACTACAACTATTATATATAGTCAGGTCCATAAATATTGGGAAATCGACATAATTCTAACCAGGGGCGTACATAAAAATCACTGGGCCCCATAGCAGGAATCTAAATTGGGCCCCCATTCCCCTTTTATAGGCCCTTCTTTTGTTCCATGAACTATTCTTGCTTCTGCGTTTTATAATTTATGCCATCAGGGCCGGATTGGGATTACAAAACAGCCCTGGCACACAAAAGGTATAATAGATGCAGTGTGTACAGGTATATAGTATATTCCCTAGTGTTCTGATATGTGAGGTACAGGGTATAATATATGTAGTGTGTACAGGTATATAGTATATACAGCAGTGTACTGATATGTGAGGTACGGGGTATAATATTTGCAGTGTATACAGTATATACAGTAGTGTAATATGTGAGGTACGAGGTATATACACACACAGAGCAGTGTATTGATGTGAGACATAGAAGGTATAATACTGTAGATGCAGTGTTTACAGAAATATGTGGTCAGTTATACATTATGGTCACTGTGTGTGTGAGGTACATGAGGTAGTGGTCACTGTAACTGTCTGAAGTATTATACATGAGTGAGCAATGAGTAAAAACAGGGCATGGGGGGTAAATGATGAAAAGTGGAGGACCTCCTCTTACCACTCCATTCAAGTCTGTATGGATCAATGCAGAGCTGCTTGTGAACTTCTAATACTTGCTGTTAGTGGTTGAAGGACCTGTGATGATGTCATCACAGGTCCTGGCAGATATACCTTTGAAACCTAGGAACTACACCATTTTTGGTGCAGTTCCTTTGCTAGATTCTGCAGGACCTGTGATGTTGAAGATTATGTCATCACAGGTCCTGGCAGATGCACTGTTCTAACCTGGGAACTACACTTTACACTGTGCAGTTCCCTTACAGGACCTCTGATGACATCATCAAAGGTCCTTTAGCTTTAGAAAGATAAACAGGAGCAATTAGGGGGCGGGGCCTCTCCTCCACTTCGGGCCCCTCTTTCTCAAGGGCACCATAGCAGCTGCGTGGTCTGCCTATATGGTAGGTACGCCACTGATTCTAACATTTTTGGCTCTATACACCACCACAATGGATTTGAAAAGAAACGATCTAGATGTGCTTTAACTGCAGACTGTTAGCTTTAATTTGAGGGTATTTACATCCAAATCAGGTGAATGGTGTAGGAATTACAACAGTTTGCATATGTGCCTTCCACTTGTTAAGGGACCAAAAGTAATGGGACAGAATAATAATCATAAATCAAACTTTCACTTTGTAATACTTGGTTGCAAATCCTTTTCTGTCAATTACAGCCTGAAGTCTGGAACGCATAGACATCGCCAGATGCTAGGTTTCATCCCTGGTGAAGCTCTGCCAGGCCTCTACTGCAACTGTCTTCAGTTCCTGCTTGTTCTTGGGGCCTTTTCCCTTCAGTTTTGTCTTTAGCAAGTGAAATGCATGCTCAACCGGATTCAGGTTAGGTGATTGACTTGGCCATTGCATAACATTCCACTTCTTTCCCTTAAAAAATTATTTTGTTGCTTTTGCAGTATGCTTTGGGTCATTGTCCATCTGCACTGTGAAGGAGCCGTCCCATGAGTTCTGAAGCACTTGGTTGAATATGAGCAGATAATATTGCCTGAAACACTTCAGAATTCATCCTGCTGCTTTTGTCAGCAGTGACATCATCAATAAATACAAGAGAACCAGTGCCATTGGCAGCCATACATGCCCACGCCATGACACTACCACCACCATGCTTCACTGATGAGGTGGTATGCTTAGGATCATGAGCAGTTCTTTTCCTTCTCCATACTCTTCTCTTCCCATCACTCTGGTACAAGTTGATCTTGGTTTCATCTGTCCATAGGATGTTGTTCCAGAACTGTGAAGGCTTTTTTAGATGTCGTTTGGCAAACTGTAATCTGGCCTTCATGTTTTTGAGGCTCACCAATGGTTTACATCTTGTGGTGAACCCTCTGTATTCATTCTGGTGAAGTATTCTCTTGATTGTTGACTTTGACACACATACACCTACCTCCTGGAGAGTGTTCTTAATCTGGCCAACTGTTGTGAAGGGTGTTTTCTTTACCAGGGAAAGAATTCTTCGGTTATCCAGCACAGTTGTTTTTCGTGGTCTTCCGGGTCTTTTGGTGTTGCTGAGCTCACTAGTGCGTTCCTTCTTTTTAAGAATCTTCCAAACAGTTGTTTTGGCCAAGCCTAATGTTTTTACTATCTCTCTGATGGGTTTGTTTTGTTTTTTCAGCTTAATGATGGCCTGCTTCACTGATTGTGACAGCTCTTTGGATCTCATCTTGAGAGTGGACAGCAACAGATTCCAAATGCAAATAGCACACTTGAAATGAACTCTGGACCTTTTATCTGTTCATTGTAATTGGGATAATAAGGGAATAACACACACCTGGGCATGGAACAGCTGAGAAGACAATTGTCCCATTACTTTTGGTCACTTAACGAGTGGGAGGCACATATGCAAACTGTTATAATTCCTACACTGTAAACTTGATTTGGATGCAAATACCCTCAAATTAAAGCTGACAGTCTGCTGTTAAAGCACCTCTTGTTTATTTCATTTAAAATCCGTTGTGGTGGTGTATAGAGCCCAAAAAGTTATAATTGTGTCGATGTCCCAATATTTATGGACCTGACTGTACGTGATTTGGGTTTGCATATTTTAAAACCTGTAGTGAGCACCCGTGCTGCCTTATCAGCTCAATAGTTTGATTGCCTGCCTTTAATCCCCCTTTTTAAAGTGTTAACTATATATAAAAATTGGGACCCACACTGACTCCTATAAAGGCTGCCTATCTGTCTTAGGTCTGATATTTACTATGGGGATGACTCCCAATTAGTCCAATGCTTTAAGGCAACACTATTGATACACAGTATACTTGTGTGTTACTTGTCGTGGCTGATTTCTGTGTCCAAGTCCCGGACGTATTCCTCACTACTAGCTGTGCACTATCTTGGGGGATGGGCTGTGCTTGATCCCGATGTGCCATGTTATCTTTGGCACCTTCACGTGTGGGAGCTGCTCCGGCCGATGGCTAGCGTGCGCAGGGAAGCCAACAGGTGTCTGCCAAGGAAACCTTTTGCATGACGTCATATGACGACATAGCCATGATCAGGCCTAATCCAGATAGGCAGCCTATATAGGAGTCAGTGTGGGTTTGCATATGTTATCAGCATATAAATTTTTTCAAATGGCCACTAACAACCTATTTTGCATCAGATGCTTTTCTCATTTATTTACGAAATAGTTGTCATGAACTTACACCTCTGGGCTCCACCACAGCATCATGCTCTTGCTGCCACAACGGGTCTTAAAAAGTGCAATATGCATGTCCAACAAAAACTATAGATGGTTTATTTTAGTGGCCTCCCAGTAGGTATTTTTGGGCTGAAGTTTTATTGACATTTGATATAGAAGATGACCTGTTCCAATCTTTTTGGATTTGTTACACTACTATATCCTAATCCTGCAAGACTTTTATTACCTGATCCCTGGCTTGTTTCACTATACTTATATTTGTTCCACTGTAGCACATATCCAGTTCAGTTTAACTTCTTTTAGCTGACCTCTGCCCCCTTTAAGTATGCTCCTGTAATCCCCATTCATTCTGCTGCAAGTCCCTGAGGAGCCGGAGCTCAGGGTGAAAGTGCTAGTGGCTCTAGATGCATAAAGTCATGGTGGCTTTCCTTACACAATTGCTCCCTAGGGCCATTAAAAGAAGGGCACACCTGTTCTTCCCTATGAGCACTCCCTGATGTTAGAACTCCTACCTAATGGTAGTTTGGGGTGCCATTGGTGTCAACATTTGTATGGGTACAAGGCAGAGTGTGTAGGGTGTGCAATGGCTGACTTATGGATGTAGGAGTCATTTACCAGGCCAGATTTAATAGAATAAACATCTCTCTTTACTGTAGTGCAAAATAATGGTTGCCGGATTCGAGCAGTCTCAAAACACGGTTCCAACCATGCACAGTGCTAATCTTCCCCCAGGTGGTATTGTATGGGTATAGGTCAGGTTTAAATTCAATGTACCCCTTCATTCTTCCTCTGTAGAATCTGAGGCTGAAAATAATATGACAGCTTCCTCTGTAGAATCTGAGGCTGACAATAAGATAGTACAAACCGGATTCCAAAAAAGTTGGGACACTAAACAAAAAAAAAACTGAATGCAATGATGTGGAGATGGCAAATGTCAATATTTTATTTGTAATAGAACGTAGATGACAGATCAAACGTTTAATCCGAGTAAATGTATCATTTTAAAGGAAAAATACGTTAATTCCAATTTTCACGGTGTCAACAAATCCCCAAAAAGTTGGGAAAAGTAGCAATAAGAGGCTGGAAAAAGTAAATTTGAGCATAACGAAGAGCTGGAAGACCAATTAACACTAATTAGGTCAATTGGCAACATGATTGGGTGTAAAAAGAGCTTCTCAGAGTGGCAGTGTCTCTCAGAAGCCAAGATGGGTAGAGGATCACCAATTCCCACAATGTTGCGCAGAAAGATACTGGAGCAATATCAGAAAGGTGTTACCCAGCGAACAATTGCAAAGACTTTGCATCTATCATCATCAACTGTGCATAACATCATCCGAAGATTCAGAGAATCTGGAACAATCTCTGTGCGTAAGGGTCAAGGCCGTAAAACCATACTGGATGCCCGTGATCTCCGGGCCCTTAAACGACACTGCACCACAAACAGGAATGCTACTGTAAAGGAAATCACAGAATGGGCTCAGGAATACTTCCAGAAACCATTGTCAGTGAACACAATCCACCGTGCCATCCGCCGTTGCCAGCTGAAACTCTACAGTGCAAAGAAGAAGCCATTTCTAAGCAAGATCCACAAGCTCAGGCGTTTTCACTGGGCCAGGGATCATTTAAAATGGAGTGTGGCAAAATGGAAGACTGTTCTGTGGTCAGACGAGTCACGATTCGATTCCCAAGTTGTTATCAATGCTCAGTTCAGAAGCCTGCATCTCTGATGGTATGGGGTTGCATGAGTGCGTGTGGCATGGGCAGCTTGCATGTCTGGAAAGGCACCATCAATGCAGAAAAATATATTCAGGTTCTAGAACAACATATGCTCCCATCCAGACGTCATCTCTTTCAGGGAAGACCCTGCATTTTTCAACAAGATAATGCCAGACCACATTCTGCATCAATCACAACATCATGGCTGCGTAGGAGAAGGATCCGGGTACTGAAATGGCCAGTCTGCAGTCCAGAGCTTTCACCTATAGAGAACATTTGGCGCATCATAAAGAGGAAGGTGCAACAAAGAAGGCCCAAGACGATTGAACAGTTAGAGGCCTGTATTAGTGTCACTACCAGAGCTTTGGGACGTTCTCACAGCTCTGTTTCTCCACCCCTGTGATGATGTCACTACTAGAGCTGGGAGGAGTTTTCTGTTTCCTTCCTCCCAGCTGTTTCTCCTCCGTTTGATTTCCCTGCCTTTATATTCCCCCTCCTCCTATTGTAGGTGTGGATTATATTTCTCATTTGGGTTGTAGCTCTTGCTTGAGTATGTTCCCTTGTATGCTATCCTTTCACTGGACCTGTGTTCTGCTGCAGCAAGTACTCCGGATATTGCCAGCCTGTCTTTGGATCCGTCTTCACTGCGGCTGCAGCCCTTCAGCTAAGTGTGCAGACATTGCTGTGTATCTGTGTGTTTTCTGATTGGATCCGAGGCGACCACGGTTCCCTCCATATACTGAGCAGGGCACCGGTGGCCGTGCCCCTTCCACTATTGTAGGGGTTACAGTGGCCATCAGTCTTAGGTACGCGGGCATGCCTCCTTCCACCATTTGGATCCGGGCATGGGCTTAGCAGCATAGGGAGAGCTTTTGAGGGTCGGACAGGGGTCACCCTTTATCCTCCCTAGTTTGGGTCCGGTCAGTAGCTCTATTTTCTGTGCATGCTCTTGTTGCTCACATACAGCCGTGACAATTAGACAAGAATGGGAGAGCATTCCTATTTCTAAACTTGAGAAACTGGTCTCCTTGGTCCCCAGACGTCTGTTGAGTGTTGTAAGAAGAAGGGGAGATGCCACACAGTGGGGAAAATGGCCTTGTCCCAACTTTTTGGGGATTTGTTGACACCATGAAATTCTGATTCAACATATTTTTCCCTTAAAATGGTACATTTTCTCAGTTTAAACTTTTGTTCCGTGATTTATGTTCTATTCTGAATAAAATATTAGAAGTTGGCACCTCCACATCATTACATTCAGTTTTTATTCACGATTTGTATAGTGTCCCAACTTTTTTGGAATCCGGTTTGTATATTTGTTAATATAACTGTAATATGGTACTGCGGCGTACAGATGTAGGGAAATTACCAACCAGGTTGTGTCTAAGTGTAGAGGATGTCTTAGCAGTATTCCACTCACAACAGTAATGTTTATAGCTTTTTATTAGCAGCGTACCTCTGTTTTCTCGGCCGTCACAGATTCTGGAATTTTCTTTCTCTCCCTCTTTTAGTGTAAAGATAGTTTTCATTTTGTAGATGATGCAGAGATGGTTAATCTCTGTAGCTTGAGGTCTAGTGCTGAGGAGTGAGGAAAACCACCTCTCACTTTCTCTGCAAACTTTAAACTCCTCTAGACTAAACCGAACTAGAGGAGAAGCTAACAGTCCACGCCTCAGCTTCCCTTGGGGCCATGTCAGAGTTTGTAAACACTTTAACTTCCATATATAACCATACTGGGAATACTAAGCAATCAGACCCAAATCATATTTTGAGTAATTCACTCATTACTAGTAGGGACCAAATCATTACATTCAAAGTTAGATATGATAAATATACATAGGTCTAATGATGAAGTATATGTAAATGCATGCAAATTTCAGAAGGTTTGTTAGTAAGATTGTTTAGAAATCCAGAAATAAATTTTTACATAATCAGAAGATTTTTATAAATTTCAGGGGGGAAATTTATTAAGATCGGCAATTTCAACATTGGTCTTAAGTCCCTCTGTGCTGCCGAAGGAAACACCAAAATTATGTAGAGGTGCTGGACTCTACATAAGTTTGGTACTTCCTTCATCAGGCCATGCAACAGACTTAACTGTACAGTCGTGGCCAAAAGTTTTGAGAATGACAAAAATATTAGTTTTCACAAAGTTTGCTGCTAAACTGCTTTTAGATCTTTGTTTCAGTTGTTTCTGTGATGTAGTGAAATATAATTACACGCACTTTATACCTTTCAAAGGCTTTTATCGACAATTACATGACATTTATGCAAAGAGTCAGTATTTGCAGTGTTGGCCCTTCTTTTTCAGGACCTCTGCAATTCGACTGGGCATGCTCTCAACCAACTTCTGGGCCAATTCCTGACTGATAGCAACCGATTCTTTCATAATCACTTCTTGGAGTTTGTCAGAATTAGTGGGTTTTTGTTTGTCCACCCGCCTCTTGAGGATTGACCACAAGTTCTCAATGGGATTAAGATCTGGGGAGTTTCCAGGCCATGGACCCAAAATGTCAACGTTTTGGTCCCCCGAGCCACTCAGCTATCACTTTTGCCTTATGGCACGGTGCTCCATCGTGCTGGAAAATGCATTGTTCTTCACCAAACTGTTGTTGGATTGTTGGAAGAAGTTGCTGTTGGAGGGTGTTTTGGTACCATTCTTTATTCATGGCTGTGTTTTTGGGCAAAATTGTGAGTGAGCCCACTACCTTGGATGAGAAGCAACCTCACACATGAATGGTCTCAGGATGCTTTACTGTTGGCATGATACAGGACTGATGGTAGTGCTCACCTTTTCTTCTCCGGACAAGCCTTTTTCCAGATGCCCCAAACAATCGGAAAGAGGCTTCATCGGAGAATATGACTTTGCCCCAGTCCTCAGCAGTCCATTCACCATACTTTCTGCAGAAGATCAATCTGTCCCTGATGTTTTTTTTTGAGAGAAGTGGCTTCTTTTCTGCCCTTCTTGACACCAGGCCATCTTCCAAAAGTCTTCGCCTCACTGTGCGTGCAGATGCACTCACACCTGCCTGCTGCCATTCCTGAGCAAGCTCTGCACTGGTGGCACTCCGATCCTGCAGCTGAATCCTCTTTAGGAGACGATCCTGGCGCTTGCTGGACTTTCTTGGATGCCCTGAAGCCTTCTTAACAAGAATTGAACCTCTTTCCTTGAAGTTCTTGATGATCCTATAAATTGTTGATTGAGGTGCAATCTTAGTAGCCACAATATCCTTGCCTGTGAAGCCATTTTTATGCAACGCAATGATGGCTGCACGCGTTTCTTTGCAGGTCACCATGGTTAACAATGGAAGAACAATGATTTCAAGCATCACCCTCCTTTTAACATGTCAAGTCTGCCATTTTAACCCAATCAGCCTGACATAATGATCTCCAGCCTTGTGCTCGTCAACATTCTCACCTGAGTTAACAAGACGATTACTGAAATGATCTCAGCAGGTCATTTAATGACAGCAATGAAATGCAGTGGAAAGGTTTTTTTGGGATTAAGTTAATTTTCATGGCAAAGAAGGACTATGCAATTCATCTGATCACTCTTCATAACATTCTGGAGTATATGCAAATTGCTATTATAAAAACTTAAGCAGCAACTTTTCCAATTTCCAATATTTTTGTCATTCTCAAAACTTTTGGCCACGACTGTACACCAGCCCCCTTGCTGTTGTAGATTTAAGCCATCTTCCATGCCAAAAACCAGCATGGAAAATGAAAAATGAGTCTGGCCTGCTGGACAGCCCGCTTCCCCTCCCACACCATGCCCCATTTTCTGACCACTTCAAAAAACTGGCGTGAGTGGGGAAAAGTCACAGATTTTGCCACAAAAATGACATAAAACAAAATGTCAAAGGTAAACTTGTTAAGGCGACATAACCAATACCACTTCCTCCTTACTGCACGATTATTATTGTTAGTATAAGTCAAATCATCTATGACATCCAGTTTTCCACATGTTGAAAAAATTCTGTGACTTTTCCATTGGCAAATATCTTTACAATTTGTAAATTTTAGCTGATGTGAAGAGAAACCAAATTTGTTCACTATTGGAACCAATAACAAAATCAGCTTCAAATATCTGGTCTGTAAAGTGCAATCCAATTTAAGATCTCTTCACAATAATAATTCATGCTTTTCTTCAGGGGTCCTGCTATTTTTTGGACATCAAGAAAAGTAAAGGAAACTTGACCGATACCATTTTAAGTCAGTACGATCTGTTCTGATTTCCCCAGTTCCCCAGATTTTCCATAACTGTCATGGGTCCATTCTGAACAGAAGACATGGTGTAAACTGAACCTACTAAAGGTATTAAAGGGGTTGCATGAAAGAGAGAACAAAGACAGAGGCAGCACCTTATGTGTAAAATAGTCAGGATCAGGATGTATGCTGAGTGGGTGCACTGTATTTAATGCACTTACTTCTACATGTTGTGACTATCACAACACCTTTAAAGCCTGCAAATGTAAGTGTGCCTGACAAAGAGGGTTTCCACACTCGAAATGTGTTGATAATAAAGAAACTACATTTTATAGGTACCTGTCTAAGAAGTCCTCTGAGGAAACTGTTTGGTTCTGTTTCTTCTGTTATTTTTCTATTAAACTTAATGATTATTTTTTACAAATATACTTCAAATAGAGATGAGCAAATCAAACTTAAACTGATTTACTTTGATCCGAATTTCAGGAAATATTTGATTTTCCATGAAGCCAAATTTCCTCACGCTTCATTGTAAAGAATCTATTTTTCCTGAAATGGTGGTGAAAAAAAATACATACTCACCTTGTTGTGGCCATCTTGATTGAAATAAAATGAGTGAAATCTCGTGTGTGGTGACATGTGACGTCACCAAGCTGGCCGGACGCGATGATGTCATCAGTGATGGATAAGGTGAGTCACGTCACCATGCTGGCTGGCTGGATGTGGTGACGTCATCAGTGATGGATAAGATGTGTAACGGGGCGCACTCGGTCTCCCATCAGCCGCAGACCTGCTGCTTAACTTCGGGAGCGAGGATTTGTGTTCAGCTTTGTTCCCAGGGCGGCTTTTGCTAGCTGGGAGGCTCCCTGCTCCTAGGTCTGCCTTGAGGGCCGAGCTGATCACTCGGTGCTCGACTTGTTTGTCTGTCGGTCATGTGACGCTGGCCACGTCACTTGACCCTCACTCCCCACTATAAATACAGGCAACCTGCTGGCTACAGGTTGTCTGTGATTTTGGTCCCTTAGGCTGTGTATTATTATTGTTATTTAGCTTACCTTTGGATTTGACCCTTGATCTGCTTCCTGACACCTCTTCTGCCTGCTCCCTGAACCTTGACGCTACCTCTCGGATTTTGACCTCGGCTTGCTTTTGGATTTTGTCTTTGCCTCTTCTCTTGTACTGACGTAACCTCCTGGACTGACCCCGGCTAGTTGACCCACCTCGCCCTTCCGTTTTTGGTGGTACCTTGCTTGTTCCACCTCTCTGTCCGCTCTAGTGCTACCTCTCATTGTCTGTCCGCTTCTCTGCTGTCTCTATCTCTCTGCTTGCACTTACTCAGGTCAGGGACTGTCGCCCAGTTGCGCCCCGTCACCTAGGGCTGGTGGTGCAAGTAGGCAGGGACAAGGGACCGGGTGGCAGCTCAGGGGGTGCACCTCCGCTCTATCTTTATACCCGTGACGCTACCCCGTGACAGAATCACAGGCCTTAATTTAGCATGGACCCTCTACAGAGCCTCACCGAACATGTACAGGATCTTGCTCAAATAGTACAGGAACTTGGGGAGAGACTACAGGTTCAGGAGACCGTCTAAACTCCCCCTATTCTTGCTCCCGCCACCGTTCAGGTGGAACCACACATTAAATTACCCGATTGGTTTTCGGGTGAACGCCGAAGTTTTTTAGCTTTCAAGGAAAACTGTAAACTTTATTTTAGACTATGTCCTCACTCCTCTGGTCCTGATCCATAGAGGGTTGGTATTATCATCTCTCTGCTTCAAGGGGACCCCCAGGAATGGGCCTTTTCTTTGCCTCCGGATTCCCCTTGTCTTAATTCTGTGGACCTCTTTTTCCAGGCGTTAGGAGTTTTTTATGATGAACCAGACCGAGCCTCTGTGGCAGAATCCAATCTTAAGGCCCTCACTCAGGGGAATCGTCCCGTGGAGGATTATTGTACGCAGTTTTGCAAGTGGTGCGTTCCCTCGGGTTGGAACGAACCAGCGCTCAAATGTCAATTTAGGGCAGGCTTGACTGAGAAGTTAAAAGACATGTTGGTTTGTTATCCCTGTCCTGACTCTTTAGAGGAGACCATGACGCTAGCCATCAGACTAGATAGACGGATCAGAGATAGACAGCGAGAGCATTTGTTTTCTCCTCATACCCTTCTTCAGCCTGAGATTTCCCCCATTGAACCCAAGATGGAGGCCCACTCGGACTAGCCCATGCAACTCGGGATGACGCGAAGAGAGCTACTCCGTCGTCGGGGCTCTTGTTTTTATTGTGGGGATCCCGAACACTGGATCTGTCAGTGTCCTAAAGCTCCGCCTTCTGGAAAGTCACCCAAGTCTGAAGTATCCAAGGACAAGGTACTCCCATAGGTGGTAAGAAGTAAATTATTGTTGCCGGTTTCTATTGTCTTTGGAGTCTTAAAGGGGTCAGGAAATGCCTTTGTGGATTCAAGGTCAGCTTTTAGTTTTATTGATTACAAATTTGTTGAACAAATGGGAATTCCTATACTAGAATTGTCCACCCCGATACAGGTTGCCGCCATCGATTCTACCCCCCTGGTAGGGGGCACGGTAAAACTCTGTACTCCGGAGGTTACCCTGTCTGTGGGGGTCTGCCACTCAGAGAAATGCTCTTTTTTTGTTTTAGAGAATCTTCCTGTTCAGGTAGTCCTTGGTATGCCCTGGCTTCAGCAACACAATCCGGTCATTAACCTGGAGTTCGGGCGAGTTAGAGAGATGGGGGCCTAACTGTAGTTCTTGCTTAACCGTAGTTCAAGCTGGGGTTTCATCAGATATTATTCCTCATTTTATTTCTGATTATTCAGATGTTTTTTCCACCACTGAGACAGATACTCTCCCTCCCCATAGGTCTTATGACTGTGTTATCGACTTGGTACCCGAGTCCAAATTTCCTAAAAGACGGATTTATAATCTTTCCGGACCTGAGCGCAGGGCCATGAAAGACTATATTCAGGAGAGTCTCAAGAAGGGACATATTAGGCCCTCCACTTCTCCGCTGGGAGCAGGATTTTTTTTCGTTAAAAAGAAGGACGGTGGTCTCAGATCTTGCATTGACTATAGAAATTTGAATAAAATCACTATTAGGAATCAGTATTCCATCCCGTTGATTCCTGATTTGTTTAACCAGATTTTGGGTGCTTCGTGGTTTTCTAAATTTTATTTGAGAGGAGCGTATAACCTAGTTTGTATTAAGGAGGGAGATGAGTGGAAAACTGCTTTTAATACTCCAGAGGGACACTTTGAGTATCTTGTTATGCCATTCGGTCTTTGCAATGCCACAGCTGTGTTTCAGAATTTTATGACCAACATTTTTAGAGAACTCATCGGCAAAGTTATGATTGTTTATCTCTATGATATTCTTGTCTTTTCACCTGACTGGGATTCTCATGTGTCTCACATCAGATTGGTTCTTAAAATCCTCAGGGAGAATCATCTGTCTGTTAAATTAGAGAAATGTTTGTTTGGAGTTCAAGAGATTCCTTATCTCGGCTATATTCTTACTCCTCATTCATTTAAAATGGATCCCAGTAAGGTTCAGGCTATCCAAGACTGGGTAAGACCATCCTCCTTAAAGGCACTCCAACGCTTTTAAGGATCCGCCAATTTTTACCGTAAATTCATAAAGAATTTTTCTGTTATTGCCAAGCCCCTTAATGACTTAACTAAAAAAAGGTTCTGATCTGGTTAACTGGTCGTTGGAGGCCTGTTGGGCCTTTGATACCCTTAAAAATTGTTTTCAGATGGCTCCAGTCTTGGTTCAGCCCGATACCGAGGAATCTTTTGTGGTGGAGGTTGATGCCTCAGAGGATGGTGTGAGGGCCATCCTTTCTCAGGGGTCTTCTAACCTCACTAATTTAAGGCCATGCGCCTTCTTCTCTCGTAAGTTCTCTCCTTCGGAGAGAAATTACGATATTGGAAACCGCAAATTACTGGCCATAAAATGGGCATTTGAGGAATGGAGGCATTTTTTAGAAGGGGCTAGACACTGTATTACTGTCCTCACTGATCATAAGAACTTAGTGTTTCTTGAGGCGGCCAAACGCCTTAATCCTAGACAAGCCAGATGGGCCCTGTTTTTTACTCGTTTTAATTTTTCTGTTACTTTCAGACCAGGTAGTAAAAATATTAAGGCAGATACCTTATCCCAGAGTTTTAATGCCGTCCAACCTCCTGACACCCCCCCGGAACCCATCTTGCCGGCAAGCATCTTTGTGGCAGCAATTTCTGCGGATCTTTCCTCTGACATTCAAAGGGCTCAGCAACTTGCTCCTCCGCAAACACCAGCAGATAAGTTATTTGTTCCTGAGTGCTTTCGTTTTCAATTATTGTGTGAATGTCATGACTCCATGCTCTCTGGTCATCCAGGTATTGCTGCCACTAAGCAATTGCTACTGAGGTCTTTCTGTTGGCCCACTTTGTCTAAGGATGTACGGTCTTATGTTTTGGCTTGCGATGTTTGTGCCAGGTCTAAGACCCCGAGAACACTTCCCATTGGTGAACTACAACCACTACCCATTCCCTGCATGCCGTGGTCTCACATTTCCATGGATTTTATTTCTGATCTGCCCACTTCTGAGGGGAAATCAGTGGTGTGGGTATTGTTTGACCTTTTTAGCAATATGGTGCACTTTGTTCCTTTAAGTAAGCTCCCTGATGCGAAGACCTTAGCATCCTTGTTCATTGAACATGTGGTACGTCTGCATGGGGTCCCTGAGAATATCGTCTCTGATAGAGGCGTTCAGTTTGTTTCTGGAGGGCTTTTTGTCGAAGATGCGACATCTTTTTATCCTTTTCGCCTGCTTTCCATCCACAGACCAATGGGCATACGGAACGGTTAAATCAGGCAGTGGAGCTTTTTCTAAGGTGCTATGTATCACATAACCAACTCTTATGGGTGAGATACCTCCCGTTGGCAGAATTCGCTATTAACAATCGAGTTAATTCTTCCACGGGGCTGTCTCCTTTTTTTTGTAACAGTGGTTTGCATCCTCGCTTTTGTTCTATTCCCTCTGTATCCTCACTCAACCCGCAGGCAGATTCTTTTACCTCTACACTGTGCCCAGTCTGGGCACAGGTTCAAACGAACCTGGAAAAGGACCAGGAAACCCAGTGTAAACATGCCAATAAGACGTTCCAAGGGGGTAAATTTTGTACTTGGCGATAAGGTGTGGTTGTCGACTAAGAATCTTGCTTTGAAACAGTGTTCTAGGAAGTTGTTAACCCAGTGTCCTTTAGACATAAGCTACCCGACTCCTTTCGTATTCATGATGTGTTTCATAAGTCATTGCTTAAGATATATGTGTCACCAGTGGTTCCTGTTAAAAAGCCCCCTCCACCTGTGGAGGTTGAAGGTCAGGAGGAATTCATCATCTCTAGAATTATTGATGTTAGAAAGGTTAGGAACTCCTTTCAATACCTGGTCCACTGGAAAGGCTATGGACCTGAGGCGAGGTCTTGGGTCCCAGCTACTAAGATCCACGCCCCGATGCTCATCAAGAAGTTTCATGATGAGCATCCTGGGAGATTTGTACCCAAGGGCGTGGGTCCGGTGGCCCCTCGTAAAAGGGGGGTATTGTAACGGGGTGCCGAAGGCGCACTCGGTCTCCCATCAGCCACAGACCTGCTGCTTAGCTTCGGGAGCGAGGATTTGTGTTCAACCTCGTTCCCAGGGTGGCTTTTGCTAGCTGGGAGGCTCCCTGCTCCTAGGTCTGCCTTGAGCGCCGAGCTGATCACTCGGTGCTCGACTTGTTTGTCTGTCGGTCATGTGACGCTGGCCACGTCACATGACCCTCACTCCCCACTATAAATACAGGCAACCTGCTGGCTACAGGTTGCCTGTGATTTTGGTCCCTTAAGCTGTGTATTATTATTGTTATTTAGCTTACCTTTGGATTTGACCCTTGATCTGCTTCCTGACACCTCTTCTGCCTGCTCCCTGAACCTTGACGCTACCTCTCGGATTTTGACCTCGGCTTGCTTTTGGATTTTGTCTTTGCCTCTTCTCTTGTACTGACGTAACCTCCCGGACTGACCCCGGCTAGTTGACCCGCCTCGCCCTTCCGTTTTTGGTGGTACCTTGCTTGTTCCACCTCTCTGTCCGCTCTAGTGCTACCTCTCATTGTCTGTCCGCTTCCCTGCTGTCTCTATCTCTCTGCTTGCACTTACTCAGGTCAGGGACTGTCGCCCAGTTGTGCCCCGTCACCTAGGGCGGGTGGTGCAAGTAGGCAGGGACAAGGGACCGGGTGGCAGCTCAGGGGGTGCACCTCAGCTCTATCTTTATACCAGCGACTCTACCCCATGACAGAATGAGTATGTTTGATTGTTTTTTTTAACCCTCATTAACCTTTGAAAGTCCTCAATTTTAATGTCAGATACCGCTACCAGCAATGAACATGGCATCTGAAGGATTTAATGATGGGGGGGCGGTGCAATCGCCACTCCCCCTCTTTGCACTCGCTACATACCAAGGAGTGTTATTTGTGACTATGTAATTCATAACAAATCAAATTTCTTTGTGAAATTTGGCGAAGCAGCCAAATCGAAATTTTGATAACTTTGCTCATCACTAACTGCAAACCACATTATAAGCCACTTGAATTATAATACATTCATCAAGCACTTTTCACAAAATGAACTACTTGAATTGTTCAAGGGAGGCTCTGAAATGGGCTCAATGAAATGCTGTTAATTGGTGATGTTCATCGATAGTTCTCCAGTTTAGACTTACACAATCTATTGCATTATTTACAGATCTTTTACAGATCTGCAAGGAGCAATGACTTGACATTTACTATTGACAGTTATATAGCAATCAAGGTGATTGACATGACAGATCAATAGAGTAATGAAAGCATGTGTGGTTTGGGAGACAGGGCTAGAATTACATTCTGTTGTAATATGTTTAGCTACTTTCTTGAGCCAATTTTTTTCCTGTTCACTGTGTTCTTTTATGCAGCCTACTTTGCATTAATATTGATATTGTTTTCTTAATATATAATACTGGTTTTTGACATCTTATGGTGAGCTTAAACATATACAAAACAAAGCAGTCTGGTTAAATAAAAGGACATCTCTGATAGCACTGTATGCTAAAACGTTGATATAAGCATCTGCAATGTTGTACAAACTTAGAGAATTCCAACAGCTATGTTTTAGAATGGTACCATTTCTATAGTATAATTAGAGATGAGTGAATTATAAAAAAAAAAAATAACAAATGGCCTTGTCACGAAGCGCATTTCTTTGTAAGTAGTGGATGCAATGACAGGGACATCTCATATACATAACACAGTGTAAAACAAAAAAATTCATACTTACCTGATCTAGTTGCTCGCAACAGGCTGGTGACGTCATACATGACTGCGCACGAGATTTTGAAGCAAGATGGTGGCAGCCAGAGCAGGTATGATTTTTTGTTGTTGGTTTTTTTGCACTATTTCAGGTTAAATCAATTTTCTACCAGGAAGCACAAGGAAATTCAGCTTTGCGGCAAATCAAATTTATCCTGAAATCCGTGGACTTCGATTCACTGAACACTATATATAATTTTTCGGCTACATATTATTTATTATGTCTATAATTTATACATAGCTTATAATTTCTAATGCTGCAAAGAAACTTTTTTTTTTTTAAATACATTGCTGTTTCATTTTAGCTAATATGGCTAAATGTTTTAGCTATTTTTTTATGGTTGAAACTTCATTTTTGTCCCCATTCAGGGTGTACATATGTCATGAAAGGCTCCTAATGCTACTCCGAACATGCCTATAAGATCGCGATGGCCCCTTTATTCCGCTGATTGGAAGGGTTTGTACCCAAACCTAATTTCATTACTCTTAGTTATGCCCCACACAACTGCGGTCTTGATTCCCCCCTGCGCAGATGGATTTTTGTAGAGGTACAAGCCCCTCATAGATTTGTCACATCCTATGACAGGCCATGTGACAGTCTTAATTCTATAGCAGCATCTTAGCTGCCATAGATTTCTGTCTTTATCCATGCCAAAAAACTGTTATGAATAAAGAAAAATGGGGTTGACCTGCTGTGACGTCCCTCGCCGCCCTTACCATTCCTCCTATTTTTGCCGCTTCTTAAAAGTGGTATAAAGAAGGAAAAGCCGCAGATTTTGCCGCAAAAACACGTCCAACAAAATCTGCGACTTTAATATGCCACTTTAATAAATGTCCCCCAAAAAGTCTAAAACAAAAAAATACCTTTAATGCATTCATACACACAATTTTTGCTGCAATTTATTACAAAAATTTGGAACATGTTGCTTAGTAAATGTCGTTCAATTGAAACATCTCTGCCAGAAGAGAACAACCCTGAATAACAATTTTTATTTATACAGCACCAACACATTCTGCAACACAAACAAATCAGATAGTACAGAATAAGGGTCCTTTTACACAAGTGCCGATCAATGATACAGCATATCGTTCGGTACTCATAAAGTTCTGTTTACGTTCTGCAATCTTCGGAAGTATGGGGGTGATCCATGGTCCCCATATGTTTTTAATTTGTCGGCAGTACATCCCATGTTTACAGTATATCAGGCAATGCACTGCTGACCATGATTTTTGGTGCCCATCAATAACAAATTTGTGGGATCCAGCCCTCCGCACAGCCGCTAATTAGCTGTTTGAAGGACCTTTGATGTGCCTGCGAGCATGGCAGCTTCTTCAATGTTTACTTTGGTCTGCACACTAGAATGTTGTATACTTAGTAGCGGCTGTTACAATACAGTACACAGAACAGTCACTAGTAAGCATGTGCCATTCCTGTCTTCAGACTCAAGTAACATTGAAGAGGCTGCAGCACTCCCCAAGCCGCTGCACTTCCAAAAAGATGAACAGCGATGCTGTCAATCAACAGGCCATCAATATTGTGGACATCCTCTTTAAATCAACCCACACTGGGGGCCAGGTCTTTTAGGGTGCGGCCACACGGTTAGGTTTCCTGATTCATATTTGGAAGCCAAAACCAGGAGTGAATTCAAAAGAGAGGAGAAGTAATATCTGTCCTTTAGGCTGGGTTCACACTTGAGCGTATTTGATATGCGCGTTTAACGCTCTTTTTTGTCGCGTGTTTTTGTGCGCGTTTTGGTCCATAGTCAACGCGCGTATCACGCGCGTTTGTGTGATTGACAGCAGTGTTCTATGGCCGCAAACGCGCGACAAAACGCCCCAAAGAAGCTCAAGAACTTTTTTGAGCGTAGGGCGTTTTTCAGCGCGTTCAAACGCGCTGTAAAACGCTCAAGTGAGAACCAGGGCCATAGGGAAGAATTGGTTTTCATGTGTTGAGCGTTTTACAGCGCGTTTGAACGCGCTGTAAAACGCTCAAGTGTGAACCCAGCCTTATACTTTCTCACCTTTTATCATTCACTCCTGATTTTGGCTTCCAAAACTGCAAGCAGAAAGCTGATCGTGTGGCCATACCCTAAAACAAAAAAAAAATCTACACTCTGCAATTGCTTATCTGAATAAATAATGCTTTTGGTTAAGTGGACAGAACGTCTACATGATTCATGCTCTATTATACATACTGTTCATTTTTGGAATTCCTAATTTTTGAGATTCAGGGACATGAATGGAGCAAGAAGGTCTTGACTATGTTCACATCACATTCTTTCAGCATACAGTATTCTCCAGGACAAACTTCATTACATATATAACAGGTTGTTTATACACATCAAAGGGCAAAAAATGCTATAACAGTGTCCATTTGATGTATATGTGGTCTGTATGTGTCAGTATTAATTTTTTTAAAGACTGTATTAAAGTGTTGCCAAATTAAAGTGCAATTACAAGGAGCCTATACCTTGAAAATAGTACGCACAGAGACTTAAGATAAATCCAGTAAAGTCATGTCTCCGCAACCAGATATCATAAACTTATGTCTGTGAACACCAACAGCAAAGTATGGAAGAAAATAAATAATTCAAAAAAATATATAAAAATTATTGACTATACCAACACTTAGGAATTTATTATTGTTCATCATATACAATAGTTTAGTAGAAGAAATCTTGATACTTTCACTCTTCAGATATCTGAAATATGTGTTTCCCAGAAATTGATCAGTATGAGTGTACATTTTGGGCTGTACAACACGTATAATACTTTAGGCTACAGAATATGTATACCTTCTGAAGAACACTAGGTGGCTCTGTCATGGCTTATATATCTTACACTTGTTAACATGAGAATACCATATAAAACCATACCTCTATTAACTGTTCTAGTCTTTTAACCTCTTAAGGGTGCAGCCAAGTCAGGTTCTTATGGCTCAAAGCCCTTTTTTTAAATCTGAAATCTTTCACATTATTTGGTAATATCTTTGCATTGCTTTGATATTTTTTTTTTTTCCCCGTCACACATTGTACTTTATGTTGGTGGTGCATTTTGCTGTTTTTCTATATTTATAAAAATTTTTTTTTTTCAAAATTTCGATTATTTTGCTGCCACACAAATTAGTCAATAATTAAAGAGAATTGTCATTTACAAATATACCTTTATGTCCTGATCCCTCTTCTTTAGAACTCCAGAAACAGGTTTTTATAAATATTCAAATGAGGATAAAAGAGAACAAGGGGTTGGACTTGTTGCCAAGCCGTGCCCATTAGAACGCAGCCCCACTACCTTCCTCGACATCATCATTCCTTTGCGCAGGCGCACATCTCCTTTATGTCTGTAACATAGTAACATAGGCCGAAAAAAAGACATCTATCCATCCAATTCAGCCTGTTATCCTGCAAGTTGATTCAGAGGAAGGCAAAAAAAAAAAGTGAGGTAGAAGCCAATTTTCCCCAATTTAGGGGATAAATATTCCCGACTCCAATCAGGCAACTCCCTGATAAACGACCCCATCTCTAGTAGCTATAGCCTGTAATATTATTACACTCCAGAAATACATCCAGGCCAGTGGCGTAGGGATCGCCATAGCAGTGGCTATGGGGCCCTACGCCACTGGGGGGCCCGTCCGACCGCATTCATTTTTTTTTTTTTTTATTAACACAGACACTACACACAGGCAGCCGGGAGGTGGCGTAACTACCGTTGAAGCAGCCCGACAGTTTATTTTCAAGTTAGTTAAATATCGATGTCTTAATGTTCAGGGCCCCCTTCACAGCAGCGGTCTTAATGTTCAGGCTCCCTCGCTAATGTGATCTAATCTTACTGTATTCTAAAGTCTCCTGATGTGTCTGGTATTCGAACCCACAACCTCCAATGTATCAGTGTATCAGAGGCAAAGCATTTACCCTCACAACCATAAAGGAGGCAGCAACTGATTGAAAAAATTTGACACTTCTACTGTTATAGCTGGCTAAGTGTACATCTATACATATGACAGTTGCCCCAACACACCCAGCACTGCTATATCTCTATGTGACAGCTATCCCAGCACACTCAGCTCTGCTATATCTCAATATATGAGCAGCTGTCATGTGTATAGATGTACACTTAGCCAGCTATGACAGTAGAAGTCTCATAATTTTTCAGTCAGCAGCAAGTCAGCTCTTTTGGTCTTGTGGTTAGGTGCTCTGCCTCTGATACAGAAGGTCGTGGGTTCGAATCCCAGCAGAAACCTTTTCTGAAATACAAGCAGTGACTCCATATATGGACATACAGGGCGGGACACAGGAAGAGGCTGCATCGCATCGCTGACATGGAGGTAAGTAGAAGTGTTTATTTTTTATTTTTTAATACCCGACTGTTACTGCCATGGGGGGAGCGGGGGGCACTTGATACTGGCACATGGGGGGAGGGGAGTTGGTACCTGACCTGATACTGGCACCTGGGGGGGGGGTTGGCACCTGATACTGACTGGCACATGGGGGGGGAGGCACCTGATACTGTGGATGGCACTGTTTAGGGGAGGGGGATCTGTGTATGGCACTATTTAGGGGAGGGGGGGAACTGTTGATGGCACTATTTAGGGGAGGGGGATCTGTGGATGGCACTGTTTAGGGGAGAGGGATCTGTGTATGGCACTATTTAGGGGAGGGGGATCTGTGTATGGCACTATTTAGGGGAGGGGGGATCTGTTGATGGCACTATTTAGGGGAGGGGGATCTGTTGATGGCACTATTTAGGGGAGGGGGATCTGTTGATGGCACTATTTAGGGGAGGGGGATCTGTGGATGGCACTATTTAGGGGAGGGGGATCTGTTGATGGCACTATTTAGGGGAGGGGGATCTGTTGATGGCACTATTTAGGGGAGGGGGATCTGTGGATGGCACTATTTAGGGGAGGGGGGATCTGTTGATGGCACTATTTAGGGGAGGGGGATCTGTGGATGGCACTATTTAGGGGAGGGGATCTGTGGATGGCACTATTTAGGGGAGAGGGATCTGTGGATGGCACTATTTAGGGGAGAGGGATCTGTGGATGGCACTATTTAGGGGAGGGGGATCTGTGGATGGCACTATTTAGGGGAGGGGGATCTGTGGATGGCACTATTTAGGGGAGGGGGATCTGTGGATGGCACTATTTAGGGGAGGGGGATCTGTGGATGGCACTATTTAGAGGAGGGGGATCTGTGGATGGCACTATTTAGGGGAGGGGATCTGTGGATGGCACTATTTAGGGGAGGGGATCTGTGGATGGCACTATTTAGGGGAGGGGGATCTGTGGATGGCACTATTTAGGGGAGGGGGATCTGTGGATGGCACTATTTAGGGGAGGGGGATCTGTGGATGGCACTATTTAGGAAAGGGGGATCTGTGGATGGCACTATTTAGGGGAGGGGGATCTGTGGATGGCACTATTTAGGGGAGGGGGATCTGTGGATGGCACTATTTAGGGGAGGGGGATCTGTGGATGGCACTATTTAGGGGAGGGGGATCTGTGGATGGCACTATTTAGGGGAGGGGGATCTGTGGATGGCACTATTTAGGGGAGGGGGATCTGTGGATGGCACTATTTAGAGGAGGGGGATCTGTGGATGGCACTATTTAGGGGAGGGGGAACTGTGGATGGCACTATTTAGGGGAGGGGGATCTGTGGATAGCACTATTTAGGGGAGGGGGATCTGTGGATGGCACTATTTAGGGGAGGGGGATCTGTGGATGGCACTATTTAGGGGAGGGGGATCTGTGGATGGCACTATTTAGGGGAGGGGGATCTGTGGATGGCACGGGGGGGGGGCCCATAAATTTTTTTTGCTATGGGGCCCATGCATTTCTAGCTACGCCCCTGATGCAGGCACCTCTTGAACTCTTTTAATGCACTCACCATCACCACCTCCTCAGGCAGAGAGCTCCATAGTTTTACTGCTCTTACCGTAAAGAATCCTTTTCTATGTTTGTGTAAAAACCTTCTTTCCTCCCGACGCAGAGGATGTCCCCTCATCACAGTAACAGTCCTGGGGATAAATAGATGATGGGATAGATCTCTGTACTGACCCCTGATATATTTATACATATTAATTAGATCTCCCCTCAGTCGTCTTTTTTCTGAAGTGAATAACCCTAATTTGGATCATCTTTCAGGGTACTCTAATTCCCTCATTCCCTTAATTACTTTAGTTGCCCTCCTCTGAACCCACTCCAGCTCTGCTATGTCTGCCTTGTTCCCAGGAGCCCAGAACTGTACACAGTACTCCATGTGTGGTCTGACTAGTGAGTTGTAAAGTGGCAGGACTATGTTCTCATCATGGGCATCTATGCCACTTTTGATGCAACCCATTATCTTATTGGCCTTGGCAGCAGCTGCCTGACACTGGGTTCTACAGTTTAGTTTGCGGTTCACCAAAATTCCTAGGTCCTTTTCCATGTCAGAGATATACAATGAAAGGATGGACCTCCTTGCGCTCCTAATGTGTAGTTATGTAAAATCAGCCTGAACAGGATGATTCCGCGGCTGTATGTCTTATAAAGGAGCTGTTGTCCTCCTCAAAATTATAAATGAATAGCTAATATATCACCATTAAGTGATGTAAGACGTCAGCGCTGGGGAAACAGACTAAACGGTTACTTCCCTTTAAGTTTAGTTAGATGAATAGGTGGATGACCTTTAGAAAGAGGGGGAATGAAGCAGAAAGCTGTATAATGTTGTGGTATGTGGACCAACTAATTTTGTTAAAAGGATATATGTATATACGGAGTGATTACAAGCACAAATACTGAAAGTGTCCCGCAATAACAATACGATCTGTACCTGATATATTTCAGCTTTACTTTCTTTATTGAATGGTTCTGTGGTGTACCCTTCTTGTCTTTCTTTTATTTTTCTCTTTCTTTTCTTTATCTTTATTCCTGTATGTGTCTTTAAATGAGAACGTCCTCCTGGCTCACCTACTAGCACGCACGCTGCCCCGGCCGGAAACACGCGTTGTGCGAGGGAGCTTGTAGTTTCGATTGCCCGGGAAACCGCTTCGGGGACGTCACCCCTTTTCCATGTCAGTGTCACCGAGTGTTTTACCATTTAGTATGTATGGGTGACTTGCATTATTCCTTCCCATGTGCATAACTTTACATTTGTCAGTGTTAAACCTCATCTGCCACTTCTCTGCCCAAGCCTCCAATGTCTGTACCCACACTGTTTGTGCTTTTCCATGCCCAGCGGCTTCATCCACTGAATGAGCTGGACTATCAGGTAATTTTCGGTAATTGACGAACTACCAGGAGTTTTGGATTGTTAGATGATGGATTAAACAATTCAATGTAGTCAAATGCCAAATTTCTCTCTGCTACATGTATATGTGACGATAAAACTTGGGTTTTGTTCTACACGTAGATAATATATGCTAGTGCCTTACATGTAGGAGAAATCAGACTGTTCTCAAATTTCTCCAGAGAACGAAATATTGCAACATAACTAGAAATAACACAAATGAAGACATTTTATGCAAAGTCTTCTTCAGATACCTAGATTTTAATTTGATGATATTAAATTGTCCAGGTTAATGTAATAGCATATGGGAAATCTGGACTGCATTATGTGCTTGGTTGCTCCTCTATATTAAAGTGAGTCGTGACTGCAAGCAGCCCCCTAACTGAATTGCTGTATGACATTGTTAATTTCAACTACAGTATATTTTTTTTCTTCACCCATTTAATTTAAATGCTGATTGGATCATGCTGGAAACTTGATGCCGGCCATATTATTATTATAGGAATACATGAAAATAAAGTAGGAGTACTTAATATCAATGCAAACTCAGTGTCACAGTCAATTATTACTTAAATAGCCAGCCTTATTTCTCTTATGCTAGCACTTAAGGGATTATTGTAGCTATGTTTCAAAGAGTCACTTATATTTCTCTCAGACCTGCAAAGGCACATTACACCAGCTACAGACAAGGAGCTTTAATAGTTTTATTCTGCGGAGGACTGAAGGCTCTGATAATGGCCGTGCAATAGGCTTTTCTATGCTGACAAAATTCCCCCTTTTATGTCTGTTCAATTAAAGATAATTGTAGAAGGCATTAATCATCTCATATGTTTTCATCAAAACTTTGGACCCCGCGCTCATACCGGTCTACTGCACATCTGCGTATTAAACCTGCTGTAGCCAGTGTGTGACCAATCGGAAAAACAGGATGCGATCAGGCAGGACAATAGAAGGATTTTATCCTGAATAAAAGGGATTTTCGTCTTGGCAGAGAAATGCAGTGGGATGACTCCTGCCTGAACTGGTATTTTTGTGCATGCTCATAAATGTCACTGTTATTTTTACAGATTAATATTATATAAACCTCAAAAGAGTTCTCTGCGGTTTGCATTAAATCCTTAACACAAATGGAAATTAGCTTAAGCAGTTGAATATTCACGGCGCACTGCCCTGCATACAGTATAATAGCATACCTCTGGATGGCATATGGAATGATCCTTGCGTGCACACTTTTCCTCTATAATATTAATGTCAGGATTTAAAAAAAAATTCTGTGTAATTTTACAAGGGGGCAGGTCCGGATAGACCAGTCTCAAGGACTTATCTCTGTGCATAATGTGATAGGGATTGTGGTTCAAAATGGTTTCTGGATGTCATTTTTTGAAGGACTTGAATCAGCTAATTTGCTCTTTCATCTGACAAAGTATAACTTAAAAAAATATTTGTATCTGTATTGTTTGCCAAGCAATGGTCAGAAAATCTTCAGGCTGTTCCATGGTAGTAAGACCTTGTCTATACTGCTGTATTGCCTTTGTGTTGTATATGCAGTAACCCAGAAGGGCTACTGCAAAGTGTTAATTACCATTGACAAAGTTAATGCAATGTTAAGTTGAGTTAAATGTTGCATTTTGTTATGTATATGCACTTGATAGCATAGTATGGACAACATATGGTTACCATTTTGGAAAATTGTGTTGCCAGGAGATGGTCCAGGTCTGCCCCCTGGTTAGTGAGTCTAAGTCTAACTAGGGCCCTTTCACACTTGCGTTCTTTTCTTCCGGCATAGAGTTCCGTCGTCGGGGCTCTATGCCGGAAGAATCCTGATCAGTTTTATCCTAATGCATTCTGAATGGAGAGAAATCTGTTCAGGATGCATCAGGATGTCTTCAGTTCCGGAACAGAACGTTTTTTGGCCAGAGAAAATACCGCAGCATGCTGCGCTTTTTGCTCCGGCCAAAAATCCTGAACACTTGCCGCAAGGCCGGATCCGGAATTAATGCCCATTGAAAGGCATTAATCCGGATCCGGCCTTAAGCTAAACGTCGTTTCGGCGCATCACCGGATCCGACGTTTAGCTTTTTCAGAGTGGTTACCATGGCTGCCGGGACGCTAAAGTCCTGGCAGCCATGGTAAAGTGTAGTGGGGAGTGGGGGAGCAGTATACTTACCATCCGTGCGGCTCCCCGGGCGCTCCAGAGTGACGTCAGGGCGCCCCAAGCGCATGGATGACGTGATCGCATGGACACGTCATCAATGCGCATGGGGCGCTCTGACATCATTCTGGAGCGCCCCGGGAGCCGCACGGACTGTAAGTATACTGCTCCCCCGCTCCCCACTACTACTATGGCAGCCAGGACTTTAATAGCGTCCTGGCTGCCATAGTAACACTGAACGCATTTCAAATGCTTTCAGTTCACTTGCGTTTTTCCGTATCCGGCGTGTAATTCCGGCAAATGGAGTACACGACGGATCCGGACAACGCAAGTGTGAAAGAGCCCTTAGCTATTGTGAAGAACTGTGCTAGGCCTAAGTTTACATAATCTTAATATGTGACCTTACAACTGCACAGAAAGAGAGAACTGACAGAAGGTCTAGAACTCCCAATGCTGTGTTTTGGACCCAGATAGCAACATAATGTGCTCATTTAAGGCAGAAAGACTTTGCTGTTAGGGAAGGACTATTGCTAAGGCAAACTTTATACTTTGAAACTAAATTTCTGCACCCCTAAGTCTGGGAACTGTAGAGTGTAGAAGGACTTAAAGGGATTTTGCAACAATATATATTGACGACCTATCTTCAGGTTAGGTCATCAATATTAGATTGGCAGTGGACTGATACCGGCACACCATTTGATCAGCTCCAGTTGGCTTAAAGTGCCGCTCCTGTTCATTACAGTGCCCGTTGTCTTGGAAGTGCAGTCTAATTACAAGCACGCACTCCATTTACTTAAATGGAGCAAGTATTTGTAATTACACTACACTGCAGCTGCAAGACGACTCGTAGTGTAATGAAGAGGAAGTAGCACTCACATGGAGCCCCACCTCCTTTTTAAACAGCTGATTGGCAGGGGTGATGGGTGTCAGACCTCCACTGATCAGATATTGGCGACCTATCCTGAGTATAGGTCATCAGTATAAATCCCTGCACAACCCCTTTAATAAGAACCCTATGAAGTGTCTTTAGAGAAAGTCGAATACTATAACCACCATCGTTGCTGCTGTCCATGTTATCAAAATAACAATCTGTAGTCATCGTACTTAATGAATATTGATGTATTTGTTGCTGTTGTGTGCAGAATATTATAGTTGTTGTTGGTGACTTGGAGGAAGGGTGGAGTGTTGGGTAGTGGTAGTCCTTTAGAAGAGTAAATGTTACAATGCGGATATGTCGATACATTCTTCATAGCCAGTGGCTGAGAAAAGGGAGAGATGGTAGTCTTAGGCACAGCAGGTTAAAGGCTGTAGAGACTACTGTTCTGGGTAGCCCTTGTTATCCACCTGGAACTGGCTGGTGGTGCCTTCTACTGTAAATGAAGGTGGAGGAGCCTTCTCTGGAAGCTTTCACTTCCTCAGGGGCCATATTTCTGGCTTTGGCATTGTTAAGAAGCCAGCACAAGAGACAGGAAGGAACAGGTGCTTGGTCTAGCACCTGAAGATTGTGGAAAAAACAACCAAGTATGTTCCATTGGGACGTCATGTTACAGAGGCATTCTGCTGGTAGGAGAGTTTTTTTTTTTTTTTAATGTTCCACCTCCTGAATTGTCCCCATATATGTAGCTGTGCAGAGACCCCACCTGTCAGTCTTGTGTCTTCTTCCTCCATGTTGTGTGTTCCTGCTGTGTCCCCTGTGTCTGTACCCTTCTACTACCTGTCAAAATGTGGGGTTAACAGGGGCAGAGTGTTTGCTCTTGCATAGCAATGACATTCTGTAAGTGCTGTGAGCATTGATGACCTAACATGAAGAAATGGAGAATAACTCTTCCTGATGTTCAGGGTAGGTGGCAAGTGAGGAGCAACACTCAGCACAGTGCTGGAACACAGCAGATAGGGGAATATAGAGGGAAGGGGAGCAGTATGTATAGCAGGTACCACAAGGTGAGTGTCACGGAACCATGAACCAGACGTACAACAAGAGATAAGTGAAAATAAGAAGGCTTTATTGAAAATAAAGCTGTAAAGCAAAAGTCCAAACGGATGGTGAAACCGAGCAGAGTCTTTGCGAAGCCAGAGGTCAGGAACCAGAAGGGTAGTCAGACGAAGCCAGGATCAGGAACCAGCAGGGTAGTCAGACGAAGCCAGGATCAGGAACCAGCAGGGTAGTCAGACGAAGCCAGGATCAGGAACCAGCAGGGTAGTCAGACGAAGCCAGGATCAGGAACCAGAAGCAGCAGCAGTCTTAGAAGCATGTGAACACAAGAGGACCAAGCAAGGAACTGAAGCCACAGACCTCCTATATATATGAGCTAGGCATCCAGCTCCTCCCAGGGGAAGGAGGAGCCGCAGGGTGGAAGGCTACAAGAAACCCAGAAAACCAAGATGGCCGCCAGCACATGTCAAACGAAGGAGAGCAGCAAGCAGGTAAGACCATGACAGTACCTCCCCCTCAAGGGCCCCTCCTCCGCGGAGCACAAAACGGTTTCTGAGGGAAGCGTGCGTGGAAGGCTCGGAGCAAGGCAGGAGCATGGACATCTGCGGAGGGAACCCAGGAACGCTCCTCTGGTCCATAACCACGCCAATGGACCAAAAACTGCAACCGACCGCGGACCAGGCGTGAGTCCAGGATATTGCTCACCTCATATTCCTCACGATTGCCCACTTGGACCGGACGAGGCCGAGGAACCGAGGAAGTGAAACGATTACACACCAGTGGCTTCAACAGGGAGACATGAAACACGTTGGAGATCCGCATGCCAGGAGGAAGCGCAAGGGCATAGGCTACCGGGTTTACCCTGCGAAGCACTCGGAAGGGACCAACAAAGCGAGGCGCCAGCTTGGGAGTGGGCACTCGAAGGTTGAGGTTGCGGGTGGACAACCATACACGGTCTCCGACCTGGTAGGAAGGAGCAGGCGCTCGTCTGCGATCAGCCTGGAGTCTCTGGCGCTGCGCAGAGACCTCAAGGGACTTCTGGATCTGTACCCAAGAAGCACGTAGGACGGAAAGGTGATCCTCCACAGCCGGAATATCCTGGGGAGAGAATACCTCCGGTAACACGGCAGGTTGGAACCCATAATTGGCCATGAAGGGAGACGTCCCAGAGGAAGAGTTCACCGCCGTGTTCCTGGCAAACTCAGCCCAAGGCAGGAGGTCAACCCAATTGTCTTGGTGATCGGAGACATAGCAACGAAGGAATTGCTCCAAGGCCTGATTGGATCGTTCTGCGGCCCCATTGGACTGAGGGTGGTAGGCCGAGGAGAAGGAGAGATGAATCCCCAACTGGGAGCAAAAGGCGCGCCAGAACCTGGACACAAACTGACTCCCCCGATCCGACACAATCTCCTTAGGCAAACCGTGCAACCGGAAGACCTCCCTGGCAAAAATCGTGGCCAACTGTTGTGCAGAGGGTAACTTCTTGAGAGGAACACAGTGGCACATTTTGGAAAACCGATCCACAATCATGAGAATGACCGTATGGCCTCGGGATGCAGGGAGGTCCACAATGAAATCCATCCCCAGGTGTGACCATGGGCGCTCCCCGGTGGCTATGGGTTGCAGAAGGCCCAACGGAAGGTGCCGAGGGGACTTACTCTGGGCACAAACGGAGCATGCCGCTACATATGCGGCGATGTCGGAACGTAGGGAAGGCCACCAGAACAGACGTGAAACAGCCCAGGACAGCTGATTCTTTCCAGGATGCCCCGCGGTCTTGGAGTTATGGTAGGTTCGCAACAACCGAGTGCGCAACTCCTCAGGCACAAAACATCTGCCGTTGGGTCTCCCAGAGGGAGCACCAGATTGAGCCGCCAAAATCTGCTCACCCAGGGGAGAGGTCAGGCTGGTGCGAATGGCGGCCAGGATCTGATTCGGAGGTATGACCGAAGTCGGAATCGACTCCTCCCTGGACAGCTCGGAGTACTGCCGTGATAAGGCATCCGCCCTGATGTTCTTGGAACCGGGTAGGTAGGAGACCACGTAATTAAAACGAGACAAGAACAGAGCCCATCTGGCCTGACGTGGTGTCAATCTCTTGGCCTCAGAAAGGTAGGTCAGATTCTTGTGGTCCGTCAGGATGAGAACCGGAACCACCGAACCCTCGAGCAAGTGCCTCCATTCTTTAAGGGCCTGCACGATGGCCAATAACTCCCTGTCACCAATCTGATAGTTGCACTCCGCGGAAGACAGTTTCCGGGAGTAAAACCCACAAGGAAGCAGAGGACCCTCTGGTGTTCTACGCTGAGACAGAAGGGCGCCTACTCCCGTCTCAGACGCGTCCACCTCGAGGACAAAGGGCAACCCAGGGTTGGGATGCGACAGAATCGGAGCCGACACAAAGGCGGACTTTAGGGCCTCAAAAGCTCGGATGGCCTCGAGCGGCCAGACCTGGGAATTACTGCCCTTCCTGGTCAGATCCGTGAGAGGCTTGGCCAGCATGGAAAAGTCCCTGATGAACTTCCGATAATAATTGGCGAAGCCCAAAAAGCGCTGCAGGGAACGAAGACCACTGGGCTGGGGCCACTGTAAGACAGCCGAAACCTTCTCAGGATCCATGGAGAACCCCTCAGCGGAAATGATGTAACCTAAGAAGGTTACCTGGGATCGGTGAAATTCGCATTTCTCAAGCTTACCGAACAGCTTGTTCTCTCGTAACCGTTGCAACACTCGTCTGACATCCAGAATGTGGGCCTCCATGGATTCAGAATATACCAAGATGTCATCCAAATAGACTACCACACACTGCTGCAACAGGTCACGGAAAACATCGTTGATGAATTCCTGAAAGACTGCGGGCGCATTGCACAACCCAAAGGGCATAACCAAGGATTCGTAATGACCGGTCCTGGTGTTAAACGCGGTCTTCCACTCATCGCCCGCCTTGATCCTTACCAGGTTATATGCCGCCCTCAGGTCGAGTTTGGTAAAGACCGTGGCCCCTTTAAGGCGATCGAACAGCTCGGAAATCAAGGGTATCGGGTAAGCGTTCTTGATCGTGATGCGATTGAGACCCCTGTAATCGATGCAAGGCCTCAACTCACCGCCCTTCTTTTTCACAAAGAAAAATCCAGCCCCTGCCGGGGACGAAGATTTGCGAATGTGTCCGCGTGAAAGCGCCTCCCTCACGTACTCCTCCATGGCCTCATTCTCCGCTACCGACAGTGGATAGACTTTGCCACGAGGAGGAACGGCACCAGATTGTAACTCTATGGCACAATCGTATGGGCGGTGCGGAGGTAGGGCAACCGCGCGCACCTTATCGAATACATCCCGGTACTCCTCGTATTCAGGAGGCAACAGAGAGTCCGAGGAAGTACACAGCAACTTGACAGACCCATGGATGCAACTAGCCCCACACTGCGGTGACCACGAGAGGATCTCGACCGATCTCCAATCGAAAGTCGGATTATGCTTCTGGAGCCAGGGGTACCCCAAGACCACCGAGTAGTGTGGAGACGAAATAACCTGGAGGCAGACCGACTCTCTGTGAACGGCACCAATGGCTATCCCCACTGGAAGGGTCTCATGAGTCACGTGTGGCGGCAGAAGGGGTCTGCCGTCTATCGCCTCAAGAGCCAGTGGGGAACCTCGAGCCTGCAGAGGAATGGAATTGGCGGCAGCGAACACACTATCAATGAACAAACCACCAGCACCAGAGTCCACCAACGCCTGGGTCGTCACCGAGCCCCCGACCCAGGAGAGGACAACAGTGATCAGTGGTTTGTCAACACGGGAAACCGGGGACGAGGAGACTCCACCCAAGATCTGCCCCCGACAGGATCTCAGGGTACGAGCGTTTCCCGGACGGTTCGGACATGCCAACCGAAAATGCCCACCGAGACCACAGTACATGCATCGGCCCTCGCGTCTCCGGAGTGCCCTCTCCCCCTCGGACAGGCGAGCAAACCCCAGCTGCATGGGTTCACCCCCAGACAAGTCATCCCCAGGAGGCGTGGGAGGAGAGGGAGGCACGGGTGGGACAGCAAACGTAGGCACCAATCTGTTAGAAGACCTCTGCAGGTTCTCCTTAAAGGAAGGTCTCTCCCTGAGTCTGGTGTCAATCAAAATCAGGAAAGAAATAAGAGACTCGAGCTCAACTGGTAGGTCCTTAGCTGCAACCTCATCCTTCAAGGCATCCGAGAGACCATGAGAGAAAGCAGCGACCAGAGCCTCATTATTCCAGCCCACCTCTGCTGCCAGGGTACGAAACTCAATGGCGTATTCAGCTACGGATCGTGAACCCTGTCTGATGGACATAAGGAGCTTCGCAGCAGAGGCAGCACGAGCCGGCACATCGAATACCTTCCGAAGAGAAGCAACAAAACCGGAAAACTCGGCAACCACCGGATTGTTGTTCTCCCATAAAGGGCTGGCCCAGGCCAAGGCCTTGTCCGAGAGCAGCGAGATCAAGAAGCCCACCTTTGATCTCTCAGTAGGAAAGGCATGTGGCAGCAACTCGAAATAAATGCCCACCTGGTTAAGGAAACCTCGGCACTGAGTTGGCTCTCCCCCAAAGCGCTGTGGAAGAGGGGCAGAACCGGTCATACCCCGAAACACCGCAGGCGCAACAACAGGTGTCGGGGTAGACTCTGGCGCAACAACCGGAGCAGCAGTAGGAGCGAGCCCAGGAGCGACAACCGACCCATCGGCAACGGGAGCGAAATGAGCCGTGCGTTCAAGCAGGGTTTGCAACGCCACAGCGAACCGACCCAACAGGTGATCCTGCTGATCAAGTCTGGCAACCAGCGCGGGTAGCGAGGATGGCCCTGTACCGTCAGAATTCATGGCTTGGTCCTAATGTCACGGAACCATGAACCAGACGTACAACAAGAGATAAGTGAAAATAAGAAGGCTTTATTGAAAATAAAGCTGTAAAGCAAAAGTCCAAACGGATGGTGAAACCGAGCAGAGTCTTTGCGAAGCCAGAGGTCAGGAACCAGAAGGGTAGTCAGACGAAGCCAGGATCAGGAACCAGCAGGGTAGTCAGACGAAGCCAGGATCAGGAACCAGCAGGGTAGTCAGACGAAGCCAGGATCAGGAACCAGCAGGGTAGTCAGACGAAGCCAGGATCAGGAACCAGAAGCAGCAGCAGTCTTAGAAGCATGTGAACACAAGAGGACCAAGCAAGGAACTGAAGCCACAGACCTCCTATATATATGAGCTAGGCATCCAGCTCCTCCCAGGGGAAGGAGGAGCCGCAGGGTGGAAGGCTACAAGAAACCCAGAAAACCAAGATGGCCGCCAGCACATGTCAAACGAAGGAGAGCAGCAAGCAGGTAAGACCATGACAGTGAGCTAGGGAAAACTTCTGTTGTAGGATACTGCTACACTAGCCTTAAAGGGGGGTTCCAGGATGTTAATATTGGTGGCCTATCCTCAGGCTAGCCCATCAAAATCTGATCAGCGCCGGTATGACACCATGCACCCCTTCCAATCGTCTGTTTCACAGTAGCTCAGGAGCTACTCTATCCAATACTCATTACTTTCTATTTAGCTTCATTCGACTAGAACCTCGGAACCAAAGCCGAGTTCGGCTTCAAGTTTTAAAGTGGTTTTCCACTTTAAAAATCAACTACCAAAGTTATTCAACGAAGTCACGCATGACTTCGCTAATAACTAGCTTCGGCTTATCAGAGCCCATACATTTTAATACTGTACGAAGATGGATCTCTGTACAGTATTAATCTGAAGTTTTGAACGAAGAGACTTTGGACACTAATTTTAATCAAGTGCCTGTACAGTAGAAAGTACAATGGGTCCAGGATAAGCCAATCACAGTGTATCCGTAGGTCAGATGTACCTAGGATCTGGCTCATATAACAACTACCGAAGTGTGAAATGTGTGTTGTATTATTGTTGTACGAATGATGTAGTATACTGGCCTGTCATGAATAGTAATGCATGGGATTATACTGTCAATTGTCTACTGTGATCCATGTCTATGTTGTGCTACTGTGATACTGAAATTTCTCTCGGTATCAATAAAGTGGATCGTATCGTATATAATAATCATGGACCCATCTATTGCATGGCACTTTGTTCCAGCAAGGCATATGGGCCCCTGCACAATGGTGGAATGAAACAGATGTTAATAAAGTCCTTCCTTAACCCTATGCTCCCTGCTGGAGTGAACAACCCGAAGTACTGCTACAGCGGGAGTACTGACACCACATGCAAAGGAAAAGCTGGACTAAAGTGCTGTTGTACTTGAGGGGGGATGGGGGGTTGCTTAATTCTAAAGTAGCATCTTGTCAGACCAACAGTCGATTGTAACCTGTGGGCAAGGTCAGCAGTATCATCCCCATCAACAGTGAATCCCCTATGCCAGTGGTGGCGAACCAATATGCCTTAGGCTTTTCCTACATTTATCAACGCTGGGCGCACTATGAACAGCGCAGGCAGCACACTGAATGTAGGCAGGCTATAGCTAAATGATTACGTACATGGAAGATATACTATATTGGTATTCAGGTTAAATTGCCGTGTTGGCACTTTGCGATAAATAAGTGGGTTTTGGGATGCAGTTTGGGCACTCGGTCTGTAAAAGGTTCGCCATCACTGCCCTATGCGATGGGGAAGCTGAGCTAAAGGGCTCTTATGCCTGAGGGGTTAATGATAAAGTAGCATCTTTTCAGCCCAGCAGCTTGATGTTAAACCGGTATTGCATATGCTCTATCACTAGGAGCTACAATACGCAATATTGGATTCTATTACAGCTAACTAGAATCTCTCAACATGTTTCTGTGTCAGTTATTAACACTACAAGAAAATTTAGACTGGCATATTCTTACTCATAGTCATAGGTGCATATCCATAAAGCAAACATAATTGATAAAAAAAAATTAATGGCTGACTAGAACCTTCAGAATCACAGGTGCATATCCATGAAGCAAACATAATTACAAAAAACAAAATGGCTGCACGCCGTTATATATACAAACAATAGAGCTAAGAAATGGGGGTCATTCTATGGTATTGTATCACTTTTATCTAGAATGACCCCCATTTCCTAGCTCTATTGTTTGTATATATAACGGTGTGCAGCCATTTTGTTTTTCGTAATTATGTTTGCTTCATGGATATGCACCTGTGATTCCAAAGGTTCTAGTCTAAATTTTCTTGCAATATATTGAGGGTAGCACCTCTTTTAGACTGAACACGCCCATCTACCTGGGAATTCTGAGCAGAGTACGTTTCTAGCTGGTTCCTACACTGCCCTGAATATTGTAGGCTTAAGTAAGTCCAAAGTGAGGCAGTATATTTAGTAATAGGGACCCATCTGCGGAAGCCACCTTGACGCCTGGTAGACGGGCCTGACACGTATGTGCGCTAAGAGCTTCCATTATTCATTTATAGTCTGTATTGTACCACTTTTATCTAGAATGACCCCCATTTCCTAGCTCTATTGTTTGTATATATAATGGCGTGCAGCCATTTTGTTTTTTGTAATTATGTTTGCCTCATGGATATGCACCTGTGATTCTGAAGGTTCTAGTCTAAATTTTCTTGCAATATATTGAGGGTAGCACCTCTTTTAGACTGAACACGCCCATCTACCTGGGACTTCTGAGCAGAGTACGTTTGTAGCTGGTTCCTACACTGCCCTGAATATTATAGGCTTAAATAAGTCCAAAGTGAGGCAGTATATTTAGTGATAGGGACCCATCAGCAGAAGCCACCTTGATGCCTGGTAGATGGGCCTGACACGTATGTGCGCTAAGAGCTTCCATTATTCATTTATAGTCTGTATTGTACCACTTTTATCTAGAATGACCTCCATTTCTTAGCTCTATTGTTTGTATATATAACATTGTGTAGCCATTTTGTTTTTTGCACACACATTTAAGCAGTAAAGCTGAGAAATGGGGATCATTCTAAATTCAAGTGGTACTATACCTACTATTTGGATCAATGGAAGCTCTTTTTAGACTGAGCACACACCCATCTGCCTGGGGCTTCTGAGCAAAGTACAAATGTAGCTGGTTCCTTCACTGCCCTGATAATGTGGACTTGGATAAGTCCAAGAGAGGCGGTATATTAGTGATAGGGACCCGTCTGCGGAAGCCACCTTGACGCCTGGTAGATGGGCCCGACAGAAGTTTGATCAAAATGTGCGCTATTAGCTTTCATTGATCCAAATAGTAGGTATAGTACCACTTAAGTTTAGAATGATCACCATTTCCCAGCTTTACTGCTTATATGTGTGTGCAGCCATTAATTTTTTTGATCAGTTATTAACACTGACACTTCGTCAGGAAAGGTAGTAGTAGGATATAATAATTCAGACAGAATTGCGTCATACCACAACTGCTGGTGTGTGGTCACCTATCAGCGATGGGGTGGCTGTTAAGATGACTGAACCCTATAAGAGCTAGGGGACCACGTGCCTTCGTCCTATAGACAGCCCTATAGACAGCAGTGGAGAAGCCTTGCCAGCCAGCAGGACACAGGCTGCATGAAGTACCAGAGCAGACCAATGGACTTGCCAAAAAGAGTGCAACAAAAGGCAGGTCCAGACTGCCACCAAACGTGAGAGGAGCAGCGTCAGCTCACAGCTGCCCCACTGTAGTACTGCCAAAATATACCTGCTGGTGATACTCAAAAATTGCTTATTTGTATACATATTAACTGTAAAAAAAAGATTGGAATAGGTTTTGGGAGAAAAAAAGGTGCAATTGCACGTGTGCTGGTGATGTAAATTACAATTATTGTACACATTAACAGAAGAACATTTTCCACATGATTTTGAAAAAAAAGGGTGCATTTGCACAACCTCTGTGACCAAAATATGCAGCAATTACATTCACATTGGAAAAAGGCAAACACCATATGGTAACGTAGTAACACCTACCCCTGGCAACAAAGTAGGGCCAAATATAAAAGAGTCCTAATGATTGTCCAACAATAAGACTAAAGCATAAGACCATGTGCAAACCCACAAGTGTATCTACCATGCCAGTGTCCTTCACTCCTCCAACGCGTTTCGCCTTCAGGCTTCGTCAGGGGAATAGTGTAATGGTTGTCTATTTATAGAGAAAAAAAGGAATAGTCTTAACTGGGAGAAAGTAGTGCGTCCGCACTTCTCCCTGAGTACTGCTCAAAACCTAAGAAACAAGATACAATGTAACGTACAACATACTTTTAATACCACTGGATAAAAAATCCCAAAGTCGGAGAACATAGCCCTACAGACAAGAGGACACAAACACAAAAAGAGGGGGGGGGGACACAACCACAGGACCCCAAACCGTGCAATGCAATAAATCAACAGGTTTACTCTCTTTGGGTCTGGTGGAAAGACGCACCACCAGACCCAAAGAAAGTCCTTGAGACTTGGGCGTATGGACCCGAGCTAGCGTAAACCTGTTGATTTATTGCATTGCACAGTTTGGGGTCCTGTAGTTGTGTCCCCACCCCCCTTTTTGTGTTTGTGTACTCTGGTCTGTAGGGGCATGTTCTCAGACTTTGGGATTTTTTATCCAGTGGAATTAAAAGTTATGTTTTATTATGTTACTGCCCCGCCATTGATTCTTATTGTCTATTTATACCCTATTATTTTATAATTAAAGAGGTTCACCTGCGTGGGACCATTACATAAGAAGAACGCTATCACTCATGGAGTCGGGCCACGTCCGGAAATGAACCGCCACCCTGCCCCAACATGTGACCAAAAGAACCAAGCCATCATTGGCTGAGTGAGAATACATGCTGCTGTATGGAAGGGAGACTCTCGCGATAAAACAGAGCAAAAGTGTCTGACATGCATACACCAGCATAAAGGGAGTGCCTCATCCAAAATGGCTGCTGCAACTCCCAGGCGCGTGCTCATCAAGGAAGTAAGTTCCCATAGTAAGAAGTAAAACAGTCTGTATGTATTCAATATCTCCCCTCCTGATTGACTGTGAGGCTGACTGCAAGGCAGTACGGGCAATCCCGCTGGCAGGGTCCTGCCCAAGGTCATGTAATCTTCCATCATATGATCCTCTATGTTCATATTCCCTGTCCTGTTTCCCTCACTAGGGTTCTCAATTTCATATATAAAATAGTGGGCGCTATTTTGTGCAATTCATCCAAATTGAATTGACAAACCTCAACTTTATTTGGAAGTACAATATTTGGTAGAAGAATAAAATTCTCCATAGGCAGACATCTCTGGGATCATCGTTGTATGGACATCATAGTTTTTTTTACACAAGCTTGACTATATAGCTGCTTTTATAGATGTATACGTGTCTTGTCTAGAGAATTAGCTGTTCAGATAAAAACGAGAAACACTGCTTGTATGGTGGCAATCTTTGAGATCTCTGGTAGGGGTCCTGTAGACTATTTAAACACAGTATATTACAAAATGACTTAAAGTGGGAGCTCACTTGTCTTGTCTAGTGATTTTGCCTAGTATTGCAGCTTATTCCCATTGAATTGATTGGAACTGAGCTGCACTATAATACACAACCCATGGACAAGATTGGCACTGTTTTTGAAAAAAAGTCAGTAGCAATTGTCATTTAAAAGACACTTATCAGACAATTTTGACCAATAAAGCTTGAATGAATCAGGTTGAATTAGAGTGCAAATTATTTGGTGCTCATCCAGTTGGCCGGGAAAGTAATGCCTCGACTGAAACTGCATTCAAACCCATTGGAAAAAATGTGGTTAATTTTGTCCTTTTATTGAACACTTGTTTGCTGTAACATCTCAAATATATACCAATGGAATAAATTTAAAATAAAATGTTTCGTTTTTGCTATAACAGCAACACCATGAAAACTCATAACGTTAATACAGTAAAGAACAGCTTCATCTTATATAGTCATAGTGTTGTAAATAAGCTGATCTTCACAACACTTTTCTGAACACTCAAGGTTACGAAAAACAGAAACTGAATACCAGGATATTTCGTGTTGTCATCCCTTGGGAAAGAAACTCTTTGTTATAGTATTAGTGTAACATGACGAGTTGTCAAGTGATGGAAACAAATTGAGATATTTAAAGATATGAAAAAGATCAACCCTCAAGGACTCTCTTTGTAACCTTCCTGTGCATATTTATTGCTTTCTAAAACTGACATCCCTTCCATGAAAGTACAAAAGAAGTGCAGCTGAGACTCTATGATTACATTGAGTTTTATAAACACCGGGCAATAGGGAGGAAGAATGAAGAACAGAAGAATGGATATCCTTAATTAATTGCCTGCTATCGCCTGCTATACTTTAAAGATGTTAAAACTGCAAGTAAAACAAATAATACAAAATTAATATAAAAGGCAATTGTTCTAAAGTAAAACAGACCAGCAAAGAAATGCAACACTTAGATCAAATACTAGTTAATAATGCCATGTTAAAAGGTTGTGTGCACATTTAAACGTCTTGTGGCATGTCATTGAGACATGCCAGAATGTGTTATTGATGGGTGTCTGTAAGCCGTGACCTTCACTGATTACTAAAATGAAGGGTTTCTAGCACGGGGATGAACCATATATCCCTTTGCCTTCTATTGGCTTCACATTGAGATTTTCATGAATGGAACGGATAGGGCTTTACAGTCTCATTTGCTTCACAGACCCCCATTAAACAGACTTTTCTTGACGTACTGTGGCTATTGATGGCCTATAACAAGAATAAAAATAGTCACTATAATTATAGAACCACAATTTTCCCCAGAATTTTACCATTCTGTACAGTCAAAAATCAGACATTACATAATAACAAACCAATAAACAATTAAAAAAAGAGGTCAACATTCTCTACTTACAAGAGCTTGCAATCTATGGGGAAATAGGGATGTCACAAAAGGTCCTTAGGAAAGGCCATCAATACCAGATTGGTAGTGACCTGACTACTGGCACCGATCAACTGACTAAAAGGTCTATGTTCCCTTCATTGTTTATCAGGCACAGTTTTGTACATTTTGTAGCAACTGTGTCTGATATTCCACCTCACTCCTGTTCATTTGAATGGGACTGAGCTGCAAATAAGCTACAGTACCATGCACAGCCTCTGTAAAATGTTAGGAGTTGTGCCTTGAAAACAATGAAGGACTTCAATCTACTGATTGAGGAAGGGTGCTGAGACTCATACCAATCTGATGTTGATAATATATCCTGAAGATAGGCCTTCATATCAATGTCCTGAGAAACACCTTTAACGTCTTTTGACATATTGTAGTTACTAAGCTTGAAAGATATATGTCCATCAAGTTTAATCTCTCTCAGACCTAGCTGTTTGGTCCCAGGGCAAAATAGATTATGAACTACTGCTGTCAATGTTGCCTACATTACACCCTTACTTTAAGTATGGATTACTTCCTGACCCTACAGTGCAGTCAGATAAATTACCACCCCATATATTGAAGTAGATGGGGATTCGCTGTCACTTGATTTGTCTTACAGCTACTCTTAAGGGCGTTATGTAAATAGTTTTTTTTTTTACATAATGTCCTTAAGAGTAGCTGAAAGCCAAATCTGTTCAAGTGACACAGACCCTTCAAAGTCTTTAGAGAGATCGGGATGCCACTGCAGTAGGGCTATCAAGCCGCTACCTCTTGGAGAAGTCTCCATTCAAATGACTGCTTACCTTCATGAATTAAGGGACATCAATGTGGAGCACCAAAGGATCAGGCAAAACCATAATTAGGGACAAGTTAAGGTCAGGACAGGCAGGGTTCATGCAATACAGTAAACAGTCCAAGGTTAGGAAATCAACACTACTCTGGTGGCAGGGCCTACTGGGCAGGGGAAAAGGGACATAATTGGGTCCGTACAGCCGTAGACCTAGAGACTCAGAGAGGGTGAATAAAGCCATAGCTGACAATTGTAACAAACAAAGAAATCCCTCAAAGGAGTTGCTACGCAACTATTTACCAAAATTTTTAATTATTAACGGTCACTAGGACCACGCGTATTTTTGCAACTCCTCTGACTAATAATATAAAACTCAATTTTATTATATTTCTTTTAAAACCAACATAATACTTGGGAACATAAAGTGGGGAAATTAAAACTTTCAGGAGTGACAGTCGCACTATCAGTGGCCAAAGATTCTGTGTACAGCTTTTGTCATCAGACTTGCCTACATGTTTTTATAAATCAGTGATGTAGAGTCTCTTAATTTGAGACCCACATATAACACCCTGTCTAACTCCTGTCTAAAACCTAACTACCTGAATCCCTACATGTTTCGCCGAGCCTGTCGGCGTCTTCAGGGGAAACTATCAGCCATAGCTGTGCCCACTGGAAGGAGCAGAGCAGCAGTAGACATGACCACCACCAAAATACCCCATTGACTCCATCCCGACCAGCACTGTACATGTACGGTGCTGGTCGGGACTTTAACCCCTTCAGGAACCTGCCATTTTTCACCTTAAGGACCAGGCCATTTTTTGCAAATCTGACATGTGTCACTTTATGTGGTGATTAACTTGAAAATGCTTTTACTTATCCAGGCCATTCTGAGATTGTTTTCTCGTCACATATTGTACTTCATGACAGTGGTAAATTTGAGTCAAAATATTTCATTTTTATTTATAAAAAATCCCAAATTTACCAAAAATTTTGAAAAATTAGCAATTTTCAAAATTTCTATTTCTCTGCTTATAAAACAGATAGTGATACCTCCTAAAATAGTTATTACTTTACATTTCCCATATGTCTACTTCATGTTTGGATCATTTTGTACATTACATTTTCTTTTTTTGGGACGTTAGAAGGCTTAGAAGTTTAGAAGTAAATCTTAAAATTTTTAAGAACATTTCCAAAACCTAATTTTTAAGGACCAGTTTAGATCTGAAGTCAATTTGTGGTGCTTACTAGTGTTGAGCGCGAATATTCGAATACTGAATTTTTTTAGCGAATATCGGCACTTCGCTAATTCGCGAATATTTAGAATATAGCACTATAAATTCGCTATTTCAAATATTCGTTTTTTGTTTTTTTTATTGTTATATTTTTTTCTTTCCCACTTCCCAAAAGTAGTTCTTACCTGTCCTGAGGATTCCTGGTTCCTGGCTTCTCCAGTCAGTGCCCGTTGCCGCTTCTGCCGACTTCTGTGCTCATGGAGCGTCCCCATCACCATGGGAACACCTCCATACTAGAATGTACTGTCGGATGTGAGAATTAAGTTGAAATCGCAATGCGATTACTTCAAGTTATATTAATCGAATTGCAATTTCAACTTAGCACTGCTATATTCCATATTTGTTAACTTCGTTAATTCTAGCAAGCTGACCCATTAGAAACACAGCTCTAAGTTGAAATCGCAATTCGATTAATATAACTTCAAGTAATCGAATTGCGATTTCAACTTAGCACTGCTATATTCCATATTCGTTAACTTCGTTAATTCTAGCAAGCAGACCCATTAGAAACACAGCTCTAAGTTGAAATCGCAATTCGATTAATATAACTTCAAGTAATCGAATTGCGATTTCAACTTAGCACTGCTATATTCCATATTCGTTAACTTCGTTAATTCTAGCAAGCTGACCCATTAGAAACACAGCTCTAAGTTGAAATCGCAATGCGATTACTTCAAGTAATATTAATCGAATTGCGATTTCAACTTAGCACTGCTATATTCCATATTCGTTAACTTCGTTAATTATAGCAAGCTGACCCATTAGAAACACAGCTCTAAGTTGAAATCATAATTCGATTAATATAACTTGAAGTAATCGCATTGCGATTTCAACTTAGACCTGGTTTACTATGGTTGGCTTGGTAGAATTAGCGAAGATGACGAATATGACGAATGTATTCGTCATATTCCTCAAAACGAAGATAACGAAGTATTCTCCATCTTCGTTTTAGCTCCATATTCGTCAACTTTGCTAATTCTAGAAATCAAATAGGAAAGTTGACTATAGAGACAGCTGTGTTTAATTCGCTATGCGATTATATCACTTTTTTTTTTTTTTTTATAAATAGAATAATTATAATAATTATCAAGTATTATAATTATTGTATTTATTTAAAAAAAAGCAAGTTAATATCGCATAGCGAATTAAAAACTTAGCTGTCTCTAGTCAACTTTCCTATTTGAGTGCTAGAATTAGCGAAGTCATCTTCGCTAATTCTGGATATCAAACCAATAGGAAAGTTACCTTAAGTTAAAATCGCAATACGCAATTATTTAAATCGCATATTATTCGCGATAACTAGAATAATGACGAATATTCAAGCACAGAAGGAAAGGAACGCCATATGGTTTTTGGAGGGCAGATTTCACTGGGATAATTTTAAGTTGCCATTGTCGGGTATCGTCGTGCGCGAAAATGCATGTACTATCAAACGATGAAACGGAAAAAAAAGTAAAAATGGGCGGTTCACCATTTTTTGCTTGTTACACCTCCCACAAATTTTTTTTTTATAAAAGCTGATCAAAAAGTCTTACACAACCAGGAATAGTATCAGTGAAAAGTAAAGATAACTCTAGGGGGGTAAAAAGAAAAAATACATTTTAAAGTGACAAAACTATACATATGTGCAAGTGTCGGACTGGGATGCCAAGAGCCCACCAGTAGAAGTGACTATAGGGGCCCACCCTATAGTTTTATACAAATATTGACACTTAAGGGGGTTTTCCGATTTGCATCAACATCCTTTAAAATAATCCTTTATATAGTAAGCTGTAGTGTAATAGCACACATGACCGCTGCAGCTAATCACTGGCCCTGGTGCTGTACAGCACTGAGATCACTGATTAGTTACAGCAGTCAAGTGTGGTACACAGTCACATCCATTACATTATGTCCCAGCTGCAGCCTGGCGGAGAGAACAGAGTATTGGTGCTGAATCAAATAGTGATCAGGATAGTGAGTTTAAGGCCTCTTTCCTTTCACACTGTGTGACGGATTAGGTCCGGATGCGTCCCGCGATTTTGCTCTCCAAAAAAGTCAGTTCTCAAGGTTGCGTTCAGTGTTTGCGTTTTTTCTGTGCGGATGACATCCGGATGGCATGCGTTTTTAACGTGCGTGAAAAAAAATGCAACCATCCTCTAGAGTCACATGTTCATTTCAAACACATAATAAAAAAAAAACAGAATGCTCTTCTGTTTGGGAAAGCTCCATTTTGTGAGGATATAATCTAGGGTGTGGAGTGTTTGCATTTTTTCCTTAGCAGGATGTCCGCTTTCTTCTTATCATATCCTGACCATGTGCTTTTGCACTGGCTGGTGTACCGATGCTTTGGAGAGCAGAGAGAAATGCTTGAGGAGGAACCACAGAGGAAGAGGATGTGGGTTCATCCTATTATTTCGCAGAGGGCTTGCAGAGGTCAGTTTACAAGTCTGTATGTATACTACGTAAGCAGCCTGATAATTTCATTTGGCCTACTTTAATAATTGTTTACATATGTAATGTAAAAATAAAAAAATATTATTCTTTTTCTAATTGTGTACATTATAGTCATTGATATTTTGAGCCCTGACATGTATTGTAATGAAGATGTCTAATAAATAGTGTTGAGCGAGCATGCTCGGCCGAACTGCTGTTCGGCTCAAGCATCGCTATGCTCAGCACATCGCAGTGTTCAGCCAAATATTGCGTGAGCTTGAGTACAATTTAATACAATGGAAATCAATGGGAGACCCGAGCATCAAACCAGGTACCTCCTGCTCTGAAGAAGAGAGGGTGTCTGGTTTACAAGAAAAGGTAAAGAATTGATGGAAACTCCATCCAAATGGTTTGGGAACAGCATTAGAAGGATGGCTGGATGCATCTTGGACTCCTATTACCTATGACATACAATAGACAACCACACAGAGGCTATATGCCAAATCCCAGGTATGTGCAAGCCAACAATATATCCATGAAACAGTTAACAGTGAGCATACCTTAAAATAGCACCCTTGTGCACTATGAGACATTCCAAACCATTTTTTTTTCCTCAGATAGAAAAAATTACGATCTATCACTCATAAACGTTCCATCCCATCATCATCGGATTTTATTGCATATTTTCTAATCAAGTTCTATAACTCCTAAATGTTCCATCCCGTCTGAGGCATTCCAAACCAACTCTCATCTGACTGAGAGCCAGTAAGCCTTAAAGTTGCTTCATATCTGTTGGATGGCTTGGGTGGACCTGCACACCTAGATCAATATCATTAGGGTGACAAAAAGTTTTCTGATTGTCCTAACATAATATTCAATAACCTTTCTATACAGTTTTCACTTTTGATGGGAAAAAAATTACGAATATTCTAAAAACGAATATATAGCACTATATTGAATCTATATGACTCATTGGCCCACAAGCAAGAAGCAGGAAGGAATCATGTGTTCAGATGGAAAAAAAATTATGAATATTCTAAAAACAAATATATAGCAATATATTCTATAGTGCTATATATTTGTTTTTGACCCACGCCTGTATTGATCACGCAATATTCTCATATTACGCGATCATTACTTTGGCAATTTTCACGTAAAAATAAAAAGTAGAATATAATGAATATGCGAATTTGCGAATATATGACGAATATTCTACAACATATTCATGAAATATCATGAATTCGAATATGACCCCTGCCGCTCATCACTATTCATGAGTTTACATGACAAAACTGTATAGAAAGGTTATTGAATATTGTTAGGACAATCAGAAAACTTTGTGTCGCCCTAATAATATTGATCTAGGTGCGCAGGTCCACCCAAGCCATCCAACAGATATAAAGCAACTTTGAGACTTATTGGCTCTCAGTCAGATGAGAGCTGGTTTGGAATGCCTCGGACGGGATGGAACGTTTAGGAGTGATATAACTTGATAAGAAAGTATTCAATAAAGTCCGATGATGATGGGATGGAACGTTTATGTGTAATAGATAGAGATGTCGCGAACATAAAATTTTCCGTTCGCGAACGGCGAACGTGAACTTCCGCGAATGTTCGCGAACCGGGCGAACCACCATAGACTTCAATAGACAGGCGAATTTTAAAACCCACAGGGACTCTTTCTGGCCACAATAGTGATGGAAAAGTTGTTTCAAGTGGACTAACACCTGGACTGTGGCATGCCGGAGGGGGATCCATGGCAAAACTCCCATGGCAAATTACGTAGTTGAGAGTGGTAAGTTGAATTCGCAATGCGATTAATATAACCTGCATTAATCGCATTGCGAATTCAACTTAGAGCTAAGTTCCTAATGGTTGTATTGCTAGAATTGACGAATATAACAAATATAGCACTATATTCTCCATCTTCCTTATATTCTAGCAATACAACCATTAGGAACCCAGCTCTAAGTTGAATTTGCAATGCGATTAATATAACCTGTATAAATCGCATTGCGATTACAACTTAGATCTGAGTTCCTAATGGTTGTATTGCTAGAATTGACGAATATAATGAATATAGCACTATATTCTCAATCTTCGTTAAATTCTAGAAATACAACTATTAGGAACCCAGCTCTAAGTTGAATTCACAATGCGATTAATATAAGCCTTAAAGTTGCTTCATATCTGTTGGATGGCTTGGGTGGACCTGCGCACCTAGATCAATATCATTAGGGTGACAAAAAGTTTTCTGATTGTCCTAACATAATATTCAATAACTTTTCTATACAGTTTTCATTTTTGATGGGAAAAAAATTACGAATATTCTAAAAACGAATATATAGCACTATATTGAATCTATATGACTCATTGGCCCACAAGCAAGAAGCAGGAAGGAATCATGTGTTCAGATGGAAAAAAAATTATGAATATTCTAAAAACAAATATATAGCAATATATTCTATAGTGCTATATATTTGTTTTTGACCCACGCCTGTATTGATCACGCAATATTCTCATATTACGCGATCATTACTTAAGCAATTTTCACGTAAAAATAAAAAGTAGAATATAATGAATATGCGAATTTGCGAATATATGACGAATATTCTACAACATATTCATGAAATATCATGAATTCGAATATGACCCCTGCCGCTCATCACTATTCATGAGTTTACATGACAAAACTGTATAGAAAGGTTATTGAATATTGTTAGGACAATCAGAAAACTTTTTGTCGCCCTAATAATATTGATCTAGGTGCGCAGGTCCACCCAAGCCATCCAACAGATATAAAGCAACTTTGAGACTTATTGGCTCTCAGTCAGATGAGAGCTGGTTTGGAATGCCTCGGACGGGATGGAACGTTTAGGAGTGATATAACTTGATAAGAAAGTATTCAATAAAGTCCGATGATGATGGGATGGAACGTTTATGTGTAATAGATAGAGATGTCGCGAACATAAAATTTTCCGTTCGCGAACGGCGAACGTGAACTTCCGCGAATGTTCGCGAACCGGGCGAACCACCATAGACTTCAATAGACAGGCGAATTTTAAAACCCACAGGGACTCTTTCTGGCCACAATAGTGATGGAAAAGTTGTTTCAAGTGGACTAACACCTGGACTGTGGCATGCCGGAGGGGGATCCATGGCAAAACTCCCATGGCAAATTACGTAGTTGAGAGTGGTAAGTTGAATTCGCAATGCGATTAATATAACCTGCATTAATCGCATTGCGAATTCAACTTAGAGCTAAGTTCCTAATGGTTGTATTGCTAGAATTGACGAATATAACAAATATAGCACTATATTCTCCATCTTCCTTATATTCTAGCAATACAACCATTAGGAACCCAGCTCTAAGTTGAATTTGCAATGCGATTAATATAACCTGTATAAATCGCATTGCGATTACAACTTAGATCTGAGTTCCTAATGGTTGTATTGCTAGAATTGACGAATATAATGAATATAGCACTATATTCTCAATCTTCGTTAAATTCTAGAAATACAACTATTAGGAACCCAGCTCTAAGTTGAATTCGCAATGCGATTAATATAAGCCTTAAAGTTGCTTCATATCTGTTGGATGGCTTGGGTGGACCTGCGCACCTAGATCAATATCATTAGGGTGACAAAAAGTTTTCTGATTGTCCTAACATAATATTCAATAACCTTTCTATACAGTTTTCACTTTTGATGGGAAAAAAATTACGAATATTCTAAAAACGAATATATAGCACTATATTGAATCTATATGACTCATTGGCCCACAAGCAAGAAGCAGGAAGGAATCATGTGTTCAGATGGAAAAAAAATTATGAATATTCTAAAAACAAATATATAGCAATATATTCTATAGTGCTATATATTTGTTTTTGACCCACGCCTGTATTGATCACGCAATATTCTCATATTACGCGATCATTACTTTGGCAATTTTCACGTAAAAAAAAAAAGTAGAATATAATGAATATGCGAATTTGCGAATATATGACGAATATTCTACAACATATTCATGAAATATCATGAATTCGAATATGACCCCTGCCGCTCATCACTATTCATGAGTTTACATGACAAAACTGTATAGAAAGGTTATTGAATATTGTTAGGACAATCAGAAAACTTTTTGTCGCCCTAATAATATTGATCTAGGTGCGCAGGTCTACCCAAGCCATCCAACAGATATAAAGCAACTTTGAGACTTATTGGCTCTCAGTCAGATGAGAGCTGGTTTGGAATGCCTCGGACGGGATGGAACGTTTAGGAGTGATATAACTTGATAAGAAAGTATTCAATAAAGTCCGATGATGATGGGATGGAACGTTTATGTGTAATAGATAGAGATGTCGCGAACATAAAATTTTCCGTTCGCGAACGGCGAACGTGAACTTCCGCGAATGTTCGCGAACCGGGCGAACCACCATAGACTTCAATAGACAGGCGAATTTTAAAACCCACAGGGACTCTTTCTGGCCACAATAGTGATGGAAAAGTTGTTTCAAGTGGACTAACACCTGGACTGTGGCATGCCGGAGGGGGATCCATGGCAAAACTCCCATGGCAAATTACGTAGTTGAGAGTGGTAAGTTGAATTCGCAATGCGATTAATATAACCTGCATTAATCGCATTGCGAATTCAACTTAGAGCTAAGTTCCTAATGGTTGTATTGCTAGAATTGACGAATATAACAAATATAGCACTATATTCTCCATCTTCCTTATATTCTAGCAATACAACCATTAGGAACCCAGCTCTAAGTTGAATTTGCAATGCGATTAATATAACCTGTATAAATCGCATTGCGATTACAACTTAGATCTGAGTTCCTAATGGTTGTATTGCTAGAATTGACGAATATAATGAATATAGCACTATATTCTCAATCTTCGTTAAATTCTAGAAATACAACTATTAGGAACCCAGCTCTAAGTTGAATTCGCAATGCGATTAATATAACCTCTATTAATCGCATTGCGATTACAACTTAGATCTGAGTTCCTAATGGTTGTATTGCTAGGATTGCCGAATATAACGAATATAGCACAATATTCTCAATCTTCGTTATATTCTAGCAATACAACCATTAGGAACCTGTATTAATCGCATTGCGATTACAACTTAGTCAAATTTGTGACACTGCAGCTTCAGAATGAATCTAAGATGGATGCTTTTGATAGGAGGTGGGAGGGTATGCTGATTGGCTGGAATGTGTCTGCTGACTGTGAGGTACAGGGTCAAAGTTTGCTCAGTGATGATGTATAAGGGGCGGACCGAACATCGCATATGTTCACCTGCCGCGGCGAATGCGAACAAGCTATGTTGGCCAGGAACTGTTCGCCGGCGAATAGTTCGGGACATCACTAGTAATAGATCGCAAATATTCCTATCTAAGGAAAAAAAAAAAAAGCTGGTTTGGAATGTCTCATAGTGCACAAGGCTACTATTGTAAGGTATGCTCACTGTTATCTGTCTCATGGATAGAGTGTTGGCTTGCACATACCCGGCTTTTGGCATATATTCTTTGTGTTGTTGTCTATTGTATGCCATAGGTAAGTCCAAGATACATTCAGACATCCTCCCGATGCTGTTTCCAAACTATTTTGGTGGTGTTTCCATCAATTTTTAACTTATTTTGGTGAACCAGACACCCTCTTCTCTTCCGAGCAGGGGGAGCCTGGGGTTCTCCCATTGACTTCCATTGTGCTCGGGTGCTTGGCACAGCACACGAGCACTTTGGTGCTCAATCAACACTAGTAATACAGTACCTATGTTTGTATTTCTATTTTGAAGCCAGGGTATACTTATTTTTGTACTTTAGCACACAATCAAAGACATCCTCAGTGTACATTGGCTCTGTTATGTACAGTATATGAAAAAATGGCTTCAGAGGGATATTTTGAATGTGTCTGTACACAATAAATATAAATAAGCACACTTTTATTAATAAAAACCATACAAGTGAACAAACAAAAATGTTGTTTATTATAACAATGAGATTTATCACCTTTATATAATAATAAATTGACCTGTGCAGGTCTAAGAAACAAAATAAAACAACATACATTTAAAATTGAAAAAAGTGTGAGGGTGTGGATGGGGGTCCCTCATACTGTGGCCCATGATAACTGCTATGTGAGGATGTAGATGGCTGGTGAGAAGGGCCAGGTTGGGAAGATGAGGGGGCATGTTGGCTGTAAGTTGACTCTCCACTATATGTTGGGCCATAATGTCGAGGTGGGGGCCATATTGTTGCCCTTGAGGAGGGTATTCTTGTGGGTGAGGGTAAACATGAGGAAGTGGCCTTGGCAGAGGGCCAGTGATGTTCCCATGGCTGTGCCAGTTCTCCAATGCCCGAAATTTTTTGGATGAATCATTTGGAGGAGTGGCTGCCTCCAGAACAATACCTACTCCTGATTGTCTTCTAAAGTATCGTTCTGGAGGCAGATTCCGAAAATGTATCGCCAGACTCCTCACATAGAGGTCGAAATTGTCCTCATGGCGCCATCTCGACAGATACTCCAGCACCTGAGTATTGACTGCCATCTCGGTAGCTGGAGCAGGTCTCTTCCGCCGCGTCTGGACTGGCACAGCTGGTTCCAATTCAACTGGAGGAGGCACAGGACAAAAATTTATTGGCCATTAGGACAAGCCCCTTTTTGGACTATTGTTTTAGATTTAAGGATACTCAACTTACACTCTCTCAAATATATCATAAACTCCGGGACTGTTTGGGTGAAATAACCACATTTAAAAGTGAGGGAGGCTGGGAAGCTGAATTGGGCGAGGGGAACAGCGTGGAATGGGATATCATATATCAAAACATAAAAAAAGTATCGATCTCTCAGAAATACAGATTGATACAGTTCAAGATTGTTCACCGCCTATACTACTCCCCCTCCTTCCTCGCCAAGATATACAAGGAAAGGAAGGACCTGTGCTGGAAATGTTCGTCAGAAAATGCGGAGTTAAGTCACCTACTATGGGATTGTCCGGAAGTGTGGGGGTATTGGACTAGCATCTATGAGGAACTATATAAAAGATATAAGATCAAATTGAAGCAAAGTTTTACGCAGGCAATATTGGGTCTTTTCCCCCGCTCTGAACTGACCCCCTACCAACTACGAGTTAGCATGGAAAGTTTTATGGTCGCAAAGGCCTTGATAATTAAATATTGGGTTACGAAGAATAGTCCTAGCTTTAATGAATGGAGGGCTCGGCTAGACACTATTGAGGCCTATAGAAGAATGACAAGGAAATTGGAGTGATGGCTACTGCGGGGGCAGACTCCCTTACTCGCTTCAGGCCCCCAGGATCCCTTATATTTGGAATTTCTGGAAACAGAAGTTAAGGTAGTTATTAAAATGCGGATGGACCCCGCAGCAGGGAAGCAAAAGGGATGGGGTGAGTTAAAAGGAACAAGTGTATTAACTTGTATAAAGTATATTTGTAAATTTTAACTGGTTGATATGAAAATTTGTATATTTGTTCCAGAAAATAATAAAGGATTTAAAAAAAAAAAAAAAAAAACTGGAGGAGAAACAGTTGCCTGGGACCCACTGGAGTATCTCCCTTCAGCTCTGTCTGTAGGAGGATGGGATGATGGGCCTTCCTCCTCACATGCACTGGAGTGCTGCTCCAATGTCTCCTCAACTTCCTCCTTAAGGTTGTCCTCCATTCTTCACAAAAAACAAGACATGTTAAATATGATGTCTCTTGCATTCAATATTACTACACACATATTGTCATATCCTATTTTTTTATGGACAAGTTTTACAAACAATCTGCCCCAGTAACAAGTTGAGACATTATGATATGTAGGGGCCATTCGATAGTACACATAGTGATGTTTAAAGGGGTTGTCCAGGTTCAGCTCTGAACCCGGACAACCCCTTTAACCCCTTAAGGACTCAGCCCTATTTCACCTTAAGGACTTGGCCATTTTTTGCAAATCTGACCAGTGTCACTTTAAGTGCTGATAACTTTAAAACGCTTTGACTTATCCAGGCCATTCTGAGATTATTTTTTTCGTCACATATTGTACTTCATGAAACTGGTAAAATGAAGTAAAAAAAATTCATTTTTATTTATAAAAAAATACCAAATTTACCCAAAAATTTTTAAAATTGCAAATTTCCAAGTTTCAATTTCTCTACTTCTATAATACATAGTAATACCTCCAAAAATTATTATTAATTATTATTAGTTATTAATTTACATTCCCCATATGTCTACTTCATGTTTGGATCATTTTGGGAATTATATTTTATTTTTGGGGGATGTTACAAGGCTTAGAAGTTTAGAAGCAAATCTTGAAATTTTTCAGAAATGTTTAGAAGCAAATCTTGAAATTTTTCAGAAATTTTAAAAAACCCAATTTTTAGGGACCAGTTCAGGTCTGAAGTCACTTTGCAAGGCTTACATAATAGAAACCAGCCAAAAATGACCCCATTCTATAAACTACACCCCTCAAGGTATTCAAAACTGATTTTACAAACTTTGTTAACCCTTTAGGTGTTCCACAAGAATTCATGGAAAATAGAGATACAATTTCAAAATTTCACTTTTTTGGCAGATTTTCCATTTTTATATTTTTTTTCCAGTTACAAAGCAAGGGTTAACAGCCAAACAAAACTCAATATTTATGGCCCTGATTCTGTAGTTTACAGAAACACCCTATATGTGGTTGTAAACTGCTGTACGGGCACATGGCAGGGCGCAGAAGGAAAGGAATGCCATACGGTTTTTGGAAGGCAGATTATGCTGGACTGTTTTTTTGACACCATGTCCCATTTGAAGCCCACTTGATGCACCCCTAGAGTAGAGGGGTTAGGTCATGTGATATTTTTATAGAACAGGTTATTATGACGCGACGATACCTAATATGTATACTTTTTTTAATTTATTAAGTTTTACACTATAACAGCTTTTTTAAAACAAAAAAAATGATGTTTTAGAGTCTCCATATTCTGAGCCATAGTTTTTTTTATTTTTTTGGCAATTGTCTTACGTAGGGGCTATTTTTGGCGGGATGAGGAGACGGTTAGATTGGTACTATTTTGGTGGGCATACGCCTTTTTGATCACTTACTGTTGTACTTTTTGTGATGTAAGGTGACAAAAAATTGTTAATTTAGCACAGGTTTTTTTTGTTTTTTTTTACGGTGTTCATCTGAGGGGTTAGGTCATGTGATATGTTTATAGAGCCGGTCAATACGGACGCGGAGATACCTAATATGTAAACTTTTTTTTTCCCTATTTTTTTACCAATTTATTTTTTACTTTATTTGGGGGAAATGACGTTTTAGTTTTTTTTTTACTTTAAACTTTAAATTTTTTTTGGGGGGGACTTTTTTTTTCAACATTATTTTTACTTAATTATTTGTCCCACTTTGGTACTTCAACTTTTGGGGGTCTAATCCCTTTTACAATGCATTCCAATCATTTGTGTATACTTTTTTAATTATTTCAGTTTTACACAATAATATTTTTGAAACAAAAAATAAATCATGTTTTAGTGTCTCCTTAGTCTGAGAGCCATAGTTTTTCTTAGGTAGGGTATCATTTTTACGGGATGAGATGGTTTGAATGGCACTATTTTGGGGTGGATATTACTTTTTGATCGCTTGCTATTACACTTTTTGTGATGTAAGGTGACAAAAATGGCTTAGGGTTAGGTGATGTTATATTTTTATAGAGCAGGTCGTTACAAACATGGCAATACCTAATATATACTTTTTTAAATTTATTTAAGTTTTACACAATAATTTCATTTTTGTTACGGACGCAGCGATACCTAATATGTCTACTTTTATATTTTTTTACATTTAACACAATAAAAGCATTTTTGAAACAAAAGAAAATCACGTTTTAGTATCTCCATAGTCTGAGAGCCATTGTTTTTTAAAAATTTTTGGGCGATTGTCTTACGCCTTTTTGATCCTTGGTGTTGCACACAAAAAATGTTTTTTTAGCACAGCTTTTATTTAATTTTTTTGACGGTGTTCACCTGAGGGGTTAGGTCATGATATATTTTTATAGAGCCGGTTGATATGGACGCGGCGATACCTAATATGTCTACTTTTCTTTTTTTCCCTATTTTTTACAATTTATTTTTACTTTATTTTGGGAAAAGGATGCTTTTTTTTTTTACTTGAAACTTTTAATTTAGAGTAATGCTTTTTTTTATTTTTAGCATTGTATGGCACTTTTTTTGAAGGTCTCCCTGAAAAAACCCTTAAATACCTTCCCGGCCAGCTCTCTAAAGATGCTTTTAAAGACTTCTGTAAAGATGGATTTTCACATAGCAGATTCTCATGGCTAATATCCGCAATCAGGGGTAAAGCCAATCGCAGACATTTAACCCCTTAAATGCCATAGTCAAATGTGACTATGGGATCTGAAAGGCCTAAAACCCGGAAACATTCTTTCCTGTATATTTACTTGTATATAAAGTGCAAGTGCTGCCAAAAATTACAAGGAAGAGGAACTCCAATGCAACCTGTGTATCATATAACGGAGGGCCTAATTCACATTGTGGTACAATTGTTCAGGTAGTGGGACTCCTACAATCATAAAGTCTATGCACTAAGTGAAAGGGCTTCCAAAAATTACAAGGACCGGCACTCCAATACATCCTTTATTACACATAAAGGAGGGCATCATACACAGCATTAAAAAATTATGATTAATGGCCTGCTGGTGACCCTCTAAAACATTATGAGCGAGGGCATGCTGCTGAGCTGACCATCTAAAACATTAGGGGTGAGGGTCTGCTGCAGAGCTGACTCTCTAAAACATTAGGGGAGAGTGCCTGCTGCTGATCTAAGCATCGAAAAAATTATCAGCGAGTGCCTGCTGCTGAGCTGACAATTGAAAAAATTATGGGTGAGTGCCTGGATGCTTAGCTAACCATTGAAAAAATTATGGGCAAGGGGCTGCTGGTGAGCTGACTCTGTAAAACAATATGGTTAAGGGCCTGCTGGTGAGCTGACCCTCAAAAACATTATATGCGAGGGCCTGCTGGTGCGCTGACCCTCTAAAAGATTGTAGGTGAGGGCCTGCTGGTGAGCTGACCCTTTAAAACATTACATTCGAGGGCCTGCAGGTGAACTGACCCTCTAAAAGATTGTAGGTGAGGGCCTGCTGGTGAGATGACCCTCTAAAACATAATATGCAAGGGCCTGCAGGTGAGCTGACACTCTCCAACATTAGGAGGGCAGACTAATAAGGATGTTGATATGATGGAAGAGGAAGAGAAAAGAAAGATTGAACCATGTATCCTTTTTTGTGGTGGAAGGGGTGCATGAGAATACAGTGTATTTAGTACATTATGAAAAACACATTTAAAGTGCCTTTATGTTCAGCGCTTTCCTCTGGTGGAGTTGAGAAGTCAGGGACAATACAGGCCTTGTTCATTTTTATAACAGTCAACCTGTCAGCATTTTCAGTTGACAGGCGGATGCGCTTATCAGTTATGATGCCCCCAGCAGCATTAAATACCCGCTCTGACAAAACGCTGTCAGCAGGGCAGGCTAGCACCTCCAAGGCGTAGAGCGCCAGTTCGTGCCATGTGTCCAGCTTGGACACCCAGTAGTTGAAAGGCACAGAGGGATCATTGAGGACGCTGACACGGTCTGCTACGTACTCCTTCACCATCTTCCAAAATTTTTCCCTCCTTGTGACACTAGGCGGCGCATCAGGGTGAGGGTGCTGGCAGGGTGTCATAAAACTGTCCCAGGCTTTGGAGAGTGTTGCCCTGCCTCTATTGGAACTGCTGTGTGTTCCCCTCGTCTCCCCTCTTCTGTTGCCCAAGGTACTGCGTACTCTGCCGCCAGCGTTCTCAGATGGAAATTTTTGGAGCAATTGTTTCACAAGGACCTTCTGGTATTGCACCATTTTGCTCATCCTCGCCACCACATGAATGAGAGATGAGAAGTTCTCTTTGTAGCGGGGGTCGAGAAGGGTGAACAACCAATAATCGATGTTGTCCAAAATGCATAAAACGCGTGGGTCACGGGAAAGGCAGTCTAACATAAAGTCAGCCATGTGTGCCAGAGTCCCAACAGGCAAGACTTCGCTGTCGTCATCAGGAGGATCACTCTTAATCTCCTCATCCTCCTCTTCTTCCCATCCACGCTGAACAGATGGAATTAAACTTCCATGGGTACTACCCTCAGCAGCCGAGGCAACCGTCTCCTGCTTCTCCTCATCAACATCCAATTTGCGCTGAGAAGACGAACTGAGGGTCAGATCACCAGCAGGCCTTAATAGTGCATTTGGGTACTGCAGCATTTGTTTGCGGTTTTGCTGCGTTCCTTCTGCTACACACAATGACAAACGTTACTGGAAAAAATAATTATAACTGGTGTGATATACCCAGGGCCGCTGATAGGCCAGTACAGCTGGCCCAGTTGTACCGGGCCCGGCTGGCAGGGGGGCCCGGGCTGCCGACTTCCGACTCGTAGGGTTGCCACCCGTCCGGGATTCACCCGGACAGTCCGGGTTTGTAATCCTGTGCCCGGGTACAAGCCTTTCTTAGACCCGGGCACAGGATTATTCATTCAAACTGCAGTGTGGTCCGACCGAGACTCCGATCGCATATTTAAGCTGTCACTCCGGGTGATCAGCTGAGCGCAGCGCTCCCGAGCCTCCCCTCCTCCCTCCTCCCTCCTCCAGTCTACACACTACAGTACAGTGATGCCAGGCAGCGCTGTGTTCACTCACTGTTCAGGCTCCTCCCCTCGCTCCTCCCCTGCCTCCTAGTCCCTCCCTCCCTCTCTCTGATAAGGAAGTGATGACATCAGAGAGAGAGGCAGAGGGAGCTCCGTGGGAGAAATCATTCTTCTTCTCCTCTCCAGTCCAGCTCCAGCAGCCTGCCCATGTAGTGCCCACTGTGCCCTGCCTGCAGACAACCTGACCAAGACAGTCCTGACTCTGAGTCCTGACACCTGTCCTAGTCTGTCACTCACTTCTAAAAAGGTAGAAATATAAAACATTTGAATTGTGTAATTGTATGTAACAGTGTGGGCTTCTGTCACCCCACTGAACTCTTTTTTTTTGCCTTCTTATAATCCCTATACTGCGATATATGAATACATAATGTTATTAGTCATTTTGGTTCAGTAGATAATGAATAAAACAGATTTTTATAATATGTAAATTACCTCTCTACCAGCAGGCAGGGCGGTTACTTGCTGGTAGCAGCGCATCCTCCTATCATAAAGACGCCCCCTTCTCATGTTGATTGACAGGGCCAGCGAACGCGATCGTCCTCTGGCTGGCCCTGTCTGCTATCAAGTTATTGCGCCTGCGCCGTAGCGGTCTTCAGTCGGCACAGGCGCACTGAGAGGAGGACGCTCGCTCGGCCGCTCCTTCCTCAGTGCGCCTGCGCCGGGTGTAGATGTGACGTCATTGGTGTAGGCGCACTGAGGAAGGAGCGGCCGAGCGAGCGTCCTCCTCTCAGTGCGCCTGTGCCGACTGAAGACCGCTACGGCGCAGGCGCAATAACTTGATAGCAGACAGGGCCAGCCAGAGGACGATCGCGTTCGCTGGCCCTGTCAATCAACATGAGGAGGGGGCGTCATTATGATAGGAGGATGCGGATGCTACCAGCAAGTAACCGCCCTGCCTGCTGGTAGAGAGGTAATTTACATATTATAAAAATCTGTTTTATTCATTATTTACTGAACCAAAATGACTAATAACATTATGTATTCATATATCGCAGTATAGGGATTATAAGAAGCCGAAAAAAAAAAAAAAAAAGAGTTTAGTGGGGTGACAGAACCCCTTTAAACAGGTTTCTGAATCTGTCAATCATCAGAAAAAACGTTATGTTATGTAGCTGACTGACATTAGCGATGTGCTGATGTCAGCAGTACATAACTCCCTGCCTGCCGCTGCCGCCGTTCTCTTAAAATAAAGACTTATCATATGCTAATGAGCCTCTAGGTGCTATGAGGGCGTTCCTGCAGCACCTAGAGGCTCCGTCTATTCACCCTTTGGCAGTGGCACGCCCATGTCCAGTTGATTGACGTCCGAGTTCTCCTCTTCGTCCCGTAAATCCCGCGCCTGCGCCGAATACTAAACGGGACGGCGCAGGCGTGGGATCAGGGGCGTAACGATCGCGGTGCGACAGCGACCAAGGGTGGAGACGGGACATGGTTGGAGGCGGGACAGGGGCGTGGCTGGAGGCGGGGCCTGGAAGGGGGCCCTCCCTCCCTTCTGTTCGGGTTTGGCTTGAAGAAAAGGTGGCAACCCTACTCCCGAGCCATTTTAATTTTTTTGCTGTCAGTGGGCTGGCTCCAGTAACAGCAGGCAGTGTGGGGGCGGCGCTCACTCACTGACGTCACACGCCTGCTCCTCCCACTAGGCGGCGCAGGTGCGTGACGTCAGTGAGTGAGCGCTGCCGCCCGCACTTGTTACTGGAGGGTGGAGGGAGGAGGCAGGAGCTGAATGTAAGGTAGTATTTTAGTAAAGAGATGAGCGCTGTGCCTGTGCTAAAATTAAAGTTACTGTCTGCAGCCTGCACGGCTGCACCGATTTATTAATGTATACTACTGTGAGTGGCGGGGGGGGGATCTATATGGATGACGTCATGACGGCACTGTTATAGGGAGGGCGGGGGATCCGTGGATGGCACTGTTATGGGGGGGGTCTGTCATGTGGATGACACTTATGGGGGGGGCCGGGGGGTCTGTGGATGACACTTATGGGGGGGATCTGTGGATGGCACCATTATGGAGGGGGATCTGTGGATGACACTGTTATGGGGGGGATCTGTGGATGACACTGTTATGGGGGGATCTGTGGATGACACTGTTATGGGGGGATCTGTGGATGACACTGTTATGGGGGGGATCTGTGGATGGCACTGTTATGGAGGGTATCTGTGAATGGCACTGTTATGGAGGGGTATCTGTGGATGACACATAGCATAAGATGCTATATACGGTATGTGTCATCCACAGATCCCCCTCTATAACAGTGCCATCCACAGATCCCCCCATAACAGTGCCATCCACAGATCCCCTCCATAACAGTGCCATCCACAGATCCCCCCATAACAGTGCCATCCACAGATCCCCTCCATAACAGTGCCATCCACAGATCCCCTCCATAACAGTGCCATCCACAGATCCCCTCCATAACAGTGCCATCCACAGATCCCCTCCATAACAGTGCCATCCACAGATCCCCTCCATAACAGTGCCATCCACAGATCCCCTCCATAACAGTGCCATCCACAGATCCCCTCCATAACAGTGCCATCCACAGATCCCCTCCATAACAGTGCCATCCACAGATCCCCTCCATAACAGTGCCATCCACAGATCCCCTCCATAAAAGTGCCATTCACAGATCCCCTCCATAACAGTGCCATTCACAGATCCCCTCCATAACAGTGCCATTCACAGATCCCCTCCATAACAGCGCCATTCACAGACGACCCCCCAGCGCCATAAATATCACTTGTAGACAAATCTGCATGTTGTTTCAAGGCGGCGTCTGGGGAGGGGCCAAGGGCGGGGCCAGGGGTGTGGCTGAAGGAGGGATCAGGGGGTGGAGCTGAAGGGGGCCCGTCATGTATGCTGTACGGGGCCCCATGATTTCTATCAGCGGCCCTGGATATACCAGTCGTCCCCAAAAAACTGATAGAAGCAGGGTGTTATATACCAATAATATACTTTCTATATAGTGCATTTGGGTACTGCAGCATTTGTTTGCTGTTTTGCTGCGTTCCCTCTGCTACATACAGTGACAAATGGTATTAGAAAAAATAATTATAACTGGTGTGATATACCAGTCGCCCCCCCAAAAAAACTGATAGAAGCGGGGTGTTATATACCAATAATATACTTTCTTTATAGTGCATTTGGGAACTGCAGCATTTGTTTGAGGTTTTGCTGCGTTCCCTCTGCTACATAAAGTGATACACGGTATTGGAAAAAATAATTATAACTGGTGTGATATACCAGTCGCCCCCCCAAAAAAACGGATAGAAGCGGGGTGTTATATACCAATAATATACTTTCTTTATAGTGCATTTGGGAACTGCAGCATTTGTTTGATGTTTTGCTGCGTTCCCTCTGCTACACACAAATAATTATAACTGGTGTGATATACCAGTCGCCCCCCCAAAAAACTGATAGAAGCGGGGTGTTACATACCAATAATATACTTTCTTTATAGTGCATTTGGGTATTGCAGCATTTTTTTGAGGTTTTGCTGCGTTCCCTCTGCTACACACAGTGACAAACGGTATTGGAACAAATAATTGTAACTGGTGTGATATGCCAGTTGCCCACCAAAAAAACTGATAGAAGCGGGGTGTATACCAATAATATACTTTCTATATAGTGCATTTGGGTACTGCAGCATTTGTTTGATGTTTTGCTGCTTTCCCTCTGCTACACACAGTGACAAACAGTATTGGAAAAAATAATTATAACTGGTGTGCGCGTACGCGAAAATTATATTGCCGATATTTCGCATTCAAAAAAATAATGAATGGAGATCGCAAAAATTCTAATAATATATCTGATATGTCACTGTCCATGTTGTGGGACTATTTGTGTACTTCTAGTAATTATTTCTTGGCTGCAAATATGAGCTGAAGGTTTTTCAGGTTCGCCTGCCATTACAATGAATGGGACCCTCCGCAAACTTGCGGTTCACGAACATTTGATCGCGTTCGCGAACCGTCCAGGCAGATGTTCGTCCATCACTAACAACCATGCCTGGTTCTAGGTTGAGTGGCGAGAGCCGCAGCTCAGTATGGTCTTTTATCGCCTGCCACAGCTCTGCACTGTTTGTCACCTAAGCAGATCACCTTAAGCACTAGTGTTGATCACGAATATTCGAATTGCGAATTTATATCGCGAATATCGGCACTTCGAGAATTTGCGAATATTTAGAATATTGTGATATATATTCGTAATTTCCTCAGCACAGCTCTCCCTGACTAACACGTGTCATCGGGTGCTATATATATATGAATCAAATAGATGGCGCTGTTCATGAGTAGTATAGATCGCAAATATTGTAATCGCAAATTTTATCACTAATTTTCCATGCAAATAGTTTTTCAGCTGAAAAACAAGGCAGATTCTACTCATTTGCATGTCTTTCCCATATGCCCATGTTTATGCAAATGAGTTTACATTACAAAACTGTATAGAAAGCTTATTGAATATTATGTTAGGACAATCTGAACACTTACCTTAATGATATTAATCTAGGTGCGCAGGTCCACCCAAGCCATCCAACAGATATGAAGCAACTTTGAGGCTTACTGGCTCTCTCTGTTATCTGTCTCATGGATAGACTTGCACATACCTGACTTTTGGCATATAGCCTTTGTGTGGTTGTATATCGAATGTCATAGGTAATGGGAGTCCAAGATGCATCCAGCCATCCTTCTAATGCTGTTTCCAAACCATTTTGATGGGGTTCCCATCAATTTCTAACCTTTTTTTGTGAACCAGACACTCTCTCTTCTTCAGAGCAGGGGGTGCCAGGTTTGATGCTCAGGGCTTTCATTGTATTAATTGTACTCGAGCACACGCAGTATTTGGCTGAACACTGCGATATGCCTAGCATAGCGATGCTCGAGTTGAACAGCAGTTCGGCCGAGCATGCTCGCTCTACACTAATTAAATCGTGTTTTAAGCAACACTTTATAAAGTTGAGAAATTGTAACCTTTTATCCCATATTCCCTATAAATGAATAGACAAAGCGGGGAGATCGAGAAAATGATTACACAGGGCATGGGGGAGGAGTGGTCAAACATGGAGGCAGAGGAGAACACGAAGCAATATATATTTTAAACTTCAAACTTTAAACTTGTAACCAGGTCCTAGCCGACACCGAAGATCCAAGGAGGGGGGCGGCAGGAAGCAGCGGAGACCGAAACATCAGAAGGAGGGCGACTGCCCGTCTGCAAGCGAAGCAGCAAGCAGACACCGCCAGACAAGGCGGACAAACGCAGGGGATCCGCCGAAAGTCCGGTCCAGCAGAACGCAAACGGCCCAGAGGTGAGGGCGTCCCACGGCTTAGATAGAGAGGCTCGTGGCTTGCATAGTGCAGCGGGATAGAACGGTCGAAAGGGAGGAGCAATGTAGCAAACCTACGTCATCACGTCTTAACCCCCTCTGACGAAGGGGCTTCATCATCGGGAGAAGAGGGTGGCAGCTTGCCCGTGAGGCAGCGGTGGAGCCTGCAAGTCGCTAGTGTGGCTGGGAGTCAGCAGGGTGGCAGCAGTGGGAGGTCCATGCCCGGGGTAGACCACCCCTTTTTCAGGAGCCTACCTGCCAGGGAAGTAGCGGTGCACGGGTTCATGAAGGCAGCGGTGGTAGCAGTCAGTCAGTCATAGTGTTGGAGGTAAAATCACCTACTCGGCGGTGTGGCAGTTTTTGGTTAAGCTGGCGGAGGAAGTGAACATGGCCATATGTAGAATCTGTGGGCAGAAGGTGAAGCGTGGCCATGGTGCCAATGTTGGCACCACGGCTCTGCGTCAACATATGCAGCATCACCATAAAGTGGCATGGGAGAACCGTGACTCACCCAGTGGCATGCAGCCAATTTCAGGCAGTTAAGGCTCCACCACTTCAGCCGAAGGGAGCTGTCTGTCCTTCCCATCATCTACCGGTCCTGATGTTCCTGCTCCTCGTCCTCCTACTCCTCATTACTCATTCCGTCAGCAATCGATCACCGAAGCGATTACCAAGAGACAATAGTATGCGTGCAATCATCCAATGGCGTAGAAGCTGAACATGCTCCTGGCCAAGTTGCTGGTGCTGCAGTCCTTCCCTTTCCAAGTGGTGGACTCTGCACCTTTCAGAGAATTGATGGCTTGTGCCGAACTGAGGTGGAGAGTCCCAAGTCATCATTTCTTTGCCAAAAAGGCAGTACCAGTCCTGCACACACATGTAGAACAGAAGGTGGGCCAGTCCTTGAGCCTGTCGGTGTCTGCCAAAGTGCACGGCAGCACCGACGTGTGGAGCTGTAACTATGGTCAGGGACAATACATGTCCTTTACGGCCCACTGGGTGAATGAGGTTCCTGCACATCCACACCAGCAACTTGGCCAGTTGATGCCGCTTCCGCCTCCACGTTGTCACGCCGTTGGTCCTGTGACAATATCCGCCTCTGCCTCCTCATCCTCCACTGTGTCCTCAGCCTCCACTGCAGGGACAATTCACAGTGCCCCTCCAGCATACCACATGTGCAGGGCACGGCGGTGTCACGCTGTTCTGCAGCTCGTTTGCTCCACAGAAAGGACCAGTTTTTTGGGGGTTATTGTTCTGAAAGATCAGAGGAAGGGCAAAATAATCAATGACGTCAGCACAAACTTACTGCTGACACCCTCTCCACTCTGTCAGGGGGCTCTACTTGTATAAGCGCTTAATAGAACAGGTTTTGTTGACATCTATGTGGAATCAGCTGTGTTTCTTCTTGCCGCTAACATCGACCTGTAAGGCTGAGTTCATACTTGAGTTATTTGGTCAGTTTTGGCCCCTTGATTGCCCAAATAAGTGAAGTGTGCAGTGATTCTAAGAGCGACTCCTGTCATCTGCATGTCATACGGACTCACAGTATTATTTCACTACCAAAGCAGACTCCCTATGCGTGTTAATGCAAGGCACAGTGTTCTACACGACTATAAAGGCTCTCTGCAGCCAGGAAATAGCAATTTTTTAATGCGATTTGCAGCGAATATATTCGGATCAAAGCAAATTTTTTCAAAAAAATTTGGCGAATTGAATTTTTAAAAAATTAGCTCATCTCTAGCCAAGACCATACAGCAGTTTACCATGACAGGTTCCACTCAGAACAGGCCTCGTCATGGTCAACCAAAGAAGTTAAGTGCACGTGCTCAGCGTCATATGCAGAGGTTGTCTTTTTAAAATAGCCATATGAGTGCTGCCAGCAGTGCTGCAGAGGTTAAAGGGGGAAGGGATATCAGCCTGTCAGTGCTCAGACCATACGCCACACACTGCATCAAATTGGTCTGCACGGCTATCGTCCCGGAAGTAAGCCTCTTCTAAAGATGATGCACAACAATGCCCGCAAACTATTTGCTGAAGACAAGCAGACTAAGGACATGGATTACTGGAAGCATGCCCTGTCTCATGAGACCAATATAAACTGATGTGGTTCAGATGGTGTCAAGTGTGTGTGGCAACAACCAGGTGAGGAGTACAAATACAAGTGTGTTTTGCATACAGTCAAGCATGGTGGTGGGAGTTTCATGGTTTAGGGCTGCATGAGTAATGCTGGCTTTGAGGAGTTACAATTCACTGAGAGACCCATGAATGCCAATATGTACTTTGACATACTGAAGCAGAGCCTGATCCCCTCCCTTCAGAATCTGGGCCGCAGGGAAGTATTCCAACATGATAATGACCCAAGGCACATCTCCAAGACCACCACTGCCTTGCTAAAAAACTGAAGGTAAAGGTGCTGGACTGGCCAAGCATGTCTCTAGACCTAAACCCTATTGAGCATCTGTGGGACATCCTCAAACGGAAGGGGGAGGAGCGCAATGTCTCTAACATCCACCAGCTCCATGATGTCGTCATGGAGAGTGGCAGAGGATTCCAGTGGCAACCTGTGAAGCTCTGGTGAACTCCATGCTCAAGAGAGTTAAGTCAGTGCTTGAAGATAATGGTGGCCACACAAAATATTGACACTTTGGGCACAATTTGGCCATTTTCACTTAGGGGTGTATTCGCTTTTGTTGCCAGTGGTTTAGACATTAACGGCTGTTTGTTGAATTATTTTGAGGGCACACCAAATTTTCACTGTTATACTAGCTGTACACTGACTACTTTACATTGTATCAAAGTGTCATATCTTCAGTGTCCCATGAAAAGATATAATAAAATATTTGCAAAAATGTGAGAGGTGTACTCACTTTTGTGAGATACTGTATATATTGAGCCATTGTGCAGAAAAAAACTATGTTTAGCCTCAACATAAAAAAAAGATTAAACCTAGAAAATAATAATAAATAAATAAAATACTATATCTGATCAATTCCTATCAGTATCCATCATTCCACTGTTCCTATTTTGTCTCATGTTAAAATCTAAAAAGAGAAAAACATAAAGGGACTTATCAAAACTGGTGCAAAGCAAAGCTGACTTAGTTGCCCATAGCAACCAATTCCACCTTTAATTTTCCAAAGCATCACTGACAGTTTTCTGGCTATATTTGTGACTTTTTAAATACCAATGTGACGCCGTCCTTGCTATTTTCTGAAAAAGGGGGCATGTGTGGAGTGGGTGAGGCCAGCAGGTCCAGAACATTTATCTTCTTTTTCACCTGTTTTTTGGCTGTTAGATAGTACTATGGTCACTGTCAGCACCACAGCCAGTGAACCCCAAACCTGCTAGGTAGGATAAGACTAAGGCTACCCGTAGGTATTCACCAAAGCTTTCTGCAAGGCAGGATAGACTTGGCTGCTAGGGATCCCTGATATGACTGCAAAGCCAATACCAGAATACTAATGTGGGTGACTTTCCAGAATGACCAAGAGCAATAAAAACAAAAAAAATGCAGTATGTGAGTTCTTTTTTAACCTTGAAATAAGCCAGGAACGATTACCAGGAGAACAGGCATAATGAATGCAATACACAAGAAGTAAATCTCAATATAAGTCAGGGTCGATTACCAGGAGAACAGACACAGTACACAAGAGGTTAATCCAAATATAATATCACTGCCTGTAAAGACGCTAAAAGAAAATAATACATTTTTATTGGTAAATACTATCTAAAGATTGGAGTGGCACCCAATGCAGGCAACTGTTACTAATCATCTCACTAGTTAAACACTCATAGAAAAGGGTACAGTTGTCAATGCAGTACACCCAGTCTAGGACTAGCACCACCCAGACAAAGTTTCGCCGAAACACGCGTCGGGGTTGGCGCCATCCCGTAGGAGGCACACTATGGGTAATTGATTCTGTCCTTTATATTTTGTATTATCGTTTTTGGCACTTGCACTTTAACTTGTAATTATTTGTTGGATTAGTATAAATTTGTTGGATTAGTATGAATTATTTGTTGGATTAGTATGAAGGCATTGTCACAGCTTAGCAACATCCCTAGAAACCAATACAAAAGTTGCCTATCCCACGCCGGTATTTTGCGCGCATTATGCGAATAATACATTCCTGATTTTTGCAATCAAGAATATAATCTCGAATTCGAGAATATATGACAAATATTCTACAAAATATTTGCAAAATATCGCGAATTAGAATATTGCCCCCGCTGCTCATCACTAGTGAAAACCTGTTCCATGTAAAATGCCCTCAAATACAAGGAGGCACTACCTCTGTTTGGAGTCTAAAAAGTTCAGCCTTAGAGGTGTCAAAGCCTCTTAACCATGTGAACTGTAAATCTGTTGAATAGTCTACCTCAGGACGTGGTCACAGCACAAGCAATGGATAGTTTTAAAAAGAATAAGATGAATTCTTAAAAGTAAATGATATTAATACTTAGGAAAATGTGTAGAAATCTGGATCTCACTCCCCTTTTCTAAAATTCACATCCCTACCTATAACTTGATGGACTTATGTCTTTTTTCAACCTTATTAACTAGGTAATACTGTTGATTATTCCATACTCTTCAGTACTTCTATTGGTGGAATTCCCAGTTCTCTCCCAAAGTATATGACCTGCTAAAACCAAGTAAAAAAGCTCAAGTTACTGGTATAGAAATTACCTGTCACCCGTATGACAATAACTCACTGTTCAAGAAAGATCATAGAAGAGAAAAAAATATCACAAATATCAATTGACACTGATTGAACCACCACTTTGTATTCCCTTCAAAAATTTGCTTTTTAAAAATATTTATGTCGAACTCTCAAAATCCAAAACGGAATATTGACTCTCAGAGATGTTACGGTTTATTTTGCAGCAGAATATTGTGCCTGCACAATTCTTAGTTTGTGCCAAATTAATGATTTCGATTTTGCTCTATTTTTATTTTTGTAATGTGTAGGGGCAGTGATACTGATCAATTTTGTGGTGATGGTAGTGGTGGCACAGTGCACCACAGGGTTTTATACTGTAAGACCCCTACACCACTCTTTAGACCCCCCCCCTTGGAGCTGGTATACTGTATTTTTTGTCCAAACCATGCACCAAAACCTAAGACTGAAAAGATTTTAGTGCAAATGAAAACACTTTTCAGGAGCTATATCTTCCCCATTGATTATAGCAGAACATAGATCCAACCAAGAAGTACTTTCTGCTGCATTTTCATTAGTTGTAATAGGAAAAAATGACCAGTTTATGTATTGTACATCTAATGACCCTCATAGATCTATTTCGTCCATGCATTGACATACAAGATTCAGTTTAATGACTCCTATCAAGCAGTTTAAGTTTAAGCTGACTGGGTATTTTGACTGAATAATGTGAAAAAAATCCGTCCAATTTAGACCATTAGTCTGTCCCGCGGTAAAATGACATTATGTTACTAATGGATCCACTGTGCAATGTGACACTAGTGGTGATCTCTATTGGGAATGAGAGGCATATAATACATGTGTACTTTTCAATACTAAAAGGATATACTAATGGCTTCAGCACTTTTGTGTTAAGCAATCAACATTTTTTATGTGCGCTAGGAATGCGTGTTTGTAATGCAATCTTTGTTTTCCTGAGGTAAATGGGCTTCTTCAGACAGCTGGAAAGCTTTTGATAGGGATTGTGAAATTCCAGATAAGATTCATGTGCTGACGAAGAAGGTTATGTACACACGGCTGCTGTTTAACATATATGAAAGGCACATCTCACTGCTTCAATATGATACTGCCGGATAAGTAATATTTGCAATTGGGCTCAAACGAAGCATCTTAAGTTACTTGAGAAATGACATTTTAGTTTTGTCAGGGCTTCTAACTAATGAATGACCAATAAAGGACACTGGAGTCTGCATTGTATGATTTTCTTTAATTAAAAATAACAGTACCCTGCACAGCATGCATTACAGCAGAATATAAGAAAATAATCACCGGTACTACAAAGGAAGTGCATGGGATTTTTCAATCTTGTGATAAAATCATTTCTATTAGCAACAAGCAGGATCCATGCATTGTCTGGTAGGTCAGCATGTTCTCCTGTAATCCTCATTTTGCTATCTTTTGATTTGAAATGCAAAATTAATTTTTACTATATCTTTACAGTACAGGCATGCAACTCCAAGATGCATAAACATAAAATGACATGATAAAATTCTAGCACCATATAGTCACCACTAGATGGAGCTTACTGTTTGAATCTTTATACATTGATTTCAATTATAAAACATTATGCAGTAATTTTTACTCCCTTAACCTCTACTTCCCTTAATACACTTGGAGCAAATTTACAAAGCCAAATACATACAAAATTTAAGCAGATATGTAAAAATGATAGGGGGCACTAAACTACCTGGTGCCTAATGGACAGAAAGGTTATAACAATATAGAAGCAGTATAAAAGCAGGTATTTATTCAGCAAGGTGATAGTAATAATAGGGTCCACAGCAGTGGATCACTATAAAACAATCATTAAAAACAAAATAGTAAATAGAACATCGCATCACACATATGGCGCCATAAAAAATTGAAATAAAAAATAAAAAAATAAAAATGAACAATAAAAAATGAGGGATAAAATATAAAAATTATGTAAAAGTCACTGGATGCTCCAAATGTTTGAGGTTATGCAGTGGTAGCCTAAAACGTTGGAGCACAAGACCTTCCGACTATCAAGGTATCAGGTGGAGCAGAGATCTCAGTATAAGATGTCCTGCTATATGGCTGAAGGTGTAGCCTACTTCCTATATGTTATAGGACAATGTAGCAGCTGATGGGTGGCATGAGCATCGATATAAGTAAATAATACTTAAACCAAAAGTACTTTACCCCTCCAGGAGAAGCTCCGTCCGATTCTAGTTGGCTTGGATGCTTCGGTCAGACGGCGAGTGTGTTTCTAGAACCTTTCTCCTTGTCCCACGTGATCCAGGTCATATGATTGGAGGCTATCCACGTGATCAGAGCAGAAGGTGCGGGTTGGCTGGGATGATTTCACCGCTTGGACGCACGCCTCTTAAACTTGAAAGCGAAGTACCGCTGTATTCATCTCCACCGATATGGTAGCGTAAAATCCATTCAATGTAGATAGCAGCTATCCTTCCCCTCCGATCACGTGGATAGCCTCCGATCATATGACCTGGATCATGTGGGACAAGGAGAAAGGTCCTAGAAACACACTCGGCGTCTGACCGAAGCTAGAATCGGACGGAGTTTCTCCTGGAGGGGTAAAGTACTTTTGTTTAAGTATTAATTACTTATATCGATGCTCATGCCACCCATCAGCTGCTACATTGTCCTATAACATACCGTCTTTCCCCGAAAATAAGACATCCCCCGAAAATAAGACCTACCTCTAGTTTTGCCGCTTGCTGAAATATAAGGCATCCCCCCGAAAATAAGGCCTCCCCGATAATAAGGCCCCCCCGGAATATAAGGTCCCAGAAGTTACTGCAAGGCATCTGACTCCTCCCGATCGTAGCGGCGGGCGCCGCCGCGCAGCTCACTGATTGGCCGCAGCACAGCCAGAGCTGTTCAGGCGGTGCGAGGTCTCTTTAAAACAGAGAGCCCGCGCCACTGCCAGGACAAGCTGCCGCCTGCTGCTCGCTCTGCCCTGACGGAGTCTGGCTGACTCACTGTCTAAATGTGAGTGAGTTGCGCAGGGCAGGAGTCGGGCACATTGTGTGGAATCTGGCCGGCACGGACATACAGGGGGGACTGAGGTATGGGGGGGGGGAATGTCTGATAAAGTGGTGGGGGATGTCTGGTGAAGGTGGGAGGGGAGAGAGGCGAAATAATCCACTGTCCGCTGGCACAGGGGAGGGGGATCACTTAAAATGACACAGGGGGATCAGAGGGGGGAATCAAAATGACACAGGAGGATAAGAAAGGGTACTAAAATTGTAATCTTCCCTCAGATTCTCCTGTGTCATTTTGATTCTCCCCTCTGATCCCCCTGTGTCATGGAAAAATAAGACATCCCCTGAAAATAAGACCTAGCGCATCTTTTGGAGCAAAAATTAATATAAGACACTGTCTTATTTTCGGGGAAACAGGGTATAGGAAGTAGGCTACACCTTCAGCCATATAGGTGGACATCTTATACAGAGATCTCTGCTCCACATGATACCATGATTGTCGGAAGGTCTTGTAGCTCACACCATTGCTGATTCAAACAGACCTACAATCTGAACTAGAGCCTTGTGCTCCAACGTTTTAAGCTACCACTGCATAACCTCAAACATTTGGAGCATCCAGTGACTTTTACATCATTTATATTTTTTATTTCAATTTTTTATGGCGCCATATGTGTGATGCGATGTTCTATTTACTATTTTGTTTTTAATGATTGTTTTATAGTAATCCACTGATGTGGACCCTAATATTACTATCACCTTGCTGAATAAATACCTGCTTTTATACTGCTTCTATATTGTTATAACCTTTCTGTCCATTAGGCACCAGGTAGTTGAGTGCCCCCTATCATTTTTACATATCTGCTTAATCATTTTCTCTGCGAACAAGGGTAGGTCGTCAGGGTCGTGCACCACATTCCATTGATGCGAGAGGTCAGAGCCACTGTACTTTATCCTTTTCTCTGACATACAAAATTTAGTTTCATTTGCACCAAAAAACTGGGGTTCAGCACTTCATTTATGGTTGGAATTGGGGAATAAATCAGCAGGAAATGGGCATGGCTTACAATCTGTCTACAGGCACCAAAATTGGGCCACAATTTCAATGCAAAGTATATACGTATAATGCAATATAATTCTCTGTAAATTGGAGCGCTTTTTCTGAAAAATTGGGCTCTGACTTCTGTGACTGCTGTAACTGCTTCTATATTTATTAAGAAATTAATCAGCACAGAACACTGGGCCTGCTTAGATATAAATATATTACTTTGATGTTTGTGTGAATTAAATGACTTGCATACTTTTTAGAATATTTTGTTCCTTGGAATTATCTTAGTTTTAACTGAAATTATTAAAATTACCACTGTTTCAAGTAAATGAGATGGGAGAAATGGTCAAATACAGAGTTCAAATGATAAATCATAACTGGGCTTCAAGAGGTACTATTAACTGCTACATAGTGGGTGTGGAACCACTGTGTCAACTGAAAAGATTTGATTTGGGGCTAGTCATTATTGGGTTATGCTTGAATACTTGTTGTTTCCACCCTTTAACCTCTGTACAAGGATATGGCCTTCGGAATGTCCAGCCATCGGAATATCATGCGCAACCCACAACAATTCCGTCCTGAACGGATAGGGTACCACGGTGAGCCCTGCTGGACTGTGGCCCGGTACAGCTGTCCTTGGTCACACACCACCCGCTCGAGGTTTGAGTCCGAGGGAGGCTGTGCCACCTGCTTCTTGAGAGCTTTCAGGCTGGCGTCCGCCACTAATGCTGCCTGAAACCCCTGACCGGAAATTACCAGAATAGACAAGACTGCCATGTCCTCTGTCAGGTCCCTGGGACCTATCTCCTGGCCTCCATCTGACACGGCAGCCACTTGGTCGAAAGGGGCAAAGCAATCAGACCCCTGAGGGGCCCCTAGGCCCCCAGTACTCCCACTGCACGTGACAGCAGAGATGGCCGCTGCCACCGCTGGTAGTGCCTGCTTTCCCTTGGCTTCTGACCAAGTCGCCAGTCCAGACGGACTAACCTGGACATTTGACATCCCGGTTACAGAGGAACCCTGCACTAAGGCTTTACCTGGAATCCCTACTTCTCCTGGGACAGCCCTGACCTCATTTGTATCCTCCTCCTCCGCAACTGTCTGCGCCCTGCTTGTCACCTCAGTAGCCACACCTGAGGACAACAGGTTCCATCATGCTTGCTGGCCACACCCTGGGGCCTTAGCACAGCTGGCGTGAATGACTCCCTCCCCACTGAAGAGAGAGGCACACATTACATCCCCCACCGCCACATTCCCATAAACAGACATGTCATGTACATTATCAGTACCTTCCTTACTCCTCGACCGGCGCCACAGTCCAAATAGACCTTGGCGACGAGCTGGGCCGATTCTACTCCTTCTATCTCCCAGGTAATAAATCTTGTGGTGCCACCAGTTCAGGCTGTACCAGTGTCATCTCAGCACCGGTGTCTCTAAGTCCCATGGCCACGGGCTGGCCCACAGTGACCGGTTGAAAGTTATCAAGGGACCATCACACACACACCCTGTAGACGGTTTCCGGGTCGATGACTGGGACGGGTCCCTCGGGCACTTGGGACACATAGCCTTGAAGTGTCCTGGCTGCTTACACAGGTGGAAAAGTCAGGGTTCCCCCACCGACGTGGAAGGTGAAGCAGGGGCCGGTGCCCACTTAGGTCTAGGGGCAGGGGTAGCAGGTGCAGCATGCGTCTTACCCCCTCTCCAGCCGACAGGTTTCCAGGCCTCTGAAGTCCTGTTTTTGGTGCACTAATCGGCCAGGGCTGCTGTTGCGGAGGTCCCCTTTGGCTTCCAGTCACGGAGGTACTGCTGGAGGTCCTCCGGGCAATTCCACAAAAACTGCTCCTTCAGCTGCTGGACGGTGGTGAGCTCCAATCCTGTGGTCCATTGGTCAACCGCTCTTAGCAAGGCCCACATGTGATTGGCCCAGCTCTGGGTAGGACCCCGCTTAAAACTCTGGAGCTTTTTCCGTTACATGTCAGGGGTTAAGTTGTATAGGCGAACAAGACCCTACTTGATGTCCTCAATCAAGTAGACATCAATCAAAGTGACATGGCATTAGGAATCTGACCCACTGGTCCTCCGGCAGCTGGTACTGATGGCAGGCCGTCTCAAACGCCAACAAAAAGGTGTCCAGGTGCCCATCTTTGTCCAGCCAGGTGGAACTCCTCCGCCCACACTTTTGGAATCCAGATCTCTGGAGACTCACATCGGGCTGGGGAGGGCTGCTGCAGTTGGAGCTGGAGCATTTGAAGACGGTGCTTGCGCTTGGCTTGCTCGCGACGCTCTGCAACCTCTGCTTGCTCGCGACCTTCTGCAGGTTGCTCATGACTTTCTGCAGCCTCTGCTTGCTCGTGATGTTCTGCAGCTGCCATGAGGGTCTCATAGGCAGCCTTGTCTGCTGCCTGGAGATAGTCCGCGGCAGCTTTTAGGTGAGCAGCCAAGTCTGCCTGATTGGGGGAATCAGCATGTGGAGGGCAGCCCACCGCTGGCAACTGGCTCCTTGGGGAGCTTTGGCTGTGCTCCCCCTCGCCTTGAAGAAAGTTGCAATCCACCTCCTCTTGACCCATTATCTGGACTTCGTCCTCCCCGCCACCACTCATAGCCTCGGCCATCTCCTTAGCCTTGCTTCTTGTGTTACTGGCCATCATTGCCGCGGATGATCACTGACACAGACTGCAACCTGATGCACACACACACACCTTACTGTATTTTCACTCAGACTGTCTAGTGTTGAGCTAATCCTAAGACTCCAGCAGCAAAAGCTACTGCTGGTAGTCTTTAGTGTCTGGGAGTATGGGTCCCACACTCATACACACTAGTATCTCGATCACACTTTGCTGCCGGCAATATGTGACGAATACCGTGCCCCGACTGATGTCAAATATGTAGGGCCAGAGAGATACAGTACAGTCACTGGTTACCAAGGTGTGACATTATGCTGTCCCTGAGGAGCAGGTAAGGTAAGCTTGGTACAGTTTACACAGTTGCCTTCTGTCCACACGGGCACAGAGAGGCAGAGGGTTAGAGACACTCGCTCACAACCATGACAAGCTGAGAGAGCCTTTTCACTGCCCCCAGTAAAAAAGCGCTTCCTCAGCCCATGTATATTGCCACCAGTTTCTCATTTGATATTAGCCCGGTCCGCTAACGGGGTTATATAGGGTGAGAAACCAACCCGCGGTAGCGCATAACCATGCTGAAACATGGACGTGGGGATTCGTGATCGAGATACAGGACAGCACAAGATTAAATTATATATTTAATCACCTTAAAGGGGATCTGCACTTTGTTTAAACTGATGATCTATCCTCTGCATAGATCATCAGCTTCTGATCGGCAGGGGTCCGACACCCGGGACCCCCGCCGATCAGCTGTTTGAGAAGGCAGAGGTACTGCAGCAGCGCCGCGGCCTTCTCACTGTTTAGCGCTGGCCGAGTGACGTCACGACTTGTATCAACTGGCCTGGGCGGGGCAAAGCTCCATTCAAGAGAACAGAGCTTAGCCACGCCCAGGCCAGTTGATACTAGTCGTGACATCACTGGGCCAGCGGTAAACAGTGAGAAGGCCGCTGCCTTCTCAAACAGCTGATCGCGGGGGTCCCGGGTGTCGGACCCCCGCCGACCAGATCCTGATGATCTATTCAGAGGATAGATCATCAGTTTAAACAAAGTGCAGAACCCCTTTAAGGGCTCACTAGACAGTACACAATATAACAGAGAATATATACAGTGGTCCGATGTGCAGAATACAGGTGGTATGGTACAAACAGGATTAAACAGAGCAAAAAGTCAGTTTACCAGATGGATGAGTCCTTTGGGTTGATGAATAATGGTTCCTGTAATCCTTGGCTGTCGTCACATGGGAGGCAGTGATGTCATCAGTTTTAAAGGTCCCTCCAAACACGATGTTAAGCAGGACCCCCTTCAGAAAAATGACGCTGGAATCTGCCTGCATGGGTCTTTTCACATGTAGTCAGCCACGCTTCTTCCTGCCTCTGGGAGGGGTTCCCCCCTTCCTCCTGGTCCTGGTCCTGGCATCCAAACGACCCACAAAACCCATTAGGGCCCAATGCTCCAGACCAGAAGGTCACAGGGAGATGATTCTGGGACCAACGGTTCCTTGGTTCCGGCTATAGGTATAGTCCACACATGGTACCATTATTTGGTTTCTGTGGGGAGATCTCCATATCTCCCCTCCCTGGCATCCTACCACCCAACTATGAGCAGGAGCTTGTCCACCTTGGTCACAAATATATATCTGGTTTATGCCTGTGATGGACCGGCGATTCATAATTCCTTATGAAGGACTTAGACCCCCTGCAGGGAAGTTTTCCTGCAGGATCCGTGCTGTCTGAATGGAGGTGTGAAATATAACCAAATGTGGCCTGCCAGGAGTTTTCTGCTATCTGGCTGCGCTTTGAAGCAGGGCCCTCCTTTGGAGTTTGATTTCCTCTGCCACTCCTGGAGCAAATGGCAGGAATGAAATCATACTCCATATTCCTCACAGGAGGTCTGAATGGGGGTGTCTTAGGTTTGAATGAGGGGAGGTCTTATTCATATTGGCACTCTGATCTGAGATCTAGGGTGGTCATTCACATTTGGGGTCTGATCTGAGGTCTGAATCGGGGGCCTTATTTACATTAGGTTTCTGATCTGAGGTCTGATTGGGGGTCAATCACATTGGGGTCTGAGCTGAGGTCTGATTGGATGCCTGATCTGAGGTCTTATTGTGGTCTCATTGACATTGGGGGTCTGAGCTAAGGTCTCCTTTGAGGTATTATTAACATTGGGGCTCTGAGCTGAGGTCTGATTAACATTGGGGGTGAGATTGGTGGTCTGATCTTAAGTCTATTGAAAAATATATATTTTTCTTATTCTCCTTCTCTAAAACCTAGGTGCATCTTATGGTGCGAAAAATACAATAATAGGATTTCTCTGTGTATCATGCAGCCCAGATTGATGATGAGTGCATAGCTGCTTTAAAATGCTAGAGGAGGAGATGGCTGTTAGTAAAGGGTTAACCTAAATCTCCCTATACAAAATGAACCAGCAGCCACTCACTGAGGAGAAAAGGGAGATAAGTTGTAAAAGGATTTACTTTCCTTGTATCCATCTCTGGTGCTGCTGGTGAAAACATAGCACCCTCCTCCTCTAGCTGCTCTATAACACACAGGAATATATTTTATATTGCAGCTAATACAACATCATCCAACATAAAGTAAGATACCAACAGAAATGTTCACCTTACATATGCTGCACACTCACAGCCTCCTGTCTCACAATGTTCTTTACTAGTGATGAGCGGGAGGTTCCATATTTGATTTCTAAGAAATTTGCGAATATTCGCTTGAATATTCGTCTCATATTCGTCATTATTCTAGTTATCGCGATTAATATGCGATTTAAATAATCGCGTATTGTGATTTTAACTTAAGGTAACTTCCCTATTGGTTTGATATCTAGAATTAGCGAAGATGACGAATATGACGAATATATTCGTCATATCCCTCAAAACGAAGATAACGAAGTATTCTCCATCTTCGTTTTAGCTCCATATTCGTCAACTTCGCTAATTCTAGCAATCAAATAGGAAAGTTGACAAGAGACAGCTACGTTTTTAATTCGCTATGCGATAATATTTCTTGATGATTATTATAATTATTCTATTTATAAAAAAAAAGCAAAGTAATATAATCGCATAGCGAATTAAACACAGCTGTCTCTATAGTCAACTTTCCTATTTGTTTGCTAGAATTAGCGAAGTTGACGAATATGGAGCTAAAACGAAGATTGTGAAGATGATGAATACATTCGTCATATTCATCATCTTCGCTAATTCTACCAAGCCAACCATAGTAAACCAGGTCACCGTCTAAGTTGAAATCGCAATGCGATTACTTTAAGTTATAATAATCTAATTGCGTTTTCAACTTAGAGCTGTGTTTCTAATGGGTCTGCTTGCTAGAATTAACGAAGTTAACGAATATGGAATATAGCAGTGCTAAGTTGAAATCGTAATTCGATTAATTCAAGTTATAATAATCGAATTGCGATTTCAACGTAATTCTCAAATTCGACAGTACATTCTAGTATGGAGGCGTTCCCATGGTGATGGGGACGCTCCATGAACACGGAAGTCGGCAGAAGCGGCAACGGGCACTAACTGGAGCAGCCAGGAAGCCAGGAATCCTCAGGACAGGTAAGAACTACTTTTGGGAAGTGGGAAAGAAAAAAATATAACAATAATAAAAATTAAAAAAACGAATATTCGAAATAGCGAATTTATAGTGCTATATTCGAAATATTTGCTAAAAAAAAAAATCGATATTCGAATATTCGGGCTCAACACTATTCTTTACTGGCGCAGGAACAAAAAGTTTTACAAAACAGTCAATCATTCAATGAGACTTTAACTGCTCACTACTGCATGAGAAGCCACCTACACTAAAGTCGGCTCAGCTCTTAACCTCCTCAGGACCATCGTACGCAGGATTGCGTCTTTGCGGCTGTCCTGTTGTTCTGGGTGGACGCGCCGGTGCGTCCTCTCGCGAGACGCAAGATTTCGTGCATTGCCGGCCCGCGCATGCGCATCGCGGGCCGGCAAAAGTTAAAGAAGTATTTCGTCACCAGCCTGCCAGCCACGATCATTGGCTGGCAGGCTGGCGATTTTCAAAAAATCAAATCAGAAGCCAGATAACAGATAACAGATCATATTAGTAAATATGATCTGTTATATGGCTTCTCTGCTCCTCTGCTGGTCCTTTTTGTCGGTTGGATCCAGCAGAGGAGCAGAGATCACTGTGAGTACCCACCAACACTACACCTTAGCCCCAGATCACCCTCCATCACCCCCATCATCCTAATTAACCCCTTGATCGCCCCCTGTCAATCACTTAGTGAAAGACAAAAAGTGATCAGTGTAAACTGTCACTTTTTTTTTTTCACTAGTATTGGCTGTTAGGTTTTAGGGATAGTTTAGGCCCCTTGGTTAGGTAGTTTAGCGTCAGTTAGCGCCCAGCCCACCGCACCGCAGTCACTTATTCGCTGATTAGCGTATCGCTAATCAGCATTTGTAATTTTATAGTATCTGTAAGTGATCAAAACTGATCACGGTCAGATCTATAATAGTATTAGTGTCACTTTAGTTCGACCTCCACCCAAAACGCAGTGTTTGCCCGATCAGGCCTGATCGGTCGCCCACACGTGCGTTCACCCACGCCCGCCCCACCGCAGTGACAAAAAAAAATATTGTTTTTTGATCACTGCACATTCACTTTACACGCACTGCGGCGATAAAAAAATCAGTTTTGATATTTTTTATCAACCGCAGCGGCCTCCGGTACTTCGCTAGCCTCCCCTTTGTAAGACAGGCTTGCTTTTTTTCTTGGGTAGTCTCAGGGAATACCCCTAAATTTAGTAGTCCAAATGTCAAACAGGGGGTATTCTTCTGAAGAGGCCTACAGGATTCTGACCCAGTCGGATGAGGAATGGGAACCCTCATCTGACGAATCTAGCGGGTCAGAATATGAACCTGTGGAAAGCAGTGGCTCTCTGACCCAAAGTTCGGACGAGGAGGTGGAGGTCCCTGGCAGCACCAGGCGTACCCGGCCCCGTGTCGCTAGACCACAGGTTGTGCAGGATCCGTTTCAAGAGCAGCAGAGTGGGGCTGTCGCTGCCGGATCACGTGGTGAGGCATACACCAGCAGCGCAGACCTTCCTGGACCTAGTACCAGCACTGCCGTACAACATGGTGACGTGGCGAGCACCAGAAGGGCAGTTGAAGCTGGTACGGTGGCACGTGCAGTAGTTACCCCGTCGCAGCCACCGCGCAGACAGGCCCGTAGAGCCCCTAGAATCCCTGAAGTGCTGGCAAACCCTGATTGGCAGTCACCAACTTCAGCCGCACCTGTAGTTCCCCCTTTCACCGCCCAGTCTGGAGTTCGGGTTGAGACGGCTCAAATCGGTTCGGCCCTGGGATTTTTTGAGCTGTTCTTAACTGCGGAGCTCTTGGACTTAGTCGTGGCAGAGACAAACTGGTATGCCACACAATTTATATCCGCCAACCCGGGAAGCTCTTATGCCCAGTCTTTCCGGTGGAAACCAGTCCAAGTTTCCGAACTTAAAATTTTTCTCCTCAACATGGGTCTAACTAAAAAGCATGAATTGCGGTCATATTGGTCCACGAACCCAATTCATCACATGCCCATGTTCTCTGCTGCTATGTCCAGGACACGATTTGAGACCATCCTGCGTTTCCTGCATTTTAGCGACAACACCACCTCCCGTCCCAGAGGCCACCCAGCTTTTGACCGGCTCCACAAAATTCGGCCCCTCATAGACCATTTCAACCAGAAATTTGCAGATTTGTATACCCCCGAGCAAAACATCTGCGTAGACGAGTCCCTAATACATTTTACCGGGCGCCTTGGCTTCAAACAATACATCCCAAGCAAGCGTGCCCGGTATGGGGTCAAATTGTATAAGCTCTGTGAAAGGGCAACAGGCTATACCCACAAATTTCGGATCTATGAGGGAAAAGATCAGACCCTGGAGCCGGTCGGTTGCCCTGACTACCTAGGGAGCAGTGGGAAGACAGTCTGGGACTTGGTGTCACCCTTATTCGGCAAGGGGTACCATCTTTATGTGGACAATTTTTACACAAGTGTGGCCCTCTTTAGGCATTTGTTTCTAGAACGGATTTGCGCCTGTGGCACCGCGCGAACTAGTCGCGTGGGCTTCCCCCAACGGCTTGTAACCACCCGTCTTGCAAGGGGGGAGAGGGCTGCCTTGTGTAACGAAGAACTGCTCGCGGTGAAATGGAGAGACAAGCGTGACGTTTACATGCTCTCCTCTATTCATGCAGACACGACAATCCAAATTGAAAGGGCAACCCGTGTCATTGAAAAGCCCCTCTCAGTCCACGACTATAATGCGCTCATGGGAGGGGTGGACTTCAATGACCAGATGTTGGCTCCCTATTTAGTTTCCCACAGAACCAGACGCTGGTATAAGAAGGTGTCTGTATATTTAATTCAATTGGCTGCCTATAATAGTTTTGTTCTCTACAGTAAGGCTGGGAGAACAGGATCCTTCCTCAAATTCCAGGAAGAGATCATCGAGAACCTCCTTTATCCAGGAGGTTCCGTGGCCCCATCCACCAGTGTAGTTAGCCGTCTACACGAGCGACATTTCCCCAGTGTCGTTGCTGGTACCTCAACCCAACCGCCACCCCGAAAAAAATGTTGTGTCTGTAGCAGGAGTGGAATAAGGCGTGACACCCGCTATTTCTGTCCTGACTGTCCTGACCACCCTGCCCTATGCTATGGAGAGTGTTTCCGAAAGTACCACACACAGGTACACCTAGCATAGGGATCACATCTCACCAGGACAGACACACAGGGCTATTAGGGCCCATTCACTCACAGCTGCTGCAAACCTCTCCTTTCACCTGGGATAAAGTGCATAACGCACTTCGCCACATCTTTGGGCGATTTGCGCTTTGCACATTGTCCCATGGGGAAGGAGAGGTTTGTTCTATAAAGGTAAAAAAAAAAAAAAAAAAACACCAGTAAGCAAAAAGGTTAATGTTCAGTTCAAAAAGTTAAAGTTTAGATGTTCTCTTCCAAAGTTAATAAAATTATTGTGTTGCGGCCAAGTTTTTTCTTTTTCTTTTTTTTTTTTTTACCTTCCAGGTGGACCAACCGATCGACTTGCTGCAGTACTGATGTGCATTCGGACAGAAGCATTGCGCTGCTGTCAGATTACACGCAAGTCGGTGTATGCGGCGCTGCAAGACGAGATTTCTCCTCTGCAGTAAAAGATACGTTTGCCGAGGCATATGAGCTGAGGAGGTGGCGGTGTTCATATACTTTGGCAAACACTTTGTATATATAAAAAAAAAAATCCCGGCAATGATTTATTCATCCACATCGATTGATGTGAATGGAGAAATCTGGTTTGCCAGGGCATACGAGCTAAGTGGGTATGGATGTTGGGCGGAGCTCCTATGTCCTGGCAGACGCCTTTCCCCTCCTTTTTCTTTTTTTGGCAGAGATTTTTTCATCCACATTGATCGATGCGAATGAAGAAATCTGTGCCGTTCATTTTTTTCTTTCAGCCCAGAGGCTGAATGGAAAAAAAAAAATCTCATTACCCGTATGCTCAATATAAGGAGAATAGCAGAAACTCCTAATGCTGGGCATACATGTAATGATTGCGGAGACCCTCAAATGCCAGGGCAGTACAAACACCCCACAAATAACACCATTTTGGAAAGAAGACACCCCAAGGTATTCGCTGAGGGGCATATTGAGTCCATGAAAGATTAAAATTTTTGTCCCAAGTTAGCGGAAAGGGAGACTTTGTGAGAAAAAAATCAATTTCCACTAACTTGTGCCAAATTATTTTTTTTCTATGAACTCGCCATGCCTCTCATTGAATACCTTGGGGTGTCTTCTTTCCAAAATGGGGTCACATGTGGGGTATTTATACTGCCCTGACATTTTAGGGGCCCCAAAGCGTGAGAAGAAGTCTGGTATCCAAATGTCTAAAAATGCCCCCCTAAAAGGAATTTGGGCCCCTTTGCCCACCTAGGCTGCAAAAAAGTGTCACACATGTGGTATCTCCGTATTCAGGAGAAGTTGGGGAATGTGTTTTGGGGTGTCATTTTGCATATACCCATGCTGGGTGAGATAAATATCTTGGTCAAATGCCAACTTTGTATAAAAAAAAGGGAAAAGTTGTCTTTTGCCAAGATATTTCTCTCACCCAGCATGGGTATATGTAAAATGACACCCCAAAACACATTCCCCAACTTCTCCTGAATACGGAGATACCACATGTGTGACACTTTTTTGCAGCCTAGGTGGGCAAAGGGGCCCACATTCCAAAGAGCACCTTTCAGATTTCACAGGTCATTTACCTACTTACCACACATTTGGGCCCCTGGAAAATGCCAGGGCAGTATAACTACCCCACAAGTGACCCCATTTTGGAAAGAAGACACCCCAAGGTATTCGCTGATGGGCATAGCGAGTTCCTAGAATTTTTTTTTTTGTCACAAGTTAGTGGGAAATGATGATTTTTTTTTTTTTTTCTTACAAAGTCTTATATTCCACTAACTTGTGACAAAAAATAAAAACTTCCATGAACTCACTATGCCCATCAGCGAATACCTTGGGGTGTCTTCTTTCCAAAATTGGGTCACTTGTGGGGTAGTTATACTGCCCTGGCATTCTAGGGGCCCAAATGTGTGGTAAGGAGTTTGAAATCAAATTCTGTAAAAAATGGCCTGTGAAATCCGAAAGGTGCTCTTTGGAATGTGGGCCCCTTTGCCCACCTAGGCTGCAAAAAAGTGTCACACATGTGGTATCTCCGTATTCAGGAGAAGTTGGGGAATGTGTTTTGGGGTGTCATTTTACATATACCCATGCTGGGTAAGAGAAATATCTTGGTCAAATGCCAACTTTGTATAAAAAAATGGGAAAAGTTGTCTTTTGCCAAGATATATCTCTCACCCAGCATGGGTATATGTAAAATGACACCCCAAAACAGCCTAGGTGGGCAAAGGGGCCCACATTCCAAAGAGCACCTTTCGGATTTCACTGGTCATTTTTTACAGAATTTGATTTCAAACTCCTTACCACACATTTGGGCCCCTAGAATGCCAGGGCAGTATAACTACCCCACAAGTGACCCCATTTTGGAAAGAAGACACCCATAGGTATTCGCTGATGGGCATAGTGAGTTCATGGAAGTTTTTATTTTTTGTCACAAGTTAGTGGAATATGAGACTTTGTAAGAAAAAAAATAAAAAAAAATCATCATTTTCCACTAACTTGTGACAAAAAATAAAAAGTTCTATGAACTCACTATGCCCATGAGTGAATACCTTAGGGTGTCTACTTTCCGAAATGGGGTCATTTGTGGGATGTTTGTACTGTCTGGCCATTGTAGAACCTCAGGAAACATGACAGGTGCTCAGAAAGTCAGAGCTGCTTCAAAAAGCGGAAATTCACATTTTTGTACCATAGTTTGTAAACGCTATAACTTTTACCCAAACCATTTTTTTTTACCCAAACATTTTTTTTTTATCAAAGACATGTAGAATAATAAATTTAGCGAAAAATTTATATATGGATGTCGTTTTTTTTTTCAAAATTTTACAACTGAAAGTGAAAAATGTCATTTTTTTGCAAAAAAATCGTTAAATTTCGATTAATAACAAAAAAAGTAAAAATGTCAGCAGCAATGAAATACCACCAAATGAAAGCTCTATTAGTGAGAAGAAAAGGAGGTAAAATTCATTTGGGTGGTAAGTTGCATGACCGAGCAATAAACGGTGAAAGTAGGGTAGGTCAGAAGTGTAAAAAGTGGCCTGGTCTTTCAGGGTGTTTAAGCACTGGGGGCTGAGGTGGTTAAAGGTCCCAAGCATTAATCATCAAAATGATTATGAAAATGTCATTTTAGAGCATATTTATAAAATGTAATTCCAAGAAAAGCTGTTGAGTGTTGAGTTAGTTATTATCACCAATTATATATACAACCTCAAATATGTAGTGATTTTTAGAAAGCTCTTAGCAGTTAGCTGAAAAAATGTATACAACCTCATAGCTTTGGCTTAATCTTTTTTCTTCACTTTTTTTCTGTTGCGTTTTATCTGCTGCCTTTTTCATTGCAGAAAAGCCACAGAAGGCAGATGTTGGGAGTGTGCTGTAAAAAGTAATAATTATGATGAGTGAGTTGAACATTTGTGGTTTGTATTTCATTTTGGTAATTGTCTACATCTGGTAACCATTTCGTATTCTTGAGCCAAAATGTTTAAACATCTGATAAATCAGGTCATTTGCATTAGATGACATGATAAACTCTCTCCAAGGTTTAAACATCAAATCTGTGAAATTGGAAAGAACAATGTTGTTTGTGTATATGTATTGTATATGGCAATAGAAAATATATAGACAGAAAATCATCTCCCAGATGACCACCTATAATTGCATTTTAAACTTGTCTTTTGGGCCATGGTCTTCTCAAAAAATATCAGTGTGTATAATATAATTTGTAACAGCAATTCTGGCCTGGATAAGGGGGTGGTCTTCTCAAAGAGGTAGTCTTTTGAAGAAGCTTGACTTTACTTTGGACAAAAACATGAAAAAGTAGTGAAGATCCAGATTACACTGCTAAAATCTAATCATTTGTATACATTTTCACTATTAACGTAACTATTTTTTCATGTTTACCGCCCTGGCCGAATGCTGGATCTACTGCTATACTCTTTACCCTGTATCTTTATCTCTGATACACAACTCAGTGAGCTGAAATATGTACTGTTTTGGTCAAAAACAGAAGAGAGGCAAAGTCTTGTAACCAAAAACATACAGAATTCTGACCCTGTCAGTCCAGCCCAAAAGACCAGTAGACATCTTTACAGGGAGAAATGTTTTGTGCCAAAGAGCTAGTGGCATGTATTTTTCTAAAAAAAAAATTTAACTTAACCCCACGAATGTCAGAAGATGGGGAATTATTTATTTTTACACTGCATAGTTTACCTGTAACCGGGCTGTCACAGTCTTTATGATGTAATATCATCATGGGTAGGCTAAAACGAATATATATAGCAAACAAAATAAAATACATGACGCCAATACTTACTAATAAGCAGTAAAGAAGCTCTTAGCGCATATTATTGATCAAAAATATGTCGGGGCCCATCTACCAGACGACAAGGTAGCTTCTTATCAGATGGGACCTACTCTAACACGGAGTGTCCAGCTCCATTGTTGCTCTGATTAAAAGCACCAAGGGGTGGGGGATGTGCGGAGAGTGCTAAGTTCCAAAGAGGAGGCTTAGTCCTCTATAATATACATATAACCAAATAACGGAACAGCACCTCCAGAGACAATCGCAGGTGCAAGCTACCAGGCAACAATACAGCAAACAAAATAAAGCAGCAGCACACTACTAAATGCACTAAGACTGGGTGAACAGGTGAATGTGTCAACAGGGTGAAATACATGATGCCAATACTTACTAATAAGCAGTGAAGAAGCTTTTAGCGCATATTATTGATCAAAAATATGTTGGGCCCATACAGTATATATTTTTACAGTGATCTATTTCAAGCTTGCTTTTAATGTTGATGATTATGGTTTAAAGCTAATGATAACCCAAAAGTCAGTATCCCAGAAAATTAGAATATTGTGAAAAAAATCTATTGTAGACTCAGGGTGTCACAATCTAGTCAGCTACTCAACATAAAACATCTGCAAAGGTTTCCTAAGCCATTAAATGGTCAGCAGGCTACATAATCAGGGGGAAGATTGCTGCCTTGACAGTTCTCCAAAAGACAGTCTTTGGAAGAAAGGAAAGGAGTGGAAGGAAGGAAGGAAAAACTATAGCAGAAAAAGGTGCACAAACAACTGGGATAACTGCAGCCTTTCAATAAAAGGGGAGGGAAGGAGATTTACATCAGAAGCATTTTACCTGGGCCAACAGGAAAAAGTACTGGACTGTTGCTCAGTGGTTTAAAGTTCTGTTTTCAGGTGAAAGCAAATTTTGCATTACATTTGAGTCCCCAAGTCCCAGAGTCTGGAGGAAGAGTGGAGAGGCACACAGGCCAAATTGCTTCAGGTCCACTGTGAAGTTTTCACAGTCAGTGATAGTTTGGGGAGCCATATCATCTGCTGGTGTTAGTCTACTTATCTTACTTGTTAGGGCAAAGTCAGGGCAGGCGTCTACCAGGAAATTTTAGAGCACTTCATGCTTCCCTCTGCTGACAAGCTTTATGGAGTTGCTGATTTCATTTTCCAGCAGGACTTGGCACCTGCCCACACTGCCAAAAGTGCCAATACCTGGCTTAATAACCACGGTATCACCGTGCTTGATTGGCCAGCAAACTCAACTGACCTAAACTCAATAGAGAATCTATGGAGTATTGTCAAGAGGAAGATAAGAGACACCAGACCGAACAATGCAAATAAGCTGAAGGCCGCTATTGAGGCTTCCATAACACCTCAGCAGTGCCACAGGCTGATCGCCTCCATGCCACGCCACGTTGATGCAGTAATTCATGCAAAAGGAGCCCCAACCAAGTATTGAGTGCATATACTGGACATACTTTTCAGTAGGCCAACATTTCTGTATTAAAAATCATTTTTAATTGGTCTTATATAATATTCTAATTTTCTGAGATACTAACTTTTGGGTTTTCATTAGCTGTAAGCCTCAATTAGTGTTGACCAAAGTGGACTTTGATCCGAATTTCAGGAAAAATTTTATTTGCAGCAAAGATTTCAGCAAAATCTCGTGTGGGGAGACATTTGTGTCAATGCGCTGGCTGGGTGTGATGATGTTAATGTGCCTGGCCAGACCGATTTTGCGGAGCATCTGCAATCAAGATGGTTGTGAAAGCCTCTCTGCGATCAAATGGATAAAGTGAGTATGTTTTTTTTTTGTTTTTTTTTAAACTGGATTAGCCCATTAAAGGCCTTTATTTTAATCTCAGATGCCGTGATCAGCGATGTTCTCTATCATTGTGACCGTTACATACAAAGGAATTTGCTCTGTGACTTCGTCGTGAATCGAATTTCTTTGTGAAATTCGGTGAAGCAGTTGAATCAAATTTCTCATAAATTAGCTCATCTCTAGCCACAATCAGCAACATTAGAAGAAATAAACGCTTCAAATAGATCACTCTTCGTGTAATGAATTTGTATAATATATGAAATAGATCACTCTGTGTATAACAAATTTATATAATATATGAGTTTCACATTTAAACTTTAAGTTTTCCATAATTTTCTAATTTATTGAGGTGCACCTATATATATATATATATATATATATATATATAGATAGATAACAATGGCAGGACCAAATATAAATATGGAAGTGCATGCCAATGGATACTGCAACAAATCCAGGACAATATAAGAAGAAAAGTGGCAGCATCCTCAAAAAAAACCATGTCGTCGCATCAACAATTACCAATTTTAGTGAATCAAATAGTCTTAGGGTGGCTCTACCTCCAAGTGGATGGTACCGGTGCTCGTATCGTGACTTACTGCCCTCATAGTCACTGTAACGGAACGCCTAGCACCCCGACCGGGTACCTCCGTCAATAGATGCTCCTTGTGCTTCCAGAGGACTCCAAGCACTCTACTCGACACCGTCAGCACTGCAGACCCCACGAACCGCCGCAGCTTGGTTGGGGTCTCACCGGCGTCCACCCACGCTGGACCCAAGACCGGGCTTCAGCTTCCAGTGGGTGAACCTCTCCTAAATCCAGAGACAGGAACCAGGAGCAAGCTCTTACAAGAGCTTATACTCAGGGGAGTATTGTGATATAGCAATCCCCAAGAGTGTAGTTATTCCATCCCCCAAACATGAGCCAAGACTTCATGAAGGTATAAAACAGGAACTCTCTTTATTTTAACACACAAGCATTTTATACACATCTCCCAACAATGTTACCACCCACAGGGTTTTGTAAAAACAGCCAATCACATGTACTTACAATATTCAACCTTCCCAGCAATTGTACACAAAATCCCCTGCCCTCTATCTGTAACGCAATAAACAAAATACAATGAGCATTTGTCTGAGACGCAATTAACTAACACACACATTGTCTGAGACGCAATTAACTAACACAATGAACATTGTCTGAGACGCAATCCACAAAATACCATTACCAAACATAATGGACTAACTTGACCCCTGGTCTAATTCGTGGGGGTGAGAGTTCAAGTTAGTCCAAGTCCTTTGTGAACAAATGAGGCCTGGCTGATGAGAGGGCCCATAATCCTGGGGCAAGAGGCGGGCACGCAGCCCCCTCCAAAACCCAGTGGCGAGGTTGGTTTCGTCACAGTCACCAAAATTAAATAGCAGATATATTGTAAATAGACACTCGGACATCTGGAGTGATGCAGCAAAAGATAGGGTTTTATTCACTAAAATAATTATTCAATAAAATAATTAAAATAGATCACAGCAATAAAAGTAAAAATAAATCACAGCAATAAAAATTATTGATTGTTAAAATACAAAAAATATAAATAAATATATGTTGCAATAATTACACTCAATATAATTTTACAGGTGGTCCATAAAATTGGAGGCATCTTAATCCGTTATTGCACTTTAATCCAATGAATATTCAATATGATGGAATAGAGCAAAGAGTTTATATAGTGCTTTAGTCTACTAAGTACTCCATAAACTATCAGGGTCAATAATTCATATGAACATTTCTCGTGATTGTGTTTTTCAATCGATACAATAGTGGATTTCTTTCTCGAATTTAGATAATCGAGTCAGTGTAGCAGTATGCGTATATTCGCTTTCTTTCTCAAATTTAGATAATCGAGTCAGTATAGCAGTATGCGTATTGTACTGTCTTCTCTTCACTAACTATTGCATAGTCTGGTAATGTGTGTGTTCATATGTGTGCCTTCAACACCATCTAGTGACCTTTAGCTGTAAGTGCATCTTCTGCCTGGTTAAACTATGCATATTCATTAGGTCACTTGACTTCCTGCTCACAGTGCTTTCTGGGAAAGAGACAGGCTCCTGCTTCCTTTTCTCCTCACCTCATGGAAGGAGCAGCTACACATTGTGTGTCTCTTACTAAAGCATTGTCGGTAAGGGATTAATTCATGTTTTTGTATAGGTTTTGTGTACATTGTGCTGTATATTCAGTTCTTGTATGTTCATTTTCTTATAGTTTACCTTATCTACTGCCGGTTAATAAAAACCACAGACTACAGAAACAAGTCTCATCTTATTAACTAGTAGAATGGTGATATCTGCCTGTTGAACTGCATACAGGGGTACATGTTGTGAGAACAGGACACGTATATTCGATATGTGTATATTCGATACCACATGATTTCAGAGGTACTCACTGTTCAGTTGGTTCTCTGCGAGGTATTTATGTGTAAAGCGTGACCACACTCCGCATCAGTGAGGGTCTTTTCGCTTGTCCTCGTTTCCAGCTTTTCTTGTTGAGTATCACCTCTAGTTCAGTGTGAACAGTTTTCGATCCACATTCGGCGTCCCTCGTGTAGTCGACTCCGCCTTCAATTGATCACGTGATGAGAGTCGACCAACTGAGAGTCCTTTTTTTCCTGCTTGCCGGCTAAGCGGGGATTTCAAATTATGGAGGTTGAATCAGCTGATTAAATGTTATTTTTCGTATCTTTTTCTCCAGCGCATACTTGATGTAGATATCCCGAAGCCAAAGTTCCTCCCAGACGCGTTTCGAAGTCTTGTAAATTATCTGATTTCTTCCTCAGTGGTAACTTGGCTTCTAAATGAGACGTCCTTTTGTACCTCACTTCCTATATTCCATTGTTAATCGCAAAACAAGGCATTGGAATTCTTTAGGATTTTTCTCCTTAAATGACCTCTCACCCTATTATTTCGCATTGCATTATTCTTCACATTAAAACAAATAACGACCATCACAAAATGAATATTGTAGGAACATATTGATTAAAAACACAGTATAGTCAAACTAAAAAAATAAAAAACAGACATTAAAAAATCGCATGCGTTTTCTATGCGTTTTCTATGCAATTTTTCCACATCCATTGCGTTTTTTATATAAAAGCTGCTAGATTCCACCATTCTATAACTGGGATAAAGGAATATTCACTACCTCATTTGTGGGCTAGTGTAATTAAGGTTAAAGTTCTATTATCCATTATATCTTCCTCTAATTATCAGATCCAGGTGCATAATGTAATTTATATGGTTCCTAAACTATTATGTTGCAATCTTCATATCAATAGATCCCAAAATAAAAAATGCAATAGATAAAAGATCCATTATTGGGATGTAGCTATAAGTGGGATCCAATATTCTCTAAAATATTTATGTAACATACCCAGAACATTTAAAATCTTCAACAACCTTTAGGTAAAGGGTTAATAGATAGTCACATAGGTAATCTAGACAATATGGTCCTTATGTTGTTTCTTTTGGATTTATTTCATTTGTCCATAATTTTCTAATTTATTGAGGTGCACACACATATATACACTCACCTAAAGAATTATTAGGAACACCTGTTCTATTTCTCATTAATGCAATTATCTAGTCAACCAATCACATGGCAGTTGCTTCAATGCATTTAGGGGTGTGCTCCTGGTCAAGACAATCTCCAAACTGAATGTCAGAATGAGAAAGAAAGGTGATTTAAGCAATTTTGAGCGTGGCATGGTTGTTGGTGCCAGACAGGCCGGTCTGAGTATTTCACAATCTGCTCAGTTACTGGAATTTTCACGCACAACCATTTCTAGGGTTTACAAAGAATGGTGTGAAAAGGGAAAAACATCCAGTATGCGGCAGTCCTGTGGGCAAAAATGCCTTGTGGATGCTAGAGGTCAGAGGAGAATGGGCCGACTGATTCAAGCTGATAGAAGAGCAATGTTGACTGAAATAACCACTCGTTACAACCGAGGTATGCAGCAAAGCATTTGTGAAGCCACAACACGCACAACCTTGAGGCGGATGGGCTACAACAGCAGAAGACCCTACCGGGTACCACTCATCTCCACTACAAATAGGAAAAAGAGGCTACAATTTGCACAAGCTCACCAAAATTGGACTGTTGAAGACTGGAAAAATGGTTTCTTGAACATGACAATGAGTTCACTGTACTAAAATGGCCCCCACAGTCACCAGATCTCAACCCAATAGAGCATCTTTGGGATGTGGTGGAACGGGAGCTTCGTGCCCTGGATGTGCATCCCTCAAATCTCCATCAACTGCAAGATGCTATCCTATCAATATGGGCCAACATTTCTAAAGAATGCTATCAGCACCTTGTTGAATCAATGCCACGTAGAATTAAGGCAGTTCTGAAGGCAAAAGGGGGTCCAACACCGTATTAGTATGGTGTTCCTAATAATTCTTTAGGTGAGTGTATATATATATATATATATATATATATAACAATGGCAGGACAGCAAGCCAAATATAAATATGGAGGTGCATGCCAATGGATACTGCAACAAATCCAGGACAATATAAGAAGAAAAGTGGCAGCATTCTTAAAAAAAACAACATGTGGTCGCATCAACAATTACCAATTTTACACTTTATTTATGATATACCAAGTACAAGAGTAACAACAATTCACAAGCTCCAGTATGCAACTCTAGTATGCAATTATGAGGTTTCTACCTCTGTCATCTCAAAGTGTTATACTTATGAGCTTGCAAGCTGTTGTTACATTTGTATTTGATATTTATAAAATTGCTAAATATGGACATACTGTATATCTGTGAACATTGTTAATGATCTGAATATGTAGTAATTAGCTCAGTTAATTGACTTTCACTCATTAAGGCCACCTTTTGTGGTTTTAGTGGTTACAGTTTGCTCAGTATTTTGAAGCCAAAACCAAGAGTGGGTCTAAGGCATAGATCTTTCAATTATACTTTTGGTCTGCAGGCTCCACTCCTGTTTAAGGCTGAGCCTGTTACTTACCCTCATACACATATTTTCTCCCAGTCCAACCATTCTCATTTTATATACAAACCTTTTATGTGGCACAGTATCAAATGCTTTGGAGAAGTCAATAAATATGGCATCCATTGACTCACCCCGATCAAGTCTAGAATAGTGTTGATCACGAATATTCGCATTGCGAATTTTAATCGCGAATATCGGCACTTCGAGAATTCGCGAATATTTCGAATATCGCAAAATATATTCGTAATTGCGAATATTATTATTTTTTTAAATACCAGTTCATGCAAATTTTTATGCGAAGATTTTAGGCAAATTTTATGCGAATTTTCGCAATCAAGAAAATAATGCCTGGAGATCATGAATTCGCAAATTCTCGAATATATGGCGAATATTCGCCCAAATATTCGTGAAATATCGCAAATTCGAATATTGCCCATGCTGCTCATCACTAGTCTAGAACTTACCCCCTCATAGAAACTGATTAAATTGGTTTGACATGACTGATCCTTCATGACGCCGTGCTGATATGGTGTTATAAGTTGATTTTCATTGAGGTACTCCAAGACAGCATGCCTTGCACTCTCTGCAACTTTCCCCTCATCATTCGGTAAAGGACCGACATCTCCAAATTTACACTTTTCACCATTTAAATAATTGAAGAACATTTTAAGGTTAGTTTTACTCTCTTTGGCAATGAATCTCTCTGTCTCCAGTTTGGCTGCATTTATTTGTCTTTTACATATTCAATTTTTTTCCTTATAGTTTCTCAATGCTTCCTTGCTACCCTCCTGTTTTAGTGATTTAAATGCTTTCTTTTTGTCATTTATTGTTTCCTTTAAATTTCTGTTTATCCACATAGTTTTTTCCTGTTCCTTACCCTTTCATTCTCATAAGGTATGTACCTCACACAATTAGGGTTTAGGATGCTTTTAAAAATTTCCCATTTTGTGGCTGCAATTTTATTTTGTGGACATTGTTTCAGTTAGTGAGGCCAATAGCCTCTCTTAGTTGGCTAAATTTTGCTTTTTTAAAGTTTGGTATTTTTGTTCCTCCCTGAAAAAACACTCTGAATGACAAGTGGAAGGTTATTATTTTATGGTCGCTATTTCCCAGGTGTCCCCCAACCTGCACGCCACAACTGTTTTTCTGTAAGGTCTGTTGGTTAGTACTAAGTCCAGTATGACCATTCCTCTAGTCGGGTCCTGAACCAGTTGGTTATTGCCGAGAACTTGTTTCCTTTATGATTTGTACAGCTTTCAGTTTCCCATCTATATCTGAGTAGTTGATGTCCCCATAATAGCGACCTCATTTTGATTTGCCTCCTCATCTATTTCCCTTAGTACTAGATTTTCTGTATACTCTGGTATATTAGGTGACTTATAACAAACTCAGTATTTTATTATTCTTTTTGCCTTCATGTATTTCTACCCACAGTGACTCCACATATTAATTTCCCTCACTTTTATCTTCCTGGAGTGTGGGCTTTAGACAGAATTTTACATAAAGGGAAACCCCTCCCGCTCTTCGGTTTTGACAATCCTTTCTAAACAGACTTCAACCCTGTACGTTTAACCGCCCAGTCAAAGCTATTATCCAGCCATGTCTCAGTTATTCCCACTATGTCATAGTCGTCCTCACACATTACAGCTTCCAGTTCACCAGTTTTATTATTCAGGTTCCTGGCATTAGTATACATACAATTAAGACGTTTTTGTATATTTTTTACACTATACCTTAGCTTATGAACTGTTCTAGTCCCTCCTTCCATTTCTCCCATTTCATTACCTCACCCCAGGTCTCTATCTGCACTATCTTCCCCTCCTGGTGTTCTGGGCCCTGGATTCATAAATTTATCTGCTCGTTCAGTACATTCTGGACTGGAGTCTGCCTACAGGCTGCCATAATAGCCACCATTATGTAGCACAAACAATGATGTCCAGGGCTATATGCACCGTCAAGTCACATTATTATGACCGCTTACTTCTATTGATATTGGCAGCATGTACAGATGTAGCCGAGCTAAACTTGAGTCTGATAACACATGGCACAGTGTTATCTTGTTATCTCGTGACAACTGCCATCGAAATCCATTAAAAAGTTAGCTATCTTTTCCTTGCCATTCTTTACTTAATATGTTAACCATCAAGTTTAGTTCAAGGTTTAGAAGGTTGGAGGAGTGTTTAAACTAGGGACTGGGGGGGAGGGTAATTACACTATAGAAGGGGAAGATAGTGCAGATAGAGACCGGGGGCAAGGTAGTGGGACTGGGGGAGGAATGGAAGGAGGGACTAGAACAGTTCAGAAGGAAAGGTGTAGGGTAAAAAATATACATAAACCTCTCAAATGTATGTATACTAATGCCAGAAGCCTGACTAATAAAACTGGTGAACTGGAATTAGTGATGTGTGAGGAGGACTATGACATAGTGGGAATAACTGAGACATGGCTGGATGATAGCTATGACTGGGCGGTTAATGTACAAGGTTACAGTCTGTTTAGAAAGGATTGTCAAAACCGGAGAGGGGAAGGGGTTTGCCTTTATGTAAAGTCTTGTCTAAAGTCCACACTCTGTGAAGATATAAGTGAGGGACATGAACATGTGGAGTCACTGTGGGTAGAGATACATGGAGCTAAAAACAACAATAAATTACTAATAGGAGTTTACTATAAACCACCTAATATACCAGAGTCCACAGAAAATCTACTACTAAATGAGATAGACAAGGCGGCAAATCATAATGAGGTGCTTATTATGGGGGACTTCAACTACCCAGATATAGACTGGGAAACTGAAACTTGTATATCTCATAAAGGAAACAGATTCTTGGCAATAACTAAAGACAATTACCTCTCCCAACTGGTTCAGGACCCGACTAGAGGGACGGCCATACTGGACTTAGTATTAACCAATAGACCTGACAGAACAACAGACATGCAGGTTGGGGGACACCTGGGAAATAGTCACCATAAAGTAATAACCTTCCAATTATCATTCAAAAGAGCGTTTCTACAGGGAGGAACAAAAATACCAAACTTCAAAAAAGCTAAATTTAGCCAACTAAGAGAGGCCATAGGCCTAACTAACTGGGACAAAGTCCTCAAAAATAAAAATACAGCCACAAAATGGGATATCTTTAAAAACATCCTAAAATCTCATTGTGAGAGGTACATACCGTATGGGAATAAAAGGTTAAGGAACAAAAAGAAACCAATGTGGATAAACAGAACTGTAAAGAAAGCAATAAATGACAAAAAGAAAGCATATAAAACACTAAAACAGGAGGGTGGCACGGAAGCACTGAAAAACTATAAGGAAAAAAAGAAAACATGTAAGAAACAAATAAAAGCGGCCAAACTAGAGACCGAGAGATTAATTGCCAAAGAGAGTAAAACTAACCCTAAAATGTTCTTCAATTATATAAATGTTAAAAAGTATAAATCTGAAGGTGTCGGCCCTTTAAAGAGTAATGAGGGGGGATTCGCAGAGAGCGACGAGGAGAAAGCTAAGCTGTTAAATATTTTTTTCTCCAGTGTATTCACTGAGGAATATAAACTGTCAGATAAAATGCTGAATGTTGAAATAAATTCCCCATTAAAAGTGTCCTGTCTGACCCAGGAAGAAGTACAACAGCGACTTAAAAAGATCAAAATAGACAAATCGCCAGGACCGGATGGCATACACCCCCGTATCCTAAGGGAATTAAGTAATGTCATAGCCAGACCCTTATTTCTGATATTTGCGGACTCTATACTGACAGGGAATGTTCCACAGGATTGGCGCATGGCAAATGTGGTGCCAATATTCAAAAAGGGTCCAAAAACAGAGCCTGGAAACTATAGGCCGGTAAGTTTAACATCTGTTGTGGGTAAACTGTTTGAAGGTTTTCTGAGAGATGCTATCTTAGAGCATCTTAACGGAAATAAGCAAATAACGCCATATCAGCATGGCTTCGTGAGGGATCGGTCATGTCAAACTAATTTAATCAGTTTCTATGAGGAGGTAAGTTTTAGACTTGACAGCGGCGAATCAATGGATGTCGTGTATCTGGACTTCTCCAAAGCATTTAACACTGTACCACATAAAAGGTTAGTATATAAAATGAGAATGCTCGGACTGGGAGAAAACGTCTGTAAGTGGGTAAGTAACTGGCTCAATGATAGAAAACAGAGGGTGGTTATTAATGGTACATACTCAGATTGGGTCACTGTCACTAGTGGAGTACCTCAGGGGTCAGTATTGGGCCCTATTCTCTTCAATATATTTATTAATGATCTTGTAGAAGGCTTGCATAGTAAAATATCAATTTTCGCAGATGACACTAAACTGTGTAAAGTAATTAACACTGAAGAGGACAGTATACTACTACAGAGGGATCTGGATAGATTAGAGGCTTGGGCAGATACGTGGCAGATGAGGTTTAACACTGACAAATGTAAGGTTATGCACATGGGAAGAAATAATGCAAGTCACCCGTACATACTAAATGGTAAAACACTCGGTAATACTGACATGGAAAAGGATCTAGGAATTTTAATAAACAGCAAACTAAGCTGCAAAAAACAGTGTCAGGCAGCTGCTGCCAAGGCCAATAAGATAATGGGTTGCATCAGAAGGGGCATAGATGCCCGTGATGAGAAAATATTCCTACTACTTTACAAATCATTAGTCAGACCACACATGGAGTACTGTGTACAGTTCTGGGCTCCAGTGAACAAGCCAGACATAGCAGAGCTGGAGAGGGTCCAGAGGAGGGCAACTAAAGTAATAACTTGAATGGGGCAACTACAGTACCCTGAAAGATTATCAAAATTAGGGTTATTCACGTTACAAAAAAGACGACTGATGGGAGATCTAATTACTATGTATAAATATATCAGAGGTCAGTACAGAGATCTCTCCCATCATCTATTTATCCCCAGGACTGTGACTGTGACGAGGGGACATCCTCTGCGTCTGGAGGAAAGAAGGTTTGTACACAAACATAGAAAAGGTTTCTTTACGGTAAGAGCAGTGAGACTATGGAACTCTCAGCCTGAGGAGGTGGTGATGGTGAGTACAATAAAGGAATTCAAGAGGGGCCTGAATGTATTTCTGGAGTGTAATAATATTACAGGCTATAGCTACTAGAGAGGGGTCGTTGATCCAGGGAGTTATTCTGATTGCCTGACTGGAGTCGGGAAGGAATTTTTAATCCCCTAAAGTGAGGAAAATTGGCTTCTACCTCACAGGGTTTTTTTGCCTTCCTCTGGATCAACTTGCAGGATAACAGGCCGAACTGGATGGACAAATGTCTTTTTTCTGCCTTATGTACTATGTTACTATTTAAGGAAGTCACGTGTCGTGAGCTGCCTTGGTGGGTATAAAGGTGTGTGATAGGCTGTCTGCACACATATCCCTCATTGCTGTCATGGGTTAAAGGGGTGATTTATCAGAGTTGCAAAAAGAGATGTCAGGCCAAGTGTGGCAGTATTTCTGAAATGGCATAATTTGTGAACTGTTTGCATTTCCACTACAGTGGAGAAATTAACTGTCAAAATGAACCAGGGGCTACCAGATGTGTGTCTAAAACAGTTCAGCAAACCCTAGTGTATATGGGGCTCTGAAGCAGACAGATGGTCACTGTAACACTGCTAATGAAATTGCATCTGCAGTAAATGCTTTATTTTTCACAGCAGTATTGGAATTGGACCTCAAATTTTTTATTTGGTATTATTTGCCCCGATATTTTTTATTTTATTTACCAGAAGTACCCCAAGGCTGAAAAGTTTGTATAAACTATTGTATGCATTTGATTAATATAAATCCCAATAGCTCTATTACAGTTCACAATACCAGTTCTAGTATCTTAGGAGATAAAAAAGAAACCAAACTCTATTAATTGCAATAAACCCTTTTTCCCTACATTATAGGACAGCTCGGAGGCAGTGTACATAGATTCAGAAGGTTTTAATTGTCTTGGGTTCAGCTGTTAGTCTGTCTATTGGCACTTATAGACTGCATGCCAGCTTTTAAAGATCTCAAGAGGAAAAGTAATGCATTGTACTGTGTGTATCTTTTTACAATAAAATACCATTATCTTTGTATAATGCAAGTTTTGTCAATTTTTATTAGATGCCAAAAAGTTAATTAGGTGAATAGATTTTCTTTATTTGTCTTGTGTGATATGTTCCTAGTAAATTTGCAATCATTGTAGAATGGTGTGTATTTTTTGTACACAACGCATTTAATATGATATACAAATCGTATATTCTGTGCATTATTTAAGACAAAATTAGATCTCTGTTGCTCTGGGGTAAACAAAGCTAATCCACTGGCATACTGATTAATGAACCAAATCATAATTGTGCTCATCATCATTAGTAACACAATTGTATGGAGGAAATATCTAGAAAAATGCCAGGCTTCTACAATGATTTGTGCTCATATTTAATATTATGTAATTAAGTATGCAGCTATATCTTTTATAGCATTTTTTATTTCTAGGGATGAAAATTAAAGGGAGTCTGTCTGAACATTTCAGACTGCTAAACCACTAATCCCAATGGATAGTTGACAAACAGTATAAACACATGCCAACTAGCTAAGTGGCCGATCAATAGCATTAAGATGGCTACAAAAAATAAATCTACTTTTGTTCTGCACCATATATGAATAAGCTGGCAAAGTGTCTATAGGGCAGTGCCTTTCAGGAAAGCATCCTGGATTTTATCAGAAATCCCTTCCCAACTCTTTCAACTTGACTAACAGGTCTACCATTTCCTTTTGTCAATGTAAGTGCCATTGAAATTCTGAGTCTTCACAGTTCTCTGCTCTCAGCCGCATCCATGTATCAATATACATAATTGGATATGGCACATATAGAAATTTATCATACAGTACATATCACTCACCTACTAGAAATTTGCCTTGTTTGAAATATCCATTATAATTTGAACATTCGGGAACTGTTAGATTACTCCAGAATAGACAGTAACAGTGAGAGCGAGACAGGAAGAACAGGGCTCCAATGATTCGTATAACACTGTGGCACATAAGTTAACAGGACAGAGGTAGCTTGAGATTTCATCTGATATCAATAACGTAAACTCATTGAAAAAAGAAAACAATGCACCAGGAAGGGGTTGTTGGAATCTAATAAAACTTTAGATGCATGAGTGTAATGATGCTATGCAGTATGTAAGTGATTACAATATTATAGCGAAAGGATACGTTTATTGGGGATAAATGTACAGTTAAATGGAGGCTCTAGAACCGTTAGCCCACCTCTAGTCTGGATACAAGATAAGATACGGTTGGCCATGGAGGCATACATATTCCATATCATATCTTGCAGCACATTTTTCCACAGATGTTGCAGCAGGGCCTGTAGATCCTGCTTACTTGTAGGTTGCCAAATCTTGCGTTTCAGCTGGTCCCATAAATGCTCGTTTGCTGATGACCGGGCAGGCTTAGGAAATGTTGCAATCTGTGTGTGGGCAAGCATTATCCTACTGAAAAATGCCAGTTTGAAGCCCTACCATGAGAGGCAACACATGTGGCCACAGGATGTCCTGCACATATCACTGAGCTGTTAGTGTCCCTCATATCACTACAATGATTGCTCCCAGCAGTTACAGCAGTGTGTCGCTCCACAGCAAAGGTAGGATTGAAATGTTCACCACAAGGCCAACATACTCGAACCTGACTGCCATGCAAATCTAAACAAACCTGGATTTGTCGCTAAAGATGATATGGTTCTATTCCATAACAGTCATTCAGGTTTCTCGTTGACGACAACACTGCAAATGAAGGGAAGTTGTCAATGGCAGATCACATACATAATGGATAGAGATGAGCAAATGAAGTTGATGAAGTGAAATTTGAACCGAATTTCAGGAACAATTCGATTTGCAACGAATCCGAATTTCCTGACGCTTCATGGTAATGGCTGCTGCACATGTTAGGACATGGAGCAAAGAACTCTCAAAAAAGGGACCACCCACAATGCCTTGCATGCAGCCAATCAGCAGCCAGCTAGTCCCTGTGATGTCACAGTCCTATAAATAGCCTCAGCCATCTTGGATTTAGCCATTTTCCAGTGTACTTAGTGCAGGGAGAGACATTTGCAGGCACTAGGGACAGTGCTAGGAAAGACTTGAAAACTTATATTTTGCTCAATAGAAGTTCAGGGAAAGAGTATTAGAAGTGTAGGGAAAGGATAGGGAGGAATTATTCCACACTATAAAAGGAGAACAGGGTCCAATAGGGGAGTGTACAGCTTGGGTAACAGGAGCAGTAATGAGCGGCAGGGCAATATTTCACAAATATTTGGGTGAATATTCATCATATATTCGCAAATTCGTGATCTCGAGTCATTATTTTCTTGATTGCAAAAATTGGCAAAAAATTCGCAATATGAAAATTCACAATCAACACTACTCCTAAAGTCAAAGATATTGCAGCCTTCTCATTGGCCCACATGCAAGAAGCAGTGAGGGATCAAGGGTACTGATAATTTTTTTTTGAATATTCACGATTACGAAGGTATAGCACTATATTCTAGATATTCACAAATTCTCGAAGTGGCAAAATTCACGATAAAAATTTGTGATTAGAGTATTCGCGATGAACACTAAACAGGAGCAATTCTATTACACCTTGCTGCACTGACTGGGGATCCAAATTGCCATTATACTGCTGCTTTCAGGTTTGCAATAGATGAAACCTCTGTAATTTCAGCAAACCTTTCTTGTTATTGGGGTGCATGTGCTGTGTGATACAGCCTTTAGCAGGGTGTATTGCCTTATTGTCTTATTAGCCCTTGTGCGGTGGAGTTACAGTTGCAAGAAAAAGTATGTGAACCCTTAGGAATTATATGGATTTCTGCACAAATTAGTCATAAAATGTGATCTGATCTTCATCTAAGTCACAACAATAGACAATCACAGTCTGCTTAAACTAATAACACACAAAGAATTAACTGTTGCCATGTTTTTATTGAACACACCATGTAAACATTCACAGTGCAGGTGGAAAAAGTATGTGAACCCCTAGACTAATGACATCTCCAAGAGCTAATTGGAGTGAGGTGTCAGCCAACTGGAGTCCAATCAATGAGATGAGATTGGAGGTGTTGGTTACAGCTGCCCTGCCCTATAAAAAACACACACCAGTTCTGGGTTTGCTTTTAAAAAGAAGCATTGCCTGTTGTGAATGATGCCTCGCACAAAAGACTTACTGTTCATCAGTCCACGGTAAGACAAATTGTCTATAAATGGAGAAAGTTCAGCACTGCTGCTACTCTCCCTAGGAGTGGCCGTCCTGTAAAGATGACTGCAAGAGCACAGCACAGACTGCTCAATGAGGTGAAGAAGAATCTAGAGTGTCAGCTAAAGACTTACAAAAGTGTCTGGCATATGCTAACATCCCTGTTAGCGAATCTACGATACGTAAAACATTAAACAAGAATGGATTTCATGGGAGGATACCACAGAGCCACTGCTGTCCAAAAAAACCATTGCTGCACGTTTACAGTGGACAGATGAAACCAAAGTTGAGTTGTTTGGAAGAAACACACAACACTATGTGTGGAGAAAAAGAGGCACAGCACACCAACATCAAAACCTCATCCCAACTGTGAAGTATGGTGGTGGGGGCATCATGGTTTGGGGCTGCTTTGCTGCGTCAGGGCCTGGACGGATTGCTATCATCAAAGGAAAAATGAATTCCCAAGTTTATCAATACATTTTGCAGGAGAACTTAAGGCCATCTGTCCACTAGCTGAAGCTTAACAGAAGATGGATGTTGCAACAGGACAACCACCCAAAGCATAGAATTAAATCAACAACAGAATGGCTTAAACAGAAGAAAATACGCCTTCTGGAGTGGCCCAGTCAGAGTCCTGACCTCAACCCGATTGAGATGCTGTGGCATGACCTCAAGAAAGCGATTCACACCAGACATCCCAAGAATATTGCTGAACTGAAACAGTTCTGTAAAGAGGAATGGTCAAAAATTACTTCTGACGGTTGTGCGCGTCTGATCTGCAACTACAGGAAACGTTTGGTTGAAGTTATTGCTGCCAAAGGACATTCAACCAGTTATTAAATCCATTTTTTCCACCTGCACTGTGAATGTTTACATGGTGTGTTCAATAAAAACATGGTAACATTTAATTATTTGTGTGTTATTAGTTTAAGCAAACTGTGATTGTCTATTGTTGTGACTTAGATGAAGATCAGATCACATTTTATGACCAATTAGTGCAGAAGTCCATATCATTCCAAAGGGTTCTCATACTTTTTCTTGCAACTGTATATGTTCTAAAGCCTTTTTTGTGGTGTATTAGTGGAAAAAAATAAGGGCTTATTTGCTGTTCAGCGGTGCAGTTATATGTTCTAAAGCCTTTTTTGGGGTGTATTAGTGGAAAAAAATATATTATTTGCCGTTTAGCGGTGCAGTTATACGTTCTAAAGCCTTCTTTGTTGTGTATTAGTGGAAAAAAAGGGGCTTATTAGCCGTTGTGTGGTGAAGTGAGAAAATTACAGCCTTTTTGGGGGTGTATTAGTGGAAAAAAAGGGGCTTATTAGCCGTTGTGTGGTGAAGTGAGAAAATTACAGCCTTTTTGGGGGTGTATTAGTGGAAAAAAAGTATTATTTGCCTTTCAGCGGTGCAGTTATAAGTTCTAAAGCCTTCTTTGTGGTGTATTAGTGGAAAAAAATAAGGGCTTATTTGCCGTTTAGCGGAGCAGTTATATGTTCTAAAGCATTTTTTGGGGTGTATTAGTGGAAAAAAATAAGGTCTTATTTGCTGTTCAGCGGTGCAGTTATATGTTCTAAAGCCTTTTTTGGCATGTATTAGTTAAAAAAAAGGGCTTATTTGCTGTTGTATAGGGAATTGAGAAAAAAACGTGCCCAAGGTGGACCACCCGCTTAGCAGGAGCCTACCTGCCCGGAAAGTAGTGGTGCAGAGGTTCACAGAGGCAGCGGTGGTAGCAGTCAGTTAGTGCGACGGTGTGGCAGTTTTTTGTTAAGCCGCCAGAGGAGGTGAACATGGCCATTTGCCAAATCTGTGGGCAAAGGGGGAAGCGTGGCCAGAGTGCCAATGTTGGCACCACGGCTCTGCATCAACATATGCAGTCACCATAAAGTGGCCTGGGAGAACCGCTGCTCAAATGTGGTTGTCCAGCCTGCCGCAGCAACCGCTGCATTACCTAAGGCAGTGGTGGCGAACCTATGGCACGGGTGCCAGAGGCGGCACTCAAACCCCTTTCTGTGGGCACCCACACCCTTGAAAATGTCTAAGCCGTATCAATATGCCTTAGACTCTTCCTGCCATTTATCAGCGCACAGCGAGCTATGAACAGCACAAGCAGCGCACTAAATGTAGGCAGGCTATTATAGCTAAATGATAGATATACTATACTGGACTGTAGTATTCAGGTTACATTGCGGTGTTGGCACTTTGCGATAAATATGTGGGTTTTGGGTTACAGTTTGGGCACTCGGTCTGTAAAAGGTTCGCCATCACTGACCTAGGAGCACGCACCCAATTTTAGGCAGTCAAGGCTCCGCCACCTCAGCCGAAGGGAGCTGTCTGTCCTTCCCATCATCTACCGGTCCTGATGATTCTGCTCCTTGCCCTCCTACTCCTCATCAGTCATTCAGTCAAGCGACTGCCAAGAGACTACAGTATACGTGCACTCATCCAACGGCGCAGAAGCTGAACGTGCTCCTGGCCAAGTTGCTGGTGCTGCAGTCCCTCCCTTTCCAAGTGGTTGACTCTGCACCTTTCAGAGTACTGATGGCTTGTGCCGAGCCGAGGTGGAGAGTCCCAAGCCATCATTTCTTTGCCAAAAAGGAAGTACCAGCCCTGCACATGTATGTAGAACAGAAGGTGGACCAGTCCTTGAGCCTGTCAGTGTTTGCCAAAATACACGGCAGCGTTGACGTGTGGAGCTGTAACTACTGTCAAGGACAATATATGTATTTTATGGCCCACTGGGTAAATGTGGTTCCTGCCCAGCTACACGAGCAACTTGGCCAGGTAACGCCACTTCTGCCTTCACGTTCTCACACCGTTGGTCCTGCGACAATGTCCGCCTCTGCCTCCTCATCCTCCACCGTGTCCTCAACCTCCACTGCAGTGACAATTCACAGTGCTCCTCAAGCATACCACATGTGCAGGGCATGGCAGTGTCCCGCTGTTCTACACCTCGTTTGACTGGGGTAACGGAGTCACACACTGCTCTGTGTCCTTCATCAAGAAATCGAATTCTGGCTTTCTCCGCGACAACTCAAAATCGGAACCATGGTGACCGACAACGGGAAGAACATGGTGCTGGCGCTGCGTCAAGGAGGGCTGAGCCATGCGCCCTGCATGGTGCATGTGTTCAATCTGGTTGTCAAGCCTTTCCTGAAGTCTTCCACCCATCTGCAAGATCCAAAAATGGCCAGGAAACTTTGCATGCACTTTGCACACCCTCCTTTAGCTGCAGCAGCAGAACGGCATCACCCAACGGCGTCCTGCTGATATGCACTGTTTCTACTCGTTGGAATTCCACCCTCCATATGTTGGACTGACTATACGAACAGAGAAAAGCTATAAACTATATTTTGATGATCCAAGTGGACGGGAGTACTCCCATGTGTAACTTCAATGTCAGCCAGTGGCAGCTCATGCGTGACACCTGCCGTTTGCTCAGGCCCTTTGAGGATGCCACGTTATTTGTCAGTCGGCAGGAATATGGGATGAACAACGTCATTCCACTGCTTCATATCCTGGAACAGATGCTGGTACATCTTCTCTGGTCAGGGGACTGGAGATGTGGTGCCTACATCTCATGGCCACATGAGCTCTATGGGGGCTGAACTGGAGGAAGAGGAGGAGGAGGACATTGGAGCACAAGCAATGTGTAGCGAAATGGGTGGATTTTCTACACAGGTGACAGGAGAGGAGGAGCAGGAGCAGCCAGAGGAACAAGAGGGAGATAAGGAAGATGAGGCAGATGACCCAGGCACACCGTGGCAGTGTGCAGTGGAGATGAAGGCAGGGAGTCCCTCCAAGTCACTTGTGCAAATGACCCGCTGCATGCTCACTTGCTTGCGTAGTGACAGCCGGATTGTCACCATTTGGCAGAGGGATGACTTATGGCTCTCCAACTTGTTGGACCCTCGCTACTGGTCCAAAATGGGGGCCTTTTTTGCACCCTCTGAGAGGGACGACACACTAAACTACTATAGAGACTTTATATGAATTCAGTTGACCGCTACCTTTGCGCACCATCGCCTATCCTCACACAGGTCTGACCAGGGGGGGCCTCTGCGCTCACATTCCATGGATGTTGGGGGGGAGCTGGAACAGTACCAGCTCCATCAGCAGCAGCTTGAGTTTTGAGTCGATGATGAGCAGCTTTCACTACTCACCAGCAGCAGTAGCTAGACCTGGGGCAGAAATTGAACCAGCAGGTGATGGCATACTTGGACAGTACCCTGCCACCTCACATTGAAGATCCACTGGACTACTGGGCAGCCAAACTGGATTTGTGGCCGCAACTGACCGAGTTTGCCCTGGAAAAGCTGTCCTGCTCAGCCAGTAGTGTGGCATCAGAGCGTGTGTTTAGTGTGGCGGGGGCCATAGTTAGCCCAAGGAGAACTCGCCTGTCCACCCAAAATGTGGAGAGACTGACCTTTGTCAAGATGAATCAGGTGTGGATCAGCCAGGATTAGAGATGGCCTTGCGGTTCGCCCGGCGGTCGTTTCGCGGCGAACTTTACTCATTTGCCGTTCGCTGAACATGCGAACATATGGCGATATTCGCCGGCGCCATATTCTTTTACATTGTGAAGAACTTTAACCCATGACACATCCATCAGATGGTACAGGACAGCCAATTAAGACGTTTCAGCACATAGACATACCCCCTACCTTATAAATAGACCTGATCTGGCTGCCATTTTACATTCTGTCTTTTGTCAGAGGTTGCTGTGTGGAGCAGGGACAGGAGGTTAGAGTGTTAATAGTGACACAATCCCTAGCTAATAGGTCCACAAAAGTCCTTTTAAGGACTGGTAAAGGTGTGCTATTGATTGGTGTGCAGTACAGAGGGGAGTAATACACTTATAATATACTTTCTAATATAGAAAGCATATTATAGTGGATTTTTATAGTGCAGCATTGTGACTGGTGATCGGTTCTGCAGCGATACTACAACAACAAAGAGTGACAAACGCTATTAGAAAAAAGTAGTATAACTGGTGTGATAGACCAGTGGCCCCCAAAACAACATATTGAAGTGGGGGGTTATCTAAGAATATACTACTCAAATAGTGTATTTGTGTGCTGCAGAAATTTATCCGCTTTCACTGCTTTACCTCTGATACACACAGTGAGAAAATTTAAAGGAAAACCTAAACTGGTGTGAAAGACCAGTGGCCCCCAAAACAACATATAGAAGCAGGGTGTTATATAAGAATATACTACTCAAATAGTGTATTTGTGTGCTGCACAAATTTATCTGCTTTCACTGCTTTACCTCTGCTTCACACAGTGAGGAAATTTAACCACCTGCCATCTGGGCCATTTGCCCCCTTCCTGACCAGGCCAAATTTTGCAAAACTGACATATCTCACTTTATGTGGTAATAACTTTGGAACGCCTTTATTTATCCAAGTCATTCAGAGATTGTTTTCTCGTGACACATTGTAATTCATGATAGTCATAAATTTGAGTCAAAATATTTCACCTTTATTTATGAAAAAATCCCAAATTTACCCAAAAATTGGAAAAATTCGCAATTTTCTAAATTTAAATTTCTCTGCTTTTAAAACAGAAAGTGATACCTCATAAAATATTTATTATTTAACATTTCCCATATGTCTACTTTATGTTGGCATCATTTTGGAAATGTCATTTTTTTTTTTTTTCGGACGTTAGAAGGCTTAGAAGTTTAGAAGCAATTCTTCAAATTTTTAAGAAAATTGCCAAAACCCACTTTTTAAGGATCAGTTCAGGTCTGAAGTCACTTTGTGGGGCCTACATAGTGGATACCCCCATAAATGACCCCATTGTAGAAACTACACCCCTCAAGGTATTCAAAACCGATTTTACAAACTTTGTTAACCCTTTAGGCGTTCCACAAGAATTAAAGGAAAATGGAGATCAAATTTTTAAATTTCACCTTTTTGGCAGATTTTCCATTTTAATCAATTTTTTTCTTTAACACATCGATGGTTAACAGCCAAACAAAACTCAATATTTATTACCCAGATTCTGCGGTTTACAGAAACACCCCACATGTGGTCATAAACTGCTGTATGGGCACACGGCAGGGCGCAGAAGAAAAGGAACTCCACATGGTTTTTAGATGCCATGTCCCATTTGAAGCCCCCTGATGCACCCTTACAGTAGAAACTCCCAAGAAGTGACCCCATTTTGGAAACTAGGGGATAAGGTGCCAGTTTTATTAGTACTATTTTTGGGTACATATGATTTTTTGATCATTCATTATAACACTTTATGGGGCAAGGTGACATTTTTATAGAGCAGATTGTTACGGACGTGGCGATACCTAATATGTATACTTTTTCTCATTTATTAAAGTTTTACACAATAATAGCATTTTTGAAACAAAAAAATGATTTTTTAATGTGTCCATGTTCTGAGAGCTATAGTTTTTTTTATTTTTTGAGAGATTTTCTTATGTAGGGGCTCATTTTTTGCGGGGTGAGGTGACGGTTTTATTGGTACTATTTTGTGGGACATACGCGTTTTTGATCACTTGGTGTTGCACCTTTTGTGATGCAAGGTGACAAAAATTGCTTGTTTTGACACAGTTTTTTATTTTGTTTTTTTTACGGTGTTCACCCGAGGGGTTAGGTCATGTGATATTTTTATAGAGCTGGTTTTTACAGACGCGGCAATACCTAATATGTATACTTTTTTTATTTGTTTCACTTTAACACAATAATAGCATTCTTGAAACCCAAAAAATGATGTTTTAGTGTCTCCATGTTCTAAGAGCTATAGTTTTTTTATTTTTTGAGAGATTTTCTTATGTAGGGGCTCATTTTTTGCGGGATGAGGTGACGGTTTTATTGGTACTATTTTGTGGGACATACGCGTTTTTGATCACTTGGTGTTGCACCTTTTGTGATGCAAGGTGCCAAAAATTGCTTGTTTTGACACAGTTTTTTGTTTTTTTACGGTGTTCACCCGAGGGGTTAGGTCATGTGATATTTTTATAGAGCTGGTTTTTACGGACGCGGCAATACCTAATATGTATACTTTTTTTTTTTCTCTCTATTTTTTACTTTTTTTTTCATTCCTTACTTGGGGACTTTTTTTTTTACATGTGAAACTTTTTTTTTTTCAACCTTTTATTTTTATTTTTTTTATTTTACACTTTTCGTCCCCCGTAAGGTCATACAAGACCTCTGGGGGACATTTGCTTCACTTTTTTTTTTTTTTTACTGTTGATTTCTCCTGTAACTGGGGCTGACATAGTAGCCCCAGTTACAGGACAAATACACCCCTAGAGAGGCTGTACAGCAGCAATCCAGCGCTGTACAGCCTCAGAGCAGGGCTGATCGAGGTCTCTGAGAGACCTCACACAGCCCCTGCACTCTCCGGTCACGGCGGTCACATGACCGCCAGGCCGGAACAGGAAGCGCACAGCGCTTCCTTCTCTGCAGACACAGCGCTCGGTAAGCGCTGTGTCTGCAGCGATCCGGAAGGCAGGGACACCTGGGCACTGTCCCTGCCTTGTCTTAGGGTTGCCCTGCTGTCACTGACAGCGGGCAACCCGATCAGCAGCTGCACGATTAGCGTGCAGCTGCTATTTCTGAAAGGACGTTCTGGAACGTCCATTCAGAAATAAACGTCCACCCATAGGACGTTTATATCCTATGGGCGGACGTAAAGCGGTTAAAGGAAAACCTAAACTGGTGTGAAAGACCAGTGGGCCCCAAAACAACATATAGAAGAGGGGTGTTATCTAAGAATATACTACTCAAATAGTGCATTTATGTGCTGCATAAATTTATCTGCTTTCACTGCTTAACCTCTGCTTCACACAGTGAGAAAATGTAAAGGATTATTATTTTTTTAAACTGCTGTGATTATAGACCAGTTGACACCAAAACGACATATAGAAGCAGTGTGTTATCAAATAATACACTACTGGAGAGAATTAGGCCCCTTTCATTGCGTTACCTCTGCTACACACAGTGATAAAATGTAAAATACATTTATTGTTTAAAACTGGTGTGATTATAGACCAGTTGACACCAAAACGACATATTGAAGCAGGGTGTTATATACCTTCTTCCACATACACTGCGCTTCTCTATAGACTTTTGTCAACGGGTCAATTAAAAAATGACAGGCAGAGGAGGAGGCAGGCCCTTCCAGAGGGGTGGCAGGGGTAGGGCAGGAGCACCAGGCCGGAGCCAAAGTGGGAAGTTGCAGAAGGTGCGTTCAATTATGTCAAAGGACGCACCAGACTTGGTTGAGTGGCTCACTCAGCCTTCCGCTTCTGTACCCTCCTCATCCTCTCTATCTTCACCCTCTTCACTCTCTGCTGTGTGCACCCCCAAAGACACCACCACCAACACCACCACCAGGGGCGTAACTAGAAGTGACTGGGCCCCACAGCAAATTTTTGTATGGGCCCCCCCCCTTCCCCCAGAAAACTACTGTTCGTTAAACAAAAACAAGCCCTCACATAGACCGAAATATAGAAAAGTAATTTTTTAAAGTAATTAAACCAAATAAAAACCATACAAGTTTAGTATCGTATTGAGCCGCAGAATAAAGACGGCATTTTTAGTGAACGCTGTGATGTGAAAACCTCAAAAATCTTGGCGGAATTGTGTGTTTTTTTTTTTTGGTTTTGTTTTTTTAACCCACAAATATATTTTTTTCCTGCTTTCTGATACAATACATGGTAAACTAATTGGCGGCATTTAAAAAATGCATCTTGTCCCACACAAAATAAGCCTTCATATAACTGTGAATGGAAAATTAAAAAAGTTATGGCTAATGTACAAATGAAAATGGGCCCGGTCTTTAAGGGGTAAAAGGTATCAAACTACAATGTTTTATATTGCTTGCTCTTTTTGAGAGCATCAGGGTTTTTGCACATTTTACATACACAGCTCTGCTACATGCGCACACACACACAGCATACACACACAGCTCTGGGTGGCACATTATATATAACTGTGTTGCACATTTTAGATACACAGCTCCGCTGTGCACATTATACATTCCTCTGTCTCATACAGCTCTGCTACATACACCACACACACTACTGTGCTGGATTCACACTATACACCTATCTTTGCTGCATTATACACATGAAGCACCCTCAGCTCTGCTACATGCACCCCACACACAGCTGCTCTGGGTAGGCAGGCAGACACACACAGCTCTGCTACATACACCACACACACTACTGTTCTGGATTCACACTATACACCTATCGTTGCTGCATTATACACATGAAGCACCCTCAGCTCTGCTACATGCACCCCACACACAGCTGTTCTGGGTAGGCAGACACACACAGCTATGCTACAAGCTCGCTGTACATCTTGTTTGCAGATTTGACTAAATCTGCAATGTGTGAATGAGGCCATACACATCATCCCTGCATTAACCCCTAAGTACCTGGAATTGTAAGTGCTAGGGTGCTAACCTCATATGTTCAACAGTTCAAGCCAAAGTCAGGAGCAGATGAGGATCATAAAGGCGCTACCAGTCCACAGCCTGGCTCCTCCCACCCACATGACCGGTCACATGGTCATGACATCATCAAAGGTCCTGTAGCTTAGAAGGATCTGGCATCTACACTGAGCTGCAGGGCGCAGAGCCCCTATGTCTGGTATACTGGGAGGGGGGGCGCGGAGCTGAGGGATCCCCATATGTTTAGCTCTGCAGGGATAGACAGGGCACGCTGCCGGGGGCCGGGCCCCTTGTCAGCCCGGGCCCGAAGCAGCCGCTTCCCCTGCTTCCCTGGTAGTTACGCCACTAACCACCACCATCATATACCCTCCACTTGAGTCACAATTATTTGCCGATCTATCAAAAGACATTTCTGATGCGCAGCCATTCTTGGCATCGGATCAGGAAGAGGAGGTAGCAACAGCCGCCACTCAGCAGTCTGACTACAGTACACAGATCAGCCCAAGGAGGTTGGTCCCTGCTGTTGCTGCCTACTCCGGCACACGTCCTGAACATGGTCGTGCAGCGATTCATTGTCAAATATCCCAGGGTCCAGGATGTCTTGCGGCAGGCCAGGATAATTGCGGGCCATTTCAGAAGATCTTACACGGCCATGGCTTGCCTTGCTGAAATCCAGCGGCGACACAGCCTGCCCCTCAGACGTCTTATTTGTGACTGCCCGACGCGATGGAACTCAACATTGTATATGCTCGATAGGCTGCTCCAGCAGAAACGCAAAGTTAACGTCTACCTGTACGAACTCTGCGGCAGGACAGGTTCTGGGAGCTTGATTTTTTTTCACCGCGCCAGTGGCTCCTCTTGCGCGATGCATGCAGACTTCTGCAGCCATTTGAAGAGATCACCAAAATGGTCAGTCGCAGCCAGAGCGCCATCAGTGACATCGTACCTTACGCCTTCTTTCTAAGCGTGCATTGCGTCATGTCATTGATCAAGCCGTAGTAGAGCAGGAGCAGGGAGATGAGGAAGTAGCAATGCTGGATGAAATCCATGGGGGGGCTACTCCATCTGAGACAAGTCAACAACAGGAGTCTGAAGAGGAGTCAGAGGAGGATGGTGTCGGGGAGGAGGAGGATCAAGAAGAGCATGCTTTAAACCTTTCGGGGATCTCTGGTGTTGTCCGTGGATGGGGGGAGGAGAACGAGGACAACATTTTCCTGGATGATGAGGAGGAGCCAGGCCACTACAACGCTTCCAGTTTAGTGCAAATGGGGGCCTTCATGCTCCAGTCATTTAAGAGGGACCCCCGTATAAAAAGCATCAAGGGCAAGGACCAGTACGGGGTGGCAACGTATTTAGACCCCCGGTACAAACAAAAAATGGCGGAAATGTTACCACCATCACAGAGGGCTGTCAGAATGCAGCACTTCCAGGCCTTCCTTCGAGAAATGCTGCATTCTGCTTTTTTAGGCGCTGACAGAGGAGTTTCCACTCACAGAGAAACCGTTGTGGGTACCAATCCAACTGCGCCTGCAAGAAGAGGGCGGTTTGAAGATGTGTTGGTCACTTCTGATATGAGAACATTCTTTCAGCCGACCCATCGACAGGTGTCCTCCGGATCCAGCCTCAGGGAACACCTAGACCGACAGGTGTCCGACTACATCGGGTTAACGGACGATTTGGACGCTCTGAGAAGTGATGAACCCCATGACTACTGGGTGGGCAGGCTTGAACTCTGGCCAGAACTTGCACAATTTGCAAAGGAACTGTTGACTTGCCCCTCATCAAGTGTCCTGTCCGAAAGGACGTTCAGCGCAGCTGGGGAGATCGTGACCGATAAGACCGATCGCCTAGCTCACGACAGTGTTGACTACCTCACATTTCAAAAAATTAATGAGGCATGGATCTCGGAGGAATTCAACACATGTGAACAGTAGACCATGTTTGTTTAAAATTCCTCCTGACAGCCCATATCCGCCACCACCCATAACAATTTATGGTCCCTGTCTTTGGAAAATACAGCGGCATAAAATGCATTTTATGTCCGTTGAATGCCTAATTTTTGTGGCCTGTAATGGCCAACACTTACTTATGTATCCTGTGAATGCCTAATGTACCACCAGCAACAGAATACAAAGTTATTTGCTATAAACAACCATTGCAAGTTCAGACAGAATAGTGGTGGCACTACAAATCCCAAAATTCCTGGATCTGGATCCGAGACACAAATGTATTCGGGTGATCACTGAAAAGCAGCAACAAGTGGTGCTCAGCCATGTAGGTGAAGATGCAAATATCCAGTGAATAAAGATAAATGGCGGCACTCACCTTACGTTGCAAAATGTCCTTTTTATTTCAGCAGAGGGGAGGGATACAAAACAGGATACAATCGCAGGTTACATGGCGACGGCCGTTTTGGGTTGTCCACGCTTCATCTGGCCACGTAAGGTGAGTGCCGCCATTTATCTTTATTCACTAGAAAGTTATTTACTGTCAGGGGAACGCCTGTCGGCTAATTTTTGGGGCCTGTAATGGCCGACACTTACTTATGTATTCTGTGAATGCCTAATGTACCAACATCAACAGAATACAAAGTTATTTGCTGTCAGGGGAACGCCTGTCGGCTAATTTTTGAGGCCTGTAATGGCTGACACTTAGTTCTGTATCCTGTGAATGCCTAATGTACCACCAGCAACAGAATACAAAGTTATTTGCTGTCAGGGGAACGCCTGTCGGCTAATTTTTGGGGCCTGTAATGGCTGACACTTACCGTATTTTCCGCTTTATAAGATGCAGGTTACATGGCGACGGCCGTTTCGGGTTGTCCACGCTTCATCTGGCCACGTAAGGTGAGTGCCGCCATTTATCTTTATTCACTAGAAAGTTATTTACTGTCAGGGGAACGCCTGTCGGCTAATTTTTGGGGCCTGTAATGGCCGACACTTACTTATGTATTCTGTGAATGCCTAATGTACCAACATCAACAGAATACAAAGTTATTTGCTGTCAGGGGAACGCCTGTCGGCTAATTTTTGGGGCCTGTAATGGCTGACACTTACCGTATTTTCCGCTTTATAAGATGCACCTGTTTATAAGACGCACCTAGGTTTTTGAGGAGGAAAATGAGAAAATAAATATTTTTAACCAAAAGGTGTGCTTTTGGTGGGTTTTGAACTAATGGTGGTCTGTGGATGACACTATTATGGGTGATCTGTGGATGACACTTCTATGGAGGGGATCTGTGGATGACGCACTGTTATGAGGGATCTATGGATGACACTTATGTGATTATACCCCCATCATCCTAGAGAATACACTGATGTACTGTAGGTACTGTACATTGGTGTATTCTCAAGGATGAGGGGAGTTATAGTCAGACTAAATAGAAGCACTATCCAGGGACTGTTCTGTAATTGGCATGTGTTTATATTAAATATGACTATAACCCCCCTCATCCATAGAAATCCACTCATATACTGCAGCACATGCGTGGATTCCTATGGATGAGGGGGGTTATAGTCATATTTAATATAAACACATGACAATTACAGAACAGTCCCTGGACAGTGCTTATATTAAATATGACTATAACCCCCCTCATCCATAGGAATCCACTCATATACTGCAGTATCTGGGTGGATACCTATTGATGAGGGGGGAAGGGGGGGGGGGGGGTTGTAGTCATAGATGACACATTTTCAGTAATTTTTATATTGCCCTGAGCTCCACTCACCCGCGGACTGGGTACACAAAACCGCTGTACACAGCAGGAGCAGAGCTGGTACAGCGGGAATTTGGAAGGAAGCTGATGGAGGTGAGGGCAGCACCACTGCGCTCACCACTAATCTGCAGGACTAAAGAAGTGCGGGCTGACGGCAGCAGAGCACATTCATTGAAGCTGCCAGCCCGCCCAACAGTTTACTGTAATATCTCTTCAACTTCATTCACCTTCTCCTGGTACGGAGATTTCAGAGACTTCCACTTGTGTTTTATCTCTTCTACCTCTTGAATCAGTAACTCTGGGCTTGTCTCCTCCCTTTTGACAATGTCCGCTTCTTGTATGAATTCAGGAAGGAAGCTCAGGACTTGCAGCTGGCTGCAGGGCCGATCCTAGGGTCACAGGCGCCTGGGTGCAGAAATATTTCTGGCGCCCCCCACATGGGCGTGGTTATCTTACTAACTCCTCCCCTTTACAATGTAGTGGTAATAGAGTCTCAAGGGTCTATAAAAGCAGCTACACTATTTTTACAAAGCATTGAAGCTCTATTAACACTACTATCAACATAAGGTCATCTAGAGAAACCGTAGGTTTTTATTTATTTTTTCTTTCTCTTTAGGTGTTAAAACATAACTTTAATTAGATTGCTCTAACACCTAAATGGGAAAAATAAGAATTTTAAAAACCTGCTTTTTCTAGTCTAGATGACCTTATGTTAATAGTTAATAGTAGTGTTAATAGAGTCTCAAAGGTCTGTAAAAATAGTGTAGCTGCTTTTATAGACCATTGAGACTCTATTACCACTACCATAAACATAAGGTCATCTAGAGAAACAGCAGGTTTTTAAAATAATTTGGGGGATCTGTGGATGACACATTGTTATGGGAGATCTGTGGATAACACACACTGTTATGGGGGACATTATACAGGGGTAATATAACTGAGGGGTATCAGGTAAATTATACAGGGGGTAATATAACTAAGGGGTATCAGGGTACACTATACAGGGGTAATATAAGTTATATTACCCCTGTATAATAATGTCCCCTGATACCCCTTAGTTAGGCCCCAGAATTCAGAACACAGTGTTACCTGAAGTCTGGGGCCGGATGCGGCAGTGTGGGTCAAATTCTATATACCCCTTACCCTACCGAGAAACAGATATGTGCATGGACATTATTATTACAGTATAATACCGCACCATACCTGTTACATCCAGTGACGTCTCCTGTGATGTAGACTTTCCTCGACGTCTTCATCCAGAGATAAGACCGCCATGACACCTTCTTTCAGCCTCTTCTCGTCTCTGCAGAGTTTCACAGATTATTTTTTAGGTTCCTCACTTTACTCTCATCCTCTCCTTCCTGGTGTCTCAACAACTCATCCTGCTGCCCCCCAATACTGTGCTAGAGCCAGACAGATAGTCCCCCATTCCCCATAATATTATTCCCCCTGTATATTATAATGGCCCCCTCTTCATCATTAATGTAATGGCCCCCTCTTTATTATTAATATAATGGCCCCTCTTTAATAACAAAGAGGGGGCCATTACATTAATAATAAAGAGGGGGCCATTACATTAATAATAAAGAGGGGGCCATTACATTAATAATAAAGAGGGGGCCATTACATTAATAATAAAGAGGGGGCCATTACATTAATAATAAAGAGGGGGCCATTACATTAATAATAAAGAGGGGGCATTACATTAATAATAAAGAGGGGGCCATTATATTAATAATAAAGAGGGGGACATTATATTAATAATAAATAGGGGGCCATTATAATAATAATAATGTATTGGCCCCCTCTTTGTTATTAATATAATGGCCCCCTCTTTATTAATATAATGACCCCCTCTTTGTTATTAATGTAGTGACCCCCTCTTTATTAATATAATGGCCCCCTCTTTGTTATTAATGTAATGACCCCCTCTTTATTAATAATATAATGTCCCCCTCGTTGTTAATATAATAGCCCCCTCTTTATTATTAATATAATGGTAGTCTCTCCAGTCTCCACTCTTATTAATACTATGATGTCCACTGACTGAGTACTGTCAGTGGTCCTCCTCTCGTGCCCCCAGTGCCTCTGCAATAAGGGTAGAACGTAGGGTACATAAAAAAATAATAATAATTAATACTTACCTCTCTCTCCTTCACAGCTTGTGGCATCCTGGTACAGGCGGTCATCATGCCTCACTCACTGTGCCTTCCCGCGCCGCGTCATCTCGCGAGATCCGACGCAGGAGGTCACAGTGAGGTACGTGACTAAGTCCTGCGTCGCACCTCAATTGAAGCCGCTCCCCCGGCCCCTCCTCCTCACTTCGCCTGCCCAGCTGCCCTGCACAGTGCGCGTCACACAGGGCCTCTCCTCTCGGCCTCCGCTCCGCCCCCTGTAAATCGTATCTTAGTTATTCAGCTGCGGCTGCGTTCTCCTGGCTTGAGGGGGCCCTGTGGGCCCCCCTGACTCAGGGGCCCGGTCGCAATTGCGACCGCTGCGACCCCTATAGCTACGCCACTGCGGGCATTATAAAATAAAATAAAAAAAAAGTCAAAAAAAAAAAAGTCCTGGCGGCTCGCTCGGCGCCTTTCGGGTGACAGCGCTGGGGTGCGGGGCACCCACTGCACCCCGTGTAGGATCGGCCCTGGCTGGCTGCACAGCATCTAATGCTTTCTGCGTCGCTCCATGGAATCATCCACCAGGACTTTGGCTGGGATCTCACCATCACCTTCTTCTTTACACCGCACGTCCAGACAAGTAGTTCGGGAGAAGGAAGCAGTGACAGGATGGCGGAGGGCTTTTGGATTCCCTCACTAACCGCCCTTGTCTGGACGTGTGGCGTAAAGAAGAAGGTGATGGCGAGATCCCAGCCAGTCCTGGTGGATGATTTCATGGAGCGACACAGAAAGCAGAAGATGCTGTGCAGCCAGCTGCAAGTTCTGCACTTCTTTCCTGAATTCATACAAGAAGCTGACATTGTCAAAAGGGAGGAGACAAACCCAGAGTTACTGATTCAAGAGGTAAAACAGAAGTGGAAGTCTCTGAAATCTCGGTACCAGGAGAAAATTCAGTTCAGTTTACTATAATAGCGGGCGGGCTGGCAGCAGCGGAGCACAATAAGTGAAGCCGCCAGCCCGACAATCCCTGGTGCAGTCTTGTTAAGGAAGCGCGGGCTAGCGGCAGAAGCCTTTAGTGAAGCCACCAGCCCGCCCAACAGTTTAATGGCAGGCTCAGGAGTTGTTAGTGAGAGCTCCTGAGCCACCTAATTTTAGTTCTATTCGTTTTATAAGACGCAGTGACTTTTCCTCTCCACTTTGGAGGGAAAAAAAGTGCGTCTTATAAAACGAAAAATACGGTACTTCTTTATCCTGTGAATGCCTAATGTACCACCAGCAACAGAATACAAAGTTATTTGCTGTCAGGGGAACGCCTGTCGGCAAATTTTTGGGGCCTGTAATGGCCGACACTTACTTATGTATCCTGTGAATGCCTAATGTACCACCAGCAACAGAATACAAAGTTATTTGCTATAAACAAGCATTGCAAGTTCAGACAGAATAGTGGTGGCACTACAAATCCCAAAATTCCTGGATCTGGATCCGAGACACAAATGTATTCGGGTGATCACTGAGAAGCAGCAACAAGTGGTGCTCAGCCATGTAGGTGAAGATGCAAATATCCAGTGAATAAAGATAAATGGCGGCACTCACCTTACGTTGCAAAATGTCCTTTTTATTTCAGCAGAGGGGAGGGATACAAAACAGGATACAATCGCAGGTTACATGGCGACGGCCGTTTTGCGTTGTCCACGCTTCATCTGGCCACGTAAGGTGAGTGCCGCCATTTATCTTTATTCACTGGAAAGTTATTTGCTGTCAGGGGAACGCCTGTCGGCTAATTTTTGGGGCCTGTAATGGCCGACACTTAGTTCTGTATCCTGTGAATGCCTAATGTACTACCAGCAACAGAATACAAAGTTCTTTGCTGTCAGGGGGCCTGTAATGGCCGACATTTACTTATGTATCCTGTGAATGCCTAATGTACCACCAGCCACAGAATACAAAGTTATTTAATGTCAGGGGAACGCCTGTCGGCTAATTTTTGGGGCCTGTAATGGCTGACACTTAATTCTGTATCCTGTGAATGCCTAATTTTTCGAACTGGAATTTAAAATCAATGGGTCTGTAAACGTTCATCTGAATTGTAGTATGCAGACACATTTAACAGACGTGTGAATGGACCCTATATGTATTTGACATGTATTTACCGGCTGCTGTCAGTTCTGGCTGATTTAGGCCGAGCTATTACAATAAAACCGTGCAATATTAAAAAAAACACAATACACGTTATAACTGTACAAACGATTTATATAACTTAGTAGAAAAAAATTAATAAAAATGATGGCAACTTTTCCAAAAGCATGATCATCTCATGCACCCCCTTCATGGCCTGGCGTTGCCTCTCCTCCTTGGCCTTCAAGCGCTCATGAACGGCCCGCATATCATTGAGATGCGCCCTTTGCATTTTGGCCAATTTGGACTTCAATGTCTTCATTCCTGTTTAAAAAATAAATAAAAAATGAACATTATTTGCAACTCTTATTAAACCTTTAATTTGTGGTGCATATGACTTTATGATCGCTTGCTATTACACTTTTTTGTGAGAAAAGCTGTCCATAAAATTGCCTTTTTTAACAGTTTTAAATTTTTGTTTAAAAAGGTGTCCAACTAAGGGGTTATTTGGTATGATATTTTTAGACAGCTGGTTGTTACAGGTGCGGCCAAACCTACTATCTTTTCTTATTTTATAGTTTATTGTCTCTTACACAATAAAAGCATTGTTGAACCAAAAAAAAAATCATGTTTTACTGTCTCCATATTTTGAGAGCCAAATTATTCATTTTATGTGGCAATTGTATAACGGTTGGGTCTCATTTTTAGCAGAATGCACTGACTGTTACTATTTTGGGGGGCATATGCCTATTTTGATAGCTGGGTTTTGCACTATTAGTGATGTTAGGTTGAATAAATTCATATTTTCGTTTAATTTGTTCATTTTTTTTTTTCATGTAAATTGTTCACCGGAGGGGTTATACAGTATCATAGGATATTTTTATAGAGACAGTCGATATGTAAGACGGCGCCACAAAATATGTCTGTTTGTCTATTGTTTACCTTTTTTTTTTTCCTTTAAAGTCTTTATACACATTGACGATTTAAATCTCAATACGTTAGTTAGTGATCTTTATGATCATTATATGGTTTATTAGTTAGTGATATTTCAGTACATTATAATTTTATTTTGTTTGTTAGTTGATGAAAGTTCAATTGAGTTTAATATTATTTATTTGTTAAATCTATTGTTTTTATGTAGATTAAAGAGTTATTGTCCAGTGTAGAGTGTATGTTGTCGCCTCATTGTCGGCCTTTTTAATGTTTATGTACATGTTATGGATACATAATCATATTGCTATGTGCACATATTTACCCTCCTGCCGGGGGCTGGTGATCACCTGCTCTTCCTCCGAGTCCTGAGATGGGGTGGTGCTGGAGGGTACAGCACTTTCCACCTCCTTCACTTCTCCCACATCTGGTGGGGAGGGCTCAATAGGCTGGGATGGTCCGGCCTCCACCTCCTCAACCTCCACCGGTCGCCTTCTCTGAATGGAGGGAATAGGAACGTCTGTGATCACAAAAAGTTCAGATTTTAGATAAACAAGTCCAAAATCTTAAGAACATTTGATATAAAGATATTCCAATATGGAGGGATCTATATATAATTGCAGTGGCTGCCAGCTTTATGACGCATAACTCAATCCAAAATTAACAGTATGAAAAAATACATCCCCTCCACAGTGTCTTGATGGAACAATAGGGCGAGAGGAGACCCATGGGATGGGATTATCTCCTCAGTGTATCATAGGATGATCTAATTCTCTACACCAGAGTCGGCTACTTCTTAATCCCATCACTAACACAATAGGACAAAGGGACAAATAAACCAACACATTAATTTGGAGTCTCAGAGCAGAGTTAACCCTTATTGCGTTTATGGATTCACACCATGCTACTTTAATGGGGAATGCGAAAAATGTGGCCGATAAGCTCAACCAAAAATTCATGGTTGATAGTTCCCTCTAACCCAGATAGGTCAGAGTGGGGGTCTCCATAGTCCTGTGTACAAAGGCTTCTACTGCAGACACAGTGATGGTTCAGTCCGTCACTTCTCTGGCACAAAGCCAACAACACATCACATCACACAAAGAACATCATCCCCACAATGAAACATGGTGGTGGCAGCATCATGCTGTGGGGATGTTTTCGAGCAACCGGGACTGGGAAACTGGTCAGAGCTGAGGGAAAGATGGACAGGGATATTCTTGAGCAAACCCTGTACCACTCTGTGTGATTTGAGGGTAAGACGGAGGTTCAGCTTCCAGCAGGACAATGACCCCCAACACACTGCTGAAGCAACACTTAAGTGGTTTAAGAGGAATCATATAAATGTGTTGGAATGGCCTAGTCAAAGCCCAGATCTCAATCCAATAGAAAATCTGTGTTCAGACTTAAAGATTGCTGTTCACAATCTATACAAGTGTATTACTGTACAGTGGTGGCGGCAAGAAGCGCACGGCGTCATAGCGAGTTAGCATTAGCAACCAATGACGCCGTGTGCTCGGACACTCTGCAGGGTAAGCTAACATAGTGGGTGTCATGTCACAGGAATATTTAATGCAACAATCACTAATATCTAGTGAGACATTATAAAATCTGAAATTTGGTGCACTTAAGAAAATTTTGAATCGCAGAAGAGAACACTCTTTATGCATATAAAGCGATTGTTCAGACATGCAGCTGAAATGTAATCAAATACACTACTTTAATGTAAGATTACTTACAGTCACCAGAAGTTCTTCCTCTTCCTCGTTGAACTTCGCTCCAAACATCGCATCCATCTATTTGCTAGTCGTTGTGTAAACCAGTTCCTGTACGCCACACCTTCAGTACGCATGTGCTCTTGCGATTAATACTTTGCCGAAATTTCGCAGATAAAAAAAAATTCTTGTAGATCGTAAAATCGCTTAATACTTCTGGTATGTCAGTGTCCATGTAGTGGGACTACGTGTGAGTATTTACTAAGTATTTTGTGGCTGCAAATATGACCTGGAGGTTTCTCATGTTCGCATGCCATTAAAATGAATGGGACCCGCTGCGAACCTGCGGTTAGCGAACATTTGAGCAAGTTTGAACGATCGCGTTCGCGAACCGTCCCATCTGATGTTCGAACATCACTAGCCAGGATTTCTACCCACCAATGCCTGATGCATCAGATTAGATCATTCATGCTGCCTCACCCAAACTTTGAAATCTTTTGGCTACCTGCCTGTGCTATTATTCTGATACTGCCACCCGCCTGATGCCACACACATTTGATGCCAAGTGCTCCTTCTTACACCCACCATCGTCAATTGGTACTGTTATTGCCACCCACCTCCCCACTCTGTTATTGGGTCACTCTGTGGTCTCCTGATGCTGCTGCCACCTCACTACTCAGGTCTCCTCATGCTGCTGCTGCCACCTCCACATCCTGTCCTTGTGCCACTCTTTGGCCTTCTCATGCTGCTGCTAACTCAACACTACAGATGTAGCAGGGGTAACACACACACTCATTTAGTTTAGATAACATGTCTAATAAAGCATGTGTGTTAACCCTACTACATCTGTATGTCACCTTTCCACTCTGTGACCTCCTCATGCTGCTGCCACCTCCACATTATGTCACCTTGCCACTCTGTGGTTTCCCCATGCTGCTGCTAACTCAACACTATGTCACTAAGTCACTTTGTGGCCTCCTCATGCTACTGCTAACTCAACACTATGTCACTGGGCCACTCTGTGGCCTCCTCATGCTGCTGATAAATCAACACTATGTCACTGGGTCACTCTGTGGCCTCCTCATGCTGCTGCTTCTTCCATCTCCACACTATGTCACTTTGCCACTCTGTAGTCTCCTCATGCTGCTGCCAAGTCAGAACTCTGTCTCTTGGCCACTTGGTGATCTCCTCATGCTGCTGCCACCTCCACACTCTGTCATTGTGCCACACTGTGACCTTCTCATGGTGCTGCTTCTGCCACCTCCACACTATGTCACTTTGCCACTCTGTGGTCTCCTCATGCTGTTGCCGCTGCCACCTCCACACTATGTCACCTTGCAAGTCTGTGTCCTCCTCATGCTGCTGCTGCCACCTCCACACTATGGCACCTTGCCAATCTGTGGTCTCATCATGCTGTTGCTAAATCAACACTGTCACTGGACCAATCTGTGGCCTCCTCATGCTACTGCTAACTTAACACTATGTCACTGGGCCACTCTGTGGCTTCCTCATGCTGCTGCTGCCACCTCCACAATATGTCACTTTGCCACTTTGCGGTCTACTCATGCTGCTGATAAATCAACACTATGTCACTGGGTCACTCTGTGGCCTCCTCATGCTGCTGCTTCTGCCACCTCCACACTATGTCACTTTTCCACTCTGTGGTCTCCTCATGCTGCTGCCAAGTCAGAACTCTGTCTCTTGGCCACTTGGTGGTCTCCTCATGCTGCTGCCACCTCCACACTCCGTCATTGTGCCACTCTGTGACCTTCTCATGCTGCTGCTGCCACCTCCACACTATGTCACTTTGCCACTCTGTGGCCTCCTCATGCTGCTGCTGCTGCTGCTGCTGCCACCTCCACATTATGTCACCTTGCAAGTCTGTGTCCTCCTCATGCTACTGCTAAATCAACACTATGTCACTAGACCACTCTGTGGCCTCCTCATGCTGCTGCCAAGTCAGAACTCTGTCTCTTGGCCACTTGGCGGTCTCCTCATGCTGCTGCCACCTCCACACTCTGTCATTGTGCCACTCTGTGACCTTCTCATGCTGCTGCTGCCACCTCCACACTATGTCACTTTGCCACTCTGTGGCCTCCTCATGCTGCTGCTGCCACCTCCACACTATGTCACCTTGCCAGTCTGTGGTCTCCTCATGCTGCTGCTAAATCAACACTATGTCACAGGACTACTCTGTGGCCTCCTCATGCTGCTGCTTCTGCCCCCTCCACACTATGTCACCTTGCCACTCTGTGGCCTCCTCATGCTGCTGCTAACTTAACACTATGTCACTGGGCCACTCTGTGGTCTCCTCATGCTGCTGCTGCTGCCAACTCCAAACTATGTCACCTTACCTGTCTGTGGCCACTTCATGCTGCCGCTAAGTCAACATTATGTCACTGGGCCACTCTGTGGTTTCCTAATGCTGCTGCCACCTCAACACTATGTAAATGGACCACTCTGTGGTCTCCTCATGCTGCTTCTACCTCAACACTATGTCATTGGGCCACTCTGTGGACTTCTCAAGCTGTTCTCCCCCACTACATGACTAGGCCACTATTTTGCCTTTTTGGCCTGGTTGACATCATCATTTATTTGACCCTTCTTATGATCCATCAGAAGGAAGGAAAAATGAGACACACAACGGATCCTGTCTGTGTAGCAGCTGTAGGGCATGTATGGTCCCATCAGAATTGGCTTATGATTTGGTAGCCAAAAGGAGGAATGGGTACAAAACACAGAAGACATGCAAATATTCTATTTATGTGTCATCTCTGTTTTGGATCCACTCCTGTTTTTTTTGGCTTTAGCAATACTAATGGATTACTGACCAAATGCTGACCGAGTGAAGGCGGATGCTCAACAGACAGGATCCATTTTTTGTGGGTTATTGTTTTGATGTATAAGAAGAAGGGCAAAATAATCAGTGATGTCAACACAAACTTACTGCTGACACCCTCTCCACTTTGTCAGGGGGGCTCTACTTGTATAAACGTTTAATAGAACAGGTTCTGTAAACATCTATGTGGAATCAGCTGGCGACGGTGTAAAAGGAGTGCGCTTCTTATTGGCGCTAACATCGACCTGTAAGGCTCAGTTCACACTTGAGTTATTTGGTCAGTTTTGGCCCTGTAACTGCCAAAATTAGTGAAGTGTGCAGTGATTCTAAGAACGACGCCTGTCATCTGCATGTCATACTGACTCACAGTATTATTTCACTACCACAGCAGACTCCCTATGCATTTTAATGCAAGGCACAGTGTTCTACACCACTATACAGGCTCTCTGCAGCCAGTAAATAGCTGTTTTTTAAATAAATTCGGATCGATTCAAATCTTTTCTGAAAATTCGGCGAAACAGCCGAATTGAACTTTTAAAAAATTTGCTCATCTCTAATAATGGACAACATGACACCAAATTTTCTTCTGCTAAGCACCGGTCAATGAGAAAGGGATGTGTAATTAAGGTGTAACCTGTGTCTGGATTGTGGACAACAAAAATGTGGGAGCTGCTTGTGGTGGTTGGCTGATCAAACAATATTCTCTACTGGTGGTCTGCTAGGTCTGTCCAGACCATGTTTCAATGAGTGCATTTCCTCACTTAACCAATGCTCCCAACACCTCCTGACAGCTAGGTCAGAATGGCCTAGGTGGCAGGCAATTCGTCAAAATAGCAATCATGCTTCACTCAGTGCAATGTGTCCCTTCTCAAAGTCTGTCAGCTGGGCAAATGTCTTCAAGTGCATTTTAGAGACATGTCTAGCAGTCAACGATCACTCGCCAAGAGGTACTGAAAGCCTTTTTATAGGGCAGTGAGGGAAGCACTTTTACTCCCTCTTGTTATAAAACCCAGTATCTGATCAAACCACACCTGTAATCATTTTTATATCTGCATGAGACATAACTGCATGCCAAGTTTTGCAGCAATCTGACATCTTTGAGTGTATTTTTTGTCTTCAAGTGGGTGTAATCTTACTATGATGAAGAAACAAGTAGGGTTGAGCGAACCCGAACTGTAAAGGATTTTTGGATCCCGGACCCGAACCCGAACATTTCAGTAAAAGTTCGGGTTCGGTGTTCGGCGCTTTCTTGGCGCTTTTTGAAAGGCTAATGGCATGGCTGTGATTGGCCAGTGTAGCATGTGACCCAGCCTCTATATAAGCTGGAGTCACGTAGCGCTGCAGGTCACTCTGCTGTGCTTAGTGTAGGGAGAGGATGCTGCTGGTGATTTCAGACAGAGAATAGGAGAGAACCTTTGCTCAAAATGTGAATCTAACTCAGCGATCTACATACATTGTGTTGTGTGGGTGCAGGGCACAATTTTTTTACCCTGCCCTGAGCCCAGTGACCGGAAAAAAATTACTTTTATGAGTCAGTTAGGTGTGCGGTGGCCATTTTATGCAAGCTCAGTGCACCAGTACTGCATGTGAGCTTTTGGGAACGCCTCTGTGTTAGAATATACTGTCGGATTTGAGTTTCACGATGTAACTCAAATCCGACGGTATATTCTAACATAGAGGCGTTCCCATGGTGATGGGGACGCTTCAAGTTAAAATATACCATCGGATTGGAGAAAACTCCGATCCGATGGTATATTAACTCCTGACTTTACATTGAAAGTCAATGGGGGACGTATCCGTTTGAAATTGCACCATATTGTGTCAACGTCAAACGGATCCGTCCCCATTGACTTGCATTGTAATTCAGGACGGATCCGTTTGGCTCTGCACAGCCAGGCGGACACCAAAACGACTTTTTTTTCATGTCCGTGGATCCTCCAAAAATCAAGGAAGACTCACGGACAAAAAAACGGTCACGGATCACGGAAAAACGGAACCGCAAAAAAATACGGTCGTGTGCATGAGGCCTTAATCAGTGTGCAATTTAAGCTAGAAATACAGCCATCATTTTCTGTTTTTTTAAAAACACACTTTTATGCAAGATTCCACTATTTTTCTGGCCTTGCAGTATCAGCACGTGTGAAATTCCAGGGTTATATACTGCTGTCAAATTCAGTTATTAAACAAACAACCGTTTGGGCAAAAAAAAAAATATTGGCAGCCTTTGCTGCAGATGTCATTGTGAGATACAGCCTTTACATAGTGTGGTTCTATTCAGGTATTTGAAATACCGCCATTTGGTGCACAAATCTTTAATTGAGGCCTAGTCTGGTTAAGGGCGTGTGAGACACCATTTATATACAGGGGTTCTATTCAGATATTTGAAATTCCGCCATTTGGTGCACAAATCTTTAATTGAGGCCTAGTGTGGGTCAGGCTGTGTGAGATACACACTGTATATACAGGGCTTATATTCTTCTATTAATAAAACCCCCTTTTTGGGGCAAAATACACAATTTTTTTAGACCTTGCAGCATCAGCACGTTTGAAATTCCAGGGCTATATACTGCTGCCATATTCAGTTATTAAACAAACACCTGTTTGGGCAAAAAAAGTTTATTTGGCAGCCTTTGCTGCATATGTCATATTTAGATACAGCCTTTACATAGTGTGGTTCTATTCAGGTATTTGAAATACCACCATTTGGTGCAAAAATCTTTAATTGAGGCCTAGTGTGGGTCAGGCTGTGTGAGATACACCCTGTATATACAGGGCTTATATTCTTCTATTAATAAAACACCCTTTTTGAGGCAAAATACACAATTTTCAGGCCTTGCAGCATCAGCACTTTTGAAATTCCAGGGTTATATACTGCTGCCATATTCAGTTATTAAACAAACACCCATTTGGGCAAAAAAAGTTTATTTGGCAGCCTTTGCTACATATGTCATTGTGAGATACAGCCTTTATATATTTGGGTTATATTCAGATATTTGAAATACCGCCATTTGGTGCACAAATCTTTAATTGAGGCCTAGTCTGGTTCAGGGCGTGTGAGATACACCCTTTAAATACAGGGCTTCTATTCAGGTATTTGAAATACCGCTATTTGGTGCACAAATCTTTAATTGAGGCCTAGTCTGGTTCAGGGCGTGTGAGATACTCCCCTTAAATAAAGGCGTTTGATTCAGGTATTTGAAATACAGCCATTTTGGGCAAACTAATTTAATTAAGGCCTAGTCTGGTTCAGGGCGTGTGAGATACACCCTGTACATACTGTCGTTCTATTCTACTATTAATTAAACACCCATTTAGGGCAAGAAAATTCGAGAAATATGAGGAGAGCGTCAAATAAGGGATGTGGCCCAGATCGTGGTGCTTCTGGTGGAGCTCTTGTTGCAGGGAGAGGACGTGGTCGATCTGTGCCAGCTACACGCACAAGTGAAAACCCTTCCTCAGGTGCGAGTAGGCGACAGAACCTGCAGAGGTATTTGGTCGGGCCTAATGCGGCTCTACAAATGGTAAGGCCTGAAAAAGTACAGGCGATAGTAGATTGGGTTGCTGACAGTGATCCAGTTCCTTCACATTGCCTCCCACCCAGTCTCCTGCTGAAAGACCACAGTTGGCACGTGCATCCGATGTCCATCAGTCTTTCACCTTATCCTCTTGGAAATCAGCCAAGCAGTCTGAGCCCCAAGTCATGCAGCAGTCTTTTCTGCTTTTTGATGACTCTGTTAGCTGGGTTTCCCAGGGCCATCCACCTAGCCCTGCCCCAGAAGTGGAAGAGATTGAGTGCACCGATGCCCAACCACTTATCTTTCAAGATGAGTACATGGGAGGACCATCGCAGCACGTCTCGGATGATGACAAAACACAGGTGCCAACTGCTGGGGCTTTCAAAAATGTGCAGACCGACAAGGAAGGCAGGCAGGGGTGAAGACTGGGTGGAAGATGATGTGGAGGACGATGAGGTCCTCGACCCCACATGCAATCATGCTCATGCGAGTGACCTATGTAGTTCGGAGGAAAAGGCGGCTGTCGCACAGAGCCACCAGCACAGCAGAAGAGGGAGCAGGTTGCAAAAACGGAGCGGCTGTCCTCTAGACAGTACGCCTGCTACTGCCAACCGCAGCAAGGGACCGAGCACACCAAAGACAGCTCCAAGGAGTTCCCTGGCATGGCAGTTCTTCAGACAATGTGCTGACGACAAGACACGAGTGGTTTGCACGCTGTGCAATCAGAGCTTGAAGCGAGGCATAAATGTTCTCAACCTGAGCACAACCTGCATGACCAGGCATTTAAGTGCAAAGCACGAGCTGCAGTGGAGTAGACACCTCAAAAACCAAGAAAGGTCTCTGGCTCCTCCTGCTTCCTCTTCTGCTGCAGTCTCGGCCTCTTCATCCACCTCTGGAATGACAGTGCCACCTGCCACCCCGCAAACAGAGGATCTGCCAGCAACACCAACACCTGGGTCACCAAGCATCACCACAATGTCCCTCGGAAGCGTTCAGCTCTCCGTCTCCCAAAAGCTGGAGAGGAAGAGGAAGTACCCCGCTACCCACCTGCGATCCCTAGCCCTGAATGCCAGCATTTTTAAATTACTGGCCTTTGAAATGCTGTCATTCCGTCTGGTGGAAACGGATAGTTTTAAAGGCCTTATGGCAGTGGCTGTCCCACAGTACGACATGCCCAGCCGCCACTACTTTTCCAGGAGAGCCATCCCTTCTCTGCACAACCAAGTAGGGGACAAAATCAGGTGTGCACTGCACAACGCCATCTGTGGCAAGGTACACCTCACTACAGATACGTGGACCAGTAAGCACGGTCAGGGCCGTTATATCTCCATAACAGCACACTGGGTAAATGCAGTGGAGGCTGGGCCTGAGGCGGATAGCAGTTTGGCGCATGTCCTTCCACCACCGAGGATTGCAGGGCGCTTCAGTTTGCCTCCTGTCGCTTCCTCCTCCTACTCCGCTTCCTCATCCTCTACCAGCTCCTCATCCGGTCAGCGTAACACCTTCTCCACCAACTTCAGCACAGTCAGGGGTAAACGACAGCAGGCAGTTTTAAAACGTATCTGTTTGGTGGACAAACCCCACACCGCGCAGGAGCTGTGGACGGGCCTTGAACAACAGACCGATGAGTGGTTTGTGCCAGTCAGCCTCAAGCCCGGCCTGGTGGTGTGCGATAATGGGTGAAATCTCGTAGCAGCTCTGGGACTAGCCAGTTTGACGCACATCCCTTGCCTGGCGCTGAATTTGGGGGTGCAGAGATTCCTTAAAAATTATCCCGATATGTCAGAGCTGCTGCATAAAGTGCGGGCCGTCTGTGCGCTCTTTCGGCGTTCTCACCCTGCTGCTGCTCGCCTGTCAGAGCTGCAGCGTAACTTCGGCCTTCCCGCTCACCACCTTATATGCGACGTGCCCACAAATTGGAACTCCACCTTGCACATGCTGGCCAGACTGTGCGAGCAGCAGCAGGCGATAGTGGAGTTTCAGCTGCAGCACGCACGGGTGAGTCGCTCGGCGGAACAGCACCACTTCAACAGCAATGACTTGGCCTCCATGCGAGACCTGTGTTCCTTGTTGCGCTGTTTCGAGTGTTCCACCAACATGGCCAGTGCCAATAACGCCGTTCTCAGCGTTACTATCCCACTTCTATGCCTCCTTGAAAAAACGCTCCTGGCGATGATGGAAGAGGATATGGCACAGGAGAAGGAGGAGGAAGAGGGATCATTCTGTAGGGTTTCCGGCCAGTCATTCCCAAGTGGCTCTGAGGGTGGGTTCCTGCACCCACAAACACCAGGTACACAATTGTCCAGCCATGGCACAGTTCTGGAGGATGACGAGGTGGAGGATGAGGAGGAGCAGATGGAGGAGGAGGAACCATGTTCACAGCAGGGTGGCACCCAGACCAGCTCATGGCCATCACTGGTGCGTGGCTGGGGGGATACAGAGTACACATATGATACACCTCCCACAGAGGACAGCTTTTCGTTGCCTCTGGGCAGCCTGGCACACATGAGCGATTACATGCTGCAGTGTCTCCGCAACGACCGCCGAGTTGCCCACATTCTAACTTGTGCTGATTACTGGGTGGACACGCTGCTGGGTCCCCATTACAAGGACAACATACCGTCCTTAATTCCGTCACTGGAGCGTGATCGTAAGATGCGCGAGTACAAGCGCACGCTGGTAGACGCGCTGCTGGTGGCATTCCCACCTGACAGCGGGGGCACAGTGGAAGCACAAGGCTAAAGCAGAGGACGAGGAAGAGGTCGCCAACGCAGCTGGGGTACCGCCAGCACCTCAGCAGGCAGGGTTAGCATGGCCGATATGTGGAAAAGCTTTGTCAGCATGCCACAACAACCAGCACCACCAGCTGATATGGAACATCTTAGCAGGAGGCAGCATTTCACCAACATGGTGGAGCAGTATGTGTGCACATGCCTACACGTACTGAATGACGGGTCTGGCCCCTTCAACTTCTGGTTCTCCAAAGTGGGCACATGGTCTGAGCTTTCCCTTTACACCTTGGAGGTGCTGGCCTGCCCTGCAGCCAGTGTATTATCTGAACGTGTGTTTAGCACGGCAGGGGGCGTCATCACAGACAAGCGCAGCTGCCTGTCCACAGCCAATGTGGACAAGCTCACGTTCATTAAAATGAACCAGACATGGATCCCTCAGGACTTGTCTGTACCTTGTGCAGAATAAACATGTATACTGGCACTAACCAGCTATTGTTATACTGCAGCGCAATTGCTCATTCTTGCATTTTGGATAGTTCACACTTTTAGAGTGTACCCTAATTTAAAAAAATTAAATTAAAACCAAAAACCTGTGTTGGCTACCTTGTCCTTCTCCACCAATGCTTCCACCTACACCTGTCATGACTGTATGTGAGCAACAAGAGCATGCACAGAAAATAGAGCTACTGACCGGACCCAAACTAGGGAGGATAAAGGGTGACCCCTGTCAGACCCTCAAAAGCTCTCCCTATGCTGCTAAGCCCATGCCCGGATCCAAATGGTGGAAGGAGGCATGCCCGCGTACCTAAGACTGATGACCACTGTAACCCCTACAATAGTGGAATGGGCACGGCCACCGGTGCCCTGCTCAGTATATGGAGGGAACCGTGGTCGCCTCGGATCCAGTCAGAAAACACACAGATACACAGCAATGTCTGCACACTTAGCTGAAGGGCTGCAGCCGCAGTGAAGACGGATCCAAAGACAGGCTGGCAATATCCGGAGTACTTGCTGCAGCAGAACACAGGTCCAGTGAAAGGATAGCATACAAGGGAAGATACTCAAGCAAGAGCTACAACCCAAATGAGAAATATAATCCACACCTACAATAGGAGGAGGGGGAATATAAAGGCAGGGAAATCAAACGGAGGAGGAACAGCTGGGAGGAAGGAAACAGAAAACTCCTCCCAGCTCTAGTAGTGACATCATCACAGGGGTGGAGAAACAGAGCTGTGAGAACGTCCCAAAGCTCTGGTAGTGACAGTACCCCCCCCTCTACGGGTGGACTCCGGACACCCAGGACCCACCTTCTCAGGATGAGCCCTATGAAATGCCCTGATGAGGCGAGTGGCTTTAATGTCCGACACCGGAACCCACATCCTCTCCTCAGGACCATAACCCTTCCAATGAACGAGGTACTGGAGAGAACTGCGGACAATGCGAGAGTCCACAATTCTGGAAACCTCAAACTCCAGATTGCCATCAACCAAAATCGGAGGAGGAGGCAAAGAGGAGGGTACCGTGGGCTGGACATATGGTTTTAAGAGAGATCTGTGAAATACATTATGTATCTTCCAAACCCGTGGAAGATCAAGACGGAAGGCAACAGGATTGATGACTGACAAGATTTTATAAGGCCCAATAAACTTGGGACCCAATTTCCAGGAGGGAACCTTCAGTTTAATATTTCTTGTAGACAACCACACCTGATCACCCACACTCAGGTCCGGACCAGGCACACGTCTCTTATCAGCCACACGCTTATACTTCTCACTCATCTTTCTAAGATTACTCTGAATCTTTTGCCAAATGGTAGACAAAGACGAGGAAAATCTCTCCTCCTCAGGCAAACCAGAAAGAGCCCCTCCTGAGAATGTCCCAAACTGCGGATGGAACCCATATGCACCAAAGAATGGAGACTTTTTAGAAGATTCCTGACGGCGGTTGTTCAGAGCAAACTCAGCAAGAGGGAGAAATGAACACCAATCCTCCTGGTTCTCTGCCACGAAACAGCGCAAATATGTCTCCAGATTCTGATTGAGGCGCTCAGTCTGACCATTCGACTGCGGGTGAAAAGCAGAAGAGAAGGACAGCCGAACCCCCAGGCGAGAACAGAAAGCCTTCCAGAACCTGGACACAAACTGCGTGCCTCTATCGGAAACAATATCAGAGGGAATGCCATGCAATTTAACAATATGGTCGACAAAAGCTTGCGCCAACGTTTTAGCATTGGGTAAACCAGGGAAAGGTACGAAATGAGCCATTTTGCTAAAACGGTCCACCACCACCAGGATCACCGACTTCCCTGAGGAACGAGGAAGATCCGTGATAAAGTCCATGGACAGGTGTGTCCAAGGACGAGAAGGTATGGGTAACGGGAGAAGGGAACCTGAAGGCCGTGAACGAGGGACCTTAGCGCGAGCGCACGTCTCACAAGCAGCCACAAAACCCTCCACCGACTTACGAAGAGCCGGCCACCAAAATCTCCAAGCAATGAGATCTACCGTGGCTCTACTCCCGGGGTGACCAGCAATAACAGTATCATGATGCTCCTTGAAGAGTTTGTGACGTAGCTCAGGAGGCACAAACAACTTCCCAGAAGGACAACGGGCAGGTGCCTCAGTCTGGGCAGCCTGGACCTCGGCCTCCAAATCCGAATATAGAGCAGAAACAACTACCCCCTCCGCCAAAATGGGACCCGGGTCCTCGGAGTTTCCTCCTCCCGGAAAACAGCGAGAGAGAGCATCAGCCTTCACATTTTTGATCCCAGGGCGGAATGTGACGACAAAATTGAATCTGGAGAAGAACAGAGACCATCTGGCCTGTCTCGGATTCATACGCCTGGCCGACTCCAAGTATGCCAGATTCTTATGGACGGTAAAAACGGTGATAGGGTGCCTGGCCCCCTCCAACCAATGGCGCCATTCCTCGAAAGCCAACTTGATGGCCAACAACTCCCTATCTCCCACATCAAAGTTTTTCTCTGCCGGGGAGAGTTTTTTAGAGAAAAAGGCACAGGGTCGCCATTTGGCAGGAGAAGGGCCCTGGGACAAAACCGCACCCACACCCACCTCGGAAGCATCCACCTCAACAATAAAAGGTAAGGAAACATCGGGATGCACCAAGACGGGAGCAGATGCAAAACTCTCTTTAATCTTAGAAAAAGCTGCAAGCGCCTCCTCCGACCAAGAGGAAAAATCCGCCCCCTTTTTTGTCATGTCAGTGAGGGGTTTGACCACAGAGGAATAATTCAAAATGAACTTTCTGTAATAGTTCGCAAAACCCAAAAAGTGCATCAATGCCTTCTGATTCTCAGGAAGCTCCTACTCAAGTACAGCACGGACCTTCTCCGGATCCATGCGAAAACCAGAAGCAGAGAGGAGAAAACCCAGAAATTGAATCTCCGATACCATAAAAAGACATTTCTCCAGCTTGGCGTACAATTTATTTTCCCGCAGAATCTGCAGAACCTGAAAAAGATGATCCTGATGGGTCTGAACATCAGGGGAAAAAATCAAAATATCATCAAGATACACCAATACAAATTTCCCCATTAAATGGTAGAAAATACTGTTAACAAAATGCTGAAAGACGGCCGGAGCATTCATCAGGCCGAAAGGCATAACGAGATTCTCGAAATGCCCGTTAGGGGTATTAAAGGCCGTTTTCCATTCATCCCCCTCTCTGACCCTGACCAGGTTGTACGCGCCTCTCAAATCCAATTTGGAAAAAACCTTGGCCCCAACAATTTGGTTGAAGAGGTCCAGGATCAGAGGAAGGGGATAGGGATCGCGAATCGTGATACGGTTCAGCTCCCTAAAATCTAGGCAAGGTCTCAGAGAGCCATCTTTTTTTTTAACAAAAAAAACCCAGCGGCAACAGGTGATTTTGAGGGACGAATATGCCCCTTATCGAGACTCTCGGAGATATAGGTTTGCATTGCGATTCTTTCCGGTTGTGAGAGATTGTAGAGGCAAGCTTTTGGCAGCTTGGCGCCGGGAATGAGGTTAATGGGACAGTCAAACGCCCATTGAGGAGGTAGCTCCTGAACACCGCTCTCGGAAAACACGTCCGAGAAATCAGAGAGAAATGATGGCACAGTTTTAGTAGACACCTCTGCAAAAGTCGCTGTAAGACAATTCTCTCTACAAAAGTCACTCCACTCATTTATTTGCCTTCCTTGCCAATCAATAGTGGGGTTATGTCTAGTGAGCCAGGGTAACCCCAAAACTAGAGAAGAAGGCAATCCGTTAAGGACAAAACAAGATATATCCTCCACATGAGTGTCACCTACAGCTAACTGGATATTGTGAACAATGCCCTTCAGAGATCTCTGTGAGAGTGGAGCAGAGTCAATAGCAAAAACAGGTATATCCTTTTCTAATGTGCAAACCTGAAAACCATGCATGGCTACAAATTGAGTGTCAATAAGATTGACGGCCGCTCCACTATCAACAAAAATCTCACAAGAAATGACTTTGCTCTCTAGCGCCACCCTGCAGACAGGAGAAAACGGGAACTGCAGGTCAGAGAAAAAGCATCAATTCCTACATCAACTTTGCCCAAAGTAGCAGATGAAGCAGAGTTTGGGTGGATTATAATGTCACGACTGTATGTGAGCAACAAGAGCATGCACAGAAAATAGAGCTACTGACCGGACCCAAACTAGGGAGGATAAAGGGTGACCCCTGTCAGACCCTCAAAAGCTCTCCCTATGCTGCTAAGCCCATGCCCAGATCCAAATGGTGGAAGGAGGCATGCCCGCGTACCTAAGACTGATGACCACTGTAACCCCTACAATAGTGGAAGGGGCACGGCCACCGGTGCCCTGCTCAGTATATGGAGGGAACCGTGGTCGCCTCGGATCCAGTCAGAAAACACACAGATACACAGCAATGTCTGCACACTTAGCTGAAGGGCTGCAGCCGCAGTGAAGACGGATCCAAAGACAGGCTGGCAATATCCGGAGTACTTGCTGCAGCAGAACACAGGTCCAGTGAAAGGATAGCATACAAGAGAAGATACTCAAGCAAGAGCTACAACCCAAATGAGAAATATAATCCACACCTACAATAGGAGGAGGGGGAATATAAAGGCAGGGAAATCAAACGGAGGAGGAACAGCTGGGAGGAAGGAAACAGAAAACTCCTCCCAGCTCTAGTAGTGACATCATCACAGGGGTGGAGAAACAGAGCTGTGAGAACGTCCCAAAGCTCTGGTAGTGACAACACCGCTACGTCCACCACCTCCTCAAACTCCTTCTCCACATGGAACTCCACCTCATAAATCAAAAATTTTTTTTTATTTATACGTATTTTATTTTATATCATTTCACTACTTTGTCAGTTACATTTTCGGGTGAAATTCACCAATTTTTGGGTGTAAAATACCACTTCTATACCTAGTAGACCGTTAAAAAATAAAATAAAATTGTCAGTTACGTTTTCTGGTGAAATTCGCCAATTTTTGGGAGTATAGTACCACTGCTATACTTAGTAGACCAGTAAAAAATAAGAAATAAATGTCAGTTACATTTTCTGGTGAAATTGACCAATTTTGGGGTTTATAGTTAGGGATGAGCGAACCCGAACTGTATAGTTCGAGTTCGTACTGAATTTTGGGGTGTCCGTGACACGGACCCGAACCCGAACATTTTCGTAAAAGTCTGGGTTCGGTGTTCGGCGCTTTCTTGGCGCTTTTTGAAAGGCTGCAAAGCAGCCAATCAACAAGCGTCATACTACTTGCCCCAAGAGGCCATCACAGCCATGCCTACTATTGGCATGGCTGTGATTGGCCAGTGCAGCATGTGACCCAGCCTCTATTTAAGCTGGAGTCACGTAGCGCCGCACGTCACTCTGCTATGATCAGTTTAGGGAGAGGATGCAGCTGCTTCTGTTAGGGAGAGATTAGGCAGGGATTTACTCAGCAAAATCACTTAATTCAGTGATCGATCTACAGCTGTGGATCATTGAACTGCTGCTATTTAATTGCTCACTGTTTTTAGGCTGCCCAGAGCGTTTTTATGTCACTTTTTTCTGGGGTGATCGCGGCCATTTTGTGTCTTGTGGTGCGCCAGCACAAGCTGCCACCAAGTCCATTTAACCATCAATAGTGTGGTTATTTTTTTGCTATATCCTACATCAGGGGCTTGGCTGTGCTTGCTATTTTATTGAGGGGTAAAATACAATTGGCCAAAATAGCAGTACCCTAAATCTGGTGTTTCAGCTGTGGCTAGCCAATTGTAATACTGTCTGCTGTCTGCCGAAGCACAGTTTTTGTTCTGGGTTGAATAAAATTCCCAACTTAGCAATCCCCTAAATATACTTTTTCTGCTGTATCAGGCCAAGTTTAAATCGAACCATAAAAGGGTATATTAGATTGAAGGTGCGGATAGTGTCATCCTCAATAACTTCACACGCTACCGTGCATTTCCAAGTTTAAATAATTTTGTCCGTAAACATATACCTTTCACCCAGCGCCTAAATAATAGGCCTAAAATTTATATTCAGCTCAATCTGTGTTTATTGCTGAGGCTGGTCAATTTATTTAGTGTCCGCCAAAGCACAGTTTTTGTTCTGGGTTGAATACAATTCCCAACTTAGCAATCCCCTAAATATATTTTTTCTGCTGTATCAGACCAAGTTTAAATTGATCCATAAAAGGGTATATTAGATTGAAGGTGCGGATAGTGTCATCCTCAATAACTTCACACGCTACCGTGCATTTTCAAGTTTAAATAATTCTGTCCGTAAATGTATACCTGTCAGCCAGCGCCTGTCACGAGGGTGTCTAGAACCACGCCTGACTCCGTTATACCCGGGGTCAGGAAGTCGCAGCGGTTGGCTGCGTGTTCTATGTAAGATAGGGCTGTTTCCTTGTGGTAGCTTTCTGGGTTTGCTTTGCAAACCCTTTTGGCTCACTCAGGGATCCGTAGCTCTTTCTCCTCAGCTGTTCCTTGTCCAGCACTCCAAACCTCCTTATATTCCCCTCTCACACTCCTCTGGTTGCCAGATATAGAGCTTCCTGCCTGGACATCTATTCTGACCCTCTGGAGCTGTGTTGCTGCGTTCTCTGGTTGTTGGTCCAGAACGCTACCCTCCGGATACCTGTTACACCTTTATGGTCTTCTGTGGTCGCCCACCTGGGTGTATGTGTTTGTCTGTATTGTCTGTCCTCTCCCTGGTGTTTCCCTCTTAGTGTGAGTGGTGCGGACTAGCGATCCCACCGGCCCGTTCACTATCTAGGGCTCATTTTAGGGAAAGCCAGGGTTTAGGCACGTGATCGCTGCATGGGTGAGGAACCCGTCTAGGGACGTCAGGGCAGTCAGGTGCCAGCCGCAAGGTGAGTCAGGGGTCACCACCTTTCCCTCTCCCTTGGGCAGGGCTTTCCCTTTTCCCTCCCTGTGCGTGCCACCGGTCATTACAGCTTAGCAATCCCCTAAATATACTTTTTCTGCTGTATCAGGCCAAGTTTAAATTGAACCATAAAAGGGTATATTAGATTGAAGGTGCGGATAGTGTCATCCTCAATAACTTCACACGCTACCGTGCATTTCCAAGTTTAAATAATTTTGTCCGTAAACATATACCTTTCACCCAGCGCCTAAATAATAGGCCTAAAATTTATATTCAGCTCAATCTGTGTTTATTGCTGAGGCTGGTCAATTTATTTAGTGTCCACCAAAGCACAGTTTTTGTTCTGGGTTGAATACAATTCCCAACTTAGCAATCCCCTAAATATACTTTTTCTGCTGTATCAGGCCAAGTTTAAATTGAACCATAAAAGGGTATATTAGATTGAAGGTGCGGATAGTGTCATCCTCAATAACTTCACACGCTACCGTGCATTTCCAAGTTTAAATAATTCTGTCCGTAAATGTATACCTGTCACCCAGCGCCTAAATAATAGGCCTAAAATTTATATTCAGCTAAATCTGTGTTTATTGCTGAGGCTGGTCAATTTATTTAGTGTCCGCCAAAGCACAGTTTTTGTTCTGGGTTGAATACAATTCCCAACTTAGCAATCCCCTAAATATATTTTTTCTGCTGTATCAGGCCAAGTTTAAATTGATCCATAAAAGGGTATATTAGATTGAAGGTGCGGATAGTGTCATCCTCAATAACTTCACACGCTACCGTGCATTTCTAAGTTTAAATAATTCTGTCCGTAAATGTATACCTGTCACCCAGCGCCTGTCACGAGGGTGTCTAGAACCACGCCTGACTCCGTTATACCCGGGGTCAGGAAGTCGCAGCGGTTGGCTGCGTGTTCTATGTAAGATAGGGCTGTTTACTTGTGGTAGCTTTCTGGGTTTGCTTTGCAAACCCTTTTGGCTCACTCAGGGATCCGTAGCTCTTTCTCCTCAGCTGTTCCTTGTCCAGCACTCCAAACCTCCTTATATTCCCCTCTCACACTCCTCTGGTTGCCAGATATAGAGCTTCCTGCCTGGACATCTATTCTGACCCTCTGGAGCTGTGTTGCTGCGTTCTCTGGTTGTTGGTCCAGAACGCTACCCTCCGGATACCTGTTACACCTTTATGGTCTTCTGTGGTCGCCCACCTGGGTGTATGTGTTTGTCTGTATTGTCTGTCCTCTCCCTGGTGTTTCCCTCTTAGTGTGAGTGGTGCGGACTAGCGATCCCACCGGCCCGTTCACTATCTAGGGCTCATTTTAGGGAAAGCCAGGGTTTAGGCACGTGATCGCTGCATGGGTGAGGAACCCGTCTAGGGACGTCAGGGCAGTCAGGTGCCAGCCGCAAGGTGAGTCAGGGGTCACCACCTTTCCCTCTCCCTTGGGCAGGGCTTTCCCTTTTCCCTCCCTGTGCGTGCCGCCGGTCATTACAGCGCCTAAACAATAGGCCTAAAATTTATATTCAGCTCAATCTGTGTTTATTGCTGAGGCTGGTCAATTTATTTAGTGTCCGCCAAAGCACAGTTTTTGTTCTGGGTTGAATACAATTCCCAACTTAGCAATCCCCTAAATATATTTTTTCTGCTGTATCAGGCCAAGTTTAAATTGATCCATAAAAGGGTATATTAGATTGAAGGTGCGGATAGTGTCATCCTCAATAACTTCACACGCTACCGTGCATTTCCAAGTTTAAATAATTCTGTCCGTAAACGTATACCTGTCACCCAGCGCCTAAATACTAGGCCTACAATTTATATTCAGCTAAATCTGTCGTTACTGTTGTGCCTGTATTAGTGTAATACGGTACCTAAATAGATTGCCAGATAGTGTTATGTGCCTGTAAAAAAAGGCCTGAATTTGAATTCAATACATTGGGCTAAATAATTTTTTTCTTATTGTGGTGAACGGTAACAATGAGGAAAACATCTAGCAAGGGACGCGGACGCGGACATGGTCGTGGTGGTGTTAGTGGACCCTCTGGTGCTGGGAGAGGACGTGGCCGTTCTGCCACAGCCACACGTCGTAGTGAACCAACTTCCTCAGGTCCCAGTAGCCAGCAGAATTTACAGCGATATTTGGTGGGGCCCAATGCCGTTCTAAGGATGGTAAGGCCTGAGCAGGTACAGGCATTAGTCAATTGGGTGGCCGACAGTGGATCCAGCACGTTCACATTATCTCCCACCCAGTCTTCTGCAGAAAGCGCACAGATGGCGCATGAAAACCAAGCCCATCAGTCTGTCACATCACCCCCATGCATATCAGGGAAACTGTCTGAGCCTCAAGTTATGCAGCAGTCTCTTATGCTGTTTGAAGACTCTGCTGCCAGGGTTTCCCAAGGGCATCCACCTAGCCCTTCCCCAGGGGTGGAAGAGATAGAATGCACTAACGCACAACCACTTATGTTTCCTAATGATGAGGACATGGGAATACCACCTCAGCACGTCTCTGATGATGACGAAACACAGGTGCCAACTGCTGCGTCTTTCTGCAGTATGCACACTGAACAGGAGGTCAGGGAGGAAGACTGGGTGGAAGATGATGCAGGGGACGATGAGGTCCTAGACCCCACATGGAATAAAGGTCGTGCCACTGACTTTCAGAATTCGGAGGAAGAGGCAGTGGTGAGACCGAGCCAACAGCGTAGCAAAAGAGGGAGCAGTGGGCAAAAGCAGAACACCCGGCGCCAAGAGAGTCCGTCTGCTACTGGCCACCGCCATCTGGGACCGAGCACCCCAAAGGCAGCTTCAAGGAGTTCCCTGGCGTGGCAGTTCTTCAAACAATGTGCTGACGACAAGACCCGAGTGGTTTGCACGCTGTGCCATCAGAGCCTGAAGCGAGGCATTAACTTTCTGAACCTTAGCACAACCTGCATGTCCAGGCACCTGCATGCAAAGCATGAACTGCAGTGGAGTAAACACCTTAAAAACAAGGAACTCACTCAGGCTCCCCCTGCTACCTCTTCTGCTGCTGCCGCCTCGGCCTCTTCCTCCGCCTCTGGAGGAACGTTGGCACCTGCCGCCCAGCAAGCAGAGGATATACCACCAACACCACCACCTCCGTCACCAAGCATCTCAACCATGTCACACGGCAGCGTTCAGCTCTCCATCTCACAAACATTTGAGAGAAAGCGTAAATTCTCACCTAGCCACCCTCGATCCCTGGCCCTGAATGCCAGCATTTCTAAACTACTGGCCTATGAAATGCTGTAATTCAGGCTGGTGGACACAGACAGCTTCAAACAGCTCATGTCGCTTGCTGTCCCACAGTATGTTGTTCCCAGCCGCCACTACTTCTCCAAGAGAGCCGTGCCTTCCCTGCACAACCAAGTATCCGATAAAATCAAGTGTGCACTGTGCAACGCCATCTGTGGCAAGGTCCACCTAACCACAGATACGTGTACCAGTAAGCACGACCAGGGACGCTATATCTCCCTAACTGCACACTGGGTAAATGTAGTGGCGGCTGGGCCCCAGGCGAAGAGCTGTTTGGCGCACATCCTCACGCCGCCAAGGATCGCAGGGCAACATTCTTTGCCTCCTGTTGCCTCCTCCTCCTACTCGGCTTCCTCCTCCTCTTCTTCCACCTGCTCATCCAGTCAGCCACACACCTTCACCAGCAACTTCAGCACAGCCTCGGATAAACGTCAGCAGGCCATTCTGAAACTCATATGTTTGGGGGACAGGCCCCACACCGCACAGGAGTTGTGGCGGGGTATAGAACAACAGACCGACGAGTGGTTGCTGCCAGTGAACCTCAAGCCCGGCCTGGTGGTGTGCGATAATGGGCGAAATTTCGTTGCAGCTCTGGGACTAGCCGGTTTGACGCACATCCCTTGCCTGGCGCATGTGCTGAATTTGGTGGTGCAGAAGTTCATTCACAACTACCCTGACATGTCAGAGCTGCTGCATAAAGTGCGGGCCGTCTGTGCGCGCTTCCGGTGTTCACATCCTGCCGCTGCTCGCCTGACTGCGCTACAGCGTAACTTCAGCCTTCCCGCTCACCGCCTCATATGCGACGTGCCCACCAGGTGGAACTCCACCTTGCACATGCTGGACAGACTGTGCGAGCAGCAGCAGGCCATAGTGGAGTTTCAGCTGCAGCAGGCACGGGTCAGTCGCACTGCGGAACAGCACCACTTCACCACCAATGACTGGGCCTCCATGCCCTGTGCGCCTTGTTGCGCTGTTTCGAGTACTCCACCAACATGGCCAGTGGCGATGACGCCGTTATCAGCGTTACAATGCCACTTCTATGTCTCCTTGAGAAAACACTTAGGGCGATGATGTAAGAGGAGGTGGCCCAGGAGGAGGAGGAGGAAGAGGGGTCATTTTTAGCACTTTCAGGCCAGTCTCTTCGAAGTGACTCAGAGGGAGGTTTTTTGCAACACCAGAGGCCAGGTACAAATGTGGCCAGACAGGGCCCACTACTGGAGGACGAGGAGGACGAGGATGAGGAGGAAGTGCAGGAGGATGAGGATGAAGCATGTTCACAGCGGGGTGGCACCCAACGCAGCTCGGGCCCATCACTGGTGCGTGGCTGGGGCAAACGCAGGACGATGACGATACGCCTCCACAGAGGACAGCTTGTCCTTACCTCTGGGCAGCCTGGCACACATGAGCGACTACATGCTGCAGTGCCTGCGCAATGACAGCAGAGTTGCCCACATTTTAACGTGTGCGGACTACTGGGTTGCCACCCTGCTGGATCCCAGGTACAAAGACAATGTGCCCACCTTACTTCCTACACTGGAGCGTGATAGGAAGATGCGCGAGTACAAGCGCACGTTGGTACTGAGAGCATTCCCAAATGTCACAAGGGAACAAGTGGAAGCCCAAGGCGAAGGCAGAGGATGAGCAAGAGGTCGCCAACGCAGCTGTGTCACAGCCAGCTCCTCTGAGGGCAGGGTTAGCATGGCAGAGATGTGGAAAAGTTTAGTCAACACGCCATAGCTAACTGCACCACCACCTGATACGGAACGTGTTAGCAGGAGGCAACATTTCACTAACATGGTGTAACAGTACGTGTGCACACCCCTCCACGTACTGACTGATTGTTCGGCCCCATTCAACTTCTGGGTCTCCAAATTGTCCATGTGGCCAGAGCTAGCCTTTTATGCCTTGGAGGTGCTGGCCTGCCCGGCGGCCAGCGTTTTGTCTGAACGTGTATTCAGCACGGCAGGGGGCATCTTTACAGACAAACGCAGCCGCCTGTCTACAGCCAATGTGGACAAGCTGACGTTCATAAAAATGAACCAATCATGGATCCCACAGAACCTGTCCATCCCTTGTGCAGATTAGACATTTATAACTACCTCCCCTTAACCATATATTATTGTACTCCAGGGCACTTCCTCATTCAATCCTTTTTTTATTTCATTTTACCATTATATTGCGGGGCAACCCAAAGTTGAATGAACCTCTCCTCTGTCTGGGTGCCGGGGCCTAAAAATATCTGACAGTGGCCTGTTCCAGTGTTGGGTGACATGAAGCATGATTCTCTGCTATGACATGAAGCCTGATTCTCTGCTATGGGACCTCTCTCCTCTGTCTGGGTCCGGGGGCCTAAAAATATCTGACAGTGGCCTGTTCCAGTGGTGGGTGACATTAAGCATGATTCTCTGCTATGACATGAAGCCTGATTCTCTGCTATGGGACCTCTCTCCTCTGTCTGGGTGCCGGGGCCTAAAAATATCTGGCAATGGCCTGTTCCAGTGGTGGGTGACATGAAGCATGATTCTCTGCTATGACATGAAGCCTGATTCTCTGCTATGGGACCTCTCTCCTCTGTTTGGGTGCCGGGGCCTAAAAATATCTGACAGTGGCCTGTTCCAGTTTTGGGTGACAAGAAGCCTGATTCTCTGCTATGACATGAAGCCTGATTCTCTGCTATGACATGAAGCCTGATTCTCTGCTATGACATGAAGCGGGGTCTAAATATCTGACAGTGGCCTGTTCCAGTGGTGGGTGACATGAAGCCTGATTCTCTGCTATGGGACATCTCTCCAATAGATATTGGTTAATTTTTATTTATTTTATTTTTATTTTAATTAATTTCCCTATTCACATTTGTTTGCAGGGGATTTAACTACATTTTGCTGCCTTTTGCAGCACTCTAGCCCTTTCCTGGGCTGTTTTACAGCCTTTTTAGTGCCGAAAAGTTCGGGTCCCCATTGACTTCAATGGGGTTCGGGTTCGGAACGAAGTTCGGGTCGGGTTCGGTTCCCGAACCCGAACATTTCCGGGAAGTTCGGCCGAACTTCTCGAACCCGAACATCCAGGTGTTCGCTCAACTCTATTTATAGTACCACTGCTATACCTAGTAGACAGGTTAAAAAAAAACACTGCTATACCTAGTAGACAGGTTAAACAATAAAAAAATTTGTCTGTTACATTTTCTGGTGAAATTCACTAATTTTTGGGTGTGATGTACCACTGCTATACCTAGTAGGCCGGTTAAAAAAATAAATAAAAAATTTGTCAGTTACATTTTCAGTTGAAATTCAACAATTTTTGGGTGTGAAGTACCACTGCTATACCTAGTACACCAGTAAAAAAATAAATAATTGTCAGTTACATTTTCTGGTGAAATTCAACAATTTTTGGGTGTGAAATGCCACTGCTATACCTAGTAGATAGGTTAACGAAAGAAATAAATAGTGAGTTACATTTTCTGGTGAAATTCTAAATTTTTGGGTGTGATGTACCACTGCTATACCGAGTACACAGGTAAAAAAAAAAAAAATAAATTGGTCTATTACATTTTTTGGTGAAATTCACAAATTTTTGACAGCATAATAAATTTCTATAATTTTTCCTTAACATTTTTGGGTGACAATAAACAATTTTTTTCTGTCATAGACCCATGCTCTACCAAGTAGACAGGTTAATAAATTTCACAAATTTTTCTGTTACATTCTTGGGTTGACATTATACAATTTTAGACGTGAATAAACCCCTGCTCTGCATAGGTGACAGGTAATAAAATTTAATAAATTCTTCAGTAATTAATGTGCGCCACATCCTTTCATTCAATGCTTAAATTTTAAAAAGTTGTCACACTTTTATGCTTTAATAATTTCTCCCATAATTCAACTCTATAATTTTAAATTTGAAGAAATTAATCCTCCCTTGGATGTGGTCTCTCTCTCTCACGCTCCCTCTCCGTCGTGGAACCCTGATTCCCTGCCACCCGTGATCACCATGGTATGCGCAGAAAAGAACATCAAAAGTTGATAGAGCAGATATCAAATTGCATCATGAACATCACAGGGACATGCGACATGGTGGGGCAGTAAGTTTGCACACACGTACACAAACTGACTGACAGGGGTCAGCCCCTGCAACTTCTGGGTCTCTAAATTGAGCACATGGCCTGAGCTTGCCCATTACCCCTGGGAGGTGCTAGCCTGCCCTGCAGCCAGTGTATTGTCTGAACGTGTGTTTAGCACGACTGCAGGGGGTAATCACAGGTTATATTATTCGCGCAGCCGGCATCTATTCTGTCTTCTTTCTTCAGGACCTGGGTAAAGGACCTTTGATGACGTCACTAAGCTCATCACATGGCCATTCACTTGATCCATCACCATGGTGATGGATCATGTGATAGACCATGTGATGAACGCAGTGACGTCACCACAGGTCCTTTACCCAGGTCCTGAAGAAAGAAGACAGAAGAGATGCCGGCTGCGCGAACAAATGGATTAAGGTGAGTTAAAATATATATTTATTTATTTTTAACCCCTCCAGCCCTATTTTACTATGCATTCTGTATTCAGAATGCTATTATTTTCCCTTATAACCATGTTATAAGGGAAAATAATAATGATCGGGTCCCCATCCCGATCGTCACCTATCAACCGTGCGTGAAAATCGCACCGCATCCGCACTTGCTTGCGGATGCTTGCGATTTTCACGCAACCCCATTCATTTCTATGGGGCCTGCGTTATGTGAAAAACGCACAAAGAGGAGCATGCTGCGATTTTCACGCAACGCACAAGTTATGCGTGAAAATCACCGCTCATGTGCACAGCCCCATAGAAATGAATGGGTCCGGATTCAGTGCGGGTGCAATGCTTCACCTCACGCTTTGCACCCGCGCGGAAATCTCGCCCGTGTGAAAGGGGCCTAAGAGTTGTTTTCACTCTGGAGGAACCTGCACGTTTATGCATTATAGGGACTGCACCTTGATATCTGTTAGAAGTGCAGAATGATTCATTTACTCTCTGATGGTGTTGTAGGAAGACTAAACTTTTGCTAACAGGTTCCCCCAAAGATTACAATTGATTTCTGTGGAACATTCAGAGGACGTTTTTAATTAGCAAGAAGGTTTATATACAAGTTTAGAATCATACATCTTTTTGTATATTCTGTAAATTGTGATGAAGTGACTTTTCATATACTGCAAGGTATTTGTGACCTCCGCTTGGTTCCTTCAGAAATCACATTTCACTATATAAAAAAATATATATATATATTGGTATTGAAAACATACATAATGTAAATCTTGTTTTTTCCCAAACATTCAGAATGTTCAGGACATTTCTTGGATAAAAGCATTTCTTACAGTCAGTAGACTACACATTGATTTTTTTGTATTACCTTAATTGATGCAATTCTTAGTTCACTGTATCAGATTGCTGTATAAGCCAATCTGCAGGGCATCTGAACCATACTAACTCCTGGGGATTCAGGTTAGACATGAAGTCTGCCAATTGTTTTGCTTCTGTCAGGAGGTCCATGCTGGGATGTAAGTGTAATTTCATATAGGAGGAGAGGGGCACTTGCATTAGAGTTGGCAACCACATTTTTTTTCCATTTTTGGGCAACTTTTCCAAAAATGGTTCATTTTTAAAGACAAGTTGGAAAAACATAATAAATGATAATTTTAAGTAATACAGGTCTATAGCACAATATACTGATAAGAACTCACTAGCATAATTTATTGGGAACTGGTAAATAATAATTATTACCAGATATCCTACTGAATTACCATCAGTCTATTTTTTATTTTTTTTACAGAGACGGGAAAACTCACCTATTTTTTACAAACTGTCCAGGAATTTCTTGACGTTTCGCTAACTTGATTGATATCCATTTCATTCAGACAGTCCTGATTTTGACCAGTAAAGTAGCAGTTAGTAGTGATGAGCGGCATAGGCAATATTCGAATTTGCGAATTCGAGATTATTTTCTTGATCGCGAAAAAAACAGCAATGTAATATTCACTTGATACGCGCGAAATACAGGCATCGGTCACTATAGCTACATTTTTCAAGCTGCTAGAAGTTTCCTGCGACTGGAGAAAATGGTTGGCATGTCAGAACATTACAATAGCTTTATATGCAGATAGAGTGCTCCAATATATTTGCGATTGCAAAATCGGCATTAGTGATGCCAATATTTTGGCGCAATATGTGCAACTTCACATTTTAGCAGGTCTGACTGCATATTACTGATTGGTGCACTAAGTATTGTTGTGACATCACAGCACTATGTCTGTAGCATGTATGTATGGACAGCAGAACCTGCTACAATATATCACGATCTAACCTACAATGACGATCTCCCCCTAACTATCTGTATTACATATATAAGCTAACTAACTATCTAATGTAATGAGTGGAAAGCACAGAGCACAGCAATGACACTGCTGTCTCTCTCAGAACTGCAAAATACATCATACAAGGGCTGCTGGGGAGGTTCTTATATAGTAAGGGGTAGGCAACTTTCCTGTTGGTTGCTAGGGTTATTGCTAAGCTCAGAAAAAGACATGGCAGTCCTCTCATTGGCCCACAAGCAAGAAGCAGGGAGGGTACTGATTAAAAAAAAAATACTGAGTATTCGAAATTACGAATATACTGTATATCACTATATTCTAAATATTCGCAAATTCTCGAAGTGCCGATATTTGCGATTAATATTCACTATTCGAATATTCGCGCCCAACACTAGCAGTTAGAACATTAGGTGTGCTATAAAAATATGTGTCTCCTCAGATACAGGGTTCCTAAAAGGGCAGTGGCTCAGAGAATAAACAGGTCTACTCTGCACAAGTGGTGGATATTAGAATAACACCACTGTTACCAAACAAAGAAGTAAAGGTATACATCTTTCTGTTTCTGGATTAAGGTCAGGCCACTGTGCTAGATTTTAGGTACAGATGATCAGACCTCCAAAATCACAAGTCCCCAGTGTAAATGAAATGGTGATATGCATGCATAGCCACCACTACATTCTATATTACAGCACCTGTCCTTCTCCATCGGTCCTATTGAATGGAAAGGAATGGTGATTATGCACCATCCATTCACCCAGGAGACCTGGGAACCCCAATTCTCATCATTGTTGCGGGTCCCAGAAATCAGATACCCTGTGATAACACATTTATCACCTATCCCTTGGATAAGAGATAAATGTATTTATGTCAAACCTTTTTTAAATTATTAGACTGTACCCTGAGATTGTCTTGGGTATTATAAGTTCCATATACACTGTATTATAAATTTTTATGATTGTGTACTGTACATGCGAAAATAATGAATATAACATTTTACCCAGTTGACTGACTTTGACATGAGGTGCATCATTGCACTGAGAGAAACAGGAAGGTCATTTTGATGAATTACTTGCCACCTAGGCTGTTCTGACCTTGCTGTTAGTGGTTATGTGGGGGCACGCACACATGGTGAAAAGATTCCAGATGGCCCAGACAAACCATCAGTAGAGAGGATCATTTGATCAGCCGACAAACATGAGCAGCTCTCACAATTTTGTTATCCACCATCTAGACATAGGTGCCACCTACATTATACACTCCTGTCTCTGCCCAGACCTTTTCAAGGTGCTTAGGAAATTTTGTCATGCCACTGACAGTCAGCCACCATCACAGTCTTTTGCAATGGTATCATGAATGACAAATCTGGACTGTTACAAACTGAAACCATGTTTTCTTTAGCGACAAACCCAGGTTATGTTTGGGATCCCAGAACAGTTGGGTTTGAATATGGAAGCCTTATAGTGAGTGCTTCGGTCCTGCCTAGTAGTGATACAAGCGACACTAACAGCTCAGTGATATGTGCAGGATACCCTGCGGCTAACTATGCTGCCTCTCATGGCAGGGCTTCCAACTGGCATTTTTCAGCAGGATAATACTCACCCACATGCAGCAAGGAATATTTCTGCCAGATTACAACGCTTCCATGGCCTGTCCAGTCACCAGATTTATCAAGCATTTATGGGACCAGCTAGGACAGCAGTTTTGGAAACCTCCAAGTGTGCAGTATTCACAGGCCCAGCTGCAACATCTGTGGGCAAATGTGCCACTGGATACCATAGGGAACTTGTATGACTCCATGCCAAACCATATCTCATCTTGTATCCAGGCTAGAGGTAGCCCAACAGGGTACTCGAGCCTTCTTTCAATTGTACAGTTTTCCCCAACAAACTCTTTCACTATAATAGTATACTCACCTACATATCATCTTTACATTCACACATAAAAGTTTTATTTGATTCCAAAAAATCCTTCTTGGTGCATTGTTTATAATTTTTTGTCAATGAGGGTATATATAAAATGCATGGTATACATTAAAATAAGGTAATTTTAGACCCCCCCCTGCCAAAAAATTTTTTACATCGGATTTCTGTCACATCCAGCTGTAAGGGTATGCAACTTAATTGGGCATTACCAGCCCTGATGGCCTGGGCACTTTTAGCTAAAGGCCCCCATACACATTCAACTGCTGTTGGCCGAACAATCAATTGGCAGAAAGTTATCTCTCCCAACTCCCCCATATACAGTACAGACCAAAAGTTTGGACACACCTTCTCATTCAAAGAGTTTTCTTTATTTTCATGACTATGAAGGCATCAAAACTATGAATTAACACATGTGGAATTATATACATAACAAACAAGTGTGAAACAACTGAAAATAAGTCATATTATAGGTTCTTCAAAATAGCCACCTTTTGCTTTGATTACTGCTTTGCACACTCTTGGCATTCTCTTGATGAGCTTCAAGAGGTAGTCCCCTGAAATGGTCTTCCAACAGTCTTGAAGGAGTTCCCAGAGATGCTTAGCACTTGTTGGCCCTTTTGCCTTCACTCTGCGGTCCAGCTCACCCCAAACCATCTCGATTGGGTTCAGGTCCGGTGACTGTGGAGGCCAGGTCATCTGGCGCAGCACCCCATCACTCTCCTTCATTGTCAAATAGCCCTTACTTTCAAAGTTTTCCCAATTTTTCGGCTAACTGACTGACCTTCATTTCTTAAAGTAATGATGGTCACTCGTTTTTCTTTACTTAGCTGCTTTTTTCTTGCCATAATACAAATTCTTACAGTCTATTCAGTAGGACTATCAGTTGTGTATCCACCTGACTTCTCCTCAACGCCACTGATGGTCCCAACCCCATTTATAAGGCAAGAAATACCACTTATTAAACCTGACAGGGCACACCTGTGAAGTGAAAACCATTTCAGGGGACTACCTCTTGAAGCTCATCAAGAGAATGCCAAGAGTGTGCAAAGCAGTAATCAAAGCAAAAGGTGGCTACTTTGAAGAACCTAGAATATGACATATTTTCAGTTGTTTCACACTTGTTTGTTATGTATATAATTCCACATGTGTTAATTCATAGTTTCCATGCCTTCAGTGTGAATCTACAATTTTCATAGTCATGAAAATAAAGAAAACTCTTTGAATGAGAAGGTGTGTCCAAACTTTTGGTCTGTACTGTACATACATGTTCAGTTCAGCTGAACTTCTATGTGTATTCAATGGGGAGAGAGAAAAAAGTCAGTACCAGATACTTCTGCCTTATCTCTTGGGAGGACAAAATAATTGGGCAAAAATATGGGAAAGTCCAGACCTCCTGGTACACATTAGACATTCAGACGATGATACCCAAATGTGTATGGGGATCATTACACCACAGATGAACACTTGGTGCTAAAGCCTTTGGAAATGCAACTGTATGGCCTTTTGTTGAAACAGTACAGCATTTGTACACTTTGTTATTGTATTACTTTGGCATTATAGATACATCACCATGGTTGTGGTTGAACAATAAAAGACACTGCCGAAGAATGATCTAACCCTAGGCCAACCATAATTTTTTGCCAGACATTAGTACAGTTTATCTAATCTTTTTACTTTTTATCATTTTTCTTACTTACTTTTGCCACTGTGTATTTGCAAGGTCAACAATACAGTAGGCTTGTGAGATTATTGATGCATTTTCCCAGAAACCCTGGTATTTCTGTACAATACATGACAAATTGCCAGGAACCGAAAGAAAATCAGTTAAATAGCCCACCTCATATTTTTAAAATAACTGCTAGTGGGGCTTATTGATATTTTCCTTACTCTAAAGCTTTTTTGTGTGATATTTTATTCTACAAATACAATAAATTTTGGAGAAAATCCTAGTAATTTAATATACATTATACAAGTATGCAATGATGACTGCAGTGGCAGAAACTGGGAAACTTGTAGCAAAAATGATGTGACAACTATTTAAAATGGAATTTATACTGCATAACTAGGTCATTGGAAGTCATTGTTAAAAATGTATAGTTTACCTTCCGTAATGATATTAGCATTCAAAACTGGGGCTACAATATGTATTCTGCTCAAATATATTACTGCTCTGGACTGACCACAGTAAAAAAAAACATAGCAGAAACATTAGACAGTAGATATTGTTACTGTGTTTATGCCTGTTCTTAGCATAATTTTACATCATGTTTCTGACAGATTTATCAAAATTTTGCACATTTTAGACATATTTATCAATGATTAGAGTTGAGCGAACCCGAACTGTAAAGTTTGGGCTCGTACCGAACTTTAGGTTTTTCGGCACCCGGACCCGAACCTGAACATTTACGTAAAAGTTCGGGTTCGGGGTTCGGCGCTTTCTGGACGCTTTTTGAAAGGCTGCACAGCAGCCAATCAACAAGCGTCATACTACTTGCCCCAAAAGGCCATCACAGCCATGCCTACTATTGGCATGGCTGTGATTGGCCAACTGCAGCATGTGACCCAGCCTCTATTTAAGCTGGAGTCACGTAGCGCCACCCATAACTCTGCTCGCATTAGTGTAGGGAGAGGCTGCAGCTGCTGTGAGGGAGAGATCAGGGAGAAATCTGATCAAGAACTGCTTTTTTTACTCAGCGATCTACAGCAAATGTGTTTTGTTGGTGCAGTGCACAATTTTTTCAAGCCTGCCCTGAGCCAACTACTGCTGAAAGTGAACGTTTTTTACTTCAGTTTGTCAATATCAATACATAATCGGCAGCCATTTTATGCAACGATAGTGCACCAGCACAGGCTATCTGCATGTCTGTTTTGCTTACTGGGGTGAAAAAACCCTCTAAAAAACTGCATATATGGGATAAGACATGCATAAGTGACTGTCATATTTAGGCCAGAAATACATCTTTTTGGTTACTGGGGTGAAAAAACCCTCTAATATATCCTGCACATCTGGGATTAGACGTGCATAAGTGACTGTCATATTTAGGCCAGAAATACGGCTTTTTGGTTACTGGGGTGAAAAAACTCTCTGATATACTGCACATCTGGGATAAGACGTGCATAAGTGAGTGTCACATTTAATCTAGAAATACATCTTTTTGCTTACTGGGGTGAAAAAACCTTCTAATATACTGCACATCTGGGATTAGACGTGCATAAGTGAGTGTCACATTTAGGCCAGAAATACATCTTTGTGCTTACTGGGGTGAAAAAACCCTCTAATAAACTGCACATCTGGGATTAGACGTGCATAAGTGACTGTCACATTTAGGCCATAAATATGGATTTTTGGTTACCGGGGTGAAAAAACCCTCTAATATACTGCACATCTGGGATAAGACGTGCATAAGTGAATGTCACATTTAGGCCAGAAATACAGCTTTTTGGTTACTGGGGTGAAAAAACCCTCTAATATACTGCACATCTGGGATTAGACGTGCATAAGTGACTGTCACATTTAGGCCAGAAATTCGACTTTTTGGTTACTGGGGTGAAAAAACCCTCTAATATACTGCACATCTGGGATTAGACGTGCATAAGTGACTGTCACATTTAGGCCAGAAATATGGATTTTTGGTTACTGGGGTGAAAAAACCCTCTAATATACTGCACATCTGGGATTAGACGTGCATAAGTGACTGTCACATTTAGGCCAGAAATACGTCATTTTGGTTACTGGGGTGAAAAAACCCTCTGATATACTGCACATCTGAGATAAGACGTGCATAAGTGAGTGTCTCATTTTGGCCAGAAATACATCTTTTTGCTTACTGGGGTGAAAAAACCCTGTAATATACTGCAAAATCTGGGATGAGACGTGCATAAGTGACTCTCACATTTACGCCAGAAATACATCTTTTTGGTTACTGGGGTGAAAAAACCCTCTAATATACTGCACATCTGGGATTAGACGTGCATAAGTTACTGTGAAATTTAAGCCACAAATACCGCTGTCATATAGAGTTAAAAAAATAATTTGAGTGCAATACCCTACATCAGGGTTTTTATTGGCGGTTAATTATTTTTAACAGACTTAACCACTTTTTACTTTGCTTTGTGAACGCTAACTATGAGGCAAACATCTAATAAGGGACGCGGTCATGGTCGTGGTGATGGTGTTGGTGGAGCCTCTGGTGCAGGGAGAGGACGTTGCCGTTCTGCCACAGCTACAGGTCCTACTGAACCTACTACCTCAGGTCCCAGTAGCCGCCAGAATCTACAGCGATATTTGGTCGGGCCTAATGCCGTTCTAAGGATGGTAAGGCCTGAGCAAGTACAGGCGCTAGTCAATTGGGTGGCCGACAGTGGATCCAGCACGTTCACATTATCTCCCACCCAGTCTTCTGCAGAAAACGCACAGGTGGTGCCTGAAACCCATGCCCATCAGTCTGTCACATCACCCCCATGCATATCGGGGAACCTGTCTGAGCCTCAGGTCATGCAGCAGTCTCTTATGCTGTTTGAAGACTCTGCTGACAGGGTTTCCAAAGGGCATCCTCCTAGCCCTTCCCCAGGGGTGGAAGAAATAGAAGGCACTGACGCACAACCACTTATGTTTCCTGATGAGGACATGGGAATACCACCTCAGCACGTCTCTGATGATGACGAAACACAGGTGCCAACTGCTGCATCTTTCTGCAGTGTGCAGACCGAAAACGAGGTCAGGGAGGAAAACTCGGTGGAAGACAATCCAGGGGACGATGAGGTCCTAGACCCCACATGGAATGAAGGTCGTGCCACTGACTTTCAGAGTTCGGAGGAAGAGGCAGTGGTGAGACCAAGCTAACAGCGTAGCAAAAGCGAGAGCAGGGTGCAAAAGCAGAGCAGCCGTTGCCAAAACAGTTTGTCTGCTACTGGCTACCGTCACCAGGGACCGAGCACACCAAAGGCAGCTTCAAGGAGTTCCTTGGTATGTCAATTCTTCAAACAATGTGCTGACGAAAAGACCTGAGTGGTTTGCACGCTGTGCCATCAGAGCCTGAAGCGAGGCATTAACGTTCTGAACCTTAGCACAACCTGCATGACCAGGCATCTACATGCGAGACACGGGCTGCAGTGGAGTAAGCACCTTCAAAACCAAGAAAGGGCTCAGGCCCCGCCTGCTTCCTCTTCTGCTGCTGCCTCGGCCTCTTCCTCCGCCTCTGGAGGAACGTTGGCAACTGCCGCCCAGCAAACAGAGGATGTGCCACCAACAACACCACCTCCGTCACCAAGCATCTCCACCATGTCACACAGAATCGTTCAGCTCTCCATCTCACAAACCTTTGAGAGAAAGCGTAAATTCCCACCTAGCCACCCTCGATCCCTAGCCCTAAATGCCAGCATTTCTAAATTACTGGCATTTGAAATGCTGTCATTCAGGCTGCTGGAGATGGAAAACTTCAAAAAGCTCATGTCGCTTGCTGTCCCACAGTACGTCGTTCCCAGCCGCCACTACTTCTACAGGAGAGCCGTGCCCTCTTTGCACAACCAAGTATCGGATGAAATCAAGTGTGCACTGCGCAACGCCATCTATGGCAAGGTCCACCTAACCACAGATACGTGGACCAGTAAGCACGGCCAGGGACGCTATATCTCCCTAACTGCACACTGGGTAAATCTAGTGGCAGCTGGACCCCAGGCGGAGAGCTGTTTGGCGCACGTCCGTCCGCCGTCAAGGATTGCAGGGCATCATTCTTTGCCTCCTGTTGCCTCCTCTTCCTACTCGGCTTCCTCCTCCTTCTACCACCTCCTCATCCGGTCAGCGACAGACCTTCACCACCAACTTCAGCACAGCCAGGGGTAAATGTCAGCAGGCCGTTCTGAAACTGATGTGTTTGGGGGACAGGCCCCACACCGCGCAGGAGTTGTGGCGGGGTATAGAACAACAGACCGACGAGTGGTTGCTGCCAGTGAGCCTCAAGCCCGGCCTGGTGGTGTGCGATAATGGGCGAAATCTCGTTGCAGCTCTGGGACTAGCCGGTTTGACGCACATCCCTTGCCTGGCGCATGTGCTGAATTTGGTGGTGCAGAAATTCATTCACAACTACCCCGACAAATCAGAGCTGCTGCGTAAAATGCGCGCTTCCGGCGTTCTCATCCTGCCGCCGCTCGGCTGTCTGCTCTACAGCGTAACTTCGGCCTTCCCGCTCACCGCCTCATATGCGACGTGCGCACCAGGTGGAACTCCACCTTTCACATACTGGAGAGACTGTGCAAGCAGCAGCAGGCCATAGTGGAGTTTCAGCTGCAGCACGCACTGCGGAACAGCACCACTTCACCACTAATGACTGGGCCTCCATGCGAGACCTGTGTGCCCTGTTGTGCTGTTTCGAATCCTCCACCAACATGGCCAGTGGTGATGACACCGTTATCAGCGTTACAATACCACTTCTATGTCTCCTTGAGAAAACACTTAGGGCGATGATGGAAGAGAATGTGGCCCAGAATGAGGAGGAGGAAGAGGGGTCATCTCTAACACTTTCAGAACAGTCTTTTAGAAGTGGCTCAGAAAGAGGATTTTTGCAACAGCAGAGTCCAGGTACAAATTTGGCCAGTCAGGGCCCACTATTGGAGGACGAGGAGGATGGGGAGGAGGAGGATGGGGATGAAACATGTTCACAGCGGGGTGGCATCCAACGCAGCTCGGGCCCATCACTAGTGCGTGGCTGGGGGAATACGGAGGACGCAGACGATACGCCTCCCACAGAGGACAGCTTGTTCTTACCTCTGGGCAGCCTGGCACACATGAGCGACTACATGCTGCAGTGCCTGCGCAACGACAGCAGAGTTGCCCACATTTTAACGTGTGCTGACTACTGGGTGGCCACCCTGCTGGATCCCCTTTACAAAGACAATGTGCCGTCCTTAATTCCCTCACTGGAGCGTGATTGGAAGATGCGCGAATACAGGCGCACGCTGGTAGACGCGCTCCTGAGAGCATTCCCGACTGACGCTGGAAGCACCATGTGAAGGCAGGGGAGGAGGAAGAGGTCACCAATGCAGCTGTGTCAGCGCCAGCACCTCAGAAGGCAGGGTTAGCATGCCCGACCTGTGGAAAATCGTTGTCACCCCGCGGCAACAACCGGCCCCAACTGCTGATATGGAACGTGTTAGCAGGAGGCAGCATTTGAACAACATGGTGGAACAGTACCTGTGCACACGCCTACACGTTCTGACTGATGGTTCTGCCCCATTCAACTTCTGGGTCTCCAAATTGTCCACATGGCCAGAGCTTGCCCTGTATGCCTTGGAGGTGCTGGCCTGCCCTGCAGCCAGTGTACTCTCTGAACGTGTATTTAGCATGGCAGGAGGCGTCATTACAGACAGACGCAGCCGCCTGTCCGCAGCCAACGTGGACAAGCTCACGTTCATTAAAATGAACCAGGCTTGGATCCCACAAGACTTGTCTGTACTGTGAGGCAGTGACAGGCCTCACGGCTGCTAGGGGAGAAATATGGCAGGAGTTACCATTTCTTCACCTTCAATCACCAGGTGGAACCATCAGTCTGGGATAAGAGCCCAGTCCAGACTGTTAGGAGGAGGAAGAGTCTGTGTGCAGCAGATGCCTGGGAAGGCTCTGTACAAGTGGGCTCAGCCGAGCTGGCTGAGGGGCCACGGGGCTAGGTGTTAGCCTGAACTTTGGGGGACTCCGCGAGGTCTTGGAATCGATGGTCGCTAGGCCAGAGTCAGGAGGACTTCTGGGCCACAATCCCCCAAAAGGTACTGGACTTTGTTACAGCCTGGAAGTGCTGGATTGTTAGGCTGGGAAAAGCCGCATGTTCTTCCCGTGTGTGAACGGGGCTTTCAGTGAGGTAGGGAGTCCTCATGTTTAGTTATAGCCCAGCCGGGCAGGTGTTTTATTTGTATTGTTTGCTTTGGTTTTGCTGAGGTGCCAAATAAAAGCAATGTTTGGCCCCTAACCCTGTGGTCGATGAAGATCATTGTGAGACTGACCCCCGAATAAGAGACAATCCCTTACATATGGTGGAGGATGCGGGCAATAACAACAGCAGGTTGCTAGGGGCAATGACCTGATGGAAAAGAGCAGGTGCTGCTGAATGTTGCCAAGGAATTGCTGTGTTGCTATGCAGTGATTTAAAGGGCCGGAAGCCTGCTTGTTCGCTGGAGCAGGTGCTGCTGGAAAACTGCTGGTTAATCTGGGCTTTTTTTTCTGAGGTGCAAGCTGTGCAGGGATTTAAAGGGCACAGTAAAAGAAACTGACCTGTCAAAATGGCTGCCAAATGGTGGAGCACGTGGGTAAAGTCCTGTGAGAGGGTGATCGGGGGGATCCCGCTGGGGGTTATACTAGACTCCCGCCAACAAGTGTCTCAGGTCCTGCCCGAAATTCTGGACTTTGTGACAAGAGGGCCAGAGACAACAACTAAGGTGTCACTTACCTTTATAACAGACTATGGCCCTGTGCAATGGGAGCTCTTAAAATGTAAGACCCTGGAAGTGGAGTTTGTGCTTGGCAAAGGCTTCCCATTATTTTGGCAGCTGTGGTGCAGAGAAAATGCTACAAATTGTGTACCTAGAGAATCCGATAAACAGCAGATATGTGTCGTTGCCAAGGGCAACCGTCGGGAAGACAAAGAGGTGGAGAGCGGTGCGGTTCTCAGGAGTGCATATCTTCCCTGCGACTGTGTCCGGAGTCCTAGAGAGGAAGCGCGAAGGCGTAACATCCTCACTCGTGAAAGAGAGTACCTGCTCATGAGATGGGGAAGAAAGTCCCATAGATATGATCTACTCCATAATAAACTCGTGTTCGTGACAAACCAAGCGCTGTTGTCCTGGGTATAGCAGAATAAAGGGAAGATTGTAGGCCAGGTAGATGCCCTCTTACAAGCATCTGGGTTTGGTGCTAGTGTTCACCCCTACGGGCTTGAACAAAGAGGGGGGATATGTGAGGCAATGACAGGCCTCAAGGCTGCTAGGGGAGAGATATGGCAGGAGTTTCCATTTCGTCGCTGTCAATCAGCAGGTCAGAGGCCGCACCAGGTGGAACAATCAGTCTGGGATAAGAGCCCAGTCCAGACTGTTAGGGGGAGGAAGAGTCTGTGTGCAGCAGAGGCCTGGGAAGGCTTTGTACAAGTGGGCTCAGCCGAGCTGGCTGAGGGGCCACGGGGCTAGGTGTTAGCCTGAACTTTGGGGGACTCCGCAAGGTCTTGGAATCGACGGTCGCTAGGCCAGAAACAGGAGGACTTCTGGGCCACAATCCCCCAAAAGGTACTGGACTTTGTTACAGCCTGGAAGTGCTGGATTGTTAGGCTGGGAAAAGCCGCATGTTCTTCCCGTGTGTGAACGGGGCTTTCAGTGAGGTTGAGAGTCCTCATGTTTAGTTATAGCCCAGCTGGGCAGGTGTTTTATTTGTATTGTTTGTTTTGGTTTTGCTGAGGAGCCAAATAAAAGCAATGATTGGCCCTTAACCCTGTGGTCGATGAAGATCATTGTGAGAATGACCCCCGAATAAGAGACAAACCCTTACAGTACCTTGTGCTGAATAGACATTTATACCACCATTAAACATACATTCTTGTACTCAAGTCAAGTGCAATGATTCTTTGTTTTATTTTTATTTTTTTTATTTGGGTCCCAATATTTTTGGGGCTACCTACCCCAATAATAAAAATAAAAAAAACATTGTTGGCTTCCTCCTCCTCCTCCATTGCGGCCTCCACCTACAACACCACATTCACCGCCTCCTCAACCTCCGACTCCATATCCACCTCCTTCTCTGAGTTACAGGTTAATAATTTGTAATTTTTAGTTATTTTATTTCATTTTAAGTTATTTCCCTATCCACATTTGTTTGCAGAGCAGTTGTCATGCTCTTAAGAACATTTTACTGCCTTTTACATCCCTCTAGCCTTTTAAATGGACTATTTTAGAGCCACTATAATGCAAAAAAGTGCCAATTTTAGTGCCCTAAATTGAAAAAATTCTTATTTTCAATTGTCAGGTGACATTTTACCATTTTTGGCGTATACAAACCCCTGCTGTGCCTGGGTGACAGGGGCCTAAATCTCTCAAAATCCTCTGTTCTATTGCTGGGTGACATAAACCCCCTTTTGCCGTGAATGAACCCCTGCTGTGCCTAGGTGACATGGGCCTAAATCTCTCAAAATCCTCAGTTCTATTGCTGGGTGACATGAACTCCCTTTTGCCGTGAATGAACCCCTGCTGTGCCTGGATGACAGGGGCCTAAATCTCTCAAAATCCTCTGTTCTAATCTGTTACTGATCGGAAGATGCACGACTACAAGCGCACGCTGCTGATGGCATTCCCACCTGACAGCGGGGGCACAGTGGAAGCACAAGGCGAAGGCAGAGGAGGAGGAAGAGGTCGCCAACGCAGCTGGGGCACCGCCAGCACCGGAGAAGGCAGGGTTAGCATGGCCAAAATGTGGAAAAGCTTTGTCAGCCTTGGAGGTGCTGACCTGCCCTGCAGCCAGTGTATAGTGTGAATGTGTGTTTAGCACGGCAGAGAGCATTATCACAGGCCACAGACAATGTGGACAAGCTTACGTTTATTAAAATGAACCAGGCATGGATCCCACAGGACTTGTCCGTACCTTGTGCAGAATAGACATTTATACCAGCCTCAACCATCCATTCTTGTACTCAAGTGCACTTATTTTTTGTTTTATTTTGTTATATGTCCCAATATTTTGGGGGATAGCCCAATCTAAAAATAAAAAATAACACAAATCAGTGTTGGCTACCTATACCTCCTTCACCGCCGCTTCCACCTACACCGCCACATCCACCCATCCACCGCCTCCCCCTCCTAGATCCAGATTGTTATTTTTTATTTTTCAGTATTTTATGTTATTTTAAGTCATTTACCTATCCACATTTGTTTGCAGAACAGTTGCCATGCTCTTAAGCACATTTTGATGCCTTTTGCAGGACTATTTTAGAGCCATTTTAGTGCCCAAAAGTTCAGGTCCCCATTGACTTCAATGGGGTTCGGGGTCAAGTTCGGGTCAAGTTTATGTCCCGAACCCGAACTTTTTTTTAAAGTTCGGCTGAACTCGTCAAACCCGAACATCCAGGTGTCCGCTCAACTCTATCAATGATCTCTCAATTTTGAAGCAAAAAGCCATATACAGTACCACCCCCTCAAGTCTTAGACTAGGCATAATACAGTCAATGGAAATAGAAAATTGCAGCTCTCACCTGTTGTACCTGTTGTGAGCACGGACGCCAGCCTGGACACAGCTGTTGCTTGGAACTTGTAAAAAATCTGTGAAAAAATCCAGCTCTTTTAAAACGACAGGAAACACTTTATTGATGCAGTAAAAACATTCCAATCCTCATACGCAAGAAAAATCTACGCGTTTCGGACCCTCATGTTTCGGTCCTTAAATAAGGGTCCGAAACGCGTTGATTTTTCTTGCGTATGAGGATTGGAAAGTTTTTACCCCATCAATAAAGTGTTTCCTTTTGTTTAAAAGAGCTGGATTTTTTCACAGATTTTTTACAGGCATAATACAGTGGGGAAAAGTTAATAATGAAAATGTGCCTGACTTCTGTTGCTATTTGCACAAAGAAACCTGGCATACTTGCTTTGCACCTCATTTATTGTTTTGCAAAAACTTTTTATTTGTATGGTATCACTGCAATCATAATTACCAGTATAGTAAATAAAACACATTTTTTTAAACTGGACTGTGGACAGCATGAAAATCAATGCACAATACTTCTGAACAGTTTTCTTCCCCTCCTTCAAAAAATAATAAAATGTAATCAATTATTTATGCAATGATTGCTGGATCATTTCTAAAGAGTTGATGCTACAATAGAATGGATCATTGCTAAAGGGTTAATGTTATGGTTCAATACTAAAGTTGTTGAAGACTTTATTGTGATATTTACTGTGCGCTATGTATTCCATAAAGCTATGTATGGGTAGGAAATAGTTAACTGGAGGGCTCAGTTTTAGTTGACGGGTAACGGGCTGGTCCCATTTTTTTCCTGGTTAGTTAGTTAAGAGTGCTGCTCTAGCAGCTAGAGTGAAGCCCTGTTTGAGTGTTCTGATGCTAATTAGGCCAAGACAGAAGTTCTCTAGGAAAACACCATTCCAGAGAGTGAAATATAAAAGCAAATTTACTAAGGATTAACCTCTAATAGAAGAAAACACTGAATTGTTGCAGAATATTTAGGATTTTGAAGGTTGAACTGGACTAAGAAAGTAATGAATCCCACCACACTAATGAGACAGACTGGCCATCTGATCTAAGACTACACCTTGCAATTGGGCATTGCAGAAAATTCTTGGCCTATGGTTGATTTTGGAATACTGCTAGAACCTAGAGAGAGAATCAGGGAGGACCAAGATCATAACAGGCACATTCATTATACAGCTTTTAGTGAAAAAAAATGTACTGTTTGAAATACTTTAGAACTGTTGATGTTTGTACTACAACCCCTATTATCTATACAGTAAAGTGAGTGACTTTCTTTTATTGTAACCAAGTCGGCCTGGTTATTCATCAACCACCGGCCTCCCCTCCCCATTTCTCGCTTTGCACCTTGCTACCCATTCGCCTAACATCAAGGGTACCCCAGCAACCACCAGGCAGAAGACCCCAAAATCCAGGGTATGCCCTGAGGGAAAAAGGGTTGTACCCCTTCATACATTGCACACACAGCTTCAAAGAACTACTGAGCAGGGATTAGCCGCCATGAAGACTACAACCACCCTCATTGTTGTAGCCACCACTCCCATATTTCTCAACCCTCACCTCTCCTGAGGGACAGTATATGGCATTTATATTTTCCCCAAGATGTGTCACAGCGGGGAGTGGGGGGGAACTATATTTACCCCAACCGTGCGGTGTCAAAGGGAAAAGGGGATCAGCCAGGCCAAAAAGGAGTAATAAGGGAGCAGGTCACCTCCTACAGCATCCCTAATCCTCTCCCTGACTCCTCACCGTATGAGCGGACCCCGATGGTGGGACGGCTCATACCCTGGATACCTAATTATCCTGAGTCGCCCTGGAAATCCCTCACTTAGGAGCAGGGGAGAGACGACCTGTTCATCCCAGTCATGAAGGAACAGGAGTCTCTATCTGAGGCCAGGCTGCAAGGAGAGGGGAACACATACAGCTATTGAGATGGCAGGTAAGCGAAACCCATAACACACTTACCTGCCACAGACACACTGACTGGAACCCGTGCACAAGTGCTTGTGTCCACACCAACATTAGAGGACACAGCACACACCACAAACCACACAGGGACCCAGGACATCCATAGCTGCAATAAACATAAGACAGGGGAATGTCTAGCCAAACATGCTGGACACCAAACACCACCAGACATGAAACACCAAACTAAACATACCAACACCCTGAACATAACCCACTCCATACAAATAAGGACAGGAAGGTAAAGAGACACCGGAATAACATTGAACATCTATGACCACAAGGGTGGCCCTCATTGGACAGATGGTAAAAGCCAGGAACCGTGAACCACCAGCATACACCAACCCCGAGCTACAGGCTTCCAGCAGAGACTAAATAGCCCGAGCAGCCACACCCACAAAAACATAAACCCAGTGTTCACTAAACACTAGGAACGGAGTTAACCCAGACAGAGGAAGGAAGCCACTTAAAGGGGAAGTGCACACACAAGTAAACTAAGCCACACGTTACCACCGGCAACAGCATGCGCGGCAACCATGTCATGGCAATCACCCAGAAGGCCGAGACACTGCCACCGCATGCTCTCACAGCAACACGTTGCCGCGGGCAACCGTAAGTGTGGCAACAGTGTCACAGCGTACATCATAGGCCGTGACAAGATGGTTCTATTGAAAATATGACTTATCGTACAAAAAGAATCTCAAATGCAACTACTTTAAAGGAAAAAAAGTTATGGTTCTTGGAATGTAACAACATAACAATGATTTTTTTTGTGCAAAATTGGTAATACATAAAAGTATAACAAAAGTATAGATATTTGATATCACCCTAATGGTACCCATAGAATAAATACATGTTATATATGTATTAAGGTGAACAGTGTAAATTTACCCAAAGGTCAGTGTGAGAAATTGGGATGACTCACCAAAATCCATCCAAGGCTTCCAAATTTTTGGGAAGTTTGGATTTTAGCACTATGAGTTTGCTACAAGCTGATCTATGCAGTATTACCTGAGAAAACCATTGAGGGAATGATGGACATCTCCACAAATGGGGATCAATATAGCTCCTACACTGTGGTGGTTCAGAAGCACATTGGTATTCTTAGCTAGTTCCCGCATTGGCAGGTTGAGAAATATAGTGCTGTATAGTCCAAATAAAACATCTTCTCTGAAGCTGTCTAATACAACATTCCCACACATTCCACATAAAATGTTGATATTGTTTTAATTAGTCAAGCTGTCAATGCTACCTGCAAAAGAACATAGGTCAAAAATGCATAGATACTGTTCTTTTTCCTATGTAATTGGAATCTGTGAAAGAATGGCATTCACAGTATGATATATGTCTGAACAGAAGAGACTATCACAATGCATATTGTGAAATCTGACAGAAGATGCAGAATGCATACCATTCCTACCAGATGTGTAATCTAATTAGATAAGAAGTGCAATCATATTGTCAGAAGCCATTAATCAGTCTTCCGGGATGTAGAGCGCCAGGCCTGCTAGACAGCTGCAGCGCAATTTCTCCCTAGAATACAGTCAAGTCTGAAAAGGTATTGAATAATCTGCATATAAATGTGATTAGCAAATTATCTCCTGAAACCTCAGTAAACTGACAAAAGCATTTTCACCTTTTGTTCACCTGTTAATATCCAAATTAATTTGAATTGCCACTGACCTTCTGACAGTGTGTGTAAATTGCAGGGGTCTCAGCTTAGCAGGCACTGGAAATATGACTGTATCTTCATTATCCTTGTCATTGTAACACATGAAGATAAAGCTATGCTGTGCAGTAAACGTCCTAGCAACAAAGATGAAACTGCACTCTAAAGTCAATGCTCCACCAGTGATGATTTACATAATAAAGCTGAGTTCAAAGTTAGATTCTCTTTTATCTGCTACCTCATATTTATTCATCTATCTATCTATCTATCTATCTATCTATCTATCTATCTATCTATCTATCTATCTATCTATCTAACTATCTAACTATCTAACTCATATCTATATCTAACTCATGATCCAATGCTCTCCTTTGCCCTGCGCTGAATCGTGCAGGACAAAGGCATTTTTTAGAGATCCGGTGACGTACCGGGCTCTCCATGGGCAAAGCTAGGAAGAGGTTTCCACCTAGCAGTGTTCCCAGTGATGTCACCAGCTCTGATAGGCGGGCTTTAGCGCTGCCCTAGCCATTTTACAGGCTAGGGCAGCAATAAAGCCTGTTGACGTCACCAAGCGATTCAGCGCAGGGCAAAGGAGAGGATCGGACCATGGGTGCTGCCAGGGTGAAAATGGGGATATGTCTGCGTTCAGCTCTGAACCTGGACAACCGCTTTAAATACTATCCATGTCATCGACTGTATCTTAGAAAATCTAGACAAAATTTGAAAGGTTTGGAATAATAAATGATAAGTGAAAACTATTTTGTTATTATCTCTTCTAAAATCAAAAGCTTGTAGGCCTCAACTTATCAAACTGGTGCAAAGGAAATCTGGCTTAGTTGCCCATAGCAACCAATCAGATTCCACCTTTCATTTTCAGAGGAGTTCTGAAAAATGAAAGGTTGAAGATTATTGGTTAGAGTGGGCAACTTATCCAGTTTTTCATTTCACCAGCTTTGATAAATATACTGCACAGAGTATTATAAGTGCAAACAGCATAATGCAGACTTGTCCTTTTATTGTAAAAGCATTTTCCCATGCTAGATTTTAACATAAAATTTCGAAATATTGTTAGATTAGTTGGGATTTATAGGAGTCTTCGGCTTGGCTGCCTTGCCATTGAAATCAGTGAAAGCACTAGTAGGTCTCTGCAGCTTCTACTCAATTTAATATAAGCGAGCTGAAATACCAGAAATAGACTGTGCACAAGAGGGGCACTCTCTTTGATTAGTATTAAGTAGATCAGTTGTGAAGGGTTGCCCTCTCCTTTGTAGATCACCAGCATTAAGTATCAGTTATGATGGGTTGCCTTCTTCTTTGTAGATCACCAGTATTAAGTAGATCGGTTGCGATGGGTTGCCCTCTCTTCTTTGTAGATCACCAGTATTAATTAGATCGGCTATGATTGGTTGCCCTCACTTTTGTAAATCACCCATATTAAGTAGATTGGTTGTGATGGGTTGCCCTCCAATTTTTGTAGATCACCAGTATTAAGTAGATCAGTTTTGATGGGTTGCCTTCTCCTTTGTAGATCACCAGTATTAAGTAGATCAGCTGTGAAGGGTTGCCCTCTATTCTTTGTAGATCACCAGTATTAATTAGATCACTTGTGATTGGTTGTCCTCACTTTTGTAGATCAGTACAGAGATCTATCCCATCATCTATTTATCCCCAGGACTGTGACTGTGACGAGGGGACATCCTCTGCATCAGGAGGAAAGAAGGTTTGTACACAAACATAGAAGAGGATTCTTTACAGTAAGAGCAGTGAGACTATGGAACTCTCTGCCTGAGGAGGTGGTGATGGTAAGTACAATAAAGGAATTAAAGAGGGGCCTGGATGTATTTCTGGAGTGTAATAATATTACAGGCTATAGCTACTAGAAAGGGATCGTTGATCCAGGGAGTTATTCTGATTGCCTGATTGTAGTCAGGAAGAAATTTTTTATTCCCCTAAAGTGGGGAAAATTGGCTTCTACCTCATAGTTTTTTTTTTTTGCCTACCTCTGGATCAACTTGCAGGATGACAGGCCGAACTGGACAGACAAATGTCTTTTTCGGCCTTATGTACTATGTTACTATGTTACCCGTATTAAATAGATTGGTTGTGATGGGTTGCCCTCTATTCTTTGATGATTACTAGTATTAAGTAGATCAGTTGTGATGGTTTGACCTCCCCTTTGTATATCACCAGTATTAAGTAGATCAGCTGTGAAGGGTTGTCCTCTCCTTTGTAGATCACCAGTATTAAGTAAATTGGTTGTGATGGGGCGCCCTCTTCATTTGTATATTAAGTAGATAAATTGTATTAGATAAACCTCTCGTTAGTAGATTACCGGTATTAAGTAGATCGGTTGTGATGGTTTGCCTCTCCTTTGTAGATAACCAGTATTAAGTAAATCAGTTGTGATGGGGTGCACTCTCTTTTTTAGATTACCAGTATTAAGTAGATCAGCCGTGATGGGGTGCCCTCTCCTTTGTAGATCACCAGTATTAAGTAAATTGGTTGTAATCGGTTGCCCTCTCTTCTTTGTAGGTCAACAGTATTAAGTAGACCGGTTGTGATGGGTTGCCCTCTGTTCTTTATAAATCACCATTATTATGAAGATCGGTTGTGGTGGGGTGCCCTCTCTTCTTTGCGGATCACCAATATTAAAGTAGATTGGTTCTAATGAGCTGTGCTCTCTTCTTTGTGGATCACCAGTGCATGTCCTGGTATAATGGGATTATATAGAACAAAAATGGTGGGTGACCTAAATTAATACTTAACTTTTAATGTACAATTAAAATAATGGCCCAATAAGGACAATAAACATACAATCGCACACAGTGGTGGAGACACACATAACACACAGTGGTGCAACCTCAAAATTACTGAACGATACCACAGGAGTATTCTCTGAGGTAATTGACCCTTGATTAGGGTATGGGTAGGAAAAGGAGGGGATCCACCGCGTTTCGTTGGCCTTGGATGGATACACCCACCCTTTCATCATGTGATTGCTGCTCCGGCCCTTCCGAGTCACATGACAGCCCATGTGACGGTGATGTCAAGGGCTTTAATTATGTGACGGGTGATATTACCCCACCAAATGGGGCGTGCCTGGCTTTAAAAAGCTCCGCAGCTCAGCTTATTATGCGCTTCTGCCATTCGCTGCTGCCACAAGCCCGGCTGGACAACATACAGCATGTGAAAACGGAGGGCCTCCATTTGTGGGGTGGAATGGATGGCGACTTCCAGACTATACCTCTGCATCCAATTGAGCCTTTATCTCTACTCTGAAATTAAGTTGAACTTTTAGTTTGCTGATAAACTGCTGACATATTGTTACGAGTCCCCTGATGATTTGGTCCAAGGCCAACAAAACGCATTGGAAAAGTTATCTTCATCCATACCAGGGCCTTTGTGGTCGTTTCCTTCCCTCTGATGAAGCTGGGCAGTAAACTGGCGCGGCGCAGGGACAAGAAGGGACATCTTAGGAGTCAGGAGTGACACAGGGGGTCACCCTTATGAGGGTGAGCGTTTTTCACCCCCTGTGTAGGGATAGATAGTGTAATTGTAGTAGGGATTTATAGGGGAAGAGATCCAGCAAGTGTATCCTCTCCTTTTCCTACCCATACCCTAATCAAGGGTCAATTATCTCAGAGAATACTCCTGTGGTATGGTTCAGTAATTTTGAGGCTGCACCACTGTGTGCTATGTGTGTCAGTACCACTGTGTGTGATTGTTTGTTTATTGTCCTTATTGGGCCATTATTTTAATTGTTACATTAAAAGTTAAGTATTAATTAAGGTCACCCACCATTTTTGTTCTATATAATTGTTTAATATTGGGTAAGCATTTTGTTTGTAACTAGAGTTGAGCGGACACCTGGATGTTCGGGTTCGGCAGGTTCGGCCGAACTTGAAAAAAAAGTTTGGGTTCGGGACCCGAACTTGACCCTGAACCCGAACCCGAACCCCATTGAAGTCAATGGGGACCCGAACTTTTGGCTCTAAAATAATCCTGGAAAGGGCTAGAGGGCTGCAAAAGGCATCAAAATGTGCAATTGTTCTGCAAACAAATGTGGATAGGGAAATGACTTAAAATAACATAAAATACAGAAAAATAAAAAATAAAAATTTGGATCTAGGAGTAGGAGGTTGAGGAGGCTGTGGATGGGTGGATGTGGCGGTGTAGGTTGACGTGGCGGTGTAGGTGGAAGCGGCGGTGAAGGAGGAATAGGTAGCCAACACTGATTTGTGTTATTATTATTTTTTTAATTGGGGTATCCCCCAAAATATTGGGACAAATAACAAAATAAAACAAAGAATAAGTGCACTTGAGTACAAGAATGGATGGTTGAGGCTGGTATAAATGTCTATTCTGCACAAGGTACGGACAAGTCCTGTGGGATCCATGCCTGGTTCATTATAATAAATGTAAGCTTGTCCACATTGGCTGCGGCCTGTGATAACGCTCTCTGCCGTGCTAAACACACGTTCACACTATACACTGGCTGCAGGGCAGGTCAGCACCTCCAAGGCTGACAAAGCTTTTCCACATTTTGGCCATGCTAACCCTGCCTTCTCAGGTGCTGGCGTTGCCCCAGCTGCGTTGGCGACCTCTTCCTTCGCCTTGTGCTTCCACTGTGCCCCCGCTGTCAGGTGGGAATGCCATCAGCAGCGTGCGTTTCTTGTCGCGCATCTTCCGACCAGTAACAGATGTTTTCACAAAATGTAGTTCCCTGTCAGCATTGCAGAGCAGGGGTTCATTCACGGCAAAAGTGGGTTCATGTCACCCAGCAATAGAACAGAGGATTTTGAGAGAACGAGGCCCATGTCACCCAGGCACAGCAGGGGTTCATTCACGGCAAAAGGGGGTTTATGTCCCCCAGCAATAGAACAGAGGATTTTGAAAGATTTAGGCCCATGTCAACCAGGCACAGCAGGGGTTCATTCACGGCAAAAGGGGGTTCATGTCACCCAGCAATAGAACAGACGATTTTGAGAGATTTAGGCCCCTGTCACCCAGGCACAGCAGGGGTTTATTCACGGCAAAAGGGGGTTCATGTCACCCAGCAATAGAACAGAGGATTTTGAGAGATTTAGGCCCATGTCAACCAGGCACAGCATGGGTTCATTCACGGCAAAAGGGGGTTCATGTCACCCAGCAATAGAACAGAGGATTTTGAGGGATTTAGGCCCCTGTCACCCAGGCACAGCAGGGGTTCATTCCAGGCAAAAGGGGGTTCATGTCACCCATCAATAGAACAGACGATTTTGAGAGATTTAGGCCCTTGTCACCCAAGCACAGCAGGGGTTCATTCACGGCAAAAGGGGGTTCATGTCACCCAGCAATAGAACAGAGGATTTTGAGAGATTTAGGCCCCTGTCACCCAGGCACAGCAGGGGTTCATTCACGGCAAAAGGTGGTTCATGTCACACAGCAATAGAACAGAGGATTTTGAGAGATTTAGGCCCCTGTCACCCAGGCACAGCAGGGATTCATTCACGGCAAAAGGGGGTTCATGTCACCCAGCAATAGAACTGACGATTTTGAGAGATTTAGGCCCATGTCACCCAGGCACAGCAGGGGTTCATTCATGGCAAAAGGGGGTTCTCCTAAAAGCCTTATTTGTGGCTTAAATGTGACAGTCACCTATGCAAGTGTAATCACAGATGTGCAGTATATGAAAAAAGTTTTTTTTTAACAACAGTAACCTAATAGCCATATTTGTGGCCTAAATTTGACAGTCACCTATGCACGTGTATTCACAGATGTGCACTATATCAGAGGGTTTTTTCACCACAGTATCCTAAAAGCCTTATTTGTGGCCTAAATGTGACTGTCACGGATGGTGTACAGGAAACAAGACAATACCATATAAACAATGTCTCTCTGGATCCACAACTAAGGAACAAAGGGAGACCCCTTCAATAGACCTGCCGCTCTCCCTCACTGCTCAGCCTATGCGAACACCCCAAAGGTGGATGGCCGCATATCCACGTTCCTCGGCTATCTATTACCTGAAGACCCTACAATATTGAAGGGACACGACCACCGGCTCCCGACACTGACATGGAGGGAGTCAGGGTCACCTGAATCCAGAAAAGACAAAATCATAAATACATAAACAGCACTTATCTTGCAGACGACTGACGACTGGGAACTGGGAACAGCATGCACACACACTCCAGGAAGTTGTATCAGCCGCACACTACTGCATTATGGGGAGGAACTTAAAGGGTAGCAATCAGTCCAACTGCATGACAGCTGAGATAGACTAACGAGATGAGAAACTAAACCAAAACAAAGAAATTCAAGGAGGAGGATCTGAGAAGCTCCTGTGAGCGCTTCTCAGCTGTCTAGCTGTGACAGTGACAGTCACTTATGCACGTGTAATCACAGATGTGCAGTATATGAAAAAAAGTTTATTTTTTTCACCACAGTATCATAATAGCCGTATTTGTGGCCTAAATGTGACAGTCACCTATGCACGTGTAATCACAGATGTGCAGTATATGAAAAAAAGTTTTTTTTTTAACAGTAACCTAATAGCAGTATTTGTGGCCTAAATGTGACAGTCCCTTATGCACTTGTAATCCCAGATGTGCAGTATATCAGAGGAACTTTTCACCACAGTATCCTAAAAGCCTTATTTGTGACCTAAATGTGACAGTCACCTATGCAAGTGTAATCACAGATGTGCAATATATGAAAAAAAGGTTTTTTTAAGCACAGTAAGCAAAACGCTTTATTTCTGGACTAGCAGACATGCAGATAGATAGTGCTGGTGCACTATCGTTGCATAAAATGGCTGCCGATTATGTATTGATATTGACAAACTGAAGTAAAAAAAAGTTTGTTTTCAGCAGTAGTTGGCTCAGTGCAGGCTTAAAAAAATTGTGCACTGCACCCACAAAATACATTTGATGTAGATCGCTGAGTAAAAAGGCAGTTCTTGATAATATTTCTCCCTGATCACTCCCTGACAGCAGCTGCAGCCTCTCCCTACACTAATCCGAGCAGAGTGACGGGCGGCGCTACGTGACTCCAGCTTAAATAGAGGCTGGGTCACATGCTGCAGTTGGCCAATCACAGCCATGCCAATAGTAGGCATGGCTGTGATGGCCTTTTGGGGCAAGTAGTATGACGCTTGTTGATTGGCTGCTGTGCAGCCTTTCAAAAAGTGCCAAGAAAGCGCCAAACACCGAACCCAAACTTTTACGGAAATGTTACGGAAATTTCGGGTGCCGAAAAACCTAAAGTTCGGTACGAACCCGAACTTTACTGTTCGGGTTCGCTCAACTCTATTTGTAACCATAATTGACCATTATTTCCTATGGTTGTGTGATTAGCCTGGTATAATGGGAATCTGAAATCTTATTGTAGAAGGACCTCATTGAATATCTAGAAGATTATTATTTCACGTTAGATGGATAAGTGTTTGTAACTTCACATTAATAATTACTAAAACAGTAATGACATTCCTAGATACTGAAGTGCTTTAACTGCAGCTATACAAACATTTTCCACTCTATGAGTGAGGTTTGGTGTGGAAGGAATAGTATTTTATGAAGTAGGAGTGAAATATGTAACGTGCAAAGCAGTTGATGAAGTGACATAACTGACAGCATTCATGGCAGCTAGAGGTGTCCGTGGCCTAATATAGTAATGTGCTTCAGGCGTACAATTAACCTTAACAGCCAGCTACAGTAACTGCATGCACTGTACAGGATCCCTCCTTGCGCTGTGTTGCTGATGCCTGGTGACTGGGATGATTTGTACCATTTCTGTAAGAGTCTTCTTTTTCGATGCTGTGAGAACAGAATTATTGTAATCGAGATAGAATGTAAACAATGGGAAACCATTAATAAAAGTTACATATGTTCAGCAGCATTTATTCAAGACTTGCCAAAGTTTTATACACTGGTTTTGTTTGAGGAGGACGCATGGGAAAAAAGAGTACTGTTTAACAATGTAATGTATAGAAATAATGTATATAAATAACTATACTGTACAATAATGCACAATCAGATCATTTAGAATCTCAGCAACATTAACAAAAGTTAAAGGTTTATACCAATGTTTATTGCAGATACCAACAAGCATCCTACTTGTCCTATTTTACTTCTATAATGTCCTCTTTTTACCTTTAGTATTTAGACTGTAACTGTCACTTCGATCAGTGAGGATCCAGATTCTAAGTACCCTCCATGTTCTATAAAATAAGGAGGCAGAGGCATTCAGCTAGGCTCTTGCTATGGGTCTTCAGAGAGGAGAGACATTACCCAGGTGAGCACCCCTCAATCCTCATTTTAGTAATGGGTGGTGATCTCAACACTCATCAGTCCTACCGATTACACTTTGACACATCACATCACAATTTGACACGTTGCAGTGACACAAACAAGCAATTTAGCAAGCATTAGCCTCTGTGTACAAGATGTCCCAGACATGAAAAAAAGCTGCAACATTTCGAGCCATGCCAGGCTCTTTGTCAATCAATTGAGTTAATTCACAAAGACCTCTGCACGAACCGATATGTTGCTGTTCCTGTTTGGGACATACAAATAAAGAAAATTCACTTCACCATTGAATGTTTTCACATCACTCTCACATGTCAAATGAGTTTTTAAAACTACAGTTAGGTCGGGTTTAAATCGGCGTTATTGAATCCCGTTATAGGTTCCGTTATAACAGAGTGATAACGGAATATAACGGAATTCTGGAATGGAATGTAAATGGCAGCCTTTGAGAGGCAATCTGATTTACTCTGTCCTAATACATGTCTATGGGGGCACATAACAGTTCAGTTTGTTTCCGTTATATATGACAGAAAAAATAGAATCGTCGACAGGACGAGATTTGTAAGTTTTACGGAATAAAGCAGTGGTTTTATTCTAATAATAATGATCCTATACAGTAGTCCTTTCTGTCCTTCTCCCACCTGTCCTGTCTTCTATCTTCCATGTAGTGATATGACTAATGGAGTCTGAACGCCGAGAAGATCTGTGTCTGCTGTGGAAGTTTTATGCTATTGGGGAGGGATGGTCAACCTGTGTTTCTCCAGCTGTTGTAAAATTACAATTCAATAAAATTGGGCCTAGAGGGCACAATATGAGTATGTACTACTGCACTACATGTCAGGATTTTTTTTTTAGGTCAGGTAACGTCTTTAACAATGTAAAATGTTCAAGCTTATCCATTTTTTGTTCGTGCTTATTAAGGAATACATATATTTATACTTAGGATAGGCCTTCAATGTGTGATTAGTCAGGATTTGACTTTTAAGGGCCCTATTTGACCGCATGATTTTTGGGCCAATTATCGGAAACAAGCGTTTATAGCAATGCTCATTGCTCATTCCTGATAATTGGCCCGTATAATCGAGCAGACAATCAGACGATGAACCAGAAAAGGCTCGTTTGTTGCCTGATAGACATCTTTCACCAGTATGAAAGATGAAAATTACTGGCAGCACATCTACCTGTGTAATCTTGGACGTGCCACCGATAATCATTTGAACGAAAAAAGTCAGGAATAACTGCTGTAGCAATAGTTCCTCGAACAAAATAGAGTTTTCATCGGCCTGTGTAATCAGGCTGGTGCAAACGAGCTACGATGGATATGTTATATCATTCATCAGCACTTGCACTGCCTGAACATTGGGCAATGTAATATAACCTTTAAGCGTAGGGCCATATGGTCTGGTTTCTGCATGCAATTTTGGAAGCCAAAACCAGGACTAAATTCAAAAAAGAGGATAAACTATATATGTCCTGTATATTTTCTCTCCTTTGAAGATCCACACCTGATTTTGGCTTCCATAACTTCATCATGAAACCTGACCGTGTTGCCGAACCCTAACAGTCAGCCAAACTAAGGGGTTCTGGAGCTGAACTGTACTCAAAAGGACAGTCCATAAATGTATGCATCTGAAAAACCCTTTAACCATTATATATCATTTGTTTTGTACTTGTGCCTTATATATTCATCTTGTCACTGGAATTCTTTGTAAAAATAAATAAATAAATAAAGTAATATGATGGACTAACAGATATATCTCTTATCTCTTACAAGCTTCTCGGAATTTCCTTTTATAGATGAAAACAAAATCAAAGTCTTCCTGAAACTCACATTATTCTCAAATACTGTATATTATTGATTAGCTTCCTGATGCAGTTTACTATACACAGACTTCAAGCAAATATTACAAGAAAAAATCCTCTTGTGGGAATTCTTGGGTACATTTTGCATGGTATAGTTAAAATTAGCTTTTTTTCAGTTTGTACATGGTATGGGTTATCCATTAGGATTTTGTACACCAACAATAAAACACATTTTGCAAATTTATCCCATTAGGCTAAAATCCCACATGCAGATGGAGGTGCAGTTTTTGAAGCAGTTTTTCTGCCAGAGCCAGAAATGGATCCAGTAGAAAGTATAAGTCTTTTCTTTATATTTTTCATTACTGAATCAACACCTAGTTTTGGCTCAAAAAACTGCATCAAAAACTGTCTCAAAACTTGCACGTGTGATTCTAACCTAAGGGTATCTACACATGTGACTTTGCTGTGGCAGTTTTTGCACACTAAAAATATCCCATCGAAGCCATTTGCATTTATTTGCATACAATTTTTTGGTTTTTACATTTTTTTTAACTGGTCTCAACTTTTTAACTGTGTCAACTACCTTTTACTGGCTTTCTTTCTCTAGAGAGGAGGAAATGCCAAACACCAGAAAAAAAAAACAGGAAAAAGATCAGCAATCCCCCCCTCCCCCCCCAAAAAAAACTATAGGACAAAACTGTAACTCCCAGTATGAAAATGTTATTGGCTATCCCAGGACACCATTCACACAGAAGTTCCTCCCCATGTAGTTTCACCACATTTTCCTCTTTACCAATGAGCTCCATCTCCCTGCCCTGGTAACATGACAATGACACTATCACAGGTCCTTCAGCTGTAAAACTACTGATTCTTTATGGCTGCCCCTCTGCATAGCTAGCTAGCGTAATTGGGAGTGGGGCTTTCCTGCACATCTGGGCCCCCTTCCTCCACAGGTCCCATAGTGGCTGCGTGGTCTGACTCTATCACACCACTGAAAATTACTAGTGTTGGGCAGGAATATTCGAATCGCGAATATTAATTGCGAATATCTGCACTTTGAGAATTCGCAAATATTTTGAATATAGTGATATATATTCATAATTTTGAATATTTGAAAGAGAGAGACAGCAGTGTCATTGCTGTGCTCTGTGCTTTCCACACTACATTAGATAGATAGATAGATAGCTTCTATTTATAATACAGATAGTTAGTGGTAGATAGTCAGTGTAGGTTATATCCTTATATAGTGTAGCTGTTTCAGTGCAGTGTGTTGTGTGCTAGGTTCTGCTGTCCATACATACATACAGACCTGCTAAAATGTGGTGTCACATTTTGCGCCAAAATATTTGCATCATTAGTGCCGATTAGCGCAATCACGAATTAATTGGAGCACTATAACTGCATATAAAGCCATTTTTAATGTTCTGCCATGCCAACCATTTTCTTCAGTCTCAGGAAACTTCCAGCAGCTTGAAAAATGTAGCAAAAGTGACCCACACCTGTATTTCACGCGCATTACGTGAATATTACATTGCAGATTTTTCGCAATCAAGAAAATAATCTCGAATTCTCGAATATATGACATATATCTGCCCAAATATTTGTTAAATATAGCAAATTTGAATATAGCCCCTGCCGCTCTACACTAAAAACTACTACTAAAACCAGAAAAGTGCAGAAAAATGCTACTGAAAACCTATGAGGGAACCTACCCTAAGGGTCCATTCACACGTCCGTTTTTTCTTTCCTGATCTGTTCCGTTTTATGCGGAACAGATCTGGACCAGTTCTGTACCCATTTATTTTCAATGGGTCCTGGAAAAAATCGGACAGCACAATGTGTGCTGTCCTTTTCCGTTGTTCCGTTCCGCATGTCCGCAAAAAATATAAAACTTGTCCTATTCTTTTCGGCAAGAATCGGATCCTGGTACAATACTAAGTCAATGGATGTGCAAAAAACGGAAGACATTCGTATGTCATTACGTATGTCATCCGTTTTATGCGGATTCCGTTCCTGGAAATTAAATTTTTATTTTATAAACTTTTATTCACTTTTTTTTTTCAATTTTTTTTCAAAGAAATCCAAACAACTTTATTTGCTTATTGAAATTTATACATGTTTCTGTTTTTTGTGGATCCGCAAAAAACGGATGACATACGGATGACATACGGAAACATTTTCAGGAACAACGGATCCGCAAGAAAACGGACCGAAAATCGGGATATAGAAAAATACTGACGTGTGAATGGACCCTAATGGTGGTTTCACAGTAATGAAAAACTCCACTGCAATTTTTAATGCCGTTTGGTGAGCCCAGCCAAAAGTTTAACAATATAAGTCCTTTCTTTATAATAAAAATATAATAAAGACTGCTGCATAAAAAAAAAAAAACTGTAAAAAAATGTAAATGGAAAACTCAATTATGGTACAAAATTGCACACCTACAGTGCCACCAAAACTACAGTAAAAAATAACTTGTAAAATCCATTGGCTGCCCCTAAAACTTATCTAAAAAGTTGTGTGGACTAGCACCGTTTAGCACAACTAGGGTTTCTACACTTTTTTCCAACTTGCTCAAAAAGGGGTTGGAGCTTATTAGGCAGAGCTTCACTGAAAAGGGTGTATGACCTAAGGTGCATTGTTTTGTGCCAAACTTCTTTCTCAAAGTAAGCCAACTAATAGTTGGCTGGACAGCTATACCTGCACCAGATTTAGCATCCAACCTGAGCCACTGTGATAAATCTGCTGCCGGTCTAGATAGAGTGCCTAAGGTAGTCACGTATCAATATGCAACTGTTTGCTGTTTTCATAGAGTGCGTGGTTCAAAGCCAATTTTGGGTAACAGATTAACAAAATGCTGCATATGGTTTTTTGGTCTAGGGAGGGTGCTGAATCTCCTTAAAGGAACCAGTCATGTACTGGAATTACTCCATAATATGGAGACTTTGGCACATCTTCATAGGAAACAAATATGCAAAGAGGTATCTCCCAAGAAAGAGAACTTTTATCACACAATTTGCCGTACAGTTTCAGTCTAAAGTCTAGTCATACTTATTACAAAAGCTCAATCAAGTGACTTTCATTCGATATCAATGAGAAGAGAAAATGGCTCAATAGAACTATTATACCTTACACAAGAGCACAACTTGAAGACATAGATGAAATCCTGGATTTCAAAGTGTTACAGAATATTTTCTGTTTACAGTCCATCCTTTTATTTTATTTGTTTCTTTTGTAAGTGCAACAAAGACACAATAAAAACTTACGGGGAAATTTTGCAAAATATTGTGTCAAAATGTTGCACATTTTGCAACATTTTGGTGATCTGTGCATTCCCAGTTGTGACTCCATGCCAGGTAATCCCCAAGCGTACTTTCATTTAACCCCTTTAGGACACAGCCAAATTTCACCTTAAGGACCAGGCCATTTTTTGCAAATCTGACCAGTGTCACTTTAAGTGCTGATAACTTTAAAACGCTTTTACTTATCCAGGCCATTCTGAGATTTTTTTCGTCACATTCATTTCTATGTATAAAAAAAATACCAAATTTACCAAAAATTTTGAAAAAATTACAAATTTCCTAGTTTCAATTTCTCTACTTCTATAATACATAGTAATACCTCCAAAAATAGTTATTACTTTACATTCCCCATATGTCTACTTCATGTTTGGATCATTTTGGGAATGACATTTTAGTTTTTGGGGACGTTACAAGGTTTGAAAGTTTAGAAGCAAATCTTGAAATTAAAAAAAATAAATAAAAATAAATAAATAAAAATAAAAATTAGGGACCAGTACAGGTCTGAAGTCACTTTGTGAAAGTTACATAATAGAAACCACCCAAAAATGACCCCATTCGGGGGCGTGGCTAGGCTGCTGAACGAGATGGCCGCCTGAGTACAGAGCTCCTGCACCTCAGCGACTATAACCTTGCCTGCCTGCCTTTGATCGCACTGCAGAGCCACCTAACTGTTCCCTTAGATGAACAACACCCCTGGCGACATCATGGGGAAAACGAGAAAACATCTACAGAAGCTGCAGGACGGCAATCTGGAGAGCTACTTCGACTGGGGAAAGTTTAAAGATGGCGCCGACGATACTGATAGAGCGGAACTAAGTTCGCCGATAAGTGCAATGTCGCCAGCACATTCTGCACGGTCGCCCTCCCCACCAGACATCTCCGACAGCAATGTCCTTTTGCATCACTCACCTCCGTCTCTTCCACCGACACCGGAGGAGGCCAAAGCTGCAGGACAGGCTCACCACAGGATCCAAGATGGCGCCCGTCCTCCTGCTCAGCGGGACCAGCTGCCTAGACCTCCTCACCCCCAACTGATTGTGGGACACACCGGGTGCAGAACCCAGCTGAGTGAGTACGCCTCAAGTGTTAGTGCCACCCCAGATCCCTTCCAACTGCTCCCCACCTCTGACAAGCCGGTCACTGAGGATTCCCTAAAGAATATGCTGCTAGCTCTGAAATCCTCTTTGCAGACGGACATAGCAGTGCTGATTAACCCTCTCTCTGCTAGACTGCAGACAGCAGAAGAGAAAATCCAACATGTGGAAACAAAGATGGGTGATTTTGCTTTGTCCCAGAATACGCAATAATGTAAAGTTCAGGGGTATCCCTGAAGGAGTTGCCCCTCAAGAGTTGCAAACTTATTTAAAGGGTTTAATAAAAGCGCTCCTACCACAGATTCCTACACCGGACATGATTATTGATAGGGCCCACAGGCTTCCTAAGCCCCAACACTTGGGTCCGAATGTCCCGCGTGATACTTTGGCGCGCATTCATTTCTTCCACACCAAGGAGGCATTTATGGCTGCGGCGCGCAACAAGAACTCACTACCTGCTCCGTATCAGAAAATTAAGCTTTTCACGGACCTCTCTATGGTCACCCTTCGCCGGCGCAGAACGCTGCTGCCCATTACGACAGCCCTCCGGGATAATGATTTCCCCTACAAATGGGGTTACCCCCTGAAGATTCTTGTCCGGAAAAATGGACAGACCCATGCCATCAAGACCCTGGAAGAAGGGAAACAGCTGCTTCATTTGTGGCAAATCCCGCTGTCTTCAAGTAAAGCGGACACAGACCCTGCTTCCATAACCTCCAGTGTCGCCCCTACAGCGGTGGGCTGATGCCCTGGATACCCCCGCAACAGATGACATCCTCTATATCAGGACTGCCACAAGGGTGAAGCTCTGATTACTCTTCCCCCCCTGGCTTCCCTGGGACATCCTATTCGGGCATCTCAAAAGCATCCTATTGTTATGGTGCAGGTCCTCGGATACCTCTTCTTTTTTTGCTTAGTTTATTTTGATTCTAGCACCGAACTCTCGTCTTACCTATACTTAGACGGTTACCACCGTCTCGTTTATTGCCTACTAAGATTTGGACGGCGATCTCCATCTTGTCTGTCTTGTTTGTTATCTTACCCACCCTCCCTCTTCCCTCCCTCTCTTTCCCTCAATAGTGCCTTAGTAATTGTAATCTTACGGTTTGACATTGCATACTTTTTACCTCAGGTGAGGAAGTCAGTCCCTCCCTCCTCTCTATAAAAACCTCTTTCAGTGTACTGGAAATTGTCATGAGTAAGGGCTAAGATTGTATTGTGCCCGAAACATGTAGACCTGCATTCCTGTACCTGGATTTTATTGAATATTGAATAAAGCCTTTGGATTACCACGAATACAAGCTGGACCAACCAATTTATTTTCTGCATACTTTTACTGTGTACTTTTCATCTTTGCAGGAGCTGGGATAATTGTACTCCTTTGACATCATGGGTCTCAAGATTATGTCCCTTAATGTCAAAGGCCTTAATTGTCCTCAGAAGAGGTCCTACATGTGGAAAGAGGCTTTGAAAGCTAATGTTGATGTTTTATGTATTCAGGAGACTCATCTACTACAAGCAGACGCCGATAGAGTACGCCATCGCCTGTTTCCTAATGTTCTGCATTCCCACTGTGACAGGAAGAAGAGAGGTACCCTGATTGCTGTCAAAAACACTGTTGCCTATACTCCCATCAAAACCAAACTTGACCCAAACGGTCGCTATATTATTCTAGTTTGCTCCATCAATAACATTACATATACACTAGTTAACTTGTATGCCCCCAACTCCCGACAATTGGCCTTCCTACACAAACTGATGCGCAATGTGAATAAGCTCAAACAGGAGAAGGTAATCCTCTGTGGGGATTTTAATACCGCTTTACAAGCTGACATTGACTCCACATCCCCTGCAAGGAGACTAGATAGAGGGGTTGCTTCCTTCCTGTGTTCTGAAGGCCTAACTGACATATGGAGAGCCCAACATAGCCTGGAGAAGGACTATACCTTCTTCTCCCCGGTACATATGACATACTCCAGGATAGATATGTTTATGGTGGACCATTCCTCCCTGCTCCACACAATATCTACTGAGATTGCTCTTATTAAATGGTCGGACCATGCTCCGATCGCTATCACCCTTGAGGAACAGTTTCAATCTCCGAGAGCCCCTATTTGGAGGAATAATGCATTTCTCTGCAATAATCCGAAGCATGTTCTGGAACTTTCCACTCATTTGAATGAATACTTTCATTTTAACAGTGGATCAGTCTCAAACCAATTTGTCTTGTGGCAAGCCCACAAAGCGTTTATACGGGGATCTTTGATTAAGCTGAACTCCACAGTAAAGAAACTTAGAGAGCGAGATATTACACAAACCTTAGAACACATTGCCGACCTAGAAGACACAAATAAACCCTCCCCCACTCCCCAGACTTCTAATGAACTTAGACTTGCACGGAATAAACTTAGCAGCCTACTACTCCAAAACTACCACAAATCCCTTCTAAGGCTTCAATACAAATTTTATTCCCAAGGAAACAAAGCGGGCAGACTTTTAGCACAACAGCTAAAGGCCCAACAGTCGAAGTCAAAAATCTCCCATCTGGTACATCCTACCACTAAGGTGAAATTAATAGATCCCAGAGACATTGCCAACCAATTTAAATCATACTATCAAGCACTATACAACCTAAGGGATGACACTCCACTACCTGAGAACTACTCTGCTTTAGTAGAGGAGTTCCTCTCGCACGCGTCCCTTCCTACCCTTTCCCAGCCACAATTACAGTCACTTAACGCTCCATTTTCAATCACAGAAATCAAGAAAGTGATCACATCACTCCCAATAGGCAAATCCCCTGGCCCCGACTGACTTTCTAATGAATATTTTCGCCACTTCCAGCATATCCTGGCTCCTTACATGTTGGAATTATTTAGTGCAATACAGGAGGGACACTCTTTCCCCCCAGCCATGCTAGAGGCACTTATTGTCACCATCCCAAAACCTGGCAAAACACCTGATGTACCCCAGAATTTCCGACCCATCTCACTGCTCAACTCTGACGTTAAAATTTTTGCCAAAGTCATCGCTAACAGATTAGCTCCTCTCCTCCCATTACTGATCCACCCGGACCAAACCAGGTTTGTGCCAGGCCGACAAGCTTCTGACAATACCAGGCGAATCGTGGACTTATTCAATTACGCTGAGGTGCGTGGTCTCCCAATGCTCGCGATCACATTGGATGCGGAAAAAGCGTTTGATCGCCTGCATTGGGACTATGCATTTTCGACACTTCGTCACATGGGTTTTTCAGGACAAATATTACAAGCCATTCACTGCCTATATTCCTCTCCCTCCGCGAAAGTTTGGGTCAATGGAGTACTGTCAGATTCGTTTGGGATCACTAATGGATCTAGACAAGAGTGCCCCCTATCACCCCTATTATTTATCTTAGCATTAGAACCCCTAACACAGACTATAAGAAACTCATCTTCAATAGCAGGGATGGAAATAGGGGGAAGATCCCATAAAATTACACTTTATGCGGAAGACATCATTCTCACTCTAACTGACCCCATCAACTCATTAGACACGGCCCTTAGAACGATCTCACATTATGGTTCCCTTTCCTACTATAAGATTAACAACACTAAATCCCAAGCATTGCCCATTAACATACCCCAGAAGGAAAGGGCCACTCTGCAATTTTTCCATGAACTAGACTGGCAAACGTCAGAAATCCCATATCTAGGAGTGAAGATTACTTCACCTTGCTCCCTTCTTTATGATAGGAACTATCACCCCCTTCTAGTCACTCTGTCGCGCGACTTGACAAGCTTTGCCATGAAGGCATTGTCCTGGGTGGGTAGAGTGGCTTCTTTCCAGATGATGACCCTCCCCAAGCTCATATATATATTCCGTGCCCTACAGATCCCGGTCCCTGCAACATTCTTCAAAAAGGCACAGTCGATTTTGGGCAAGTATATCTGGGGTCCGACCAAACCCAGAGTAGCTCGAGCATTATTGATTAAGAAAAAATACGCTGGAGGATTAGGCCTCCCTGACATTAAAAACTACTTCCGAGCCATAACACTCTCATTTGCTCGGGAATGGTGGATCCCTGACAATACAAAAGCCTGGATTCAGATTGAGTCCCATACGATCAAACATGCTACCTTAAAAGATTACCTGATCCATTCGTTATGGAACCCTTCCAAATTGCACAATGAATTACTGACAGAACGGCATGCTGGCAACCTATGGTCCACAAATCACAGAGCGCAGGCAAATTCCAAATCCACCCTGTTACCCCAAGCAGACATAAGCGTACTGGAACTCAGCATCACTGACATTAATCTGACAATTTGGTGGAGAAAGGGGATCATCTCCTTATCCCAAATAATGCCAGATGGCTGCCTACTTCCCTTTGACTCACTTCACAGCTTATTCGCATTGCCGCACACAGAATTCTATAACTACTTGCGAATACGACATTTCATTGCAAAAATTAAACAATCTCCACCTTCAATAAACTCTTGCATACTAAGACTATTTCAATTCCCATCCCTCTTCAGAAGACACACCACACGATACATATATGACATATTAGGAGACAAAACTATGTTCACCAAGACCTTACCCATAAAAAATTGGGAACGTGAGCTGGGGAAGACTTTCTTAAATGAAGATTGGAATCTAGCTATTGGGTTTCTGGCTTCTAATTTTAAATGTGTCACCCATTATGAGGCAGGGCTTAAGACCCTATTACAATGGTACCTTACTCCACAGAGGCTACACACGATCTACCCCTCATCCTCCCCACATTGTTGGCGAGGTTGTGGCGCTAAAGGCTCCTTACTTCATATTCTGTGGGATTGTCCGATACTCACCCCCTACTGGCACAGTGTTTTTGACTTGATATCAGGGTTGACAACCCAAAATATTAAACCTATCCCGGAGATAGCTCTCTTGTTTCTGGGTATACACACTATCCCCCCGGTATTTAGGAATATCACAGGGCATGCTTTACTTAGCGCTAAGCTAATTATTACTCGTCACTGGAAGCAACCAACCTCACCGACCTTGGCTGAGGTCATACAAGAGGTTAACTCGTCGTGTAGGTACGAACATTCAATATCTTGCACGACTATTTCTCCTAAATCAAAGCAACTTACCTGGGATCCTTGGCTCCACAACCCTAACTACTCACCCTAAATTTTGGATAACTATGTACCACTCAATGCTGGTAGACAACACCAAATGTTACTTAAAGACCCTTCCTTCCCTCCCCCCCTTTTTTCCCTTCCCCCCGTTCCCCTTGATTGTTATGGTCTTTTGTTGTAGACCTTAATATACTGTGTTCATACTACACTAACCATATACATATTACGCTTTAGGAGCAAGTCTATTGTATAAGCGTGTACAAATCCTATTTTGATCGAGAATTTTCAGATGTATGACTTTATCGTTATGCTTTACTAAAATGCCAATAAAAATGATTTACTCTAAAAATGACCCCATTCTAGAAACTGCACTCCTCAAGGTATTCAAAACTGATTTTACAAACTTCGTTAACCCTTTAGGTGTTCCACAAGAGTTAATGGCAAATGGAGATAAAATTTCAGAATTTAGATTTTTTTGGCAAATGTTCAATTTTAATCCATTTTTTCCAGTAACAAAGCAAGGGTTAACAGCTAAACAAAATGCTATATTTATTGCCCCGATTCTGTAGTTTGAAGAAACATCCCATATGTGGTCGTAAACTACTGTACGGGCACACGGTAGGGTGTAGAGGGAAAGGAATTCCGTATGGTTTTAGAAGGCAGATTTTGCTGGACTGGTTTATTTACACCATGTCCCATTTGAAGCCCCCCTGATGCACCCCTAGAGAAGAAACTCCATAAAAATGACCCCATCTAAGAAACTACACCCCTCAAGGTATTTAAAACTGATTTTACAAACTTTGTTAACCCTTTAGGTGTTGCAGAAGAGTTATTGGCAAATGGAGATGAAATTTGAGAATTAAATTTTTTTTACAAATTTTCCATTTTAATCAATTTTTTCCAGTAACAAAGCAAGGGTTAACAGCCAACCGAAATGCTATATTTATTGCCCCGATTCTGAAGTTTGCAGAAACACCCCATATGTGGCCGTAAACTACTGTACGGCCACACAGTAGGGCGTAGAGCAAAAGGTGCGCCGTATGTTTTTTGTAAGGCAGATTTTGCTGGACTGGTTTATTTAGACCATGCCCCATTTGAAGCCCCCCTGATGCACCCCTAGAGTAGAAACTCCATAAAAGTGACCCCATCTAAGAAACTACACCCCTCAAGGTATTCAAAACTGATTTTACAAACTTTGTTAACCCTTTAGGTGTTGCACAAGAGTTATTGGCAAATGGAGATGAAATTAGAGAATTGAAATTTTTTTGAAAATTTTTCATTTTAATCCATTCTTTCCAGTAACAAAGCAAGGTTTAACAGCCAAAAAAAATGCTATATGTATTGCCCCGATTCTGTAGTTTGCAGAAACACCCCATATGTGGCTGTAAACTACTGTACGGCACACAGTAGGGCATCGAGGGAAAGGTATTCAAAACTGTTTTTACAAACTTTGTTAACCCTTTAGGTGTTGCACAAGAGTTATTGTCAAATGGAGATGGAAAATTTGCACAAAAATTTAAATTCTCAAAATTCATTTTAATCCATTTTTTCCAGTAAGAAATCAAGGGTTAACAGCCAAACAAAATGCTATATGTATTGCCCTGATTCTGTAGTTTGCAGAAACACCCCATATGTGGCCGTAAACTACTGTACGGGCACACAGTAGGGCGTAGAGGAAAAGGTGTGCCGTGTGGTTTTTGGAAGGCAGATTTTGTTGGACTGGTTTATTTACACCATGTCCCATTTGAAGCCCCCCTGATGCACCCCTAGAGTAGAAACTCTATAAAAGTGACCCCATTTTGGAAACTAAGGGATAAGGTGGCAGTTTTGTTGGGACTATTTTTAGGGTACATATGATTTTTGGTTTATCTATATTACATTTTTGTGAGGCACCGTTACCAAAAATAGAAATTCTGAAATTTCATCTCCATTTTCCATAAACTGTTGAGGAACACCTAAAGGGTTAAAAAAGTTTGTAAAATCAGTTTTGAATACCTTGAGGGGTGTAGTTTCTTAGATGGGGTCGCTTTTATGGAGTTTCTACTTTAGGGGTGCATCAGGGGGGCTTCAAATGGGACATGGTGCCAAAAAAAAACCCCATCAAAATCTGCCTTCCAGAAACCATACGGCGTTCCTTTCCTTCTGCGCCCTGCCGTTTGGTCATACAGCAGTTTACGGCCACATATGGGGTGTTTCTGTAAACTGCAGAATCAGGGTAATAAATATTCAGTTTTGTTTTGCTGTTAACCCTTGCTTTGTTACTGGAAAAAAAAATATTAAAATGGAAAATTTGCCAAAAAATTGCTTTTTCGGCACCGTTTTTTTTTTGACTGTGTTTATCTGAGGGGTTAGGGGGGGTATTTTTATAGAGCAGATTCTTATGGACGTGGCGATACCTAATACGTCTACTTTTTATTTATTTATGTTTTACACTATATTATCTTTTTATAAACAAAAAAAAACATTTTAGTATCTCCATAGGCTAAGAGTCTTTTTTTTTTTTTCATTTTTAGCCGATTATATTAGGTAGGGGCTCATTTTTTGCGGGATGAGATGACGGTTTTTTTGGCACTATTTTGGGGGGCATATGACTTTTTGATCACTTGCTATTATAATTTTTTGGACCGTGTTCATCTGAGGGGTTAGGGGCGGTATTTTTATAGAGCAGATTCTCACGGACACGGCGATACCTAATATGTCTACTTTTTTATTTATTTTAGTTTTACTAAATAATATTTTTGAAATTTTTTATTTTTATTTTAGTGTCTCAAGTCTGAGAACCAGTTTTTTTTATCCTATTGTCAGTGTCTAAATTGGGATATAAATTTAGTACTCCATGGAAGTTTGGTACTCCCTGTAGCAACCAATAATGTAGGGGCCCGGATGATCGGGGCACGTGTCACACTGAGTAGTAGTGTCCTTCCGTATCCCCCTCCTGTGACAAAATCTGCATTTTTTGGGGGTCCGTCCCTTCTTTCCAGTATGGGTGACCACACCTGGAAAGTGTTGGCCAGGGACGATCCGGGCGCCTCCAGTTCCCGAGGTACTCCGGACTGCTCTTTCCCGGTCAGAAAAGATCAGGTCCTTGAGGACTGCCTCATAGAACTGAAGGAATGTCCCTGTGCTGCCATCGCTCCGGGACAGCACAAAAGAGTTGTACAAGGCAACCTGTACCAAGTAGACCGCAACTTTTTTGTACCATGCCCGAGTTTTGTGCATGGCGTTATATGGTTTCAGGTCTTGAGCAGAGAGATCAACTCCTCCCATATACTGATTGTAGTCAACGATACAATCGGGCTTAAGGACCGTTGCCGCGGTACCTCGCACAGGGACAGGGGTGATGCCGTTACCATGAATTGTGGATAGTTCAAGGACATCCCTCTTGTCCTTAAATATGACCAGCAACAGGTTTCCACTGGTAAGGGCACGGGTCGCACCCCTGGGGATAGGTACCTAGAGGGGGTAAGTAGGGAGGCCGCGTTGATTTTTTCGCATGGTCCTACAAGCGGACGTGGATCTGGCGGCGAGCGTCTAGAACAAGGGGATACTAGTATAAAAGTTATCCACCTACAGGTGGTAACCCTTATCTAGCAGTGGGTGCATAAGGTCCCACACAAGTTTCCCGCTAACACCCAGAGTGGGGGGACATTCTGGGGGTTGAATACGGGAATCTCACCCCTCGTACACACAAAACTTGTAAGTGTACCCTGAGGTACTCTCACAAAGTTTGTACAGCTTCACGTCATACCTCGCCCGCTTAGAGGGAACATACTGTCGGAAAAGGAGTCTCCCCTTGAAAGCAATGAGAGACTCATCAACCGCAACCTCCCTTCCAGGTACATAGGCCTGTACAAATTTGGCCCCAAAGTGATCGATGACCGGCCTGATTTTGTACAGGCGGTCATAGGCAGGATCACCTTGGGGGGGACATGCTGCATTATCTGAATAATGCAGGCATTTCCGGATGGCCTCAAACCGGGAGCGTGTCATGCCCATACTGTAAAGTGGGGTCTGGTAGAGGACGTCCCCCACTCCAGTAATGCCTGACACTAGGTTTTTTGACTAGGCCCATGTGCAGCACGAGGCCCCAAAATGTCCTCATCTCCGCTGCACTGACCAGAGTCCAGCCACCGGGCCTAGCCAAAAAGGTGCCCGGGTGTTAAGCAACAAACTGTTGGGCGTACAGGTTTGTTTGCTCCACCATTAGATTTACAAAGTGGTAACTGAAAAAAAGACTTAAGTAGTCATATTCAGTGAAGCCCACTGTGGAAATCTGGATTCCTGGTTGGCCTACAAAATCAGGAATCACGGGCTCAAAACGCTCTGGGGTATACCAGACAATTTCACCGGCAGGGGGCTCCGGTGGACTTAACTGGTGGGCCGGAAAACTAGTACGAGCCCCAGAGCTGCTCGTACTAGGGTGGGCCACATGGTCCCTAGCATGGCGGTCCCCTTGCTCCGCCTAGCGGCGTCTCCTCCGCCTTGGGGTCTCATCATCATTGCTAGATGATGAGGAGGACGCGGATGACAAAAGGAAAGTAGGGTCATCCTCGTCCTTACTGGGACTCTCGGAGTCGGAGGCAAGCTGGACATATGCCTCCTCGGCCGAGAACATCCGGCGGGCCATAGGGGAGTGTGCGTGTGTGTGTGCGTGCGTGTAAATCTTTATTCAGTGTGCGTGTGTGTGTGGGCACGGGTGTTCACGAACTTACCCTAAACCTAACAGAGAAAAAAATAAAAATTAAAATAATTTTTTTTTTTCAAAATCGCTGATCAACAGCTGTGCTGTGGACCCCAGACACCTGATTTAGGGTGATGCAATCAGTAACTGTTTTATTTATTTTTTCTTCCACTAACTTTCCCTAAATATCCCTGCCTAATCTAACCTGTCCCTAGCCTTTCCCTAAATTCCTGGTGGTGTCGGGGGTGCTGGGGCACAGATGGGAGTGCTGGCTGACGATTCTGAGCTTTTTACAGATGGGGGTGCTGGCTGGAGATCCGACACAGCGCTCCTCTCTCCTTAAAAGGAGGAGGAGAGGAGCGCTGATGCAATTTGAAATGCCAGCCCACCCATTCGACCAATGAGAGCGATCCTGGGAGGTGATGTCTAGAGTTGAGCGAACCCGAACTGTAAAGTTTGGGTTTGTACCAAACTTTAGGTTTTTCGTCACCCAGACCCGAACCCGAACATTTCAGTAAAAGTTCGGGTTCGGTGTTTGATGCTTTCTTGACGCTTTTTGAAAGGCTGCACAGCAGCCAATCAACAAGCGTCATACTACTTGCCCCAAAAGGCCATCACAGCCATGCCTACTATTGGCATGGCTGTGATTGGCCAACTGCAGCATGTGACCCAGCCTCTTTTTAAGCTGGAGTCACGTAGCGCCGTCCGTCACTCAGCTCGGATTAGTGTAGGGAGAGGCTGCAGCTGCTGTGAGGGAGAGATCAGGGAGCAATCTTATCAAGAACTGGTTTATGTACTCAGCGATCTACAGAAAAAGTGTTTTGTTGGTGCAGTGCACAATTTTTTTAAGCCTGCCCTGAGCCAACTACTGCTGAAAACGTACTATTTTTTCTTAAGTTAGTCAATATCAATACATGATCGGCAGCCATTTTATGCAACGATAGTGCACCAGCACAGGCTATCTGCAAGTCCAGAAATACAGCTTTGGCATACTGGGGTGAAAAAAGCCTCTGATATACTGCACATCTGGGATTAGACAAATGACTGTAACAGTTGGACCCTTTTATATTATTTTATGTTCCACTGTCTGTATACCCCCTTTCCCCTTCCCCACTTTCCTGTTCCATTGTTTCCCAAGATCAGGGCGGTGTCCCAGGGACACTGACAAACCTGTTTAAACTAGCTGCAATGTCCCCCCTCAACCTCCCATCAGCTCTTGCTATTGTCTGACCCCACCTTTCCTTGTACCATAGTAATCTATGTATTGTATGTAAATGAGGCTGTTGGGAGTTTGAAACCAGGTGCGCATGCCTAGTAAAGTCAGTTGACTCCCAAACTATGTGTCGTCCAGTTACTGGGGAAATTGTCTTTTGGATATTGACCTGCTTCTTCAGCTACAAAGGGATTTAAGTGGAGATATTGATGGTATACCTTGAACCTCTGCAACAATTGGTGGCAAGCGGCGGGATACAAGCCTTGCAGCAGAAGAAAGCAGCAGCAGTTCGTGCAGATAACAGGTCGTTTAATGGAACTGTGAATGGAGACGAACTATGCTGGATTAAAAAAGACAACATAAAAGGAATTGCTGGAAGCGAGAGGGCAGATAGCCAGCAATAAAACTAAGGCCGTACTAATTGCTGAACTGACCGAGGGAGACCGGGCACACAGTATGGCTACAGGATCCGTCCAGGTCCACCTCCTCCAGCGCGTGCTGCTCCTAGTCACCTCCATGTGCATCAAGCAACCAATGGGAGGAGGAGCAAGCACACCAATATGTACCACCTAATCAAGGCGCTCTATTGGATAGGAAGGGCACTTTTGCCCTTCCTATCCAATAGAGCGCCTTGATTAGGTGGTACATATGAATGTGCTTGCTCCTCCTCCCATTGGTTGCTTGATGCACATGGAGGTGACTAGGAGCAGCACGCCATATGTGCGGCATCTGCGCTCCTGAACATAGAAGCCCAATGGCTTAGGTAGGTTTAGCGTAGGACCCGCCGGACCTGAGACCACCTTGGTGCTTGATAGGCGGGCTCAGATGTGTTTTGATCAAAATATATTGGCTAAGTGCCTCAGATATTATCATATCAGAGTGAGTACTTTGTCCATATATAATGCTTGCATCTAATTTACTAAGTGCATTATTATCTTATTTCTGTGATTTTATTCAATAATATGGCCAGGGACATCCGCACATTTGTATATCATACCGTGCAGGATGTTTTTATCTTAGTTTTTTCTGTGATTTTTTTTTATCTATGTAGTGTTTGGTTTAGGAAGTGGCACATTCAAATGTGAATGTGCACCTATTTTATCTTGGGAGTAGCATTCCTCTGCACTTTTGCCCTTCCTATCCAATAGATCGCCTTGATTAGGTGGTACATATGGGTGTGCTTGCTCCTCCTCCCATTGGTTGCTTGATGCACATGGAGGTGACTAGGAGCAGCACACCATATGTGCGGCGTCTGCGCTCCTGAACATAGAAGCCCAATGACTTATGTAGGTTTAGCGTAGGACCCGCCTGACCTGAGACCACCTTGGCGCTTGGTAGGCGGGCTCAGATGTGTTTTGATCAAAATATATTGGCTAAGTGTCTCAGATATTATCATATCAGAGTGAGGACTTTGTCCATATATAATGCTTGCATCTACTTTACTAAGTGCATTATTATCTTATTTCTGTGATTTTCTTCAATAATATGGCCAGGGACATCCGCACAATTGTACCGTGCAGGATGTTTTTATCTTAGTTTTTTCAGTGATTTTTTTTTTTTGTCACATTTAGGACAGAAATACAGCTTTTTGGTTAGGGTGAAAAAACCCTCTAATATACTGCACATCTGGGATTAGACAAGCATAAGTGACTGTCACATTTATGACAGAAATACAGCATTTTTGTTACTGGGGTGAAAAAAGCCTCTAATATATTGCACATCTGGGATTACACGTGCATAAGCGACTGTGACATTTAGGCCATAAATACGGCTTTGGTATACTGGGGTGAAAAAAGCCTCTCATATACTGCACATCTGGGATTACACGTGCATAAGTGACTGTCACATTTAGGACAGAAATAAAGCTTTGGCATACTGGGGTGAAAAAACCCTCTAATATACTGCACATCTGGGATTACACGTGCATAAGTGACTGTCACATTTAGGCCATAAATACGGCTTTGGCATACTGGGGTAAAAAAAGCCTCTCATATACTGCACATCTGGGATTACACGTGCATAAGTGACTGTCACATTTAGGCCATAAATACGGCTTTGGTATACTGGGGTGAAAAAAGCCTCTCATATACTGCACATCTGGGATTACACGTGCATAAGTGACTGTCACATTTAGGACAGAAATAAAGCTTTGGCATACTGGGGTGAAAAAACCCTCTAATATACTGCACATCTGGGATTACACGTGCATAAGTGACTGTCACATTTAGGCCATAAATACGGCTTTGGCATACTGGGGTAAAAAAAGCCTCTCATATACTGCACATCTGGGATTACACGTGCATAAGTGACTGTCACATTTAGGCCATAAATTCGGCTTTGGCATACTGGGGTGAAAAAAGCCTCTCATATACTGCACATCTGGGATTACACGTGCATAAGTGACTGTCACATTTAGGACAGAAATAAAGCTTTTTGGTTAGGGTGAAAAAACCCTCTAATATACTGCACATCTGGGATTACACGTGCATACGTGACTGTAACATTTAGGCCAAAAATACGGCTTTGGCATACTGGGGTGAAAAAAGCCTCTCATACTGCACATCTGGGATTACACGTGCATAAATGACTGTCACATTTAGGACAGAAATACAGCTTTTTGGTTAGGGTGAAAAAACCCTCTAATACACTGCACATCTGGGATTAGACAAGCATAAGTGACTGTCACATTTAGGACAGAAATACAGCTTTTGCCGTGAATGAACCCCTGCTCTGCATTGCTGACAGGGAACTAAATTTAGTGAAAACATCTGTTACTGATCGGAAGATGCACGACTCCAAGCGCACGCTGCTGATGGCATTCCCACCTGACAGTGGGGGCACAGTGGAAGCACAAGGCGAAGGCAGAGGAGGAGGAAGAGGTCGCCAATGCAGCTGGGGCACCGCCAGCACCTGAGAAGGCAGGGTTAGCATGGCCAAAATGTGGAAAAGCTTTGTCAGCCTTGGAGGTGCTGACCTGCCCTGCAGCCAGTGTATAGTGTGAACGTGTGTTTAGCACGGCAGAGAGCATTATCTCAGGCCGCGGCCAATGTGGACAAGCTTACGTTTATTAAAATGAACCAGGCATGGATCCCACAGGACTTGTCCGTACCTTGTGCAGAATAGACATTTATACCAGCCTCAACCATCCATTCTTGTACTCAAGTGCACTTATTCTTTGTTTTATTTTGTTATATGTCCCAATATTTTGGGGGATACCCCAATTTAAAAATAAAAAATAACACAAATCAGTGTTGGCTACCTATTCCTCCTTCACCGCCACTTCCACCTACACCGCCACATCAACCTACACCGCCACATCCACCCATCCACCGCCTCCTCAACCTCCTACTCCTAGATCCAGATTGTTATTTTCAATTTTTCTGTATTTTATGTTATTTATGTCATTTCCCTATCCACATTTGTTTGCAGAACAGTTGCCATGTTCTGAAGCACATTTTGATGCCTTTTGCAGCCCTCTAGCCCTTTCCAGGACAATTTTAGAGCCATCTTAGTGCCCAAAAGTTCGGGTCCCCATTGACTTGAAGCCGAACCTGCCGAACCCGAACATCCAGGTGTCCGCTCAACTCTAGTGATGTCACATCACCTCTCAGGATCGCAGGATGGTGATTGGTGGTGTATTATCACACCACCAATCACCATCCTGTTCCGGGTTATCGGGTCCCCAGAGACCCAAATAACCCGGAAACGCAGCAAAACGCAGGTCTGAATTGACCTGCGGTTTGCTGAGATCGCCTACGGGGGGGGGTCACAGTACCCCCCGGCGCATTGTCCCCAGGTGCCTGCTCAATGATTTGATAGGAAATACATAGGACGTACCGGTACGTCCTGTGTCCTTAAGGACCGGGACATCAGGGCGCATCGGTACGCCCTATGTCCTAAACAGGTTAAAAAGGTGCATATTACACTTGAGCTCAATTTACAAAAAAAATGTTCATAAATTTGTTTAGCAAATCAACTCCTGTCTTAAAACTAACTTCAAATACTGCTACGATGAAATCGATGATCTCTTGCTGCCTATGTAAAACTAGCCTAACTCCATTGTCTACATAATTATGAAAGATTTTAAAGGCACACCTGCACAACAGTCAAGTATCCTTGAGAATTGAAATGACTTCTTGATAGATAAACTTATACTCTGCTTCTTACTAAACATGCTATGGCATAAAACTCCAGGCAAGCACTATTGAGATGTTTTCTGTATTACACGCTATAACAGATTTGAAAGCTAATTCATTAACAGGCCGCATTCTTAGTAAAGCAAAAGCATGCTCATTATACTTTGCATAAAGGAACATCAATAGCATTGGGTGTAATGCTGAGCTATGAAAAGTATGTACATAACATGTACATCTCATGCAGGGGTTTTGGCAAATAAAAAGGGGGTTAATTAGCATATGTGCAAAACAGAATGTGCAAATGTTTAGTTCTAAAGTGGGCAGTTGGCTGCATATCTGTCTCTTTCTCATTGTAGCAGTCAGTAGATCTGAGTGTTATGTGAGCTTAAATTTGGCTCTTCACTGCGGGCCATCTGTTTTCCATGAAAGCTGAGTGATAGAAAACATTTTATGTTCTCACAAGTAAAATTCAAAGAAGATAGTTAATCTCACCCCTAGTTATAACTGAGAAAATAATATGCATAACACATTATAGCGTAGACAGAACACAGTACATTTGTGTATGTGTATACATTTTATGCTGAATACTAGGGAAATTAGTAAAATGTAAATAAAATGTCAATAAATAAATAGAATAGTTTACAGAAATTTGCTCCAAAAACCTTACAGATATACACTGTGACAGGGTGTCACAATGCTTGGCAGAGAAAGTGCTGGATGGTGTGTACATTGCACCAAGTTTCCGGCACTTCATGTGTTAATAGGCCCCAGGAAGGCTTGGTTTTCTTTGTTTCTAGAAGCTTCCTGGGAAAAAGAAAGCCAGTTTAGGGTCCTGGAGCCGGTCAGGGAAGAATTGGGTGGGTTCCCTGACCACCCGGAGCCAGTCCGGGTTTTACCTGCCTGGGGGGACAGCTCACACAGAGGTACTAATTAGGTCAGCAGGCCTGACACATGAGCTCTCTCTCTGGGAGTGTGGGCAGTCTGTTTGAGAAGCTGCAAGCCTAGGAGCTCTGAGAGCGGCCGCTTTTCTATCTAACTACTAAACTGTAAGTTGCTCTGTTTTCCCCTTGAAAATGCGCTTTGTGTTTTGTGTTATGAGTTTAGCTAGTGCTGCCGAGTGAGATAGGCAGGAGCCAGACGGCTATTGTTTGTTTTGGTTTTATTTGTTATTTTGAGCAACTTACAAAATAAACTAGCAACAGTCTGACGCACAAGCTACAAAGGTGTCAGTATTTCTGTTTCTGCCCAAAACAACCCCGCAGGAGGGTGTAACAGTTCACAAATTGGTGGATGATGCGGGCACACGGATCCCTGCCAGATACCATCCACCTAGCAACTTTAATTGCATTGCATCTTATCATCCAATATGATGGAAGACCTGGTGTTGAGGTTGGCACAAGCTTGTGCAACCCAGCAAGACGCAAATGCAGTCCAGCGAGAGACTAATGCCAGACATGAAAAGGCTTTGGCTGCCCAGCAGGAGGCGCAGCAGGAAATTGTATGTCTGTTGAGTACTCAGGTGACAGCACTAGCTGAGGCGTGGAAAGAGACAGGCAAATGCAAGCTGAAGCTGCTTGGAAAGACAGAGAAACTCTTGCAGAGGTTCTGCAGCAGCTGGCGAATACGCGTCAGTATCGACCTAGCAATAGTGGGTTGGTCAAAGCAAGCCATTTTCTTCAGAAAATGACCCCACACGATGACGTGAAAGCGTTTCTGAATACGTTTGAACATACCGCAGACCAGGAGGCGTGGCCTAAGACTCAGTGGGCAGGGTTGGTTGCTCCGTTTCTAACAGGTGACTCTCAGAAAGCGTATTTTGATTTGTCTGCCGAGGATGCCCAGGACAATGAGAAGCTAAAGCTAGAAATTCTCCGCCGTTTAGGTGTCACTCCTGCTTTGCGGGACCAACAAGTGCACCGCTGGAATTACCAACCTAATAAATCTCCCAGGTCACAGATGCATGACTTAATTTATCTGTTACGAAAATGGTTGCAACCTGAGATACTCACGGCACCCCAGATTGTCGAAAGGGTCACAATGGATCGCTTCCTGACAGCGCTGCTGTATGAGTTAAGAAAATGGGTCAGTCACGCTGATCCAAAGTCCGCCAATGAGTTAGTTGAGATGGTTGAACGCTACCTGGCGGCAGAGGTTTTTTTTGGCAGGGGGGTTTGACCCCGAGAACTTGCCTGTAAAGTGGCGTCTGCCCACAGTGGTGGGGAGAGGCGCCGCAACCATAAATGCTGATGCTGGTTTGAAAACGTGGGTGAAGACTAACATGGATACTAGGCTGCTGAAAGATACCCTACCAGGGTCCGGTGTCCAGTGCTGGAGGTGCAAAACTCGGGGGCATGTGGCTGCCAAATGTCCTGTCGTTCCAGAACCTATGGAGTGTGGAGCAGCTCGGCGCCTTTCCTTCTTCGCTAATCCAGCGTGTCTGACATCTGCGCTGGCTCACATGGCACAGGTCAAAGTGGGTGGAAGGAGTGTCCAGGCATGGGTGTTTTGTGCATACATGGTGATCCAAAGAGTTATGGTACAGCGGTGGTCCCCATTGAGAGTCAGGTTGGTGTGACGTCCCATGAGGTTGGAGTATCTAAATCCCTGATGCATAGTGTCATACTAGGACGGGACTTTCCTTTGTTCTGGGACCTGTGGATGGTCGAGTTTCCACCTCTAATTTTCCTAAGTGTGGGGGATGAAACTCCGGCTAGTCTGCCTGACTTTGGGGATTCCGGTTCTGAAGTCTCAGCCAGTAGACTGGCCCCAATTGAGCCTGACCAGTTCCCCTTCTCTGTGCTAGTGGGGGAGTCCGAGAGACCTCAAGAGTCTGTGGAAGAGTTACCTATGCCAGAAATAAACTGTTCTCAAGATAACTTTGGCACATCCCAACTGAGGGACCCAACGTTAGCTCATGCTTGGGAAAATGTTGCTGTGATTAATGGGGTTGCCCACAATAGGGGCTTGGAGAAGGTGTATCCTCACTTTGCTGTCAACCACGATCTTCTTTATCGTGTTGATAATATAAGGGGTGAAGTCGTAGAGCAACTAGTTGTTCCCAAATCGCACAGGAAAGTGGTACTTAACCTAGCTCATAAAAACCCCATGGGAGGACACCTGGCAGCTGAGAACTCAGAAACGGGTACTCCAGAGTTTTTTTTGGCCTGGAGTGTTTGCAGAAATCAAACGATTCTGTGCGTCTTGCCCAGAATGTCAGTTGACGTCCCCTGCACCTCATTACCGGGGACCCTTGGTACCGTTACCCATCATTGAGGTAACTTTTCACCGGATTGCAATGGATTTGGTGGGGCCCCTGGTGAAGTCTGCAAAGGGACATCAATACATTCTTGTGGTTTTAGACTATGCCACTAGGTATCCAGAGGCGGTTCCTCTGCGGAACATGTCAGCTAAAACGATTGCCCGGGAGCTGTTTCATATGTTTGCTAGAACAGGCATTCCCAAAGAGATCCTGACGGATCAAGGAACACCTTTTATGTCCAACGTAATGAAACGTTTGTGTAAGCTGCTGGGTATAAAACAGTTAAGGACATCAGTCTATCACCCTCAAACTGGTGGATTGGTGGAGCGCTTCTACAAAACCCTCAAGAGAATGTTAAAAAGGGTCGTTGAGGCAGACGGGAGAGATTGGGATTGCCTGCTTCCCTATTTGATGTTTGCTGTTCGTGAGGTGCCTCAGTCGTCTACTGGGTTTTCCCCGTTTGAGCTTTTGTATGGGCGACACCCCCGGGGGCTTTTGGATATTGCAAAGGAGTCATGGGAAGAGGAGCCCTATCCCCACCGCTCCATCATGGAACATGTTCTACAGATGCAGGACTGCATCACAGCTGTAATGCCCATAGTACAAGAGCATATGAGACAGGCTCAAGATGCCCAAAGTCGCATATACAATCAGGGAGCCAGACTCAGGGTTTGTCAGCCGGGTGACCGGGTCCTGGTTCCGGTTCCCACCGCGGAAAGTAAATTCCTGGAAAAATGGAAGGGCCCTATGAGGTTGTAGAGAAAATAGGGGATGTCAATTATAAAGTCCACCAACCCGACAAACGGAAAAAAATGCAAATTTATTATGTCAATTTAATAAATGCCTGGAAGGAGCCTTTAGTTTCTATGGCGGCTGAGCATCTCAGTCCTACACTTCAGGGGGGAGTTACTAAGGTGAAGGACTCGGAGACTCTGTCAAGGTACACAAGCCCAAGAGGTAAAGGAATTCCTCCTTAGGAATGCTGATGTGTTTTCAGAGTGGCCAGGTTGCACTCATGTAATTAAGCATGATATTGTACAGATCCACAAGCTCGGGTTCGCTTGAAGCCAAATCGCATTCCTGAAGCCCACAGACAGACAGTAGCCGATGAGATCCAGAGAATGTTGGAGCTAGGTGTTATTGAACCATCCCATAGTGATTGGAGTAGCCCTGTGGTGTTGGTACCAAAACCGGATGGATCCTTGCGGTTTTGCAATGAGATCTCAAAATTTGACGCTTATCCCATGCCACGGGTGGATGAGTTGATAGAAAGGTTAGGTCCAGCCAGGTACATCACCACCCTAGATCTAACCAGAGGTTATTGGCAGATTCTGCTTACTTCAACGGCTAGGGAAAATACAGCGTTTTCTACTCCACAGGGCCTGTTCCAGTATGTGAGAATGCCATTTGGGCTTCATGGGGCCCCTGTCACCTTTCAGAGGTTGATGGATGAAGTCCTCAGGCCACACCGGCACTTCGCTTCGGCGTACCTTGACGACGTAGTGATATTCAGCTCGGATTGGGAAAGTCATCTTCCCAAGGTCCAAGCGGTGGTAAACTCAATTCGGCAGGCTGGTCTGACGGCAAATCCCAAGAAATGTGCCCTGGGCCTTGAAGAGGACGTTTCTGGGCATGGTAGGGTATTACCAGAGGTTTATTCCAGATTTTGCCATCATAGATGCTCCACTTACGGACCTAATCAAAGGCAAAAGCTCAGGGGGAATTTCTTGGAACAAAGATGCTGAGGTTGCGTTCTGTAAACTCAAGGAGGTGTTATGCAGTAGGCCAGTTTTGATCGCTCCTGATTTTAAAAAAAAGTTTGTTGTTCAAACAGATGCTTCCAATGTGGGCCTAGGGGCCGTGTTGTCACAGTTGGTGCATGGAGAAGAACACCCAGTGATAAATTTAAGTAGGAAGCTAACCCCGGCTGAGAAAAACTATAGTATTGTGGAGCGCAAGTGACTCTGCGATACTTTGGAGACTCTGCGATACTATCTGTTCGGCCGTCAAATTCAGTTGGTGACAGATCACTCCCCTCTTACCTGGATGTCACGGGCCAAAGGTCATAATGCAAGGGTGACTCACTGGTTCCTGTCACTACAGAACTATAATTTCTCAGTGGAGCACAGAGCAGGAAAGCTGCAGGCCAATGCTGACGCTCTCTCCCGAACTCATTGTATGTTCATGAAAAGTGTCCGTACCCACGGGTTCGAACAGAGGGAGGGGGTATGAGACAAGGTGTCACAATGTTTGGCAGAGAAAGTGCTGGATGGTGTGTACATTGCACCAAGTTTCCGGCACTTCATGTGTTAAAAGGCTCCAGGAAGGTTTGGTTTTCTTTGTTTCTAGAAGCTTCCTGGAAAAAAGAAAGCCAGTTTAGGGTCCTGGAGCCAGTCAGGGAAGAGTTGGGTGGGTTCCCTGATCACCCGGAGCCAGTCCGGGTTTTACCTGCCTGGGTGGACTGCTCACACAGAGGAACTAATTAGGTTAGCAGACCTGACACAGGAGCTCTCTCTCTGGGAGTGTGGGCAATCTGTTTGAGAAGCTGCAAGCCTAGGAGCTCTGAGAGCGGTCGCTTTTCTATCTAACTACTGAACTGTAAGTTGCTATGTTTTCCCCTTGAAAGTGCTCTCTGTGTTTTGTGTTATGAGTTTAGCTAGTGCTGCCGAGTGAGATAGGCAGGAGCCAGACGGCTATTGTTTGTTTTGGTTTTATTTGTTATTTTGAGCAACTTACAAAATAAACTAGCAACAGTCTGACGCACAAGCTACAAAGGTGTCAGTATTTCTGTTTCTGCCCAAAACAACCCCGCAGGAGGGTGTAACAGTTCACAACACTGTAAACACAGAGGTTATACATGATTTGGAAAGCATGGCTGCTCGTGTTCAAAAAAAATGCCACACCTGTACACATCCTAAGTGTGGTATTGCAGCTCAGCTCCATTCACTTTAAAGGGAATGTGTCATCAGGAAATGACCTATTATTTAAATCCCATTTTTATGTTTAACATATTTTTAAATCTATCTATTCTTTCCTTGTACAATGACCTCTGCACTCTCCCAGAAAAGTCACTGAGGTCCACTCCTGACCATTGTGTCTATGGCCCATGTGGCTGCCATAAAAAATGTTCTTAATGATTCCTAAATGCTGTTAAGAACAACTTAGGCAAGATGGCTGCCCCCATAATCATGGTCAAGAAATAGAGTAAAAACATTTGTAATTAAAAAAATGAAAACAGATTAGAAAAAAAGTTACATGTTACTATCTGTTTTTAACATGCAGAATTTTTTTTTGATAACACATTTTCTTTAAGGCAGCTGGGCTTCAATACTACACGCAACTCATGAGCAGAAGTGATGCAGTTTTTTGGAAGAATGTATCTATTTTTTTCCAAATCCTGGAAACCCTTTTAAATACTTTGGATCTTTAAGTTGTTGAGATCAGCACTGTTCATGAAAAAGGCTAAAGGGGCTTCTACCTCTTTCAACACTGTTTTTCGGTGTGTTGCCTAAAACTGGATAGCAAAGCTGCTTAGTAATTCAAGGGTCACATAGTAAAGCAAACATCACCATACAATAAAGTTATCAAAGTAAATATTTGTATAACATTCTTGTAAATAAAGTAAAAATTAAAAATGGCCTGTTTAAAATTGTTACAAATACCTTTTCAGTTCAACAAGTCATGAGTGAAATGTCTGAGTAATTTTAAACCAACTGATTGTTAATTACTGCGGTCTCTAGAGCCTTTTTCAAGCATGGCTGGCATTGGGAGGTATATTGGGTAATTGCCAATAAATTTAAAGGGCCTCACTGACACTGTTCCCTTTAAGCTACACAGCATTGCACTGTTCAGCTTTCAATAATTCCCCCTTAATGATAGGGTAGAGCTCTCTGCCAGATAATAGAGAGTGTTGTGTAGCCATACAGTAGCTGCAAAGTCCTCTCTCTCCTTCTTGCACTCATCTATATGACTAGTGCAAGAAGGAAACAGGAAGTGGAACAATTATTATGCCCACTTCCTATCACAAGTATAGCCAGAAAGTACTGTGTTGAGGGGGAGCAGTGGCATCACTAGTAGTGATGAGTGAAGTTTTGAAAAATTTGATTTGTTAGAAGTAGCTTTTCTTTGTATGGAGCAGACGCAATGACAGGGAACAGTGATCATGCTGCCCTGTCATTTATCTCCTCAGATGCCACGTTTAACACAGATTGCAGCATCTGAGACTCACATTCAGGTGTTCAGGGGGTTAAGCCGGGGTTAAAAAAAATTACATTCACCTCATCCACTTGCTCACATAAAGACCATCCACTCACATTTTGATGAAAGAAAACCCGCCAAAGGATCTGCAACGAGCATGATGACATCTTTGCGCTTGTGGCGAGCATGATCACATGGTTACGTCTTCACGCTTGTCACAGATCCTTTGATGGGTTTTCTTGGAGTGGACGGCTTCTTCACGATCAAGTGGATGAGGCAAGTATATTTTTTTCATTTTCAGCCACCATTTTAGGAAAAATGTATTCGGTAACACGAAACGCAAGGAAATTCAGCTTTTAGATGCATCACATTTTTTCTAAACTTTGGATCGAATTCCACTTCTTATGCTTTGATTCGCTCAACACTAATCGTGAATATTCGAGAATTCACAAAGATATAGAATATAGTGCTATATATTCGTAACTGCAAATATTCTAGATTTTTTTGTATCAGTAATCTCCCTTCTTGCTTGTGGGCCAATGAGAAGGCTGCAATATCTTTGGCTTAGCAACATCCCTAGCAACCATTAGGAAAGTTGCCTACCCCTTTACTATATAAAAAAAAATCTTCAGCAGCCATTTTCTGCTGTTTTTTTGCAGTTCTGAGAGAGAGAGAGAGAGAGAGCAGTGACATTGCTGTGCTCTGTACTTTCATCTGAATCCTATTCCTTATCCAATTACATTAGATAGTTAGTTAGCTCATATATATATAATACAGATAGTTAGTGGGAGATAGTCAGTGTAGGTTAGATAGTGATATAGTGTAGCTGATAGGTTCAAGTGCAGGGTGTTAGGTAGTGTGATAGGAATTACTGTTTCTCTGCTGTCCATACATACACGCTACAGATATAGTGCTGTGATGTCACAACAATACTTAGTGCACCAATCAGTAATATCTACTCAGACCTGATAAAATGTGAAGTTGCATGAATTGCGCAAAAAATATGCGCATCATTAGTGCCGATTTGCACAATCGCGAAAATAATGACTGGAGAGCATGAATTCTAGAATTCGCTAATTTATTGTGAATATTATGCTAAAAATTCGCAAAATATTGTGAAAACGAATATTGCCTATGCCGCTCATCACTAGACTCCAAGCAAAAATTCAACTGCATCTGCATTCTCAAGCTACAGATACACTTTAATAGTATGGTGGAACAGGGTGCTGTCAACTAACTTCAAGGTCTGCCTTTCTATCTCATAGGCTGCAGATAGGTTTAAGCCTGCAGCATATGATATATACCATCTAGGCATCTCATATGCTTCCAACCTAAAGAGACTGAGAAGATTGGGAGGCAAATATAAATTTTTTGCGGCACATTTTTTCTGGGGGAGAGGAAACAGTAAGGTGGGCTCCATTACTGAGATGGGACATGGCAGGGACTCCATTACCTAGTGTAGGGTTCAAAGGAAACACCATAACTAAGGGATACCAAGGGTTACCATAACTGATTGGGGCACTCAAGAGGAACCTGTCACGGTCTCTCCTGTGACAGGAATCAGAAGATCTAAAAGACTGGCTGCATGTGATGTGATCTGACAGCGTCTGTGGTTTCAATCTTTTGTGTTGTTGCTGGGTATGACCACACCTCTGGTCTCAGGTGTAGCTTAAGTGGTCATTCCTACTCCTCTATTTAGTCTGGCCTCACCCATCATGCTATGTGGTTGATAGCTCCTTTTTGGTTGCGAAGAGCTGGTGTCTGGTTCTCCTCTGAGTTCCTGATCGTCTGCATACCTTGGAGTTAAGTGTCTTTTCCCTATTTCTTGTTTGTGGTTTTCCCCTACCTTTTGGTGTTAGGCCTGACGGAGTCTCCTGTTCCTTCAGCTGAGAAGGAACAGGTCATCTCTTGTCCTGACACTATTTCCAGGGCCCTTTAGGGTCAGATAGGGCCCTAGGTACAAGCGTATGAACATTCCTACCATCAAGGTCTGTTCATACTTATAGTAGTCAGGGCTCGGGTTAGTGATTCACTAGGTGGTGACCTTTCCCGCTTTCCCTAGTTTTCAGGCCTAGTACCTTTTCCCTTCCCTCTTGTGGAGTTATTTACCCACACCACGCCGTGACATAAACATTACAGTGTTGGTTGATGCTAAGGGCGTACCATCACCGAGTGACGGGCACTATATTGGAGTAGGGGACACTAAGAAGCACAATTAAAAAGTAAGGGTACAAAGTGGGTGTAATTACATTGTGGAAGAAACTAAGTTAGTAACAATACTGGGTGGGCAATTATGTGTAGCGTAGCTAAGGGTAGAAGGCACCATTAGTATGGGATTAGTATGGGCGAGCTGTGTTACGGTGTGGGAGACAAATAGATGCACTACTACCATAGGGGCCACTTAAGAGCCATTATTACTGTGTGGTCCACTAAGGAATGCAGGAATATTTTCAGTCTGAAGCAATAAGGTGGTATATCTAAGATTATCATGTGTTCTAAAATTGTTTTCAGGTACAACTACATGGGATGTAGAATGCTCCTCAGGATTTTGCCACAGATCTGCAGCAAAGTCTGCACAAATTATGTGTATTTTGTAGCAAATTTCACCCTCTGAATTGAAAAGGGTGAAATCTATGTTGGAGATCCTCAGCATAGACTATATTTAGTACATGATTGTAGTGTAGAGATGTTTGTATGCTATAGGCTCTTTAATTGGTTGTTTATTATTATCACTTTAACAAATGGAAATAAATGAGATGGGAAAATGTTACTTTTATTTAGTTGCATAATAATTCTGCATTCTGATAGTTCCCCGATAATTATGCACACATAGATATTCTCCTAAGAAAGCCAAAACCTCACTTTTACAGTACTTTCTTAAATATTGCGGTTTCTTAACATTTTGGATTGGCGGCAATGTAGTTGTTCGATAATAACATTAATCCTCAACAATACAATTTATAACAACAAACTAATAATTATGCACACAGTATATACTGTATATAACACCAATTTGTAAAATCAATCGATTTTTCTTATGTTAATGATTTGTGGTAGAAACTGGCAAATTTAACATGCAGATCAAGATATGCCCCACAATGATGCAAATGTATAGGATACAACATATGACACAAGTAATTCTGGTGTCAAAGTTCTAGGCCAGCATATTGTTGATCAAATGGAAATCCTTGATGTTGGTGGCTAATCATTAGACAGTATGGGAGCTTCATGTAAGTCCAAATGTTTTGAGTTCTTATAAGTAGAAAGGGTAGGACCTTCTAATTTATAATACTGTAGTCGGAAACATTTTACGTCTGTTATACAAGCTCACTGTAAGACTCATTATAGCAAATGGCTGTAGCTGGCCATCTGAAAGCTATGAAATTACACCTAAACGGGTCACTGCCCTAGGAAAATTACTGTAAAATAGATGTACTTTATGAAATATTTTTACTCTCCAGATGGAAAACTGATTTACAGTTCACTGTAAAACCATTACATCTAACGAATGACCTGTAGTGGCTGGAAGTTAGATGCTGGATCTTACACTTTATTTTATTTAAGTGCATCACTTTACATTTGTGAATATAAGGCAATAAAAATGTTGTGTGCATACATATCAAACTGACTGCTAGTGGCAAGTGGTGTCAGTGATTTACTATTTCATTTACCTTTGTCTGCCTTGAAAGGAATAAACTTGTCCACTAGTTTACATTTCGCACAAATCTTTCACAGACGGAATTTACAGATGTGTGTCATTTAAGTGTGTCACCTAGCAGCTTACACAACACATCAAAATAATAAAGTAGGGCAAAACTAACTTTCCGTCTGCTTTTTCCTTATGTATTACTAGAGTATAGGGAGAGTTCATAGTTTTATAGCTTTGAGAGGCCAGCACTTTTTACTATAGTGTGCAAGTGCGACCACCCTGCTGGATTACAGTGGTGGTCTTAACCACTGGAAACAAGCAATATATAATGTGATGGAAAAATGAATCCAGCCAGCAAAGGAGACAATATGGACAATCACAATACATTAGTAAGTGTCTTGTATTTAACTTTGCCTACATGATAAATGCCATTTGCTGAAGAGAGACAACCCCTTTAAACTCTGCAGTCCATGCTGTCTAAGATTGCCTTCTCCATCATTACAACAGCTATGTGAAAAAGTTGTCTATTACTTCATGGACAAAGTTTATGCTATCCGGTCTTGCTCCAAAAAAACAACCAAGAATGATATTAACGGTCCACATACCAGTAGCAGTAAAACCTTAACTCCATGGTCTGAATTTGATCTGGTAGGTGAAACAAACATCACAAACATCCTCCAGATTCTTCACCGAACAGGCCTAACATCACTTATGTTGGAATGTGAAGACATGTTGGTTCCAGAAATCTAGAACATAACTGTTTTATGCAATGAGGGATCTTCCCTGATCTACTGAAGCAGCAGTCATTAAGCCCTCCATGAACCTAGATTCTATGAACAGCCTCAGACCTGTCTCTAATCTACCCTTCCTAAGGAAAATTATAGAAAAGGCTGCTGCTATCCTATTAGACAATAGACTATAACAGTCAGGTTATTTCATCTATGACCTCTTCCAGTCTATCTTACATAGAACAAAATCATCACTTACAAGAGTGCTACATGTCCTGGGACAGGGACAAATTCACCATCCTAATAATAATCCTAGACCTTTCAGCAGCGTTTACACAATTGACCATGATATATTAATATACAGACTGAAGGAGTTTTATGAAAATCAAAATGATATGGTTCTTTTTTAACTGACGGACCATGAAGAGTATCTCTTAGCTCATTATCTTCTTCACAAGTTCCTTCAAAATATGAAGTTCCACAGGGCTCGATTTAATCTCCTATGGTGTTTGCAGTCTACATGCTACCATTAGGTAAAATCATTTCAGACACATGCAGGGGCGTAGCTGAAGACTTATGGACCTTGGTGCAGGAGTTTAGCTTGGGCGCACCTTCCCTCAGTGCTTTGTGGCCAGGGGCTGGGAAGCACATAGCCTTCCTGCTGCCTGAGGCAAAAATTAAACCGGCACCTCCCCCATGCCAAATTCTTGAGCTAACCCCTTCCCTCCAGCCAGAGGTGTAACTTGGCCAGCATGCACTTTCTATAATACCCGTGTCTTCTTATGCGGCACAAAGGTCTTTGGGCTCTCTCAGGCTCCTGGGCCCGGTAGCGACTGCTACTTCTGCACCCCCTATGGCTACACCCCTGGACACATGGTCTGGTATGCCATTGTTATGCATATGATAGCCAACTGTATCTGTCCTTTAAGCCTGGAGACAATGACCTATCCCCAGCCATAGTTTCCTTGTGAATTTCAAGAATTGATGAATGACAACTGGCTAAAAGTGAACTCAGACAAAACTGAAGTTCTTCTTGTTGGAGATCAACGCTTGACAGAAAAATGGCAATTTGCACATCCACCACTACTATCGCTGAGAAACATAACCCTCCATAGCTCAGACCATGTACATAATTTGGGTGTAGGTATTGATGGGGAACTGTCTCTCAGGAAACAGATATCAGCCATTATTAAACCTTCATACTTCCATCCGAGGAAGATTGTAAAAATTCAACATCTCATTCCACAAAAGATTTATACACACTGGTAAACACCTTCATACTGTAACCACTAGACTACCGTAATGCTCCCAGACAAAGCAATACACTGCCTTCAGCTAGTTCCAAATGCCGCAGCTAGATTAATAATCAGCCAGCCCTGTCATGCTCTTATAGCCCCAATCATCTGCTGTCTACATCAGCTGCCCATAAAATGAGGAATAGCATTTAAAATGTGCTTGCAAACCTTTAAAGCCATATAAGCCAAACACGGTAGGCCCCAGCTATGTAAAAGAACTACTGTGGCCCTAAACTCTTTGCTGTCCTCTCAGATGAGCAGGAATGAATAAAATCTCCATACCCAGGATCCACCATAAATTTTTTAGAGAAAGAGCCTTCTATCATGCAGCCCAGAACTGTCTTTAACAAGGGGCAAAAGGGGCAGCTGCCCCAGGCCAAGATGCTCCTGGGGGGAAAAAGGCAGCTGCCTCTTGAGCCCTGCTGGCCACTGCCCTGGGTGTCAGGCTGTCAGCTACACAGGGGGGTGCTGCCATGCCATGCCATGCCTGCCTGCCGACATTCCAGGCAGCGAACTGTGAGAGCTGTGAATCTCTTAGGAGAAAGGACCTTAGATGACATCACCACCATGTGACCAGTAACCTAGCAATATTACTGGTCACATGGCTATGAGGTAATCAAAGGTCCTTTCTTTCTATCAGGAGTGTTGCTGCAGGAGAAGTTTGCCATAATTTTGGAGCTTTTTTTGGGAAGATTACATCAGGAAAAGGTGACATGGGCTGTTATGCTAATATACTGTAAGCTACTGTATACTGTGGGGTGCTGTATACTGTGGGGTGCTATACTGCTCTACTGTATACTGTGGGGTGCTGTATACTGTGGTGTGCTATACTGCTTTACTGTAGACTGTGGGGTGCTGTATACTGTGTGGTGTTGTATACTGTGCGGTACTGTATACTGTGGGGTGTGGTACAGTGTGGCGTGCTATACTGCTCTACTGTATACTGTGGGTTGCTATACTGCTCTACTGTATACTATGGGGTGCTGTATACTGTGGGGTGTTGTATACTGTGGGGTACTGTATACTGTGGGGTACTGTACACTGTGGTGCTGTATACTATGGGGTGCTATACTGCTCTACTGTATACTGTGGGGTGCTGTATATTGTGGGGTGCTATACTGCTCTACTGTATACTGTGGGGTGCTGTATACTGTGGGGTACTGTATACTGTGAGGTGCTGTATTCTGTATAGTTTGGGGTGCTGTATACTGTGGGGTGCTGTATACTGTGGAGTGCTATACTGCTCTACTGTAAACTGTGGGGTGCTGTATACTGTGGGGAACTGTATACTGTGGGGTGCTATATACTGTATACTGTGAGGTGCTGTATACTGTATAGTTTGGGGTACTGTATACTGTGAGGTGCTGTATACTGTGAGGTGCTGTATACTGTGGGGTGCTATATACTGTATACTGTGAGGTGCTGTATACTGTATAGTTTGGGGTACTGTATACTGTGAGGTGCTGTATACTGTGGGGTGCTGTATATTGTGGAGTGCTATGCTGCTATACTGTATACTGTGGGGTGCTGTATATATACTGTGGGGTGCTGTATACTGTTGGGTGCTATACTGCTCTACTATATACTGTGGGGTGCTGTATACTGTATAGTGTGGGGTGCTGTATACTATAGGGTGCTATACTGCATACTGTGGGGTGCTGGGGTCCACTGTAACGCTAGTGTGAGCCTAGCCCCGGTCTCCTTCCTGCAGAGCGGTGCCCACTTTCAGCCTGAGCCCAGCTGCCCAGAGCACTGATCCTGAGCCGCTGGAGTCTTAAGAACAGGAAGTATTTACAGTCATTCACTGTACTCTACCAGGTGTGTGGATTTTTTTGTGTGTGTGCTGTGGTGGAGGACGTGATGGAGGGATGGAGGACGTGATTGCATGCTAGGGTGTGGGAAGGCGCGATCCAGGGGGCCCAAGTAAATTTTTGCCCAGGGTCCAATCAATATTAAAGACGACCCTGATGCAGCCCCCCCCCCCCCCCCCCCCCCCCCACTCTCTAGAATGAACTACCCATATCAATAAGAGAAATGTCATCTTTGGACTCTTTTAAAACAAGACTTAAAATGTACCTGTTCAGTTTGGCATTTGAGGGTAAATAACTCATTTGCTTTAATAACTTCTTCACATGACATTATAACAAAACCAATTGTTTGCTCCTGAACTGTGCTATAAGTCCCTAGTGAGAAAAGCGCATTACAAATGTTTTTGTTGTCTGGGTTCAGGATATTGACGGCTTATCCTCAGGACTTTCCTCAGGATAGATCATCAATATTAGACAGGTGGTGGTCCGACTTTTGGCACACATGCCAATCAGCTGTTTGAAGGGGCCTCCTCATTTGGGGAATCTACCAGCACACTCTGTACTTAGTAGTGATGATGCAGGGTATGACAGCTATGTTCTTTTTAGGCCTCATGCACACGACCATAGTTATGGTCCGCATCCGAGCTGCAGTTTTTGCGTCTCGGGTGGGGACCCATTGACTTCAATGTGGCCGCAAAAGATGCGGACAGCACACGGAGTTGATCCGTTCCGAGGCCCCGCAAAAAAAATATAGCATGTCCTATTCTTGTCCGTTTTGTGGACAAGAATAGGCATGTCTACAATGGGCCGCCCGTTCAGTTCCGCAAATTGCGGAAGGCACATGGGCGGCTTCCGTTTTTTGCGGATCCGCGGTTTGCGGACCGCAAAAAACGGCACGGTCGTGTGCATGTAGCCTTAAGTGAAGCGGATGAAGTTACAACACCCTGCACTGATGCTACTAAGCAGACATAGTGCAGGTAGACGGACCAGGGTAAACAAACATGGTAATTTCAAACAGCTGATGCTGGGGTGCCGAGAGTTGGACCAACACCAATCTGATATTGATGATTTATATTGAAACAGACCATTAATATCCTGAATTCGGAAAACCCCTTTAAATGTAATTTGTGATTTTAGGACAGAAACATGAAACTCGACATCCTTTAGTATGCCATAAGAAAGGAAAATAGCCCAGTGTTAGACATGTTTACTAAGTGAATCGGAATAAATTGTAACACTCTTCTGACACCAAATTCTGAAAACAAAATAATAAACAGCCACATTTAAACTTCATATTGTACGTACATTTATATACATCTGTGCCTAAATAATACAGCACGCTATTAATTATTCAGTCAGGCATTACTACTAACTATTATTAAGTCAGCAACTGCTCCTGTTGATTTTGCTACTGTAAAGCACATTAGCAAATAATTTCTGGTTCACGTTACCCTGTATGCATATAAACAGGTGCTAAAAGGATGTTGGTATTACTAATAGAAATGCTACAAATATTGCTTCACAGAGGCAAAACAAATGCTGATCTTCTAGAATTAGTCATTTCCCTCAAGGGACGTGCACAGCGTAAACAAAATATGTGCAGATGCATTTAAACCCTGTGTATTTACAGAATGTCTGGGTAAAAGTGCCACACTTCTTGTTTTTTATGTCTAGTTTAATGAATCGAGAAGATCCATGGCTTTTTTGTCTGCTTTTGTTTTCTAACACACAATTTCCCTACTTGGTGCATAAACAGTAGTGATGAGCGGCATAGGCAACATTCGTTTTCGCAATATTTTCCAAATTTTTTGCATAATATTCGCAATAAATTAGCGAATTCTAAAATTCCTGATCTCCAGTCAATATTTTCACGATTGAGCAAATCGGCACTAATGATGTGCATATTTTTTGCGCAATACATGCAACTTCACATTTTTTCAGGTCTGAGTAGATATTAATTGGTGCACAAGAATTGTTGTAACATCACAGCACTATGTCTGTAGCATTTATGTATGGACAGCAGAACCTATCAGCTACACTATATAACTATTAGTGATGAGAGGCAGGGGCAATATTCGAATTTGCAATATTTTGCGAATATTTGGGTGAATATTCATCATATATTCGCTAATTCAATAATTCACGATTTTTTTCTTGATTGCAAACATCGGCAATGTAATATGCGCGTATTGCGCGCGCAATAAAGGCGTGGGTTACAGTTGCTACATTTTTCAAGCTGCTAGAAGTTTCCTGAGACTGGAGAAAATGGTTGGCACGGCAGAACATTACAATAGCTTTATATGCAGATAGAGTGCTCCAATATATTCGCGACTGTGCAAATCGGCAATTAATGATGCGCATATTTTTGAGCAATACGTGCAACTTCACATTTTAGCAGGTCTGACTACATATTACTGATTGGTGCACTAAGTATTGTCACACTACCTAACACCCTGCACTACACTATATCCCTAGCTAACCTACACTGACTATCTCCCACTAACTATCTGTATTACATACAGTATATAAGCTAACTAGCTAACTATCTAATGTAGTTAAACAGTAAAGCACAGAGCACAGCAATGACACTGCTGTCTCTCTCAGAACTTCATAATACTACAGAAAATGGCTGCTGTTCTTACATAGTAAGGGGTAGGCAACTTTCCTATTGGTTTCTAGGGATGTTGCTAAGCTCAGACAAAGACATTGCAGCCAAACAAAAAAAATCTAAGATATTCTAATACAAATATATATTCTAAATATTCGAAAATTCTTAAAGTGGCGATATTCGCAATTAAAATTTGCGATTTGAATATTCGTGCCCAACACTAATCACTATCTAACCTACACTGACTATCTCCCACTAACTATCTGTATTATATATATATGAGCTAACTAAATCTAATGTAATTGAATAAGGATCCAGATGACTCAGCAAAGCATAGAGCACAGCAAATACACTGCTCTCTCTATCAGAACTGCAAAAAACAGCAGAAAATGGCTGCTGGGGAGGTTCTTATATAGTAAGGAGTAGGCAACTTTCCTATTGGTTGCTATGGATGCAGCTAAGCTCTGACAAAGATATTGCAGCCTTCCCATTGGCCCAGAAGCAAAAAGGGAGGTTACTGATGAAAAAAAATCTAGAATATTTGCAATTAAGAATATATAGCACTATATTCTACATCTTCGCGAATTCTCGAAGTGACGATATTTGCGATAAAAATTTGTAATTAGAATATTTGCGATCAACACTAATAAAGAGTTTTAAGGGTTGTCCGGTTTGAGGAGGAAACCCTTTGGGATCAGACTACAATAAAGAACTGATCAGTACTTACCTAGCATATCCAGCGCCACTCTCGTTCTCTTGGCCAGGCTCTATTTAACCGGCTGCAGTGGCAATGTCACATTGACAACACGTGACCGTTGCAGCTGAGTAAAAAAAGCCTGGCAGACAGAACAGGAGTCAGGGCACTAGATCTGTCAGGGTACTGTTGATTGATCCCTTATAACAGGCTGATTCCCAGGGTTGTCTGGTTTCAGGAAGACACCAGAAACCCCTTTAAGGTCATACAGTATGTGAGCTACATAAGGCCCCTTTCTTGCCACCGTTTTATATTTCCATTGTTCTGTTCCGTTAGGGGAGCAAAACAACAAAAGTAATGGAAGTGCCGGATAAAGCACATAACTTACCTGAAAGGGGCTGATCAGACTCCATTAAGTCTGTTCTGTTCCTGTTTGGAATCCTTATTTTTTTCTTCTGGAGAAAAAAGTCCTACATACAGGACTTTTTATCTGGTCTTTTAGACTGAATCTGTGATGGAGACTCCAAATGGAGCCTCCAATACAGATGTGAACTCGGACTAACCCCTTTTGCACTGTAATCTAGCTAAACCCCCTACACTGGACAGCAGGTAACCTACAAACTGTTCACACTATAATCATAGAACCTTCTCCTTCCCACTAGAGACTTATGGGGTCATTGATCAAACTGGTGTAAAGTAGAACTGGCTAAAGTAGAACTAGCAACCAATCAGATTCCACCTTTCATTTTCCCAAGTAGCAGTCAAAAATGAAAGGTGAAATCTGATTGGTTCTGATTGGCCAGTTCTAATTTACACCAGTTGTATAAATGACCCCATTAGTAATTTACCTATACTTCAGAATATTATGTAGACCTTCAGGGCTCTTTCACATGTAGCAGATTTGTTGCAAAAATGTCTGCAGTCCATTCTGCTCATCTTGTTTTCTCATCTCTAATTCACAACACAATTTTCTATTTATTTAATTAGATTTTAATAAAAAGCTATTGGATAAAACTAGAGACTTTTCAGTGAGAATTTCCATACTTGATGATATTCCTGTTGACAATTTTAGAAGAACCTAAGAGGCTTACTGCTTCTTTAGGCAGCATTCTGTCCAATAAAATAAAATCCTTGCAGACTACATTTAAAAAGAACCTGTCACATTTTGGTGATAAAAAAATGAAAAAAATAAAAAAAATAAAATGTATAAACCAGCACATGCTCAGCAATAGTCATCTGGGCACTTCTGGAGTGGTGAAGAGTCACAATGTTCTAGCTGGGATGACAATCAAGACAGAATGGGTGTCTTAACAGCAAGGACACAATGACTCTTCACCACTCCAGCACAGTTCAAGGGACTCTTGGTGAGCAGTGGATGCTCTTATATAATTCTTTGGGCAGTCTCAGACGAGAGAGCTGACTGCAGAAAATAAGCTCTACAGTATGTGGGGACATTATTCCCTGGCCTGAACTCTGCTTCTGTGACAGGAACTCACGGCGTTATGATGATTTATTATGTTATGTCAGTACAATTAATTATCGAATTCATTTTATTAGATACAGTTCTTACATTTGGTAGCATTAGAGGCAGAACTTGTTAAAAGCTCATTTGCATACCCACTTCCCAGAATTCCACAGGAACGTGCAAGGGGTTAATTGGGGTGATGGGGGGGGGATCTGGGGCTAAATGTATAGTGTTTTGTGCACTTACAGTGATGTGTGCTCTCTGCTGGGACCAACCGACAAAAAGGAACCAGCAGAGAGCACAGAAGCCATTTAACTAGAGTTGAGCGAACACCTGGATGTTCGGGTTCGAGAAGTTCGGCCGAACTTCACGGAAATGTTCGGGTTCGGGATCCGAACCCGAACCGAACTTCGTCCCGAACCCGAACCCCATTGAAGTCAATGGGGACCCGAACTTTTGGGCACTAAAAAGGCTGTAAAACAGCCCAGGAAAGAGCTAGAGGGCTGCAAAAGGCAGCAACATGTAGGTAAATCCCCTGCAAACAAATGTGGATAGGGAAATGAATTAAAATAAAAAGAAAGAAAATAAAAATGAACCAATATCAATTGGACAGAGGTCCCATAGCAGAGAATCTGGCTTCACGTCAGCAGAGAATCAGTCTCTTCATGCCATAGCAAAGAATCTGGCTTCATGTCAGCACACAATCAGTCTCTTCATGCCATAGCAGAGAATCTGGCTTCATGTCAGCACAGAATCAGTATTCATGTCATAGCAGAGAATCAGGCTTCACATCACCCACCACTGGAACAGGCCACTGTCACACATTTAGGCCCCGGAACCCAGACAGAGGAGAGCGGTCCCGTAACAGAGAATCTGGCCTTATGTCAGCGCAGAATCTGTCTTCATGTCATAGCAGAGAATCAGGCTTCACGTCACCCACCACTGGAACAGGCCACTGTCACACATTTAGGCCCCGGCACCCAGACAGAGGAGAGAGGTCCTGTAACAGAGAATCTGGCCTTATGTCAGCACAGAATCTGTCTTCATGTCACAGCAGAGAATCAGGCATCACGTCACCCACCACTGGAACAGGCCACTGTCACACATTTAGGCCACGGCACCCAGACAGAGGAGAGAGGTCCTGTAACAGAGAATCTGGCCTGATGTCAGCACAGAATCTGTCTTCATGTCATAGCAGAGAATCAGGCATCACGTCACCCACCACTGGAACAGGCCACTGTCACACATTTAGGGACAGGCACCCAGGCAGAGGAGAGAGGTCCCGTAACAGAGAATCTGGCCTTATGTCAGCACAGAATCAGTCTTCATGTCATAGCAGAGAATCAGGCTTCACGTCACCCACCACTGGAACAGGCCACTGTCACATATTTAGGCCCAGGCACCCAGGCAGAGGAGAGAGGTCGCGTAACAGAGAATCTGGCTTCATGTCAGCACAGAATAAGTCTTCATGTCATAGCAGAGAATCAGGCATCACGTCACCCACCACTGGAACAGGCCACTGTCACACATTTAGGCCCCGGCACCCAGGCAGAGGAGAGAGGTCCCGTAACAGAGAATCTGGCCTTATGTCAGCACAGAATCTGTCTTCATGTCATAGCAGAGAATCAGGCATCACGTCACCCACCACTGGAACAGGCCACTGTCACACATTTAGGTCCAGGCACCCAGGCAGAGGAGAGAGGTCCCGTTACAGAGAATCTGGCCTTATGTCAGCGCAGAATCAGTCTTCATGTCATAGCAGAGAATCAGGCTTCACGTCACCCACCACTGGAACAGGCCACTGTCACATATTTAGGCCCCGGCACCCAGACAGAGGAGAGCGGTCCCGTAACAGAGAATCTGGCCTTATGTCAGCGCAGAATCTGTCTTCATGTCATAGCAGAGAATCAGGCTTAACGTCACCCACCACTGGAACAGGCCACTGTCACATATTTAGGCCCAGGCACCCAGGCAGAGGAGAGAGGTCGCGTAACAGAGAATCTGGCTTCATGTCAGCACAGAATAAGTCTTCATGTCATAGCAGAGAATCAGGCATCACGTCACCCACCACTGGAACAGGCCACTGTCACACATTTAGGCCCAGGCACCCAGGCAGAGGAGAGAGGTCCCGTAACAGAGAATCTGGCCTTATGTCAGCACAGAATCTGTCTTCATGTCATAGCAGAGAATCAGGCATCACGTCACCCACCACTGGAACAGGCCACTGTCACACATTTAAGCCCAGGCACCCAGGCAGAGGAGAGAGGTCCCGTTACAGAGAATCTGGCCTTATGTCAGCGCAGAATCAGTCTTCATGTCATAGCAGAGAATCAGGCTTCACGTCACCCACCACTGGAACAGGCCACTGTCACACATTTAGGCCCCGGCACCCAGACAGAGGAGAGGTTCATTCAACTTTGGGTTGCCCCGCAATATAATGGTAAAATGAAATTAAAAATAGTATTGAATGAGGAAGTGCCCTGGAGTAGAATAATATATTGTTAAGGGGAGGTAGTTAATATCTAATCTGCACAAGGGATGGACAGGTCCTGTGGGATCCATGCCTGGTTCATTTTTATGAACGTCAGCTTGTCCACATTGGCTGTAGACGGGCGGCTGCGTTTGTCTGTAATGACGCCCCCTGCCGTGCTGAATACACGTTCAGACAAAACGCTGGCCGCCGGGCAGGCCAGCACCTCCGAGGCATAAAAGGCTAGCTCTGGCCACGTTGACAATTTGGAGACCCAGAAGTTGAATGGGGCCGAACCATCAGTCAGTACGTGGAGGGGTGTGCACAGGTACTGTTCCACCATGTTAGTGAAATGTTGCATCCTGCTAACACGTTCCGTATCAGGTGGTGGTGCACTTAGCTGTGGCGTGTTGACAAAACTTTTCCACATCTCTGCCATGCTAACCCTGCCCTCAGAGGAGCTGGGCGTGACACAGCTGCGTTGGCGACCTCTTGCTCCTCCTCTGCCTTCGCCTTGGGCTTCCACTGGTTCCCCTGTGACATTTGGGAATGCTCTCAGTAGCGCGTCTACCAACATGCGCTTGTACTTGCGCATCTTCCTATCACGCTCCAGTGTAGGAAGTAAGGTGGGCACATTGTCTTTGTACCGGGGATCCAGCAGGGTGGCAACCCAGTAGTCCGCACACGTTAAAATGTGGGCAACTCTGCTGTCGTTGCGCAGGCACTGCAGCATGTAGTCGCTCATGTGTGCCAGGCTGCCCAGAGTTAAGGACAAGCTGTCCTCTGTGGGAGGCGTATCGTCATCGTCCTGTGTTTCCCCCCAGCCACGCACCAGTGATGGGCCCGAGCTGCTTTGGGTGCCACCCCGCTGTGAACATGCTTCATCCTCATCCTTCTCCACCTCCTCCTCATCCTCGTCCTCCTCGTCCTCCAGTAGTGGGCCCTGTCTGGCCACATTTGTACCTGGCCTCTGGTGTTGCAAAAAACCTCCCTCTGAGTCACTTCGAAGAGACTGGCCTGAAAGTGCTAAAAATGACCCCTCTTCCTCCTCTTCCTCCTGGGCCACCTCCTCTTCCATCATCGCCCTAAGTGTTTTCTCAAGGAGACATAGAAGTGGTATTGTAACGCTGATAACGGCGTCATCGCCACTGGCCATGTTGGTGGAGTACTCGAAACAGCGCAACAGGGCACACAGGTCTCGCATGGAGGCCCAGTCATTGGTGGTGAAGTGTGTCTGATCCACAGTGCGACTGACCCGTGCGTGCTGCAGCTGAAACTCCACTATGGCCTGCTGCTGCTCGCACAGTCTGTCCAGCATATGCAAGGTGGAGTTCCACCTGGTGGGTACGTCGCTTATGAGGCGGTGAGCGGGAAGGCGGAAGTTATGCTGTAGCGCAGACAGGCGAGCAGCGGCAGGGTGTGAACGCCGGAAGCGCGAACAGACGGCCCGTACTTTATGCAGCAGCTCTGACATGTCGGGGTAGTTGCGAATGAACTTCTGCACCACCAAATTCAGCACATGCGCCAGGCAAGGGATGTGCGTCAAACCGGCTAGTCCCAGAGCTGCAACGAGATTTCGCCCATTATCGCATACCACCAGGCCGGGCTTGAGGCTCACCGGCAGCAACCACTCGTCGGTCTGTTGTTCTATACCCCGCCACAACTCCTGTGCGGTGTGGTGCCTGTCCCCCAAACATATGAGTTTCAGAATGGCCTGCTGACGTTTACCCCGTGCTGTGCTGAAGTTGGTGGTGAAGGTGTGTGGCTGACTGGATGAGCAGGTGGAAGAAGAGGAGGAGGAAGCTGAGTAGGAGGAGGAGGAGACAGGAGGCAAAGAATGTTGCCCTGCGATCCTTGGCGGCGGAAGGACGTGCGCCAAACAGCTCTCCGCCTGGGGCCCAGCCGCCACTACATTTACCCAGTGTGCAGTTAGGGAGATATAGCGTCCCTGGCCGTGCTTACTGGTCCACGTATCTGTGGTTAGGTGGACCTTGCCACAGATGGCGTTGCGCAGTGCACACTTGATTTTATCGGACACTTGTTTGTGCAGGGAAGGCACGGCTCTCTTGGAGAAGTAGTGGCAGCTGGGAACAACATACTGTGGGACAGCAAGTGACATGAGCTGTTTGAAGCTGTGTGTGTCCACCAGCCTAAATGACAGCATTTCATAGGCCAGTAGTTTAGAAATGCTGGCATTGAGGGCCAGGGATCGAGGGTGGCTAGGTGGGAATTTACGCTTTCTCTCAAATGTTTGTGAGATGGAGAGCTGAACGCTGCCGTGTGACATGGTTGAGATGCTTGGTGACGCAGGTGGTGGTGTTGGTGGTACATCCCATGTTTGCTGGGCGGCAGGTGCCAACGTTCCTCCAGAGGCGGAGGAAGAGGCCGAGGCGGCGGCAACAGCAGCAGAAGAGGCCGAGGCGGCGGCAGCAGCAGAAGAGGCCGAGGCGGCAGCAGCAGAAGAGGCAGCAGGGGGAGCCTGAGTGACTTCCTTGTTTTTAAGGTGTTTACTCCACTGCAGCTCATGCTTTGCATGCAGGTGCCTGGTCATGCAGGTTGTGCTAAGGTTCAGAACGTTAATGCCTCGCTTCAGGCTCTGATGGCACAGCGTGCAAACCACTCGGGTCTTGTCGTCAGCACATTGTTTGAAGAAGTGCCATGCCAGGGAACTCCTTGAAGCTGCCTTTGGGGTGCTCGGTCCCAGATGGCGGCGGTCAGTAGCAGGCGGAGTCTCTTGGCGGCGGGTGTTCTGATTTTGCCCACTGCTCCCTCTTTTGCTACGCTGTTGGCTCTGTCTCACCACTGCCTCTTCCTCCGAACTCTGAAAGTCAGTGGCATGACCTTCATTTCATGTGGGGTCTAGGACCTCATCGTCCCCTGCATCGTCTTCCACCCAGTCTTGACCCCTGACCTCCTGTTCAGTCTGCACACTGCAGAAAGACGCAGCAGTTGGCACCTGTGTTTCGTCATCATCAGAGACGTGCTGAGGTGGTATTCCCATGTCCTCATCATCAGGAAACATAAGTGGTTGTGCGTTAGTGCATTCTATCTCTTCCACCCCTGGTGAAGAGCTAGGTGGATGCCCTTGGGAAACCCTGGCAGCAGAGTCTTCAAACAGCATAAGAGACTGCTGCATAACTTGAGGCTCAGACAGTTTCCCTGATATGCATGGGGGTGATGTGACAGACTGATGGGCTTGGTTTTCATGCGCCATCTGTGCGCTTTCTGCAGAAGACTGGGTGGGAGATAATGTGAACGTGCTGGATCCACTGTCGGCCACCCAATTGACTAATGCCTGTACCTGCTCAGGCCTTACCATCCTTAGAACGGCATTGGGCCCCACCAAATATCCCTGTTAATTCTGGCGGCTACTGGGACCTGAGGTAGTTGGTACACTAGGACGTGTGGCTGTGGCAGAACGGCCACGTCCTCTCCCAGCACCAGAGGGTCCACTAACACCACCACGACCATGTCCACGTCCGCGTCCCTTATTAGATGTTTTCCTCATTGTTCCCGTTCACCACAATTTTGAGAATGGCAAATTTGGGAATAGTTTTTCAACTCAGAAAAAAAAATTTGCTTTTACGGTCACTACAAATAACTTGACCAGCTTAAACAGTACAGATTTGCTTGAATAGAAATGTGAGACCTGTTTTTTTTTGCACTGTGTGACAGGTTAAGGTTTAATCTCAGAATCAGACTTCTATCTGCACGGTAGCGTGTGTCTTAGGTTTTTCTGAATGACACTATCAGTACCTTCAATGTAAGATATCCTTTTTGGGATAGATTTCAAGTAGGCCTCAAATACCAGAAACTAGTTATTTTGAGAATGGCAAATTTGGGAATAGTTTTTCAACCCAGAAAAAAAAAAGGGCTTTTACGGTCGCTACCAATAACTTGACCAGCTAAAACAGTACAGATTTGCTTGAATAGAAATGTGAGACCTGTTTTTTTTTGCACTGTGTGACAGGTTAAGGTTTAATCTCAGAATCCGACTTCTATCTGCACGGTAGCGTGTGTCTTAGGTTTTTCTGAATGACACTATCAGTACCTTCAATGTAAAATATCCTTTTTGGGATAGATTTCAAGTAGGCCTCAAATACCAGAAACTAGTTATTTTGAGAATGGCAAATTTGGGAATAGTTTTTCAACCCAGAAAAAAAAAAGGGCTTTTACGGTCGCTACAAATAACTTGACCAGCTAAAACAGTACAGATTTGCTTGAATAGAAATGTGAGACCTGTTTTTTTTTGCACTGTGTGACAGGTTAAGGTTTAATCTCAGAATCCGACTTCTATCTGCACGGTAGCGTGTGTCTTAGGTTTTTCTGAATGACACTATCAGTACCTTCAATGTAAAATATCCTTTTTGGGATAGATTTCAAGTAGGCCTCAAATACCAGAAACTAGTTATTTTGAGAATGGCAAATTTGGGAATAGTTTTTCAACTCAGAAAAAAAAAGGGCTTTTACGGTCGCTACAAATAACTTGACCAGCTAAAACAGTACAGATTTGCTTGAATAGAAATGTGAGACCTGTTTTTTTTTGCACTGTGTGACAGGTTAAGGTTTAATCTCAGAATCAGACTTCTATCTGCACGGTAGCGTGTGTCTTAGGTTTTTCTGAATGACACTATCAGTACCTTCAATGTAAGATATCCTTTTTGGGATAGATTTCAAGTAGGCCTCATATACCAGAAACTAGTTATTTTGAGAATGGCAAATTTGGGAATAGTTTTTCAACCCAGAACAAAAAGTGTGCTTTTACGGTCACTACAAATAACTTGACCAGCTAAAACAGTACAGATTTGGTTGAATAGAAATGTCAGGTCTATTTTTTAGGCGCTTGGTGACAGGCTCAACTTGCCCCTGATGTAGTATATGGCCAAAAAATAACCACACTGTTGATGGTTAAATGCACTTGGGTGACACAGGCTCAGCCTGCACCAGATGTAGTATATGGCCAAAAAATAATCAGACTGTTGATGGTTAAATGCACTTCGGTGACACAGGCTCAGCCTGCAGCTGATGTAGTATATGGCCAAAAAATAACCAGACTGTTGATGGTTAAATGCACTTCGTGGACACAGGCTCAGCCTGCAGCTGATGTAGGATATAGCAAAAAATAACCACACTATTGATGGTTAAATACACTTGGTGATAGCTTGTGCTGGCGCACCACAAGTCACAAAATGGCCGCCGATCACCCCAGAAAAAAAGTGATCTAAAAACGCTCTGGGCAGCCTCAAAAAAGTGAGCAAGTCAATACTAGCACTTCAATGATCCACAGCTGCAGATCGATCACAGAATGAAGTCTTTTGGAGGAGTTAATCACTGCCTAATCTCGCCCTAACATCGCAGCTGCAACCTCTCCCTATGCTTCAATCAGCAGAGTGACGTGCAGCGCAACGTGACCCAAGCTTATATAGAGGCTGGGTCACATGCTGCACTGGCCAATCACAGCCATGCCAATAGTAAGCAAGGCTGTGATGGCCTCTTGGGGCAAGTAGTATGACGCTTGTTGATTGGCTGCTTTGCAGCCTTTCAAAAAGCGCCAAGAAAGCGCCGAACACCGAACCCGAACACAGACTTTTACGAAAATGTTCGGGTTCGGGTCCGTGTCACGGACACCCCAAAATTCGGTACGAACCCGAACTATACAGTTCGGGTTCGCTCATCCCTACATTTAACACATTATATTTATAAATATAATGTGTTAGATGGCTTCTGATTTGATTTTTTAAAAGTCACCAACCTGCCAGCGATGATCATTGGCTGGCAGGCTGGTGACGAACTTCTCCTCTAACATGCGCGGGCCGGCTATGCTCGAAATCTCGCGTTTCGCGAGAGGACGCATCGGCACGTCCAGGAGGAATAACCCAGCCGCCGCCAGGATGCAATCCTGCGTTCGGCGGTCCTGAGGAGGTTAAATAAGTCTCAGGCATTAGTAGAGTGCATCTTATTATCATCCTAAATTTTGGTCCCATTTTATGAATCTCTGCTGCTAACCTTATTTTCTTTTTTTAAGTATTTAAGGCTCTTTTCATACAGACAGCAGAGCAATCTAGCAGGCTGCTCCGGAGGTCTAGCTGGATAATGCCGCTCAGTGTCAGAGCCCATTGACTATAAAGGGAACTGATGGGGTTCTGGCAGCTCCCTGGCATTTATGCCAGGCTTCAGCTGGACAAAAACTGTTTTGTGCAGCGATATGGTCTATGGGGTCCAGCAGGCATGCGACACTATCTGGCTATGCTGGATCTGGAGGCCTCCGACACACAGTTAATAACATAGTTGCATGGCTAATATGGTTGAAAAAACACATACTGTAATCCATCAAGTTCAACCACGGGATAGGTGGGGATGATAATTTTAGAAAAGGGCAGTGAGTCTTTACACATTTTCATAAGCATTAATGTAATTTACTTTTAAAATTTCACCTAAAACCTTTTTAAAACTATTCCTGCTGTGACCACGTCCTGAGGCAGTCTATTCCACGGATTCACAGTTCTTACAGTAAAGAAGCTTTGACGCTTCTGGAGACTGAACTTTTTCTTCTCCAGTCGGAGGCAGTGCCCCATTGTCTTTTGAGGGCATTTTACATGGAACAGTTTTTCACCAAATTGTTTTGTATGGCACATTTATATAATTGTATAGGTTAATCATGTCCTCCCTTAGACGTCTCTTCTCAAGACTAAATACATTTAATTATTTTAATCTTTCCTCATAACTAAGACCCTCCATGCCCCTTATCAGTTTAGTTGTTCTTCTTTGTACTTTTTCCCGTTCCAAAGCATCCTTTCTATGGACTTCTGACCAGAATTGAACTGCATATTCCAGATGGGGCTGCAACAACGTTTTGTAAAGTGGTAATATTACATCCCTGCCCCGTGAGTCCATGCCTCGTTTAATGCATTACAATATCCTGGTGGCCTTAGAAGCAGCTGATTGACATTGCATGCTGTTATTTAATCTACGAGGACACCCAAATCCTTCTCTACAAGTGACTCTTCCAGTGTTAGTGCCCCTAGGACATATGATGCACAGAGATTATTAGTACCAAGATGCATAACTTTACATTTATCCACATTGAACTTAATTTGTCATGTTGATGCCCAATAACTCAGTATCCAAATCAGCTTGTAGTTTATGGACATCTTCGCTAGACTGCTCAGTATTACATAGCTTGGTGTCATCTGTAAAAATAGAAACAGTAGTATTAATCCCATCCTTGATATCATTAATAAATAAATTAAATAATAAGGTACCCAGTACTGAACACAGGGACCATTCTCAATAAGAATTATTAACCACAACTCTCTGGTCACGGTCCTTCAGCCAATTTTCAATCAAATTGCAAACTATACTTTCCAAGCTTTTATACCTTATTTTACCTGTTAAACATCTATGAGGGATATTATCAAATGCATTATTATGCCGATTATGTGAAAGATGTAGAGAAAGACTCCTCGATTCCACTTCTTTGCTTTAAGTGCAGTATTTTATTATTGCATAGGCGGTTTTCCAGTTTACATATTAAACGATTTTCGGCATATAGCCTTCCTCAGATAACTGGAATAATTTACAAGATAAGGCAATAATTAATGATATTGGGCGGGGTCCGGGCCGGAAGTTGAGGAAGTGGTGATGCTGTGCTATTACTGCGCATGCGCCGGGGTGTGAGAGGCTGGGGTGCCGGAAACTACAAAGATGCACCCGCCATCTTTGTAGTTCCCGGCGCCCCAGCCTCTCGCACCCCGGCGCATGCGCAGTAATAGAGCAGCATCACCACTTCCTCAACTTCCGGCCCGGACTCTCTCCTCCTCCCCCTGCGTACAGTGCCGCCTCGCTCTGCCCATGGCGCCGCCTACCGCCCTATGGTCTACTTACTACACCAGAAGGAGGGGACAACAAGCCATCACATAGACCCTGCCCCTTATTTTGGCACACACGTCCATCAAACACCCCTTTTAAGGACCAGGGCTGCGCTCCCAATCATGGCACCAAAAAACAGGGCAAAAGGTATGAGCGAACCCGAACTTAAAAGTTTGGGTTCGGTGTTCGGCGCTTTCTTGGCGCTTTTTGAAAGGCTGCAAAGCAGCCAATCAACAAGCGTCATACTACTTGCCCCAAGAGGCCATCACAGCCTTGACTACTATTGGCATGGCTGTGATTGGCCAGTGCAGCATGTGACCCAGCCTCTATATAAGCTTGGGTCACGTAGCGCTGCACGTCACTCTGCTGATTCAAGCATAGGGAGAGGTTGCTGCTGCGACGTTAGGGCGAGATTAGGCAGATTAACTCCTCCAAAAGACTTCATTCTGTGATCGATCTCCAGCTGTGGATCATTGAAGTGCTAATATCGACTTGCTCACTTTATTTAGGCTGCCCAGAGCGTTTTTAGATAACTTTTTTCTGGGGTGATCGGCGGCCATTTTGTGACTTGTGGTGCGCTAGCACAAGCTACCACCAAGTGCTTTTAACCATCAATAGTGTGGTTATTTTTTGCTATATCCTACATCAGCTGCAGGCTGATCCTGTGTCACCGAAGTGCATTTAACCATCAACAGTCTGGTTATTTTTTGGCCATATACTACATCAGGTGCAGGCTGAGCCTGTGTCACCCAAGTGCATTTAACCATCAACAGTGTGGTTATTTTTTGGCCATATACTACATCAGGTGCAGGCTGAGCCTGTGTCACCCAAGTGCATTTAACCATCAACAGTGTGGTTAATTTTTGGCCATATACTACATCAGGTGCAGACTGAGCCTGTGTCACCCAAGTGCATTTAACCATCAACAGTGTGGTTAATTTTTGGCCATATACTACATCAGGTGCAGGCTGAGCCTGTGTCACCCAAGTGCATTTAACCATCAATAGTGTGGTTATTTTTTGCCCATATACTACATCAGGGGCAAGTTGAGCCTGTCACCCAGCGCCTAAAAAATAGACCTGACATTTCTATTCAACCAAATCTGTACTGTTTTAGCTGGTCAAGTTATTTGTAGTGACCGTAAAAGCACAGTTTTTGTTCTGGGTTGAAAAACTATTCCCAAATTTGCCATTCTCAAAATAACTAAGTGGTTTATGTTATAGGAGGCCTACTTGAAATCTATCCCAAAAAGGATATCTTAGATTCAAGGTGCTGATAGTGTCATTCAGAAAAACTTAACACACACGCTACCGTGCAGATACAAGTCTAATTCTGTGATTAAACGTATACCTGTCACACAGCGCAAAAAAAAATAGGCCTCACATTTCTATTCAACCAAATCTGTACTGTTTGAGCTGGTCAAATTATTTGTAGTGACCGTAAAAGCACAGTTTTTGTTCTGGGGTGAAAAACTATTCCCAAATTTGACATTCTCAAAATAACTAAGTAGTTTATGCTATATGAGGCCTACTTGAAATCTATCCCAAAAAGGATATCTTAGATTCAAGGTGCTGATAGTGTCCTTCAGAAAAACTTAACACACACGCTACCGTGCAGATACAAGTCTAATTCTGTGATTAAACATATACCTGTCACACAGCGCAAAAAAAAATAGGCCTCACATTTCTATTCAACCAAATCTGTACTGTTTGAGCTGGTCAAGTTATTTGTAGTGACCGTAAAAGCACAGTTTTTGTTCTGGGGTGAAAAACTATTCCCAAATTTGCCATTCTCAAAATTGTGGTGAACGGGAACAATGAGGAAAACATCTAATAAGGGACGCGGACGTGGACATGGTCATGGTGGTGTTAGTGGACCCTCTGGTGCTGGGAGAGGACGTGGCCGTTCTGCCACAGCCACACGTCCTAGTGAACCAACTACCTCAGGTCCCAGTAGCCAGCAGAATTTACAGCGATATTTGGTGGGGCCCAATGCCGTTCTAAGGATGGTAAGGCCTGAGCAGGTACAGGCATTAGTCAATTGGGTGGCTGACAGTGGATCCAGCACGTTCACATTATCTCCCACCCAGTCTTCTGCAGAAAGCGCACAGATGGCGCATGAAAACCAAGCCCATCGGTCTGTCACATCACCCCCATGCATATCAGGGAAACTGTCTGAGCCTCAAGTTATGCAGCAGTCTCTTATGCTGTTTGAAGACTCTGCTGCCAGGGTTTCCCAAGGGCATCCACCTAGCCCTTCCCCAGAAGTGGAAGAGATAGAATGCACTAACGCACAACCACTTATTTTTCATGATGATGAGGACATGGGAATACCACCTCAGCACATCTCTGATGATGACGAAACACAGGTGCCAACTGCTGCGTCTTTCTGCAGTGTGCAGACTGAACAGGAGGTCAGGGATCAAGACTGGGTGGAAGACGATGCAGGGGACGATGAGGTCCTAGACCCCACATGGAATGAAGGTTGTGCCACTGACTTTCACAGTTCGGAGGAAGAGGCAGTGGTGAGACCGAGCCAACAGCGTAGCAAAAGAGGGAGCAGTGGGCAAAATCAGAACACCCGCCGCCAAGAGAATCCGCCTGCTACTGACCGCCGCCATCTGGGACCGAGCACCCCAAAGGCAGCTTCAAGGAGTTCCCTGGCATGGCACTTCTTCAAACAATGTGCTGACGACAAGACCCGAGTGGTTTGCACGCTGTGCCATCAGAGCCTGAAGCGAGGCATTAACGTTCTGAACCTTAGCACAACCGGCATGACCAGGCACCTGCATGCAAAGCATGAACTGCAGTGGAGTAAACACCTTAAAACAAGGAAGTCACTCAGGCTCCCCCTGCTACCTCTTCTGCTGCTGCCGCCTCGGCCTCTTCTGCTGCTGCCGCCGCCTCGGCCTCTTCCTCCGCCTCTGGAGTAACGTTGGCACCTGCCGCCCAGCAAACATGGGATGTACCACCAACACCACCCCCTGCGTCACCAAGCATCTCAACCATGTCACACGGCAGCGTTCAGCTCTCCATCTCACAAACATTTGAGAGAAAGCGTAAATTCCCACCTAGCCACCCTCGATCCCTGGCCCTGAATGCCAGCATTTCTAAACTACTGGCCTATGAAATGCTGTCATTTAGGCTGGTGGACACAGACAGCTTCAAACAGCTCATGTCGCTTGCTGTCCCACAGTATGTTGTTCCCAGCCGCCACTACTTCTCCAAGAGAGCCGTGCCTTCCCTGCACAACCAAGTGTCCGATAAAATCAAGTGTGCACTGCGCAACACCATCTGTGGCAAGGTCCACCTAACCACAGATACGTGGACCACAGATACGTGGACCAGTAATTTACCCTAACTGCACACTGGGTAAATGTAGTGGCGGCTGGGCCCCAGGCGGAGAGCTGTTTGGCGCACGTCGTTCCGCCGCCAAGGATCGCAGGGCAACATTCTTTGCCTCCTGTCTCCTCCTCCTCCTACTCAGCTTCCTCCTCCTCTTCTTCCACCTGCTCATCCAGTCAGCCACACACCTTCACCACCAACTTCAGCACAGCCCGGGGTAAACGTCAGCAGGCCGTTCTGAAACTCATATGTTTGGGGGACAGGCACCACACCGCACAGGAGTTGTGGCAGGGTATAGAACAACAGACCGACGAGTGGTTGCTGCCGGTGAACCTCAAGCCCGGCCTGGTGGTGTGCGATAATGGGCAAAATCTCGTTGCAGCTTTGGGACTAGCCGGTTTGACGCACATCCCTTGCCTGGCGCATGTGCTGAATTTGGTGGTGCAGAAGTTCATTCGCAACTACCCCGACATGTCAGAGCTGCTGCATAAAGTGCGGGCCGTCTGTTCGTGCTTCCGGCGTTCACACCATGCTGCTGCACGCCGGTCTGCGCTACAGCGTAACTTCGGCCTTCCTGCTCACCGCCTCATATGCGATTTGCCCACCAGGTGGAACTCCACCTTGCACATGCTGGACAGACTGTGCGAGCAGCAGCAGGCCATAGTGGAGTTTCAGCTGCTGCACGCACGGGTCAGTCGCACTGCGGAACAGCACCACTTCACCACCAATGACTGGGCCTCCATGCGAGACCTGTGTGCCCTGTTGCGCTGTTTCGAGTACTCCACCAACATGGCCAGTGGCGATGACGCCGTTATCAGCGTTACAATACCACTTCTATGTCTCCTTGAGAAAACACTTAGGGCAATGATGGAAGAGGAGGTGGCCCAGGAGGAAGAGGAGGAAGAGGGGTCATTTTTAGCACTTTCAGGCCAGTCTTTTCGAAGTGACTCAGAGGGAGGTTTTTTGCAACACCAGAGGCCAGGTACAAATGTGGCCAGACAGGGCCCACTACTGGAGGACGAGAAAGACGAGGATGAGGAGGAGGTGGGGGAGGATGAGGATGAAGCATGTTCACAGCGGGGTGGCACCCAAAGCAGCTCGGGCCCATCACTGGTGCGTGGCTGGGGGGAAACACAGGACGATGACGATACGCCTCCCACAGAGGACAGCTTGTCCTTACCTCTGGGCAGCCTGGCACACATGAGCGACTACATGCTGCAGTGCCTGCGCAACGACAGCAGAGTTGCCCACATTTTAACGTGTGCGGACTACTGGGTTGCCACCCTGCTGGATCCCCGGTACAAAGACAATGTGCCCACCTTACTTCCTACACTGGAGCGTGATAGGAAGATGCGCGAGTACAAGCGCACGTTGGTAGACGCGCTACTGAGAGCATTCCCAAATGTCACAGGGGAACCAGTGGAAGCCCAAGGCGAAGGCAGAGGAGGAGCAAGAGGTCGCCAACGCAGCTGTGTCACGGCCAGCTCCTCTGAGGGCAGGGTTAGCATGGCAGAGATGTGGAAAAGTTTTGTCACCACGCCACAGCTAACTGCACCACCACCTGATACGGAACGTGTTAGCAGGAGGCAACATTTCACTAACATGGTGGAACAGTACCTGTGCACACCCCTCCACGTACTGACTGATGGTTCGGCCCCATTCAACTTCTGGGTCTCCAAATTGTCCACGTGGCCAGAGCTAGCCTTTTATGCCTTGGAGGTGCTGGCCTGCTCGGCGGCCAGCGTTTTGTCTGAACGTGTATTCAGCACGGCAGGGGGCGTCATTACAGACAAACGCAGCTGCCTGTCTACAGCCAATGTGGACAAGCTGACGTTCATAAAAATGAACCAGGCATGGATCCCACAGGACCTGTCCATCCCTTGTGCAGATTAGATATTAACTACCTCCCCTTAACAATATATTATTCTACTCCAGGGCACTTCCTCATTCAATACTATTTTTATTTTCATTTTACCATTCTATTGCGGGGCAACCCAAAGTTGAATGAACCTCTCCTCTGTCTGGGTGCCGGGGCCTAAATGTGTGACAGTGGCCTGTTCCAGTGGTGGGTGACGTGAAGCCTGATTCTCTGCTATGACATGAAGACAGATTCTGTGCTGACATAAGGCCAGATTCTCTGTTACGGGACCTCTCTCCTCTGCCTGGGTGCCGGGGCCTAAATGTGTGACAGTGGACTGTTCCAGTGGTGGGTGACGTGAAGCCTGATTCTCTGCTATGACATGAAGACAGATTCTGTGCTGACATAAGGCCAGATTCTCTGTTACGGGACCTCTTTCCTCTGTCTGGGTGCCTGGGCCTAAAAGTGTGACAGTGGCCTGTTCCAGTGGTGGGTGACGTGAAGCCTGATTCTCTGCTATGACATGAAGACAGATTCTGTGCTGACATGAAGCCAGATTCTCTGTTACGGGACCTCTCTCCTCTGCCTGGGTGCCGGGGCCTAAATGTGTGACAGTGGCCTGTTCCAGTGGTGGGTGACGTGAAGCCTGATTCTCTGCTATGTCATGAAGACAGATTCTGTGCTGACATAAGGCCAGATTCTCTGTTACGGGACCTCTCTCCTCTGCCTGGGTGCCGGGGCCTAAGTGTGTGACAGTGGCCTGTTCCAGTGGTGGGTGACGTGAAGCCTGATTCTCTGCTATGACATGAAGACAAATTCTGTGCTGACATAAGGCCAGATTCTCTGTTACGGGACCTCTCTCCTCTGCTTGGGTGCCGGGGCCTAAATGTGTGACAGTGGCCTGTTCCAGTGGTGGGTGACGTGAAGCCTGATTCTCTGCTATGACATGAAGACAGATTCTGTGCTGACATAAGGCCAGATTCTCTGTTACGGGACCTCTCTCCTCTGTCTGGGTGCCGGGGCCTAAATATGTGACAGTGGCCTGTTCCAGTGGTGGGTGGCGTGAAACCTGATTCTCTGCTATGACATGAAGACTGATTCTGTGCTTACATAAGGCCAGATTCTCTGTTACGGGACCTCTCTCCTCTGTCTGGGTGCCGGGGCCTAAATATGTGACAGTGGCCTGTTCCAGTGGTGGGTGACGTGAAGCCTGATTCTCTGCTATGGCATGAAGACTGATTCTGCGCTGACATGAAGCTAGATTCTCTGCTATGGCATGAAGAGACTGATTCTCTGCTGACATGAAGCCAGATTCTTTGCTATGGCATGAAGAGACTGATTCTCTGCTGACGTGAAGCCAGATTCTCTGCTATGGGACCTCTGTCCAATTGATATTGGTTCATTTTTATTTTTTTAATTTTTATTTTAATTCATTTCCCTATCCACATTTGTTTGCAGGGGATTTACCTACATGTTGCTGCCTTTTGCAGCCCTCTAGCTCTTTCCTGGGCTGTTTTACAGCCCTTTTAGTGCCCAAAAGTTCGGGTCCCCATTGACTTCAATGGGGTTCGGGTTCGGGACGAAGTTCGGGTCGGGTTCGGATCCCGAACCCGAATATTTCCGGGAAGTTCGGCCGAACTTCTCGAACCCGAACATCCAGGTGTTCGCTCAACTCTACAGGGCAACTGCCTACATCCTACAAGCGCCCACTGGCCACACAGCCCCCATACAATGGACCACAGCAGTCCATACTGAAATATTAGCACACAAGCGGCTCATCCAGGTAAGAATACCGACATCCCTCAAGTTACCATTATCCCAGCAAGGTCTGCATTCTGTCGATCCAAACTTGCTCTTAACTTTAATACTCTACCCAACATGCCTATACCCCGTGTTCTATTTTGCTTAATATATGAATATATGAATTATGTTTCATACTAGTGCTGTCACAGCAATCCATTATGAAACGCTTGACTATTTCCAGTGTAGCAGTTTAATCCTATCTAGGTGTGTAATGTCATTCCCTTAACATATGGTCTTAATGTACTTCGGCATTCTACCACCATCCAGATTTACCTGAGGACATCCTCCCACGAACACTTATAACCACCCGGGACTCTTCACTTGACCATGATGTCTATCCACTAATTTAAATCTTGCACTGTATAAATATCACTATTTTCATTGTAATTATTGCACTGTCATTAATTATTGCCTTATCTTGTAAACTATTCCAGTGATCTGAGGAAGGCTATATGCCGAAAAACGTTTAATATGTAAACTGGAAAACCGCCTATGCAATAAAATACTGCACTTAAAGCAAATAAGTGGAATTCAGGAGTCTTTCTCTACATTACAACTCCGCCTGGGAACCGTCTCCTGACACCCACACAATTTCTCCATTCAGAGTGTGATCCAACTATTAACTGATTATGTGAAGGAGGCCTTACTTGACCCAGATGTGTTTTTTGACTACTATTTTGTCTCAAAATCTTGTTCTACATCAGAACCACACCACAGGAGAAATGCTTGTCTAATCGCCTACTCATTATATCTGTGTTTTCAGTTACCCAAGGTTTGCAAGGCAATAAATATGGTGAAGTCCTGGGGCCAACTGATACCTGCAAAAAAGAAATCGTCTAAGGGTAAGAAGAGTGGTAAAGGAAAAATAAGATCTACTGGGCTCAGCTCAGTCCTTGGTCATCATCTTGGTCCTTGATCCTTGGTCAACCTTGCAAAACCACATAGTACTATACTATTGTTGTTATACTTGAAACTTGAAATTGTTCATATATTAGGAAATTGTAAACTAAAGCAATAGTCAGATTTTTATATCTATTTTTCCATAGAGAGCTATTGATGTTTTTCTGCCACTTTGAGAATTGAAAGTAGACTCTATTGCCATATTTGTCTCTTTTGAATTTGCTTCTTATCAACTGGTGACCAGCTGTCGCTTTATTAACAGTACATGCTGACAAACTGACAGATGGCTGTCAATTGCGGAGAAGAAAGTGACAATGTGGTTGTTGATCCTGTTGTTACAAAAATGGCAACTGCAGTAAAATTGGAAAACACCAAGATTCATGTAAAGACAAGAAAGTATAATTAATGATTTTCAGCTATGACTTTAAATTTACTAATATATGCCCATATTGTGTTAGCAGTTGAAATATTTTTTTTATGGATAGTTTTGTAGACTGGGGTTAAGTGAATGATTTTAAATAAATATACCTATAGTTAGATACCGTTTCGGAGTGCGATGCCTAGAGCCCATAAGTAAAATTCATTTTTGGGGGCCCAGTGCACAGATACATCCAAATACTACCTACTCACACAATGGGAGCAGCAGCAAGATGCTGAAGATGATTGATTATGCGTGGCCCGGCAGTGACTTCAAGAAGACAGGTCCCTGCCTCTGTGCCTAGAAGTCTTCTCTGCCACATGATGCATCTACAGTAAGAAATTGGACAGTCTCTTTAATCTAACCAGTTTTTTTATATGGACACATAGGCTGGTTGAGATTGTGTTAACTGCCTATTCGTATGTAGTGCAGTCAATCTACTGTGCAATGTGCCACTTGTGCAAGGGTTGGAGGACTGGGTGCTCACCTTAGCTCAGGGGCCCTGTGGGCCATTCCTAGCCTGGTTGGATAATTAAAATAGCAGTCTGCCCATCTGGTTGCGTTGTACTGGGGCAAAAATTAACAGCATGGAATTGGTTATCTAAAACCTGCAACCACTAACTCCAAACCAGACCATCTGAACAGATGCTTAATGGAGTGAAGAGTTGGAGCTTTCTTTGTGAGCTGTTTCAAGGTAGGACTTCAAATTTGTTGTTTTGGAACCTTAATGCCAAATTTTCTGAATAGAAGGATATTGGTGCAATGGGGTCTGTCAGATACCAGAGCTATCCATCGTATGATGAATCTAGCACTGTGCCATGGTTTTTAGCATTAACAAAAGCCATTATACTACTGTGAACATAGCCATACATAAAATAATTTTGGGACTGTACTTTCTTAAGCAAAACTCTTTTAGACTGTAGATAGGAAAGTAAGCATAACCTACGGTATATTGGAATATCGGGTGTGCTTTCTAGAAAACAACTTTAGATTTAGTTAAAATATTAAAATTAGTTCAAATTCTCATTTTTTATTTCAATATAAAATAAATGTATTTTTCAGCTGGTCAAATGTTTAACTAGGCTATAATTAACCACAAACATGTTAGGTAATCATGTCCTCAGTGAGCTTTTTTATTATAATAATAATAATAATAATAATAATAATAATAATAATAATAATAATAATAATAATAATGGAACAGAGTGAAATGGAAAGACTGGTGCATCTGCATAACATGACAATTCTTCACTCATAAAAATGTAAGACTAATTGAATTGCTTCAGTTTGATGTAAGCTATGGCACATTCATTTTGAGAGTATGGAATAATTATTTCTTTCTATTAAGGCACATTGATAGAATATGTCCATCCTGAAGCCAATTGATCATTTATTTTCAGATTTATTAATGTTTCTTTATCTAGGACTTAATTAAATGTGTGTTGTGTGACTTCCAAACATTATTGAAAGGAGAAACGTGCAGTGTAGAGCAAAGTAATCATGGAAATTACATTAGTTAATTCCAGCAGTTAATGATTTTATCTAGAAATAAATAAAAATATAAATGTGTTATTATAACCTTATATGAATGTCCTTGTAAAAACAAAAGCATGTACAGTATCTGTCTGCTCAAAGTTACTCCAGGGAAGGTTGAAGCCAAAATGCCTGTTCTCCAGATGAAGAATAAAAGAGACAATGATATTGGTGATTAGAGATGAGTGAATCGAAGCTGACTAAGTGGAATTCGATCCCAATTTTAGGAATTATTCGATTCGCACCGAATTAGAATTTCCTCATGCTTCGTGGTAACGAATCAAATTTTTTCCTAAAATGGCTGCTGCACATGTTTGGACATCAAGCAAGGAACTCTGGGAACGAGGGATCACCCACAATGCCATGCATGCAGCCAATAAGCAGCCAGCCAGCCCTGTGATGTCACAGCCTTATAAATAGCTTCAGCCATCTTGGATTCTGCCATTTTCCAGTGTACTTAGTGCAGGAAAAGATGTTAGCAGGCGCTAGGGACAGTGCTAGGAAAGACTTGAAAACTTATATTTTGCTCAATAGAAGTTCAGGGAAAGAGCATTAGAAGTAAAGGGAAAGGATAGGGAGGAATTATTCCACAGTATTGAAGCAGAACAGGGTTCAGTAGGGGAGTTTACAGCCTGGGTAATAGAAACAATCCTATTACACCGTGCTGCACTGACTGCTGATCCAAATTTCTATTATACTGCTGCTAATTTCAGGTATGCAATACCTTGGTATTTCCAGCAAACCATTCTTGTTATTGGGGTCTTATTAGCCCTTGTGCAGTGAAAAAATAAATAAATATATATATATGTTCTAAAACCTTTTTTGTCGTGTATTAGTGGGGGAAAAAAGGGGGGCTTATTAGTCGTTGTGTGTTAAAGTGAGAATATTATAGCCCTTTTAGGCATGTATTAGTGGCAAAAAAATTATATTATTTACCTGTCACAGTCGTTACCTCTGGCTGTGACCTTTTGTCTACGCTCTCGCTGCAGCTCCGTTCCTGTGTGTTGTTTGTGGTTCTTTATGGGTTAGCTCCCCTGTGTCCCTTTTAGGAGTTAATCCTCTCTGTCTGCTCCATGGGTGTGGCCTCTGCACTCACGGAATCTGTATATAAGGGTGATTTTCCCTTAGTTCTGGGTCAGCTCTTATGTGTTTGTCCTGTCTTTCTCTTGGTTTGTATTTTGTCTCCCATGCTGCCTACCCATGGGATCCGTGTCTGTCTATGTTTTGTGAGTTCGCCTTCTTGCTCATTGTCGTCCTTTCTCCTGTGTTTCTGTTATCAGGGTTGCCAGTTATGTTTGAGTTCCCCTGTGTTTATTATTATGTCTTTATGCCTCTGCCCTTATTTGTCTTGCCTATCTTGTATTGTGCCTGTCTTCCCCTATTTCATATCCGTTCCTCCGTATGGAGGGTTCTGTCTCTGCTTTAGGGGATATTCTGTTCAGCAAGCCCTTGCTGCACCTTTCTTTGCAGCAGAGTGCCATGGGCAAGGCCATGCATTTTACTTCTGGTGGAACAAGTCCTCCTCTGCTCATTGTCACTCCGGTTTCCTTGCTATGTACTCCTGCTTGTGTTATTAGTTGCCCTGTCTGGAGGAACCGCGGGGTCAAGATGGCGGCCCTGTGCTGGAAGATAGAGGCGGGCAGCATGTGGCTGGCCTGGAGTCGTCTTCAGCCCCTGCGGTGGTGGCCCCTGGTGGCGAAGCTGCGGTACTGCAGGCTTGGAGGACTGCGATGACGGGGGAGGGCACAGGTGGTGCTGAAGAACCTCGGACGTCCAGAGGAGAGGGCTGCGACGGTCAAGCTCCACTGCATCACGTTGCGGCTGGTGGAATCACAGCGTCCACGCAGCTAGGTGAGGCACATGGGGATTTCCCTTTAAAGGTTTCTTGTATTGGGGGGGCTCAAGTAGTCGTGAAGGGTCCTGGGGCGGCTGTCGCGGGGAGTCTCGGAGAGTTGTTATTGGGTTTGCGGGATTTGGTTAAGGGGTGAGTAGGGACTGGGCCAGCATCCGGGCGCAGTTGCCTGCGTGGGGTTTACCGGTGCTTGTACCAGCGGGTAGTAGTGGGACAGGGGTGACGGGGGGTGAGGCGGCTGGAAGCGTGGCTAGCGGATTGTCGGGGGCGGTGTTGCAAAGCTCGGCTGATAAGGAAGGGGAAAAGGAAGGGGCTAGGGAGAACAGGGTACCTCGGCTGGATGATGCAGCAAAGGGCGAGGTTTATGTGTGCTTTGAGGGGCCTCTGGGGGCCCATTTGAAGCCTGAGTTAAAAGAGAAGATTTGGAAAGGGGAGTATGTGGATATATTCTCGTTACTCCCACTTGAAAGATTTTATTTGGATAGGGATCGGAGGGTGGATAAAAAAGAAGAGGAGGATAAATGGCGGTACCGGCTGATTCCACGGACGTTTTCTATCTCGTTGCAGGTGTTTGTGATCCTGGCTAGCGTGATTGGGGAGAAAGCGCCTGAGAACTGTTCTGCACTGTTTTGCTACCTGGATGCGTTGGGGGAGGCGTACCGGGTATACAGGGCCAGGGATGGCTGCGGTATGATGAGCAGTTTCGACAACGTAAAGCGGTACGTACGAGCATCCGGTGGGAACACAAGGACATTACCTTTTGGATGCGGGTGATGGCTCTGACTAGGGCAGGGCAGTCCTTTCTGGGAGGAGCTGGGGGATACGGGCAATAGGAGCTCTCGGCAGCCTCTCAAAAGGGGTTATGTTTCCTGTTCAATGAAGGGGGATGAAAATATGGGGACAGGTGCAAGTTTAAGCAGGAATTTTCTTCATGCGGGGGGAATTACGGGGCACAGAGGTGCTTCAAGGGACGCAAGGGGAGGAGTTGGGGGGATGCAGCGGGGAAAGGGGCGGATGCCAATTTGGGTGGCCAAGATGGTGCTGTTTCTAAGCAGGTATCCGAATGCGGCGGCGGCTGAGTTCCTTTTGGCGGGTTTTAGGGAGGGTTTGGGGAGGGTGGGGTTCGGAAAGGGGGGAGGAATCTGAGGTCGGCAGTGGAGTTTCCGGGGGTGTCTGAGAAGTTGCAGAAAGAAGTGGAGTTGGGTCGCATGGCAGGTCCCTTTAGGGAGCTGCCGATGCCGGAGTTACGGGTGTCGCCACTGGGTGTGGTACCAAAGAGGGAGCCTCACAAATTTCGTCTTATCCATCACCTTTCTTTTCCAAAGGGGGGTTCGGTTAATGACGGAATTGCGCCGGAGTTGTGTTCAGTGGTTTACACATCATTCAACAAAGCAGTTCATTGGGTTAGGGAGTATGGGCGAGGGGCTCTTTTAGCCAAGGTAGATATTGAGGCGGCATTTCGTCTTTTGCCTGTGCACCCTGAGTGTCAGTATTTGCTGGGTTGTTTTTGGGATGGGTTGTTCGGTTTTGTGTGCCTATTTTGAGTCGTTTAGTACGTTTCTGGAATGGGTGGCTCGGAAGTGGTCGGGCTGGGGTTCTATCATCCATTCTTCGGATGATTTTTTGTTCATCGGGCCACCGAAATTGAGGGGTTGTTCGGATATGTTACGCTCTTTTGAGGTTATGGCGCACAGTTTTGGGGTTTCCTTGGCATCTACTAAAACGGAGGGCCCTACTACCGCATTTTTGGGGGATAGTTATTGACACGGTGGCGATGGAGTGTAGGTTGCCTGAGGATAATGTGGAGGATTTACAGCAGGTGTGGTGGCGGCATGCGGGCGAAAAAAGTTGCGGCTGCGGGAGGTTCAGTCGTTGTTAGGAGAGCTCAATTTTGCGTGCCGTATCATGCCCATGGGGCAGATTTTTTGTAGAAGGTTGGCTAGGGCAACAGCGGGAGTCCAGGCCCCTCATCATTTCGTGCGGCTACATCGGGAGCTGCGGGATGATTTGGGGGTGTGGGCATCCTTTTTTGAGTCGTATAATGGGCGTTCGTTGTGGATGGAGGATGTGATGAGGGCAGCGGACCTCGACTTGTTTACGGACACGGCAGGGGGGTATGGTTTTGGGGCTTATTTGCAGGGTCAGTGGTGTGTGGGGGAGTGGGCAGCGCAATAGAGAGATGAGGGTTGGGTGACGTATCTGGTGTTGTTTAAGCTCTTCCCCATTGTGGTGGCGGTGGTTATTTGGGGGGATTTTTTCCGGAATAAAATGTGCGCTTCCATTGCAACAATCTGGGGGGGGTGTAGGCCATTAATCACCTTTCGGCCTCGTCTCCGCCGGTTTCTGCGCTTGCTGCAGCGCCTGGTTTTGGTTTGTTTGTCTTTGAATGCTTGGATAGTCGCGGCCCATGTTCCTGGAGTGGATAATTCAATTGTCTTATTTCCAGTGGGACCAGTTTGGGGTGCTGGCTCCGGAGGCGGACGTGGAAGGAACAGGCTTCCCTCAGGAATTGTGGAATCTGCCAGTCGGTCGGTAGACGAGTTGGTGAGTGGGTCGTTGTCGTCAGGTACCTGGGCGGCGTACGAGAAGGCATGGGATCTGTGGGGTACGTGGAAGCTCGTTTTCAGGGGTGTGGGCTAGAGGATGGGGTTTTATTGCTGATGTTTGTGGGGCATTGCAGGGAGGAGGGATGGTCAGTATCCAGAATGAACAAGTTTATGGCTTGGGTGGCGTTTGGTTGTAGGAGCCGGGATGTGCAGGATGTTACAAAATCATTTTGAGTGGTACAGGCGCTGAAGGGTTGGAGGAGGTCGTCGGCTGGCGTGGATCAGCGCCGGCCGGTCTCCTTTGAGTTGTTAGGTGAGCTGTTTGTACAGTTGGGGCAGGTTTGTGGGTCGGTAGGAGAAGAGAAGTTGTTTAGGTTGGCTTTTTCTCTAGCATTTTTTGGGGCATTGCGTATTGGGGAATTGGTTAGCCCAAGCAGGAGTCGCGCTGGTGTTTACAGAGGGAAGATGTGGTCTTGTTTCACGATAGGATTGAGTTTTGTATCAGGAGTTCAAAAACTGACCAGTTGGCTAGGGGATGTAGAGTGGCTTTGCTTCCTGTAGAGGGATCGATTGCGTGCCCTGTAAGGTGTCTTAGAGAGTTTGGGGTGCGGGGTGTTGGGGTAGAGGGGCCGCTGTTGGTTTATGAGGATGGATCATTCTTGTTGCGTTTTCAGTTCATAGCTGTTTTAAGAGGGTGTTTAAAAAAATCTGGTAGGGACCCCTTGCTATTTGGGAGTCATTCATTCCATTTTGGGGTGGCTACTCAGGTGGCTCGTAGGGGTTTGGGGGATGACGTTATTCGTCAGATTGGGCATCCATTGGGTTTCGATCGTACGTCAGGCCGGCGTTGTTATGAAAGTAGTTGGTTTGGGGGGGATGAGTCAGGTTGGGGGGGGCAGCCTTCTTTTGTTGACTTTGTGTTTTTGTATTTTGCAGGTGGTGCGGCTTGTCTGGTTTGGATTATGGGCCACTCCTATGTTTTTTTGGGGGCATTGCGGGCGAATGTCAGGCAGGATGGAAGGCAGCTGAGTTTTCCAAGGGAGGTAGCGGTAAATAGGTGGTTGGGGTTGAGGGGCATAGGGTGGAGTAGGGTGCTACCAGAGTTCCACCGGTTTGCGAGATTAGATACTTCCCCAGGGGTCTTAGTGTTGCATATGGGGGGTAACGACTTGGGCGTGCGTCCTTGCAGGGAGCTCGTAAAGGATATAAAGTTCGACCTGCTTTGGCTGTGGGCGCAGTTTCCAGATGTAGTGACGGTTTGGTCTGACATTGTGCCGAAGAAGCAATGGAGGGAGGCCAGGTCAGTGGAACGGTTGAAAAAGGCACGGATTAAGGTCAATAGGGCGGTGGGCCGTTTTGTGGGGAGGAATGGCGGTGTTGTAGTGAGACACAGGGAGCTTGAGGCGGGGGGGGGGGGGGGGCTTGTCACGGCGGGGAGTGGGGGAAACCCCCCACCGTGCGGTGTCAAAGGGAAAAGGTGATCAGCCAGGCCATAAAGGAGTAATAAGGGAGCAGGTCACCTCCTACAACATCCCTAATGCTCTCCCTGACTCCTCACCATATGAGCGGACCCCGATGGTGGGACGGCTCATACCCTGGATACCTAATATCCTGAGTCGCCCTGGAAATCCCTCACTTAGGAGCAGGGGAGATACGACCTGTTCATCCCAGTCATGGAGGAACAGGAGTCTCTATCTGAGGCCAGGCTGCAAGGAGAGGGGAAAACATACAGCATATGGAGATGGCAGGTAAGCGAAACCCATAACACACTTACCTGCCACAGACACACTGACTGGAACCCGTGCACTAGTGCTGCAGTCCACACCAACATTAAAGGACACAGCACACACCACAAACCACACAGGAACCCAGGAACCCATAGCTGCAATAACATGAGGCAGGGGAATGAATAATAAACATACTGGACACCAAACACCACCAGACATGTAACACCAAACAAGAAATACAAACACCCTGAACATCACCCACTCCATACAAATAAAGACAGGAAGGGAAGGAGACACCGGGATAACATTGAACATCTATTACCACAAGGGTGGCCCTCACTGGACAGATGGTAAAGCCAGGAGCAGTGAACCACCAGCACACACCAAGCCTGGAGGAACACAAGAGCTACAGGCTTCCAGCAGACTAAATAGCCCTAGCAGCCACACCCACAAACACATAAACCCAGTGTTCACAAAACACTAGGAAGGGAGTTAACCCTTCCAACACCAGACAGAGGAAGGAAGCCACTTAAAGTGGAAGTGCACACACAAGCAAACTAAGCCACACGTTGCCACCGGCAACAGCATGCGTGGCAACCATGTCACGGCAATCACCCAGAAGGCCGAGACCCTGCCACCGCATGCTCTCACAGCAACACGTTGCCGTGGGCAACTGGAAGTGTGGCAACAGTGTCACAGCGTACACCATAGGCTGTGACAGGGCGTTTTGGAGAAGTGATGGGGTGCACCTCAATGCGGTGGGTATTGATATGTGGTGCGTAGGATTGCAGGACGGGATTGAGGTGGCTTTGCGGGTGTGGAGGGACGCAAGGGGGTGAGGTATTTCCTCTCTTGGGTTGTGGGCGGTGGGGGGTCCTTGTAGTTAGTGGTTATGGTGGCTTTGGGGTGGTGGGGAGGGAGCCAAAGGAGGCTCTGGACTCCCCAGGGATTGGTTTATAGAGTGGCGTATGGCGGGTATCTGCCTTCGTTGTTTCCCATGGTTACCGGTTCTGCCTCTGAGCTGGCGTTTAACGGCTAGAGGTAATTTTAAAGGGGGCGCGCGGCAGTTACCCGTCAGGTTTACGGGGCTCCAAGGACTCCCCCCGTGATTTTCAACAGGTTCTAGGTTGGTTGGGTTCTGGGGGCAGGCCTTCAGGTGGGAAGGCCTTGGGTATGGTGTTATTTAATATTAATATGTTATTTATGTTTAATAAAATGGCTGCTGTGGCCAATAAAATCCACCTTTTGTTGTTGAGTCTTATTGAGAAAATGGGGTATGGGCAGGGTGAACGAATTGACAATACGCTAGTCATGTGATTTGGTAGCCAAAAGCAGGAGTGGGTACAAAACACAGAAAACCTGCAAATATTCCATTCATATGTCATCTCTGTTTTGGATCCACTCCTGTTTTATTTTTGGCATTAGCAATACTGTTGGATCACTGACCAAATGCTGACCGAGTGAAGGCGGATGCTCCACAGACAGGATCTGTTTATTGTGGGTTATTGTTCTGATGGATGACAGAAAGGGCAAAATAATCAGTGATGTCGACACAAACATTTTGCTGACACCCTCTCCTCTCTGTCGGGGGGCTCTACTTGTGTAAGCGTTTAATAGAACAGGTTCTGTAGGCATCTAAGTGGAATCAGTTGACGACGGTGTAAAAGGAGTGCGCTTCTTCTTGACTCTAACATCGACCTGTAAGGCTAAGTTCTTAGTAAGGGTACTTTCACACTAGCGTTTTTCTTTTCCGGCATAGAGTTCCGTCACAGGGACTCTATACCGGAAAATAACTGATCAGTTTTATCCCCATGCATTCTGAATGGAGAGTAATCCGTTCAGGATGCATCAGGATGTCTTCAGTTCAGTCTTTTTGACTGATCAGGCAAAAGAGAAAACCGTAGCATGATACGGTTTTATCTCCTGCAAAAAAAACGGAAGACTTGCCTGCATGCCGGATCCGGCATTTTTTCCCATAGGAATGTATTAGTGCCGGATCCGGATCCGTCCTTCCGGTCTGCGCATGCACAGACTGAAAAAAAGGTGAAAATAATTAATGCTGGATCCGTTTTGCCCGATGACACCGGAAAGACGGATCCGGAATTTCAATGCATTTTTTCGACTGATCAGGCATTTTTAAGACTGATAAGGATCCTGATGAGTCTTACTAATGCCATCAGTTGGCATACGTTTTGCCTGATCCGGCAGGCAGTTCCGGTGACGGAACTGCTTGCCGGTTCTCTCTGCCGCAAGTGTGAAAGTACCCTTATTTGGTCAGTTTTGGCCCAGTGATGTTGCTATCATTAGCAAGTGCAGCATCTAAGCTATGAAACAGGATTCCAGCACTTCTCCAATCATTTCCCCATGACATAATGGCAGGGTTCAGAGCAGTTGTCAACCCCTCATGTTGGCCATGTTAAGACACCAAAACAAACCTCTTACTACTATTAATATTATTTTTAATTCTTTATGCAGTATAATGCAGAATTTTCTCTAATACTTGCTCTGATTGTACAAACTATATTCTGTAGATGCAATCTAGTTTATTTCTGTCTCTGATGTATTTGATAAATCAGAAGAGACCATAAAAAGACATGAGTCCATCAAGGAATGGGATTTCGGAAAGGAAAGTGAGAACTACACTTCTATACATTAACATAAGCATTCAAGTGGTTGTCTGCTTATCCTGTATTGCCTGCCGGGAAGTACACCCAAATCCTTCTCTGCAAGTGACTATCCCAGTGTCACTCCTCCTAGGACATATGATGTACGGAGATTATTAATATTTCCCAGATGCATAACATTACTTTTATCCACATTGAACCTCATTTGCCAAGTTGATGCCCAGAGTGTCCAAGTCAGCTTGTATTTTATGGACATCTTCCACAGACTGCACAGTACTACATAGCTTGGTGACATCTGCAAAAATAGTAACAGTGCTACTAATCCCATCTTCTATATCATAATTAAATAAATTTAATATTAGAGGACCCAGAACTGAACCTTGGGGTACACTACTTATAAAGTGGGACTATTCTGAATAGAAATCATTGACCACAACTCTCTGGACATGGTCCTTCAGCCAGTTTTTACTCCAATTGCAAACTAAATTTTCTAAGTCTATAGACCTTATTTTATCTATTAAACGCTAATGAAGGACAGTATCAAATGATTTTGCAAAGCCTAAAAGCATAATATCCACAGTTGCCCCTCTGTCCAGGCTTCTGCCCACCTCGTGTCATGTGTATAGGCTGTTGTGTGTGTGAATAGCATCATCTATACAGTGGGGTGTGTGTGTGTATAGGATGTCTTTTATATAGTGTGTGGTGTATGTGTATAGGATGTCTTCTATATAGTGTGTGGTGTATATGGCAAGTGTAATTTATATACTGTCTATATAGGGTAAGTGTAGCCTATATAGTTTTTGAATACGCTGTGTAGTCTGTATAGTATGTGTGTATAGAATAAATCTAGCCTATATAGCAGGAATCAGCAACCTTTAGCGCTCCAGCTGCTGTGAAACTACAACTCCCAGCATATAAACATGCTCGGCTGTTTGTCTAACTCTCATAGAAGTGAATGGAGCATTCTGGGAGTTGCAGTTTTTACAGCAGCTGGCGAGCCGGAGGTTGCTGATCCCTGCTATATAGTAGGTGTGTATAAGGTAAGTTTAGTCTATATAGCCAATAGAAAATTCCGCACAGAGTGTCATTTATCCTAAAACCAGCCCTGGTGTAAGATGCAATGAGCTCTTCCATCAGTAAAGATGGAAGCATTCATTGCTAGAGCTCTGGGGAGCTGGCAGTCTTTTCGCTTACTCACCGCTCAGCTCCCCGCACTCATTCCCTCCTCCAGGAGCAGTCTGCTCCCTGCTTCACCATTCCACCCTGCAGGCACAAATCATGCTGTTGGACTGTACATTCCTGTCTGTGGGCATAAGTACTGTGAGGGGGGCACAATGTAAGCATAACTACTGTGAAGGGGCTCTTTCCTTCCTCCCTCCAGGACTAGCTGTCTTCTCCCTGTTTCCCCATTCAGCCCTGCAGGCACAGATCACAATGCTGGACTGTGTAAGTGCAGGCCCGGGAATCTGCTTGTGCACCTCTCCAACATACTGCTGGAGCGGGAGCAGGGTAATGCCAGAGGTGATCTGAACATCAGGAACCGGACAAGTGAATATTTATTGTTTTGTTTTTTACATTTTATTAACACTGAGGGGGCACAGTGTGTGCATTACTATTGTGAAGGGGTAAGAGAGAGGTATTACTAACTGTGAAGGGGTATAACCAGAGGCGGATTAAGTGCATGAAAGGCCCGGGGCTGTCTACCCAACTTGGGCCCCTCCCTCCATTTTAATTTAGTTTTTCTTTTTGTATGAAGAGGCTGCGGTGCTTCATGAGCGCCACAGTCTCTTCCTAGGCCATATGACATCTTCAGACTAAAAAAAATACCTCAAATTACCCCAAATTGGGTCCTTAACTGAAAAATTTGGTCACCAAATTTAAAATACATATAATTATAATAAAAAAGACATGGAGGAGAATACAGCACCACATACCTCTTACATCCAGTGACATCTCCTGTCATGTGGACCTTCTCTTTCCTCTTCTCCTCCATTTGACCCAGACCACCATGGCAAATTCTTTCAGCCACATCTCATCTCTACAGTTTGTAACACAGTCACGTTAGATTTCTACATTTTTCCATCAACCTCCCCATCCTGGTGTCCCCACAGTGTCATCCTGCTGCCTCCCCCAATACTGTGCCCGTTGTGCTCCCCAATGCCCCAGGTACTATACTGCTGAAAAAATAGTGACCCTAATAGACATAATTGGAGTCATTTATCAAACTGGTGTAAAGTAGAACTGGATTTCCAAAAGAGCTGTCAAAAATGAATGGTGGAACCTGATTGGCTGCTATGGGTAACTAAGCCAGTTCTGCTTTACACCAGTTTGATAAATTACCCCAATTGTTCCTATAGTGTCCACAGCAGCTATAATGTCCCCTAGAGTGCCCCCAGTAATAATACCACCCTCTATTGTGCTCCAGACAATAATCCCTGTATAGTGTCCCCAAAAATAATAGAATTGCCCTACAGTGCCTCCCCAATAGCAACACCCCCATATAGTAATTTCCACCACAGTGCCCCCACATAGTAATCCCCCCATAGTAATTTGCCCCCACACAGTAATTTCCCCCAAACTGCCCCCATATAGTAGTTTGGCCCCACACAGTAATTTCCCCTACATAGTAATGTGCCCCACACTGCCCCCACATTGTAATTTCCCCCACACTGCCCAATATAGCAATTTCCCCCCACTGTCCCCACATAGCAATTTCCCCCCACTGTCCCCACATAGAAATTTCCCCCCACTGTCCCCACATAGCAATTTTCCCACACTGTCCCCACATAGCAATTCCCCCACATAGCAATTCCCCCACACTGTCCCCACATAGCAATTTCCCCACATAGCAATTTCCGTCACACTGTCCCCACATAGCAATTTCCCCACACTGTCCCCATATAGCAATTTCCCCCACACTGCCCCCACACAATAGTTTCCCCCACACTGCCCCCACATAATAATTTGCCCCCACACTGCCCCCACATACAAACCGGATTCCAAAAAAGTTGGGACACTAAACAAATTGTGAATAAAAACTGAATGCAATGATGTGGAGATGGCAAATGTCAATATTTTATTTGTACTAGAACGTAGATGACAGATCAAACATTTAATCCAAGTAAATGTATCATTTTAAAGGAAAAATACGTTGATTCGGATTTTCACGGTGTCAACAAATCCCAAAAAAGTTGGGACAAGTAGCAATAAGAGGCTGGAAAAAGTAAATTTGAGCATAACGAAGAGCTGGAAGACCAATTAACACTAATTAGGTCAATTGGCAACATGATTGGGTATAAAAAGAGCTTCTCAGAGTGGCAGTGTCTCTCAGAAGCCAAGATAGGTAGAGGATCACCAATTCCCACAATGTTGCGCAGAAAGATAGTGGAGCAATATCAGAAAGGTGTTACCCAGCGAAAAATTGCAAAGACTTTGCATCTATCATCATCAACTGTGCATAACATCATCCGAAGATTCAGAGAATCTGGAACAATCTCTGTGCGTAAGGGTCAAGGCCGTAAAACCATACTGGATGCCCGTGATCTCCAGGCCCTTAAACGACATTGCACCACAAACAGGAATGCTACTGTAAAGGAAATCACAGAATGGGCTCAGGAATACTTCCAGAAACCATTGTCAGTGAACACAATCCACCGTGCCATCCGCCGTTGCCAGCTGAAACTCTACAGTGCAAAGAAGAAGCCATTTCTAAGCAAGATCCACAAGCTCAGGCGTTTTTACTGGGCCAGGGATCATTTAAAATGGAGTGTGGCAAAATGGAAGACTGTTCTGTGGTCAGACGAGTCACGATTCGAAGTTCTTTTTGGAAATCTGGGACACCATGTCATCCGGACCAAAGAGGACAAGGACAACCCAAGTTGTTATCAACGCTCAGTTCAGAAGCCTGCATCTCTGATGGTATGGGGTTGCATGAGTGCGTGTGGCATGGGCAGCTTGCATGTCTGGAAAGGCACCATGAATGCAGAAAAATATATTCAGGTTCTAGAACAACATATGCTCCCATCCAGACGTCATCTCTTTCAGGGAAGACCCTGCATTTTTCAACAAGATAATGCCAGACCACATTCTGCATCAATCACAACATCATGGCTGCGTAGGAGAAGGATCCGGGTACTGAAATGGCCAGTCTGCAGTCCAGATCTTTCACCTATAGAGAACATTTGGCGCATCATATAGAGGAAGGTGCAACAAAGAAGGCCCAAGACGATTGAACAGTTAGAGGCCTGTATTAGACAAGAATGGGAGAGCATTCCTATTTCTAAACTTGAGAAACTGGTCTCCTCGGTCCCCAGACGTCTGTTGAGTGTTGTAAGAAGAAGGGGAGATGCCACACAGTGGTGAAAATGGCCTTGTCCCAACTTTTTTGGGATTTGTTGTCACCATAAAATTCTGATTCAACATATTTTTCCCTTAAAATGGTACATTTTCTCAGTTTAAACTTTTGTTTCGTGATTTATGTTATATTATGAATAAAATATTAGAAGTTGGCACCTCCACATCATTGCATTCAGTTTTTATTCACGATTTGTATAGTGTCCCAACTTTTTTGGAATCCGGTTTGTAGTAATTTGCCCCCACACTGCCCAATATAGTCATTTGCCCCCACATAGTAGTTCCTCCCATAATAATTTGCCCCCACACTCCCACCACATAGTAATTTGCCCCCACACTGCCCCATAAAGTAATTTGCCCCCACATAGTAGTCCCTCCCATAATAATTTGCCCCCAAACTGCCTACACATAGTAATTTGCCCCACAATACCCCATATAGTAATTTGCCCCCACATAGTAGTCCCTCCCATAATAATTTGGCCCCACACAGCCCTCACATTGCCCCCCGATGTACTTTATGTCTCTTCACTAATATGTCCTCCTATGTGCCCCCCCCCCACATGTTTCCCAAAGTAGGCACATGAAAGAAAAAAAGAAAAAAAATGTAAAGCTAAATACTCACCTATGTCCAGGGCCAGGCGCTTGCTCGCAGAGGAAGGTGGGATTAGGCAGGCGTGCACACATCACAGTGCTGCGGCCCTGCACAGGCGCGCAATGACGTCATCACGCCCGCCTGCACCGGGATTTCACTACCACATAGGCCTCAGGCCTACTAGGCCTGAAGCCTATGGCGGTGATCGGCGACAGGACAGGGAGCTATGCGCTCCCGTGCCCCGCCGCAGCATGTGGGCGTTCGGGTCGGCGTTGGGCCCCCAGCGGTGCTGGGCCCGTGGCTGCCCACCCGAACGTCCATATTGTAATCCGCCACTGGGTATAACAACTGTTATGGTGGCACAGAGAGGGCATATCTACTGTGAGGAGGGCATGACTACTATAAATGGGGCACAGAAAGGGTATAACTACTGCGAAGGGCACACAATGTGGGCATAACTACTATGAAGGGTTGCAATGAGGGCATAACCACTGTGAGGGGGTACAATATGGGCAGAACTACTGTGAGCGGGAACAATGTGGGAATATCTACTGTGATGGGGAATTTAACAACTGTGAGGGGGAGTATTGCGGGAGAGGTGTCAGAGAAAGGACCCGTACCGGATACCAAATACCTTAGGCATGCCACTGCTTCTCTTAAAAACATATCAGGTTAGTATGACAACTTCTGTTGGCAGCAGCCGCTATGCAGTACAGAATATGATGGTAGGCAGGCAGACAGCGGCAGTGGCATTATCAGGAGGGTGATACATAGCCACTGTCATATCTGTCCATTGCTCTGAGCTACAGGCTACAGGTGTGTGAAAATTCTCACAGATTCAGGCCTAATTTATTTTGGCAAATGTGATGTTTTTTACACTTACAGAGGACAACTTAAAAGGGTTGTCTCACCTTGCAAGTTCAGAAACAGCCCAGATCTTTAGCTGTTCGCTTTTAGTTCAGTCTGGGAGTGGTTACACTTTACTTGATTGATGGCACAGGCAGAGCTGTAATCACATCTGCAGCTTGCCTATGCATACTCGCTCCCCTGGCTATGAAAGTAAGGCTACTTTCACACTAGCGTTCGGAGCGGATCCGTCTGATGTTTCATCATACGGATCCGCTCCGATAATGCAGGCGTTCGCATCCGTTCAGAACGGATGCGTCTGCATTAAAACTTAGAAAATTTTCTAAGTGTGAAAGTTGTCTGAGCGGATCTGTCCAGACTTTACATTGAAAGTCAATGGGGAACGGATCCGCTTGAAGATTGAGCCATATTGTGTCATGTTCAAGCGGATCCGTCCCCATTGACTTACATTGTAAGTGTGGACGGATCCGCTCGCCTCCGCACGGCCAGGCGGACACCCGAACGCTGCAAGCAGCGTTCAGGTGTCCGCTCACTGAGCGGAGCGGAGGCTGAACGCTGGCAGGCGGATGCATTCTCAGTGGATCCGCCTCCACTGAGAATGCATTGGGGCCAGACGGATGCGTTCGGGGCCGCTCGTGAGCCCCTTCAAACGGTGCGCACGAGCGGACACCCGAACGCTAGTGTGAAAGTAGCCTAAGGGCACACTATATTACAAAGTTAAAAGCAGCTGTGATCTATTGCTAGATAACAGCCTAGATTCTGTACATGTAATAGTTTGCTCCCCCCATGCCGGAAGCTGTTCAACACAGCATATACTTAGTGGCCGTAATTGGAGGGAGCTATTACGCATGTGCGAATATGAGAGCTCACTCCTGCCACCATGCAGGCCAACCCTTTAATTCCCAATGAGCAGACTTGGCTACTGCTGCTGGATTGCCTGTCCTTAACCCCCGACAACAAGCATGCTTTAAAGGACTACAAGATGTGCATTATCCATGAGAGGAGGCAGTTTTAAAACATGAAGTACATTAGTAAGGTGTTTATTATGATGTTATATTGAACAGAAGGCATCTGCTAGCTGAAAATTGTGGCAAGCTGTGCACACAGTGTATCCTGTTAATACAGCAATTTGGTCTTTCTTATGGCAACATGAAAACATTCCCCTATTTTGCTTTGATAGTAAGGGACTAAAAGCATGTCTATCCAGTAATTATAACATTGCTTGCATACAACCTGCCAGGCTCGCCAGCGCACCCGTGGATTCAGTTCTTTTTGCCTCTTTCCCTACTGCGATGAATGATCTTGATGGCTAGTGTCGTCATCATCAGCATCCTTTCTCCTGCACCACCAACTTTATCTCCTCCAGTGATAGATCCTCATCCTAATCCACTTCTGCCTCCATATGACTTAAGTGGGTACCAAACAATTACAGGACAGACAGCAGGATGTGGAAGCTTCTTCTACCATCCCTTGTTGATTCAGCGTTAGTGTTTGCTCTAATTTAAATACCGGGGGAAGACATGGTTGATACTGCAGTTTTCTCTTCTGACAAATATGGTGGCTTCTTTGAAGGTCTTGAGTATGTGACACAAAGCAAGTGAAACATCATTTGCAGTTTGTGAAAGGCTGCTCATTTCTATTTATTGGTGTTCAGACACTGAGATCTCAAGTAACTTTTGTGCAATCATAACTAGGGTTGCGCGAACCCGAACTGTAAAGATTTACAGTAAAAGTTTGGGTTCGGGTTCGGTGTTCGGCGCTTTCTTGGCGTTTTTTGAAAGGCTGCAGAGCAGCCAATCAACAAGCGGTTAACTGTCTGACCTTAGAAGCCATCACAGCCATGCCTACTAATGGCATGGTTGTGATTGGCCAGAGCAGCATGTGACCCAGGCTCTATATAAGCTTGAGTCACATAGCGCTGCACGTCACTCTGCTGTTACAAGTGTAGGGAGAGGATGCTGCTGGACTTGTGATTTCAGGGAGAGAATAGGAGAGAATCTAACTCAGCGATCTACACAGAAATAGTTGTGTGGGTGCAGGGCACAATCGTTTTACCCTGCCCTGAGCCCATTGAACAAAAAAAAATAACTTTTATAATTCTGTTAGTTAGGTGGGCAGCGGCGGCGGCCATTTTATGCAAGCTCAGTGCACCAGCAAAGCATCTGAGCTTTTGGGACATTGCAAATCACCATTTTTGGCAATCTACAACATCTGGATTAGTCAATGTACAATTTAAGGTAGAAATACACCATTCATTTTCTGGGGTTTTAAAAACACACTTTTTAGACAAAAAACACTATTTTCAGGCCTTGCAGCATCAGCACGTGTGAAATTACAGGCTTATATACTGCTGTCAAATTAAGTTGTTAAACAAACACTCGTTTGGGCAAAAAACTTTAGTTGGCAGCCTTTGATGCAGATGTCATTGTGAGATACACCCTTAATACATTTGGGTTAGATTCAGAGATTTGAAAAACCGCCATTTGGTGCACCAATATTGAATTCAGGCCTACACTGGTTCAGACCGTGTGAGATACACCCTCTACATACAGAGGATTGATTCAGGCATTTGAAATACAGCCATTTGAAATACAGCCATTTTGGGCAAAGAAATCTTTAATTCAGGCCTACGCTGGTTCAGACCATGTGAGATACACCCTCTACATACAGGGGTTTGATTCAGGCATTTAAAATACAGCCATTTGAAATACAGCCATTTTGGGCAAAGAAATCTTTAATTCAGGCCAACACTGGTTCAGGCCGTGTGAAATACACTCTCTACATACAGGGGTTTGATTCAGGCATTTGAAATACCGCCATTTGGTGTACCAATATTGAATTCAGGCCTGCAATGGTTCAGGCCTTGTGAGATACACCCTCTACATACAGGGGTTTGATTCAGGCATTTGAAATACCGCCATTTGGTGCACCAATATTGAATCGACCCCACATGGAATCAAGGTCATGCGAGTGACCTTTGTAATTTGGAGGAAGAGGCGATAATCGCACAGAGCCACCAGCACAGCAGAATAGGGAGCAGGGTGCAAAAGCGGAGCGGCTGTCCTCTAGACAGTACGCCTGCTACTGCCCACCGCAGCAAGGGACCGAGCACACCAAAGCCAGCTCCAAGGAGTTCCCTGTCGTGGCAGTTCTTCAGACAATGTGCTGACGACAAGACACGAGTGGTTTGCACGCTGTGCAATCAGAGCCTGAAGCGAGGCATAAACGTTCTCAACCTGAGCACAACCTGCATGACCAGGCATTTAAGTGCAAAGCACGAGCTGCAGTGGAATAGACACCTCAAAAACCAAGAAAGGTCTCTGGCTCCTCCTGCTTCCTCTTCTGCTGCAGTCTCGGCCTCTTCATCCACCTCTGGAGTGACACTGCCACCCCGCAAACAGTGGATCTGCCAGCAACACCTGGGTCACCCCTACCCACCAGCGATCCCTAGCCCTGAATGCCAGCATTTCTAAATTACTGGCCTTTGAAATGCTGTCATTCCGTCTGGAGGAGACGGCTAGTTTTAAAGGCCTTATGGCGGTGGCTGTCCCACAGTACGTCGTGCCCAGCCGCCACTACTTTTCCAGGCGAGCCATCCCTTCCCTGCACAACCAAGTAGGGGACAAAATCAGGTGTGCACTGCGCAAGGTGCACCTGACTACGGATACGTGGACCAGTAAGCACGGTCACGGCCGTTATATCTCCATAACAGCACACTGGGTAAATGCAGTGGCGGCTGGCCCTGAGGCGGATAGCAGTTTGGCGCATGTCCTTCAACCACCGAGGATTGCAGGGCGCTTCAGTTTGCCTCCTGTTGCTTCCTCCTCCTACTCTGCTTCCTCATCCTCTACCAGTTCCTCATCCGGTTAGCGTAACACCTTCACCACAAACTTCAGCACAGCCAGGGGTAAACGACAGCAGGCAGTTTTAAAACTTATCTGTTTGGGGGACAAACCCCACACTGCGCAGGAGCTGTGGACAGGCCTTGAACAACAGACCGATGAGTGGTTTGTGCCAGTCAGCCTCAAGCCCGGCCTGGTGGTGTGCGATAGTGGGCAAAATCTCGTAACAGCTCTCGGAATAGCCGGTTTGATGCACATCCCGCATGTGCTGAATTTGGTGCTGCAAAGGTTCCTTAAAAATTAGCCCGATATGTCAGAGCTGCTGCATAAAGTGCGGGCTGTCTGTGCGTGCTTTCGGCGTTCTCATCCTGCTGCTGCTCGCCTTTCAGCGCTGCAGCGTAACTTCGGCCTTCCCGCTCACCGCCTCATGCGTGACGTGCCCACAAGGTGGAACTCCACCTTGCACATGCTGGTCAGACTGTGCGAGCAGCAGGCGATAGTGGATATTCAGCTGCAGCACGCACGGGCGAGTCGCTCTTCGGAACAGCACCACTTCACCACCAATGACTGGGCCTCCATGCGAGATCTATGTTCCTTGTTGCGCTGTTTCGAGTACTCCACCAACATGGCCAGTGCCGATAACGCCGTTCTCAGCGTTACTATCCCACTTCTATGTCTCCTTGAAAAAACGCTCCTGATGATGGAAGAGGATGTGGCACAGGAGGAGGAAGAGGGATCATTTCGTAGGATTTCCGGCCAGTCATTCCCAAGTGGCTCCGAGGGTGGGTGCCTGCACCCACAAACCCAAGGTACACAATTGTCCAGCCAGGGCACAGTTCTGGAGGATGTCGAGGTGGAGGATGAGGAGGAGGAGATGGAGGAGGAGGAACCGTGTTCACAGCAGGGTGGCACCCAGACCAGCTCATGGCCATCACTGGTGCGTGGATGGGGGGATACAGAGGACACAGACGATACACCTCCCACAAAGGACAGCTTTTCGTTGCCTCTGGGCAGCCTGGCACACATGAGCGACTACATGCTGCAGTGTCTCCGCAACAACCGCCGAGTTGCCCACATTCTAACTTGTGCTGATTACTGGGTGGCCACGCTGCTGGATCCCCGTTACAAGGACAACGTACCGTCCTTAATTCCCTCACTGGAGCGTGATCGTAAGATGCGCGAGTACAAGCACATGCTGGTAGACGCGCTGCTGGTGGCATTCCCACCTGACAGCGGTGGCACAGTGGAAGCACAAGGCGAAGGCAGAGGACTAGGATGAGGTCGCCAATGCAGCTGGGGCACCACCAGCACCTCAGAAGGCAGGGTTAGCATGGCCGAAATGTGTAAAAGCTTTGTCAGCACGCCACAACAACCAGCACCACCAGCTGATATGGAACATCTTAGCAGGAGGCAGCATTTCACCAACATGGTGGAGCAGTATGTGTGCACACGCCTACACGTACTGAATGACGGGTCTGCCCCTTCAACTTCTGGGTCTCCAAATTGGGCACATGGCCTGAGCTTGCCCTTTACGCCTTGGAGGTGCTGGCCTGCCCTGCAGCCAGTGTATTATCTGAACGTGTGTTTAGCACGGCAGGGGGCGTCATCACAGACAAGCGCAGCCGCCTGTCCACAGCCAATGTGGATAAGCTCACGTTTATTAAAATGAACCAGGCATGGATCCCTCAGGACTTGTCCGTACCTTGTCCAGAATAGACATGTATACCGACACTAACTAGCCATTGTTATACTGCAGCGCAATTGCTCATGTTTGTATTTTGGATATTTCACACTCTTTTGGAGTGTACCCTAATTTAAAAAAATTTAATTAAAACCAAAAACCTGTGTTGGCTACCTCGTCCTCCTCAACCGCGGCTTCCACCTACACCGCTACGTCCACCGCCTCCTCAAACTCCTACTCCATATGGAACTCCACCTCATAAATCAATTTTATTTTATTTATTTGTACGTATTTTATTTTATATCGTTTCACTACTTTGTCATTTACATTTCCGGGTGAAATTCACCAATTTTTGGGTGTATAGTACCACTGCTATACCTAGTAGGCCGGTTAAAAAAATAAATAATTGTCATTTACATTTTCGGGTGAAATTCACCAATTTTTGGGTGTATAGTACCACTGCTATACCTAGTAGGCCGGTTAAAAAAAATAATAATTGTCATTTACATTTTCGGGTGAAATTCACCAATTTTTGGGTGTATAGTACCACTGCTATACCTAGTAGGCCGGTTACAAAAAAAATATAAATTGTCAGTTACATTTTCTGGTGAAATTCACCAATTTTTGGGTGTGATGTACCACTGCTATACCTAGTAGACAGGTTTAAAAAATAATAATTGTCAGTTACATTTTTTGGTGAAATTCACCAATTTTTGGGTGTAATATACTCCTCCTCTACCTAGTTGACAGCTTAATAAATTTAAATAATTTTTCTGTTACATTCTTGGGTTGACATTATACAATTTTAGACGTGAATAAATACCTGCTCTGCATAGGTGACAGGGAATAAAATTTTATATATTATTAAGTAATTAATACGCACCACATCCTTTCATTTAATGCTTAAACTTTGAAAAGTTTTCACACTCTATAATATTAAATTAGAAAAAATGAATCCTCCCTTGGATGTGGTCTCTCTTTCTCAAGCTCCCCCTCTGGCCTGGAACCCTGATTCCCCGCCACCCCTGATCACCATGGCAGCTTGATTTACTCCAGCAGGAGGCACGGTGCTTAGAAATTAAAGACACAGTTAAGTTATTGATGGTCAGCAGTTCAGCCTATCAACATAATTCTGATTAGTGCTTTACACATCAGAGACAAGACAGAGACAAGAAGGCAGACATAAAGGACAGATATCAAATACCACAGATGGGCTCCCTCATCACTATCAAGTATACCTCCCTTATGCTCAATCCATATAAGAAACAATATTATAGGAAACAATAGTGATTGGTGGGTGCCCATTGGTCAGTCCACCACGATTAGACATTTATCACCATTCCTATGGATAGATAGTAAATATTACACATAGATGGGTTATGGAAAATCAGTGAAGCAGACAGCTATAAGCATAAAACTATGAACAGAAAAGTAAGACATAGGATTTGAAAAAATGAATCCTCCCTTGGATGTGGTCTCTCTTTCTGATGCTCCCTCTCTGGCCTGGAACCCTGATTCCCCGCCACCCGTGATCACCATGGTAGGCGCATAAAAGAACATCGAAAGTTGATAGAGCAGATATCAAATTGGATGGTGCACATCACGGGGCCGTGCGAAATGGTGGGGCAGTAAGTGTGCACACGCCTACACGAACTGACTGACAGGGGTCAGCCCCTGAAACTTCTGGGTCTCCAAATTGGGCACATGGCCTGAGCTTGCCCTTTTCCCCTTGGAGGTGCTGGCCTGCCCTGCAGCCGGTGTATTGTCTAAACGTGTGTTTAGTATGACTGGAGGGGGTTATCACAGGTTATATTTCCCAATGTTTTAGGGTGTACCCTAATTTAAAAAAATACAAATACATTAAAAACCAAAAAGTGTAGGCTACCTCCTCCTCCTCCACCGCCACTTCCACCTACACCGCCACATCTACCGCCTCCTCAACCTCCTACTCCATATGGACCTGGCCCTCCTAGATCAAGATTATTATTTTTTATTTTTATGTATTTTATGTTATTTTAAGTCATTTCCCTATCCACAGTTGTTTGCAGAGCACTTGCCATGCTCTTAACCACATTTTGACGACATTTGCAGCCCTCTATCCCTTTCCATGACATTTTTACAGCCATTTTAGTGCTCAAATATTTGGGTCCCCATTGACTTCAATGGGGATCGGGTTCGGGGTCAAGTTCGGGTCCCGAACTCAAACTTTTTTTTCAAGTTCGGCCAAACCCGTCAAACCCGAACATCCAGGTGTCCGCTTAACTCTAATCATAACACTAAGGCCTCATGCACACGACCGTTGTGTGCATCCGCGTCCGTTCCGTCATTTTTCACAGTTTAGAGGAGGTCCCATTCATTTCTATGGAGCTGTGAAAAAAAACTGATAGTCCTCAGTTTTTTCTCTGTGTCCGTGATCCGTGATTCCAGTCCGTCAAAAAAATATAACCTGTCCTATTCTTGTCAGTGGAAAACGGAGGACGGACCCATTCAAGTGAATGGGTCCGTCAAAAAAAATTGATGCACAACTGGTATGTCATCCGTGTCCGCGTCCGTTTTTTTCTACAAGACCTTGGTGCAATAAAATTACACTTTTCATTCCCTCCCTTTTTTCTCCCCTGTCAGACAAAAAAAAAGGAAGACACAAGGAAACACAACTGAAGCAAAATCGGACACAGACCACTGAAGCCTAATCACTGACAGTGAAAAAACACTGTCATGTGCAGGAGGCCATAGGGAAAAATATGGAAATAAAATGAAGAAGCAAATGAATCATGGCACAATGTTACATATGTGGGTGATTCTATATATTTTATGCCAAAACTGCATCAACTTCAGTGCTGAATCACATGTTCGATAAATAGCAAGATTCTTTCCTGATGGTTTAACCCTTCTCCCTGCCAAATATTCATCATATCCCCTGCCTTAGGTTGGTGGTGATCTTAAAGATGTTATATATCATGCTAAAAACATAAACAAAAGACACATAAAGTATATAAAGACAACCTCCATATGGCCTTGCAGGGTATATGTCACGTCTGTATGTGAGCAACAAGAGCATACACAGTGAATAAGCTACTGACCGGACCCAAACTAGGGAGGATAAAGGGTGACCCCTGTCAGACCCTAAAAGCTCTCCCTATGCTGCTAAGCACATGTCCAGATCCAAATGGTGGATCGAGACATGCCCGCGTACCTAAGGCTGATGACCACTGTAACCCCTACAATAGTGGAAGGGGCACGGCCACCGGTGCCCTGCTCAGAATATGGACGGAACCGGGGTCGCCTCGGATCCAGTCAGAAAACAAACAGAAACACACAATGTCTGCACACTTAACTGAAGGAGCTGCAGCAGCAGTGAAGACAGATCCAAAGTCAGCAGACACTATCCGAAGTACTTGCTTCAGCAGAACTCAGGTCCATAGAAAGATAACACACAAGTGAAGATACTCAAGCGAGAGATACAGCTCAAATGAAAAGTATAATCCACACCCTACAAAGGAGGAGGGGTGATTTAAAGGCAGAGAAATCAAACACAGGAGGGACAGCTGGGAGGAAGTAAAGACCTCAACACAGGGGCGGAGAAACAGAGCAGAGGGAACTCCTCCAAGCTCTAGTAGTGAAATCATCACAGGGGTGGAGAAACAGAGCTGTGAGAACGTCTCAAAGCTCTGGTAGTGACAGTACCCCCCCCCTCTACGGGTGGACTCCGGAAACCCAGGACCCACCTTCTCAGGATGAGCCCTATGAAATGCCCTGATGAGGCGAGTGGCTTTAATGTCCGACACCGGGACCCACATCCTCTCCTCAGGACCATAACCCTTCCAATGAACGAGGTACTGAAGAGAACCGCGGACAATGCGAGAGTCCACAATTCTGGAAACCTCAAACTCCAGATTGCCATCAACCAAAATCGGAGGAGGAGGCAAAGAGGAGGGTACCGTGGGCTGGACATATGGTTTTAAGAGAGATCTGTAAAATACATTATGTATCTTCCAAACCCGTGGAAGATCAAGACGGAAGGCAACAGGATTGACGACTGACAAGATTTTATAAGGCCCAATAAACTTGGGACCCAATTTCCAGGAGGGAACCTTCAGTTTAATATTTCTTGTAGACAACCACACCAGATCACCCACATTCAGGTCTGGACCAGGCACACGTCTCTTATCAGCCACACGCTTATATTTCTCACTCATCTTTCTAAGATTACTCTGAATCTTTTGCCAAATAGTAGACAAAGACGAGGAAAATCTCTCCTCCTCAGGCAAACCAGAAGGAGCCCCTCCCGAGAATGTCCCAAACTGCGGATGGAACCCATATGCACCAAAGAATGGTGACTTATCAGAAGATTCCTGACGACGGTTGTTCAGAGAAAACTCAGCCAGAGGGAGAAATGAACACCAATCCTCCTGGTTCTCTGCCACAAAACAGCGCAAATATGTCTCCAGATTCTGATTGACACGTTCAGTCTGACCATTCGACTGCGGGTGAAAAGCAGAAGAGAAGGACAGCCGAACCCCCAGGCGAGAACAGAAAGCCTTCCAGAATCTGGACACAAACTGCGTTCCTCTATCGGAAACAATATCAGAGGGAATGCCATGCAATTTAAGAATATGGTCGACAAAAGCTTGCGCCAACGTTTTAGCATTAAGTAAACCAGGGAAGGGTACGAAATGAGCCATCTTGCTAAAACGGTCCACCACCACCAGGATCACTGACTTCCCTGAGGAACGAGGAAGATCCGTGATAAAGTCCATGGACAGGTGTGTCCAAGGACGGGAAGGTATGGGTAACGGGAGAAGGGGACCTGAAGGCCGTGAACGAGGGACCTTCGCGCGAGCGCACGTCTCACAAGCAGCCACAAAACCCTCCACCGACTTACGAAGAGCCGGCCACCAAAATCTCCGAGCAATGAGATCTACCGTGGCTCTACTCCCGGGGTGACCAGCAAGAACAGTATCATGATGCTCCTTGAAGAGTTTGTGACGTAACTCAGGAGGCACAAACAACTTCCCAGAAGGACAACGGGCAGGTGCCTCAGTCTGGGCAGCCTGGACCTCGGCCTCCAAATCAGAATACAGAGCAGAAACAACTACCCCCTCCGCCAAAATGGGACCCGGGTCCTCGAAGTTTCCTCCTCCCGGAAAACAGCGAGAGAGAGCATCAGCCTTCACATTTTTGATCCCAGGGCGGAATGTAACAACAAAATTGAATCTGGACAAGAACAGAGACCATCTGGCCTGTCTCGGATTCATACGCTTGGCCGACTCCAAGTACGCCAGATTCTTATGGTCGGTAAAAACGGTGATAGGGTGCCTGCCCCCCTCCAACCAATGGCGCCATTCCTCGAAAGCCAACTTGATGGCCAACAACTCCCTATCTCCCACATCATAGTTTTTGTCTGCCGGGGAGAGTTTTTTAGAGAAAAAGGCACAGGGTCGCCATTTGGCAGGAGAAGGGCCCTGGGACAATACCGCACCCACACCCACCTCGGAAGCATCCACCTCAACAAAAAAAGGTAAGGAAACATCGGGATGCACCAAGATGGGAGCAGACGCAAAACTCTCTTTAATCTTAGAAAAAGCTGCAAGCGCCTCCTCCGACCAAGAGGAAAAATCCGCCCCCTTTTTTGTCATGTCAGTGAGGGGTTTGACAACAGAGGAATAATTCAAAATGAACTTTCTGTAATAGTTCGCAAAACCCAGAAAGCGCATCAAAGCCTTCTGATTCTCAGGAAGCTCCCACTTAAGCACAGCATGGACCTTCTCCGGATCCATGCGAAAACCAGAAGCAGAGAGGAGAAAACCCAGAAATTGAATCTCCGATACCATAAAAAGACATTTCTCCAGCTTGGCGTACAATTTATTTTCCCGCAGAATCCGCAGAACCTGAAAAAGATGATCCTGATGGGTCTGAACATCAGGGGAAAAAATCAAAATATCATCAATATACACCAATACAAATTTCCCCATTAAATGGTAGAAAATACTGTTAACAAAATGCTGAAAGACGGCCGGAGCATTCATCAGGCCGAAAGGCATAACGAGATTCTCTGACCCTGACTAGGTTGTACGCGCCTCTCAAATCCAATTTGGAAAAAACCTTGGCCCCAACAATTTGGTTGAAGAGGTCCGGGATCAGAGGAAGGGGATAGGGATCGCGAATCGTGAAACGGTTCAGCTCCCTAAAATCTAGGCAAGGTCTCAGAGAGCCATCTTTTTTTTTAACAAAAAAAACAAACAGCGGCAATAGGTGATTTTGAGGGCCGAATATGACCCTTATCGAGACTCTCAGAGATATAGGTTCGCATTGCGATTCTTTCCGGTTGTGAGAGATTGTAGAGGCGTGCTTTTGGCAGCTTGGCGCCGGGAATGAGGTTAATGGGACAGTCAAACTCCCGGTGAGGAGGTAGCTCCTGAACACCGCTCTCGGAAAACACGTCCGAGAAATCAGAGAGAAATTATGGCACAGTTTTAGTAGACACCTCTGCCAAAGTCGCTGTGAGACAATTTTCTCTACAAAACTCACTCCACTCATTTATTTGCCTTCCTTGCCAATCAATAGTGGGGTTATGTCTAGTGAGCCAGGGTAACCCCAAAACTAGAGGAGAAGGCAATCCGTTGCCACTATCGACAAAAATTTCACAAGAAATGACTTTGCTCTCTAGCGCCACCTTGGCAAAAAGGAGAAAACGGGAACTGCAGGTCAGAGGATAAGCATCAATTCCTACATCAACTTTGCCCAAAGTAGCAGATGAAGCAGAGTTTGATGATTTACCTTTTGAGGTTTTTCTCTTATTATCGCTCTTAGTACAGTTCATGAATTTCCTAGACGGACAAACATTTGCCAAATGACCTATGCCCCCACAACAAAAACACACCATTCTCTGAGGATTAAATCCTCCTTTATCAGGGGCAAGTCGACCTAGCTGCATGGGCTCCTCCTCAGAGGGGACCGAGACAGGATGAGGCCCCTGCACACTGAATGAGTCCGCACCACTGCCCCTAGACTGACAATGGCTGGACAGAGAGGTCTCGTTTCTTTCTCTTAGATGCCTGTCAAGGCGTACCGCCAATGACATGGCAGACTCTAAGGACGTTGGTCTCTCATGAAAAGCAAACACATCTTTCAATCTCTCTGAGAGACCATGACAGAACTGACTCCGGAGTGCAGCATCATTCCAACCTGAATCAGCTGCCCATCTCCGAAATTCAGAACAATAAAGCTCCGCAGACAGTTTGTTCTGGCATAAAAAACGTAAGTTGGATTCAGCCAGAGCAACACGATCCGGGTCATCATATATCTGCCCCAGGGCCACAAAAAATCTTTCCACGGATCGAAGGGAGGGATCCCCCGATGGCAGCGAAAAAGCCCAAGTCTGAGCATTACCCCTGAGCAGGGAGAGGACAATCCTCACCCTCTGCTCCTCATTACCAGAGGAATGGGGACACAAGCAAAAATGGAGTTTGCATGCCTCTCTGAAGCGAACAAAATTCTCACTGCCCTCGGAGAACATTTCCGGAAGTGAGACCTTTGGCTCGCAACAGACTCCATGGGCCGGAGCATAGCCCAATGCATGAAGCTGAGTCATAGATTGATGGAGATCCGCTACCTCCAAAGAAAGACCCTGCATACGGTCAACCAGGTTAGAAAGCGGATCCATGTCAAAAAGGATGGTTATGGTGGATTATAATGTCACGTCTGTATGTGAGCAACAAGAGCATACACAGTAAATAAGCTACTGACCGGACCCAAACTAGGGAGGATAAAGGGTGACCCCTGTCAGACCCTAAAAGCTCTCCCTATGCTGCTAAGCACATGTCCAGATCCAAATGGTGGTCCGAGACATGCCCGCGTACCTAAGGCTGATGACCACTGTAACCCCTACAATAGTGGAAGGGGCACGGCCACCGGTGCCCTGCACAGAATATGGACGGAACCGGGGTGGCCTCGGATCCAGTCAGAAAACAAACAGAAACACACAATGTCTGCACACTTAACTGAAGGAGCTGCAGCAGCAGTGAAGACAGATCCAAAGTCAGCAGACACTATCCGAAGTACTTGCTTCAGCAGAACTCAGGTCCATAGAAAGATAACACACAAGTGAAGATACTCAAGCGAGAGATACAGCTCAAATGAAAAGTATAATCCACACCCTACAAAGGAGGAGGGGTGATTTAAAGGCAGAGAAATCAAACACAGGAGGGACAGCTGGGAGGAAGTAAAGACCTCAACACAGGGGCGGGGAAACAGAGCAGAGGGAACTCCTCCAAGCTCTAGTAGTGACATCATCACAGGGGTGGAGAAACAGAGCTGTGAGAACGTCTCAAAGCTCTGGTAGTGACAGTATATGGCTGACATGTCATTTTGCGGTTACTGTTTGACAGAATATTTTTAGTATAAATAAAGATGTTTCTCAGAGCAGTGGTCTTTACATGATATAGTTCTCTGTGTGTATATATATTATTGATTTTAGCCAGATTTTTTATAATTTTTCATGGAATCTCGGAAACATAGCCCTTAGGGTAATTTATTTTATGGCTGTGAGGCAATCACATGAGCCCAAGAAGAATGGTGTTTGTTGTCCATTCTAACCAATAACCCACCCCAGCTTTTGTTCTACAGCCTTCAATTTCAGTGTATCTGCAGACTATCCTGCTTTCTGTTTTACAGTGAATCCATCAAGGAACTGCTCTGAAGGTTGGATGTGAAGCCCTTATCTCCAAACGTTTGATAACTCAAACAATCATTTAAACTGTACTCTTATCAATTTGATAAGATTTTTTCTATAATGAGTGTATATGAGCTGTCAGGAGTTCAGAGATAAGGGCTACACATATAGCCGTCAAAGCAGTTCCCTGACGGATTCACTGTAAAAATGAAAAAAAAAAAAAATCCAATTGTCACAAATGGTAGGGATAAGTGCAGCCCTAAGCTACACCCACACCACTATCCCTACCTACTTGCACACTTGCACAGTCCGTCCTAACTGACGGTGTAAAACTGGGCAGTGGTCCCTAGCTTAAGTACGTGCGGGGGCTTATAGGTAGGAACAAAAGTGGAGAAAACAACAAAGCTAGGACAGAACACACAGAAGCGAACACTAGGCAGAACACAATATCAAGGTCAAAACTTGCCCAGGTCAGAACCTGGAGATAACGTAAGTACCAGTGGAAACACCAAAATCAACGTCAAATACAAGCCAAGGTCAGGAGTCAGGAGGTCAGGAGGTCACGCAGTACAAAGGGGTAACACAGGATCAAGAGTCAAATTTAAGCCGAGGTTGAGTAAACAAAGTCACAAATGCAGACAAACGCTAATGAGGTTGAAAGACCAATCACAGGCAACCTGTGGCCAGTAGGCTGCCTGTTAAATAGCCCCAACAGATGAGTCACGTGACGTGGCCAGCATCACGTGACTCACATGACGCACCTCAATGCAGCTGAGCGCAGATTCAGTCCTATCTCCCCACCCCGCCGTCACCAAGGGAACGAGGACGCCGGCCGTGTCCTTGCTCCACACAGATGGGGTGCCAGCAGCGATACAAGGAGAGCATGCATCGCCGGCTACCCTTTACACCAATATGAATAAAATGCAATGCTAAAAAAATTACCCCATAGCCTTTAAATATCTGAATTGAAAACAGAATTGAGGTAAAAACAAAAAGGGTAGTATCAACAGGTAACACAAGAAAGTTTGGTTATATCAACCCAAATAAGAATCCAAAATCAGCAGATATCTTTGGGTATAAAAAGCTTTAGTAGATACACTGCAGACACACACTAACTGGCAGCAGATATCCCATAGCAATTTGTTAGTTTTCCATCTGATCCAAGGCTTCTTTGGAAGCTACAAACATTAAAAGTGGAACAGATGCAAAGGAATAGCCATTGCTGAATAATTTCACTAAACACAGGTTTCTCTCCATAGTCGGGAACCATAAAGACAAATAGGTCTGTTTCGGAACTGTTTCCTAAATGATAAGATATTTCTGATCAAGAATATTTGTAAAGTCCTCTAATTTCTTACTTTATATATATTAGGTATAATAATCCATGCAAATGTCATCTACAGCATGTGAGTGAGTTTTCCTAAGACTCTATTCACTGGCATTGTAAAGGAAGAAATTGTTAATGAAAACATCTGGGCTTAATGATTTCTATGTGTCACAACATAAATTCAGCCTAAAACATAAAACCACCATCCACGGAGCATCATCTCTTCATTTTGATCAGTCTCCTGGGAATCCTATAAGTCTGTGCTCTCCAAAGAATAGCTTGTTGTGTTAAAAATAATCTGTGTAGTTAATGTAGTTGTGTGCCCTACTTACATTAACTACAGTTAAAATTGCATTATTTCAATCTAATGATCTATAGCACTTGAGCAGATTTTAAACAGGATGCTTTTAATTCTTTGTAGCTTGCACAGAGTTCATGACTTATGGATGAATTATAGAACACAGGAAAATATTTCTAAAATATATGCAGATGCAGGGCTTTGATGCAGTGTAAATATTCAAAAAGAGCATTAATAAGTAAGTTAAACTCTACTCTGTTGAACTTTGTATGTGGATTACTGGAGCACTGGTAGAGCATGGGGGACAGTTTTGCAGATAGACTGTTTGTGGACCAAAATACGGACATGGTTGTTTGCATGAGGCCTGGGTAAGTGGGTTTTATTTCTGCTAAGGACAAATTCCTTATCGATTCCAAAGCAATACAGTATTAAGGTTGAAATTGTCATTTTGTCATATAGTTCATAAAAATATAGCTTTCTTTATCCAGTACCAATAATAAAAACCACCACTACTAGTGACAGAAGTAGCTAAAGACAGTGGAATTATTTGAAGTCCCTAAGCTCTAATGCAAAATCTATAACAAGGTACCCATCAACCAGTTATAATACTGAAGTCTTCTCATATCTCAAAGAGGTCTCTTGGGCTTCTGATGTGACTGTTCACCTGTAGCTACTCTCCTGGCTGAAAGACTTGTTTCCAGCAGTGGAATTTTGAAAGAATATGGGTATGTTTCCAGATATGTGTGCTTTAATTAAAGTACTGGAGGACTTTCTTAATAAAACAGCCTTATATGAATATATTTTATGTAAAATTCTGTTCATTAAACACTGCATTAGAAGACCATTGGTAAAACACTTGGGTCTTTGCAAATGTTGCATTTTGTAGAGCAGCTATGTAGACTTTGGCAAGTACCTCCATTGGTATGGATAGCATTTTAAAAGTATACTAAGAATAAAGGCGAGAAAACAATTCTAAAGACAATTTTTTCACAAAAACTGGCAGCAAAAACTTGCAAATTTTAGTTCACGACATTTTGGCACAACATATGTAATTTTGTTGTGATTTTTCTGCCACAAAGTAGATGGGGAAAAGTGGGTTAAAACTGTGTGGCAAAGTGAGTGCGGTTAGCTAGGCATATAGCTATAAGCAAATTGTAACAGGGTAAATTCTACATGTAGCCCTTAGTCTCATTTGGGCTTGGTGAAGCATGGAGATGGTCACACTACATCCATGTGTAAGTCTTGACTGTAGTATTTCTAGAGCCTTGGGCAAGGCCTCTCTTACTTGTGCAGCTGGGAAACCTCCTCACACATCAACAAGTCCATAATTTCTTTGATGATTTCCTTCACCCTATTCTGGGTCCTCGCTTTAATCTGAACTTTTGCAGCTTGATTTACTCCAGCAAGAGGCACAGTGCTTAGAAATTACAGTCACAGTTAGGTTATTGATGGTGATGAGCCTCGACATTTTTTTTAACAAATATCTTTTTATTTGTTTTCAATATATAGAAAATACAGGACAGTTGCATCAATATAAGTCAGGGCAGTAAAAGAGACATAGTATAAAATAAAATAAAATAAAGTCTGCTTGCAAAGATGTACATATGCATCAAATAAGAGAATACATGTCTATTGCAATAAATAAATGCATGTGTATATTTGTAGTGGGCATTGACGAATGCCAGTAAGCATCTTGTAATCATGTGGATTAAAACTGTTCACTTTTCACAGTTAAAATAACATCACATTGAAGAGCAAAATACAATTGTCCCATTAATGTTAGGTAGAGTAATATTTGGAGGAAAAATAAGACCTCCATGATAACATAAAAATCAAACTAAACAAAAAAACTAACTAGGCTGCTTTAAGTTACGGATAATTATGGGCCCTGAATTGTTGTTGTAAAGTTTAAGATAGTACATTTTTCTACTATTATGCTAATTATTGTGATCCTGATTGTTGTGATCCTTGCAAATCCCAATCGAGGCAAAACACGTGGGTACATTCCATCATTTGTTCACTATGTATGTAAACAAACGGCGTTTGTAGACATAAATGGGCTTGTTTAGTCAAGTTACTGTATGTTAAATATATATAGAGTTCAAGTTAAATGAGAAAGATGGCTATCATATCTATTCTTTTATGTGGTCATTCCAAGGTTTCCATAGTTTAAGGAATTTGGAGTGTGAGCGGTTAGCCCAGCTGCTGAGTTCCTCCATGAGGTAGAGTTGATTTACCTTGGTTTTCCACTGGCAAATTGTGGGAGGGTCCGGATCTAGCCAACGGAGAGGAATCAATGACCTAGCTGCTTGGACCAGCCAAGTGACCAGATCATAGGCTTTAGGGGACCAACTTTTTACTGGTAGCCATAACAGCACTGAAGTAGAAGTGAGCTTAATTGAGGTATTACAGATTTTATTTATCTCAGTTTCAATAATTGACCAAAAACCAGTTATTTTAGGGCATGACCACATTATGTGTCCTAAAGTACGTACACCTTGTAAGCATCGCCAGCAAGTGTCTGTCTTTGTCAGCCCCATTTTCAGAAGTTTACTCGTGTCGTTATACCACCTAACCATTGTTTTGTATGAGTGTTCTTGGATTTTAACGCATCTAGAGAAACCATGTGATCTTAGATGAATTTGGTCTATTTCTTTAACGCTAAATGATACTCCCAGATCTCTCTCCCACTGAGAAATATAGTCTGGTTTATTCTGTTTCCGTAAGTGAAGCAGATTTCTGTAAATGTTGGAAATTGCATGTCTAAGAGTTTTTTGTTCTTGTATAATTTTTTTCAAAACAGGTTAATTCCTTGTTCATAGCATATTTGTTAGGTAGTTTAGAGCACGTATCTCTAAACACTTCTATATCTAGAAAATGATTCTGCTTTAAATGAGAGAAGCATAATTCATCTCTTGCTGAAGTTGTGTTAGTGTTAACCATTAGTTCTCTTATAGTCATGTCTTTAAATGAGTTCCAAAGGTCTGGTGGGTTCGTAATGTTAGAGTAAACCAGAAAAGGGCTCAGTGAGGAGGGAAGAAAATTGGGGGGGTTCAGATAGCAATTGTGTGTTTTTGGAGATGATATTGAAGGTTGTGAGAATTCCTCTGGACAATTCACCCAGCGGGTATGTAGATTTTTTTATGCTCCATAAATTTGCTAATTGACACTTGGTCAGGGATAGGAGTTCTATATCAGAACCTAAGATTCTAAATTTAGGGATGCACAGTTGCAAACACCTTTTTAGTTGGATTGCTTTGTAATAGGTCTGCGCATCTGGTAGACCCATACCCCCTTGTGATCTATCTCTAATTAATTTGTCGTACGCTAAGCGTGATTTTTTTTCCCCTTCCAAAGGAAAGAAGAGAATAATGAGCGTATAGAAGCAAAAAAGGCTTGCGGCAGGTGGATGGGAATCATTTGAAGGAGGTATAGCAGCTTAGGCATAATATATGTCTGAAGAAGGTTTTTTCTGCCTAGCCAAGACACGAAGGGAAGAGACAGCGAACCCAGCTGATCCTTAATATTTTTCAGTAATGGAGTATAGTTTTTGGAGTAAAGGGACCTTGTATCCTTTGTCAAGAAAATACCAAGATACTTGATCTTTTCTTGTTGCCATACAAAAGGATAAGAAGAACATAAAAGTTGGACTTGGGATGATGGGATGGAAATATTAAGTGCTTCAGACTTAGAGTAATTAATTTTGAAATTTGATAGTTTTCCAAATTGTTCAAATAGGGTCATAAGTGGTGGGAATGCTTGGAAAGGGTTTGTGATTAGGAGGAGGAGGTCATCCGCAAAAGCGGCGCATTTATGCTCTTCCGTAGAGGTTTTTATACCTTTGATCTGAGGGTTGTCCCTTATTGCTTGCAATAGAGCCTCCATAGTGATGATGAAAAGAGTGGGGGACAACGGACAACCCTGGCGAGTGCGATTGCTTATGTTGAATGGTTTTGATAATGTGCCGTTGATCCTTACTCTTGCACTAGGTTGGTGATAGAGAGACATAACTGCGGCAACAAAGAGGGGGGTATTCCGAATCTATGAAGGGCTTTTTGCATATATGACCAATCCACGCGGTCAAATGCCTTCTCGGCATCTGTGCCGAGAAGGATGAGAGGACATTTCCTAGATTTCGCTAATTGAATCGCGTGTAGGACTCTACACGAGTGATGATTTCCTTCTCTACTCCTCACGAATGCAGCTTGATCCCGATGGATTATACTTGGGATAATTTTATTGAGTCGATTAGCTAGGATTCTTGCCCAAACCTTGACGTCTAAATTGAGGAGAGAAATTGGTCTATAACTACCACATTCTGTTTCTTTTTTGCCTTCTTTCGCTATAACTGTGATGGTAGCTTCTAGTGTTTGTTTTGGAGGATGAGTTCCTGACATTAGTGCCTGACACCATGTTGTCATATGCGGAAGGAGAGTAGGGAGTAGTTTTTTATAATATCCCGCAGGTAGTCGATCAGGACCTGGGGCTTTTCCATTAGGGAGAGCTTTAACTATATCCGTGAGTTCTTCCGTGGTTATAGGGGCTAATAGAGAGGCTATCTTCTTCGGAAATGCTAGGAAGGTTAAGCTTGGAAAGAAAAGCATCAATTTTTTGTAGCTTTATTTCTGTCTGTGGGTTCGAGGGTAAATTATATAACTGACTATAAAAGTGGCTGAATTCGGTGGCTATCCCCTCCGTGTCACTGACCAGGTTGCCCAAGTGTGTTTTAATGCATTTAATAAATTGTGCATCTTAACTTTTTTTGATTAGGTGGGATGTTAATTTGCTTCCCCTGTCTCCGTGCGCATAATGTTTGAATTGCGCATACTGGTACGCTTTAGCACATCTAATATTGAGCAATTCTTTCAATTTATTGCGAAGAGAAATCAGGTCCTCATGAGCCTCGACATTTGATTGGTCAGCAGTTTAGCCTATCAACATAATTCTGATTAGTGCTCGGCTCCATTAAAACCCCCTTTACACATCAGACACAAGACAGAGACAAGAAGGCAGACATAAAGGACAGATATCAAATACCACTGATGGACTCCCTCATCACTATCAAGTATATATGCTCAACAATCCATATAAGAAACAATATTATAGGAAACAATAGTGATTGGTGGGTGCCCATTGGTCAGTCCACCACGATTAGACATTTACCACCAATCCTATGGATAGATAGTAAATATTACACATAGATGGGTTTTGGAAAAAATTAATGAAGCAGACAGCTAGAAGCATAAAACTATGAACAGAAAAGTAAGACATATGATTTGTACCGCCAGTTTACATTCAAATGTTTTAAAATATGGTTTAAATCATGGGGTAGATGGTTGGCACCCCAAAGAATAATAGTGCACAGGTGCTCAGTGGTAGGGTAATTTTCCAGGAACAATATCACAAAGTACCACAGCACATAGAATTTAGTTGAATGCAAGTCATTTTATTCTATCTAAATTATTATGTTGACATGGCCAATGTTTCGGTCCATTAGCCTTCATGACATTAAATCATGGGGCAACTAGGAACCAATGAACACAACCAAAAAATTGTCTGGCTATTATACAGCAACCAAATCTTCTGAAGAACAGACTGGATAATATATGCATACATCTTTTACCTGAAACACACTGACATTTCAAAGCTGAATCTGGTAGCCTTGCCGTGTCTGAATCAGATCATGAATGGCTTAAATTGTTAAGATTATGTTCTGAAGAATGCTAAAATGTGAACTTTGGCAAATACTTGTGAAACTGATCAAGAACATAGAATTTGTAAATGCAAATGTAATTACTGTGAAAGATGATCTAAATGTACTCTTTTTCCCTGAAGATAAGGGTGAGAGAACAGTCAGAGGTAACCTGAATGCATGGCTGTGGTTTAGACAAGTACTTCACAGTGGACTAGAGGACTTTTCACCACAGGAGCACCAATACTGTCTCTCAACAGGAAACATGTTTCTGTTTAATAGCTGTACATTTTTTGTCTCTGCACTGAACATTTTGTTATCTAGGCATATTTCTAAAAATATAGAGCAAAAAAAATAGAACAGTAAAACTATTCAAGGAACTGCAAATTCCAAAGTTTTTACTAATAAAATAAATAAATTTAAATAACACTATTTCCCTCCCCCGCCATAGAGTCCCATGTAAATAATAGTGTTGATCACGAATATTCGAATTGCGAATTTTTCATAATGCAAATTTTTATTGTAAATTTTTCAATTGCTGAGTAAAAACATGATTCCTCCCTGCTTCTTGCTTGTGGGCCAATGACTCATTGGCCCACAAGCAAGAAGCAGGGAAGAATCATGACTTTAAATGGGAAAAATGATGAATATAAAAAAAAAAAAGAATATATAGCACTACATCGAATATATTAGTTTTTTCGAATATTCGTAATATTCTAAAACAAGAATATATAGCAATACAGCGAATATTGGAAAAAACCTGCACGAGTAGGAATTCAATTGCAGTCAGTTTTGACTGCGATTGCGTTCTGATGTTCAGTTTTTATCTCGCAGGTGCAATGTGTTTTGCACGCGCGTGATAAAAAACTGACTGTGGTACCCAGACCCGAACTTCTTCACAGAAGTTCAGGTTTGGGTTAGTTGTAGTGTAGATTGTATTATTTCGACTTATAACATGGTTATAAGGGAAAATAATAGCATTCTGAATACAGAATGCATAGTACAATAGGGCTGGAGGGGTTAAAAAAATAATAATAATAATTTAACTCACCTTAATCCACTTGTTCGGGCAGGCGGCATCTCTTCTGTCTTGTTCTGTGAGGAATAGGACCTTTGATGATGTCACTACACTCATCACATGGTCCGTCACATGATCCATCACTATGGTGATGGATCATGTGACGGACCATGTGATGAACATAGCCGCATGCTGGCTTCTTTTTTTGGGGGAAACAAGTTGTACTTTCTAATGGCACCATTTTATATTGCATTTGATGTAGTGTGAAGATGGAAAAAAATTCCAGTTTTATAGGTTTTGTTGCTATACTGTCCCCTTTGCGGTAAAACTAACATGTTACCTTCATTCTCTGGGTTAGTATGATTACAGCTGTAGAGGTAAGGGTTAGATTTGAATATATATCTATATGTATGTATGTCCAGTGTATGTATATATATATATATATAGGTAGAAACCAAAAAAAAAAAAAAAAAGGATCCACTTTTTTTCATTTTATCTGGAGTGCGGCCTTATTCTTTGGATACTATATATATAGGTATATATATACATATATGTATGTGTGTGTGTATATATATATATATATATATATACACTGCTCAAAAAAAATAAAAGGAACACAAAAATAACACATCCTAGATCTGAATTAATTAAATATTCTTCTCAAATACTTTGTTCTTTACATAGTTGAATGTGCTGACAACAAAATCACACAAAAAGAAAGAAATGGAAATCAAATTTTTCAACCCATGGAGGTCTGGATTTGGAATCACACTCAAAATTAAAATGGAAAAACACACTACAGGCTGATCCAACTTTGATTTAATGTCCTTAAAACAAGGCAAAATGAGGCTCAGTAGTGTGTGCGGCCTCCACGTGCCTGTTTGACCTCCCTACAACGCCTGTGCATGCTCCTGATGAGGTGGCGGACGGTCTCCTGAGGGATCTCCTCCCAGACCTGGACTAAAGCATCTGCCAACTCCTGGACAGTCTGTGGTGCAATGTGACGTTGGTGGATAGAGCGAGACATGATGTCCCAGATGTGCTCAATTGGATTCAGGTCTGGGGAACAGGCGGGCCAGTCCATAGCATCAATGCCTTCGTCTTGCAGGAACTGCTGACACACTTCAGCCACATGAGGTCTAGCATTGTCTTACATTAGGAGGAACCCAGGGCCAACCGCACCAGCATATGGTCTCACAAGGGGTCTGAGGATCTCATCTCGGTACCTAATGGCAGTCAGGCTACATCTGGCGAGTACATGGAGGGCTGTGCGGCCCTCCAAAGAAATGCCACCCCACACCATTACTGACCCAATGCCAAACCGGTCATGCTGGAGGATGTTGCAGGCAGCAGAGCGTTCTCCACGGCGTCTCCAGACTCTGTCACGTCTGTCACATGTGCTCAGTGTGAACCTGCTTTCATCTGTGAAGAGCACAGGGCGCCAGTGGCGAATTTGCCCATCTTGGTGTTCTCTGGCAAATGCCAAACGTCCTGCACGGTGTTGGGCTGTAAGCACAACCCCCACCTGTGGACGTCGGGCCCTCATATCACCCTCATGGAGTCTGTTTCTGACCGTTTGAGCAGACACATGCACATTTGTGGAATGCTGGAGGTCATTTTGCAGGGCTCTGGCAGTGCTCCTCCTGTTCCTCCTTGCACAAAGGCGGAGGTAGCGGTCCTGCTGCTGGGTTGTTGCCCTCCTACGGCCTCCTCCACGTCTCCTGATGTACTGGCCTGTCTCCTGGTAGCGCCTCCATGCTCTGGACACTACGCTGACAGACACAGCAAACCTTCTTGCCACAGCTCGCATTGATGTGCCATCCTGGATAAGCTGCACTACCTGAGCCACTTGTGTGGGTTGTAGACTCTGTCTCATGCTACCACTAGAGTGAAAGCACCGCCAGCATTCAAAAGTGACCAAAACATCAGCCAGGAAGCATGGGAACTGAGAAGTGGTCTGTGTTCACCACCTGCAGAACCAATCCTTTATTGGGGGTGTCTTGCTAATTGCCTATAATTTCCACCTGTTGTCTATCCCATTTGCACAACAGCATGTGAAATTGATTGTCACTCAGTGTTGCTTCCTAAGTGGACAGTTTGATTTCACAGAAGTGTGATTGACTTGGAGTTACATTGTGTTGTTTAAGTGTTCCCTTTATTTTTTTGAGCAGTGTGTGTATATATATATACTAATCATGTGATCTATGTGTTGTCTTGCCCATGTAATTTGCTTTATGTGGGTGAGACAACAACTGAATTGAAGACCCGCCTCAACAATCACCGCCTCAGTATACGCAAAAGACGGCTGGATTTGCCGGTAGCGAAACATTTTACTGAGGCCATGCACAAAGAAAGCGATCTGAGGTGTTGGATCCTGGATCATATACCCCAGCCTCGGCGAGGGGGGGATAGATCCAGGATACTTAAACGCAGAGAGTTGAGCTGGATCCATAAGTTGGATAGCTTGAAGCCAAAGGGCTTGAACGCTGATTATAATTTTGGGGATGCTCTGTGAGGGCTGGTTTGCCCTCTTTTCATTGCTTGATACTGTTTTGCACCATTGTGTACATACGCTGAGAGTTATACAACTCACGATTCTCCTACTCTAACATTTTTTTCTCTTTTTTTAGATCACTTTCACTTTGCACTCTGGGGTACGGAACGCATGGTCGGAGTACACGCAGCATACCGTGGAAGGGGTTCATTCTATTATATTTTACATTTTATATTTATGTTTGGTTCAGTTCTGTTGCTGGCAGGCATGGCAGACACCACGTTATGACACCCTATTAAAATCCTCCTTTTTTCAATTTTTTCTTTACAATCTTTCTTGAGTATTGGGAGCTGAATTGCACACACTTTTGCAGCATCTGTGGACCACATAGAGGAGATCCCTCTCGGGCAGGATGGGAGGTTGGAATTCCTGGCATTATCCCTGCAGATACTGCGGTTATCGTGGTTGCGATGGATTTCTTGCCAGGACGGGGTATAGTGGTACCCTGTTTTATGGGATTCCCTTTGCCCTTTTCTAACCCCCTATGCCCGTTTTTGTTCCTGGCTGGGTGCGATATGCATAGTGTTGGTTTATGGGCAGCTTTCCAGTAACAAATATGGCGCGTTTAGCTCGATTCTCTATTGAGCATGCGCACTGGATTATACAATGTGTTCCTCCGGGAGGACGTCTGTAGTGACGTAAGAGGTGCCGGCTCACTGCGATGACGTGCAGCTTTCTGGTCTGCTGAGCACTCGCTATTGGTGTGCTGCCACGCCTGCGCAGAAGGATATCCATAACGCCGACTTCACGGCGCTGAATGAACCTCCTTGCTAGATAGGTATGCTCTGCGATATTACTTCGCTGCTCCTCCCCCATACACCTATGTTTAATGTACACATTATATGTTGGCACATCATCTGATCATGTTTATGTACCTGATCCATACACTGTTTTGTATTTTACACTTATCACTGCTTTCAATGATAAGCAGCATATCTCTCTGTACTAACAGGAACGATGTGTATTTATTGCTAATTATTGTCATGTATGTGTATGAATTGTTAAACACACCCACTGGGCTGTGGTCACATGATTTGCATCTTCTATATAATCACTGCTATTTGAGTTGTATCTTTGCTTGAGGAAGGCTCGTGACTAGAGCCGAAACGTTGCACCACCGGTGTGAATAAAGGGTTCACTGCTTTTATCCTTGGAGTGCCGCTCATTTTTCCGATATTATTCATCAGGGATACCAGTCCATTCCCTTTGGGACGTGCACCCGCCTTCTCCCTTTGGAGCCAGTGCCGCCATTTTTCTTTCTATATATATATATATATATATATATATATTGGACCTGTATGGCGAGAAGGGGGAAGGTCATAGTGTTATGTGTGTATATGTGTATATGTCTGTATGCCCCTGTATTTACACACATGTCCACATATGCTTATATTAGAGTTGGGTATATACACTCACCTAAAGAATTATTAGGAACACCATACTAATACGGTGTTGGACCCCCTTTTGCCTTCAGAACTGCCTTAATTCTACGTGGCATTGATTCAACAAGGTGCTGATAGCATTCTTTAGAAATGTTGGCCCATATTGATAGGATAGCATCTTGCAGTTGATGGAGATTTGAGGGATGCACATCCAGGGCACGAAGCTCCCGTTCCACCACATCCCAAAGATGCTCTATTGGGTTGAGATCTGGTGACTGTGGGGGCCATTTTACTACAGTGAACTCATTGTCATGTTCAAGAAACCAATTTGAAATGATTCAAGCTTTGTGACATGGTGCATTATCCTGCTGGAAGTAGCCATCAGATGATGGATACATGTTCTCATTCTGTTTACGCCAAATTCGGACTCTACCATTAGAGATGGCCCGAACTATCCGACGGCGAACAGTTCCCGGCGAACATAGCTTGTTCGCGTTCGCCTCTGCCGGGCGAACACATGCGATGTTCGGTCCGCCCCCTATACATCATCATTGAGCAAACTTTGACCCTGTACCTCACAGTCAGCAGACACATTCCAGCCAATCAGCAGCATACCCTCCCTCCCAGACCCTCCCACCTCCTGCACAGCATCCATTTTAGATTCATTCTGAAGCTGCAGTCTTAGTGAGAGGAGGGAGACTGTAACTGCTGCTGATTTAATTGGGAAATCGATAGCTAGGCTAGTGAATTCAGTGTCCACTCCAGTCCTGAAAGACTCATCTGATCTCTGCTGTAAGGACAGCGTCCTGACAGCACCCCAAAAAGCCCTTTTTAGGGCTGCAACATTAGTCTGCTTTTTTTTTTTCCTTTATATACATATTGCAGTTGCCTGGCCTGCCTGTGTGTGAGGAGCTGCAGGCCCACAGACTGTAGTGTGCCCACTGCCAGTGCTCACCCCTGTCATTCCGTGTGGCACAGGACTTTGCTTAAAAAAAGGCACTTAATTTTTACACTTTAATCTAAGGTTAGTTGCCTGCCAGTGTGTGTCAGGCTGACTTCCACTGACTGTAGTGTGCCCACTGCCAGTGCCCACCACTCATACCGGCTGGCACAGGACTTTGCATAAAAAAGGCATTTAATTTTTACACTTTAGTGTAATTTCAGCTGCTTGCCTGCTGCTAGTGTGTGTCAGGCCGACTTCAACTGACTGTAGTGTGCCCACTGCCAGTGCCCACCCCTGTCATCCCGTGTGGCACAGGACTTTGCTTAAAAAAAAGGCACTTCATTTTTACACTTTAATCTAAGGTTAGTTGCCTGCCAGTGTGTGTCAGGCCGACTTCAACTGACTGTAGTGTGCCCACTGCCAGTGCCCACCCCTGTCATCCCGAGTGGCACAGGACTTTGCTTAAAAAATAGGCACTTAATTTTTACACTTTAATCTAAGGTTAGTTGCCTGCCAGTGTGTGTCAGGCTGACTTCCACTGACTGTAGTGTGCCCACTGCCAGTGCCCACCACTCATACCGGCTGGCACAGGACTTTGCTTAAAAAAGGCATTTAATTTTTACACTTTAATGTAATTTCAGCTGCTTGCCTGCTGCTAGTGTGTGTCAGGCCGACTTCAACTGACTGTAGTGTGCCCACTGCCAGTGCCCACCCCTGTCATACCGAGTGGCACAGGACTTTGCTTAAAAAATAGGCACTTAATTTTTACACTTTAATCTAAGGTTAGTTGCCTGCCAGTGTGTGTCAGGCTGACTTCCACTGACTGTAGTGTGCCCACTGCCAGTGCCCACCACTCATACCGGCTGGCACAGGACTTTGCTTAAAAAAGGCATTTAATTTTTACACTTTAATGTAATTTCAGCTGCTTGCCTGCTGCTAGTGTGTGTCAGGCCGACTTCAACTGACTGTAGTGTGCCCACTGCCAGTGCCCACCCCTGTCATACCGAGTGGCACAGGACTTTGCTTAAAAAATAGGCACTTAATTTTTACACTTTAATCTAAGGTTAGTTGCCTGCCAGTGTGTGTCAGGCTGACTTCCACTGACTGTAGTGTGCCCACTGCCAGTGCCCACCACTCATACCGGCTGGCACAGGACTTTGCATAAGAAAGGCATTTAATTTTTACACTTTAGTGTAATTTCAGCTGCTTGCCTGCTGCTAGTGTGTGTCAGGCCGACTTCAACTGACTGTAGTGTGCCCACTGCCAGTGCCCACCCCTGTCATACCGAGTGGCACAGGACTTTGCTTAAAAAATAGGCACTTAATTTTTACACTTTAATCTAAGGTTAGTTGCCTGCCAGTGTGTGTCAGGCTGACTTCCACTGACTGTAGTGTGCCCACTGCCAGTGCCCACCACTCATACCGGCTGGCACAGGACTTTGCTTAAAAAAGGCATTTAATTTTTACACTTTAATGTAATTTCAGCTGCTTGCCTGCTGCTAGTGTGTGTCAGGCCGACTTCAACTGACTGTAGTGTGCCCACTGCCAGTGCCAACCACTGATACCGGGTGGCACAGTAGCTTGCCGATAAATAAGGCATTTAATTTTTAGACAGTAGTCTAAATTCAGTTGCTTGCCTGCTGCCAGTGTGTGTCAGGCCCGCTTCCACTGACTGTAGTGTGCCCACTGCCAGTGCCAACCACTGATACCGGGTGGCACAGTAGCTTGCCGATAAATAAGGCATTTAATTTTTAGACAGTAGTCTAAATTCAGTTGCTTGCCTGCTGCCAGTGTGTGTCAGGCCCTCTTCCACTGACTGTAGTGTGCCCACTGCCAGTGCCAACCACTCATACCGGGTGGCACAGTAGCTTGCCGATAAATAAGGCATTTAATTTTTACACTTTAGTGTAATTTCAGTTGCTTGCCTGCTGCCAGTGTGTGTCAGGCCCGCTTCTACTGACTGTAGTGTGCCCACTGCCAGTGCCAACCACTGATACCGGGTGGCACAGTAGCTTGCCGATAAATAAGGCATTTAATTTTTACACTTTAGTGTAATTTCAGTTGCTTGCCTGCTGCCAGTGTGTGTCAGGCCCGCTTCCACTGACTGTAGTGTGCCCACTGCCAGTGCCAACCACTGATACCGGGTGGCACAGTAGCTTGCCGATAAATAAGGCATTTAATTTTTAGACAGTAGTCTAAATTCAGTTGCTTGCCTGCTGCCAGTCAGTGTGTCAGGCCCTCTTCCACTGACTGTAGTGTGCCCACTGCCAGTGCCAACCACTCATACCGGGTGGCACAGTAGCTTGCCGATAAATAAGGCATTTAATTTTTACACTTTAGTGTAATTTCAGTTGCTTGCCTGCTGCCAGTGTGTGTCAGGCCCGCTTCTACTGACTGTAGTGTGCCCACTGCCAGTGCCAACCACTGATACCGGGTGGCACAGTAGCTTGCCGATAAATAAGGCATTTAATTTTTAGACAGTAGTCTAAATTCAGTTGCTTGCCTGCTGCCAGTGTGTGTCAGGCCCGCTTCCACTGACTGTAGTGTGCCCACTGCCAGTGCCAACCACTGATACCGGGTGGCACAGTAGCTTGTCGATAAATAAGGCATTTAATTTTTACACTTTAGTGTAATTTCAGTTGCTTGCCTGCTGCCAGTGTGTGTCAGGCCCGCTTCCACTGACTGTAGTGTGCCCACTGCCAGTGCCAACCACTGATACCGGGTGGCACAGTAGCTTGCCGATAAATAAGGCATTTAATTTTTAGACAGTAGTCTAAATTCAGTTGCTTGCCTGCTGCCAGTGTGTGTCAGGCCCTCTTCCACTGACTGTAGTGTGCCCACTGCCAGTGCCAACCATTCATACCGGGTGGCACAGTAGCTTGCCGATAAATAAGGCATTTAATTTTTACACTTTAGTGTAATTTCAGTTGCTTGCCTGCTGCCAGTGTGTGTCAGGCCCTCTTCCACTGACTGTAGTGTGCCCACTGCCAGTGCCAACCACTGATACCGGGTGGCACAGTAGCTTGCCGATAAATAAGGCATTTAATTTTTAGACAGTAGTCTAAATTCAGTTGCTTGCCTGCTGCCAGTGTGTGTCAGGCCCACTTCCACAGACTGTAGTGTGCCCACTGCCAGTGCCAACCACTCATACCGGGTGGCACAGTACCTAGCACGCGTAGTACCACTTATCTAAAAAAAAAATGACAGGCAGAGGCAGGCCACCCCGCAGGGGCCGTCGTGGTCGTGGTGCTGTGATTTCCACTGTCCCTGGAATAATGCCCAGTTTTCAGAGGCCACGTACCCTGAACCCGAAAAATTCAGAGGACGTAGTTGACTGGCTTAGACAGGACACCCAATCTTCAACAGCTTCCGCTAAGAACCTTGACGCACCATCCTCCTCCAACTCAGCTTCGGTCACCTGCTCTCAAGTTACCACGCACCCGCCCGTCGCCACTACCACCACAGCCACCACAGCCGCTTCACTTGATCCGTCAGAGGAGTTATTTACACATCAGTTGGATGCAATTAGTGATGCGCAACCATTATTGCCAGATGATGTAGATTACGGGGATATGTCTCAGTCAGGCAGGATTACACACATGGACGTACAGTGTGATGATGATGATGTTGTACCCGCTGCTGCTTCCTTTGCTGAGGTGTCAGATACAAGTGAAGCGGTTGATGATGACGATGTGTCCACGGATGCCACGTGGGTGCCTGCTCGAAGAGAAGAAGAGGGGGAAAGTTCTGAAGGGGAGACAGAGAGAATGAGGAGACGAGTTGGAAGCAGGGGGAGGTCGTCGCAAGGAGTTAGTGGCACAGTCAGACAGCATGTATCGGCACCTGGGGTCAGCCAGACAGCACGCCAGTCAACGCATGCTGTTGCCACCACTAGAATGCCGTCATTGCAAAGCTCAGCAGTGTGGCATTTTTTTTGTGTGTCTGCCTCTGATAAAAGCAATGCCATTTGCAACCTGTGCCAAAAGAAACTGAGTCGTGGGAAGTCCAACACCCACCTTGGTACAACTGCTTTGCGAAGGCACATGATCTCACATCACAAACGCCTATGGGATCAACACATGAGTACAAGCAGCACACAAACTCAAAGCCACCATGCTCCTCCTGGTCCTGCATCTTCAGCCACGTCAACCACTGCTGTCCTCCCTGCCCCCTCTCAACCACCCGCCACTCCATCTCTCACCTTCAGCAGTTCCTGCTCATCTGCCCACAGTCAGGTGTCTGTCAAGGACATGTTTGAGCATAAGAAGCCAATGTCACAAAGTCACCCCCTTGCCCGGCGACTGACAGCTGGCTTGACGGAACTCTTAGCCCGCCAGCTTTTACCATACCAGCTGGTAGAGTCTGAGGCCTTCAAAAAATTTGTCGCTATTGGGACACCACAGTGGAAGGTACCCGGACGAATTTTTTTTTCAAAAAAGGCAATCCCAAACCTCTACCATGTCATTGAAAAGGAAGTCATGGCATCTCTGGCATACAGTGTTGGGGCAAGGGTCCATCTGACCACTGATACCTGGTCTGCAAAGCACGGTCAGGGCAGGTATATCACGTATACTGCGCATTGGGTCAACCTGCTGACGGCTGACAAGCATGGAATGCGTGGCTCTGCAGCGGAGTTGGTGACACCACCACGACTTGCAGGCAGACCTACTGCCACCTCCTCTACTCCTACTCCATCCTCTTTAATTTCCTCCTCGGCTGAGTCCTCTTCTGCTGCGGCGTCTGGCTGCACATCAACTGATTCCCCCCAGCTCCCCAGGGGCTATTCCACATCCCGGATACGACAGTGTAACGCTATCTTGGGGTTGACTTGCCTGAAAGCAGAGAGCCACACAGGACCAGCACTCCTGTCCGCCCTGAACGCACAGGTGGATCAGTGGCTGACCCCGCACCAACTGGAGATCGGCAAAGTGGTGTGTGACAATGGAAGCAATCTGTTGGCGGCATTAAATTTGGGCAAGTTGTCACATGTGCCGTGCATGGCACATGTGTTGAATCTCATCGTACAACGTTTTGTGTCTAAGTACCCAGGCTTACAGGACGTCCTCAAGCAGGCCAGGAAGGTGTGTGGCCATTTCAGGCGTTCCTACACGGCCATGGCGCACTTTTCCGATATTCAGCGGCGAAACAACATGCCAGTGAGGCGCTTGATATGCGACAGCCCGACACGTTGGAATTCAACACTCCTAATGTTCGACCGCCTGCTCCAACAAGAAAAAGCCGTCAACGAGTATTTGTATGACCGGGGTGCTAGGACAGCCTCTGCGGAGCTGGGAATCTTTTTGCCACGTTACTGGACACTCATGCGCAATGCCTGTAGGCTTATGCGTCCTTTTGAGGAGGTGACAAACCTAGTCAGTCGCACCGAAGGCACCATCAGCGACCTCATCCCATTTGTTTTCTTCCTGGAGCGTGCCCTGCGAAGAGTTCTGGATCAGGCTGTAGATGAGCGTGAAGAGGAAGAGGAAGAGTTGTGGTCACCATCACCACCAGAAACAGCCTTGTCATCATCGCTTGCCGGACCTGCAGCAACGCTGGAAGAGGAGTATGAGGAAGAGGAGTCAGAGGAGGAATGTGGCGGCTTTGAGGAGGAGGAAGACCAACCACAGCAGGCACCCCAGGGTGCTCGTTGTTGTCACCTATCTGGGACCCATGGTGTTGTACGTGGCTGGGGGGAAGAACAGACCGTCAATGACATCAGTGAGGACGAGGAACGGGAAATGAGAAGCTCTGCATCCAACCTTGTTCAAATGGGGTCTTTCATGCTGTCATGTCTGTTGAGGGACCCACGTATAAAAAGGATAAAGGAGAACGATCTGTACTGGGTGACCACGCTACTAGACCCCCGGTATAAGCAGAAAGTGGCAGAAATGTTACCAAATTACCGAAAGTCGGAAAGGATGCAGCAGTTCAAAACCAAACTAAAAAATATGCTTTACACAGCTTATAAGGGAGATGTCACAGCACAACGGGAATCTAACAGGGGAAGAGGTGAGTGTAATCCTCCTCCTACCACGGCGGCAAGGACTGGACGATTTACAGATGTGTTGTTGATGGAGGACATGCGGAGCTTTTTCAGTCCTACTCATCGCCACAGCCCTTCGGGATCCAGCCTTAGAGAACGACTCGACCGACAGGTAGCAGACTACCTCGCCTTAACAGCAGATATCGACACTCTGAGGAGCAATGAACCCCTTCACTACTGGGTGTGCAGGCTTGACCTGTGGCCTGAGCTATCCCAGTTTGCGATAGAACTTCTGGCCTGCCCTGCTTCAAGTGTCCTGTCAGAAAGGAGCTTCAGTGCAGCAGGAGGCATTGTCACTGACAAGAGAAGTCGCCTCGGTCAAAAAAGTGTTGATTACCTCACCTTCATAAAGATGAATGAGGCATGGATCCCGAAGGGACTGACAGTGGGGGATACGTTTGACTAACAAAAGGCCTGATTACATGCCTTGGCCTCAAAATGGTCCCCACGCTGCTGTATTTAATGTCTGCATACCGGATGACTTTCGTGAATTCTCCACCACCAACTAGGGTTCAAGCCGTAATGTTTTAGTCACTTTTCTGCCTGGAAAACATAAATTTTTCCGGCCGCTGCTACAATAGCGTCTGCAACAGTGCCATTATTTTTCAGGCATGTGTACATGCCTAATTTTTCTGTCCTATGGTGCAGCACTGTGGCTGCAAAAACAAACCAAAAAAAAAAGGCACATACAAGTGTCAATTCCCCTTCGTGATCGTTACCTTGTTGTGGTGAAGGGGCTTGCGTATCACAATGAAGCAATCATCATCACCTCTATAAAAGTGTGTTGGCAATGTTGCCACACCCCAGATGATAAGGCCGTTGCTTCATTATGGTCAGACCAAAAGCGATCGGGTGGCCACGCTACTAGACCCCCGGTATAAGCAGAAAGTGGCAGAAATGTTACCAAATTACCAAAAGTCGGAAAGGATGCAGCAGTTCAAAACCAAACTAAAAAATATGCTTTACACAGCTTATAAGGGGGATGTCAATGGGGGATTCGACAATGGTTAATCAATTCGACCGGATAGGGTCCGTAACAGGGATTAAACTGATAGCAATAGTACTAGTTAAGACACCACTCATATAGGGTGTCACAGCACATTGCTCTGTGCACGCGCAGTGCCCCAATTTGGGAGTAAGAGGACCGACCAAGCTGCTTTTTCCATCTCCCGGTTCCTGAAATCAATTCAGTTTAGTGTATGAGAGTTTGGTCTGTCACTGTGAAGGCAGTCGAAGGTACCCGGCCTAAATTTTTTTTCATAAAAGGCAATTCCTGATATGGGACGTAACAGGGATTAAACTGATGAGAATAATACTACAGAAAATACCACTCATATCGGTGGAGGGAGCCAGCGTTTTTTTAACCATCTCCCCGTTCAAAAAATCTATTTAATAAATGGCCCCCAGATTGGGGATGTTAGAGGGATTAAACTGATGAGAATAGTACTACAGAAAATACCACTCATATCGGGTGTGACAGTAAATTGCACGGCGCAGATGCAGTCACCGTGGTTTAAAACAGAGTGGAGGGAGCCAGCGTTTTTTTAACCATCTCCCCGTTCGAAAAATCTATTCAATAAATGGCACCCAGATTGGGGACGTTAGAGGGATTAAACTGATGAGAATAGTACTACAGAAAATACCACTCATATCGGGTGTGACAGTAAATTGCACGGCGCAGACGCAGTCACCGTGGTTTAAAACAGAGTGGAGAGAGCCAGGTTTTTTTTAACCATCTCCCCGTTCGAAAAATCTATTCAATAAATGGCACCCAGATTGGGGACGTTAGAGGGATTAAACTGATGAGAATAGTACTACAGAAAATACCACTCATATCGGGTGTGACAGTAAATTGCACGGCGCAGACGCAGTCACCGTGGATTAAAACAGAGTGGAGGGAGCCAGCGTTTTTTTAACCATCTCCCCGTCCGAAAAATCTGTTTAATAAATGGCCCCCAGATTGGGGAGTCGGGGACGTTAGAGGGATTAAACTGATGAGAATAGTACTACAGAAAATACCACTCATATCGGGTGTGACAGTAAATTGCACGGCGCAGACGCAGTCACCGTGGATAAAAACAAAGGGGAGGGAGCCAGCGTTTTTTTAACCATCTCCCCGTTCGAAAAATCTATTCAATAAATGGCACCCAGATTGGGGACGTTAGAGGGATTAAACTGATGAGAATAGTACTACAGAAAATACCACTCATATCGGGTGTGACAGTAAATTGCACGGCGCAGACGCAGTCACCGTGGATTAAAACAGAGTGGAGGGAGCCAGCGTTTTTTTAACCATCTCCCCGTCCAAAAAATCTGTTTAATAAATGGCCCCCAGATTGGGGAGTCGGGGACGTTAGAGGGATTAAACTGATGAGAATAGTACTACAGAAAATACCACTCATATCGGGTGTGACAGTAAATTGCACGGCGCAGACGCAGTCACCGTGGATAAAAACAAAGGGGAGGGAGCCAGCGTTTTTTTAACCATCTCCCCGTTCGAAAAATCAATTCAATTGACCTTTCGGGGACCCTTGGTGTTGTACGTGGCTGGGTGGAGGAAGAAACCTTCAATGACATCACCGGGACGTGGCTAGCTTGGTATCCAACCTTGTGCAAATGGGGAGTTTGTGGTTGTGCAAATGAACTGTTTGCGGTGCATTAAAAGGGGAGTTTGGTCTGTCAATGTCTGTGATGCGGGCGTAACCCTTACACTACCTGATCGATACAACATCATACCTGATCGTATACACACACTGGATGTTTTAAAGCACGTTATTCCAAACAATTTAGGAATGTTAGTTGATTTATGCCCTTTATGGATTAAAACCCGACTCTGCGTCCACTACGTAATTTTCCATGGGAGTTTTGCCATAGATCCCCCTCCGGCATGCCACAGTCCAGGTGTTAGACCCCTTGAAACAACTTTCTCATCACTATTGTGGCCAGAAAGAGTCCCTGTGGGTTTTAAAATTCGCCTGTCTATTGAAGTCTATGGCGGTTCGCCCGGTTCGCCAGTTCGCGAACATTTGCGGAAGTTCGCGTTCGCTGTTCGCGAACTGAAAATTTTATGTTCGCGACATCACTATCTACCATTTGAATGTCTCAACAGAAATCGAGACTCATCAGACTAGGCAACATTTTTCCAGTCTTCAACAGTCCAATTTTGGTAAGCTCGTGCAAATTGTAGCCTCTTCTTCCTATTTGTAGTGGAGATGAGTGGTACCCGGTGGGGTTTTCTGCTGTTGTAGCCCATCCGCCTCAAGGTTGTGCGTGTTGTGGCTTCACAAATAGGGATGAGCGAACCCGAACTGTATAGTTCGGGTTCGTACCGAATTTTGGGGTGTCCGTGACACGGACCCGAACCTGAACATTTTCGTAAAAGTCTGGGTTCGGTGTTCGGCGCTTTCTTGGCGCTTTTTGAAAGGCTGCAAAGCAGCCAATCAACAAGCGTCATACTACTTGCCCCAAGAGGCAATCACAGCCATGCCTACTATTGGCATGGCTGTGATTGGCCAGTGCAGCATGTGACCCAGCCTCTATTTAAGCTGGAGTCACGTAGCGCCGCACGTCACTCTGCTCTGATCAGTGTAGGGAGAGGTTGCAGCTGCTGTTAGGGCCAGATTAGACAGTGATTAACTCTGCAACACTTAATTCAGTGGTCGATCTACAGCTGTGGATCATTGAAATGCTGCTATTTAATTGCTCACTGTTTTTAGGCTGCCCAGAGCGTTTTTATGTCACTTTTTTCTTGGGTGATCGGCGGCCATTTGGTGTCTTGTGGTGCGCCAGCACAAGCTGCCACCAAGTCCATTTAACCATCAATAGTGTGGTTATTTTTTTGCTATATCCTACATCAGGGGCTTGGCTGTACTTGCTATTTTATTGAGGGGTAAAATACAATTGCCAAAATAGCAGTACCCTAAATCTGCTGTTTCAGCTGTGGCTAGCCAATTGTAATACTGTCTGCTGTCTGCCGAAGCACAGTTTTTGTTCTGGGTTGAATACAATTCCCAACTTAGCAATTCCCTAAATAATGTTTTTCTGCTGTATCAGGCCAAGTTTAAATCGATCCATAAAAGGGTATATTAGATTTAAGGTGCGGATAGTGTCATCCTCAATAACTTCACACGCTACCGTGCATTTCCAAGTTTAATTCTGTCCGTAAACGTATACCTGTCACCCAGCGCCTAAATAATAGGCCTAAAATTTATATTCAGCTAAATCTGTGTTTATTGCTGAGGCTGGTCAATTCATTTAGTGTCCGCCAAAGCACAGTTTTTCTTCTGGGTTGAATACAATTCCCAACTTAGCAATTCCCTAAATATTTTTTTTCTGCTGTATCAGGCCAAGTTTAAATCGATCCATAAAAGGGTATATTAGATTTAAGGTGCGGATAGTGTCATCCTCAATAACTTCACACACTACCGTGCATTTCCAAGTCTAATTCTGTCCATAAAAGTATACCTGTCACCCAGCGCCTAAATAATAGGCCTAAAATTTATATTCAGCTAAATCTGTTGATACTGCTGTGGCTGGTCAATCTATTTAGTGTCCGCCAAAGCACAGTTTTTGTTCTGGGTTGAAATACAATTCCCAACTTAGAGCAGAAACCACAAATTTTGGGAATTACTATCAGGCCAAGGTTAAATCTATCCATAAAAGGGTATATTAGATTATAGGTGCAGATAGTGTCATCCTCAATAACTTCACAAGCTACCGTGCATTTCCAAGTCTAATTTTGTCCGTAAATGTATACCTGTCACCCAGCGCCTAAATAATAGGCCTACAATTTATATTCAGCTAAATCTGTCGTTACTGTTGTGCCTGTATTAGTGTAACACGGTACCTAAATAGATAGCCAGATAGTGTTAGGTGCCTGTAAAAAAAGGCCTGAATTTGAATTCAATACATTGGGCCAAATAATTTTTTTCTTATTGTGGTGAACGGTAACAATGAGGAAAACATCTAGTAAGGGACGCGGACGCGGACATGGTCGTGGTGGTGTTAGTGGACCCTCTGGTGCTGGGAGAGGAAGTGACCGTTCTGCCACAGCCACACGTCCTAGTGAACCAACTACCTCTGGTCCCAGTAGCCAGCAGAATTTACAGCGATATTTGGTGGGGCCCAATGCCGTTCTAAGGATGGTAAGGCCTGAGCAGGTACAGGCATTAGTCAATTGGGTGGCCGACAGTGGATCCAGCACGTTCACATTATCTCCCACCCAGTCTTCTGCAGAAAGCGCACAGATGGCGCATAAATACCAAGCCCATCAGTCTGTCACATCACCCCCATGCATATCAGGGAAACTGTCTGAGCCTCAAGTTATGCAGCAGTCTCTTATGCTGTTTGAAGACTCTGCTGGCAGGGTTTCCCAAGGGCATCCACCTAGCCCTTCCCCAGGGGTGAAAGAGATAGATTGCACTAACGCACAACCACTCATGTTTCCTAATGATGAGGACATGGGAATACCACCTCAGCACGTCTCTGATGATGACGAAACACAGGTGCCAACTGCTGCATCTTTCTGCAGTGTGCAGACTGAACAGGAGGTCAGGGAGGAAGACTGGGTGGAAGATGATGCAGGGGACGATGAGTTCCTAGACCCCACATGGAATGAAGGTCGTGCCACTGACTTTCAGAATTCGGAGGAAGAGGCAGTGGTGAGACCGAGCCAACAGCGTAGCAAAAGAGGGAGCAGTGGGCAAAAGCAGAACACCCGCCGCCAAGAGAGTCCGTCTGCTATTGGCCACCGCCATCTGGGACCCAGCACCCCAAAGGCACAATGTGCTGACGACAAGACCCGAGTGGTTTGCACGCTGTGCCATCAGAGCCTGAAGCGAGGCATTAACGTTCTGAACCTTAGCACAACCTGCATGACCAGGCACCTGCATGCAAAGCATGAACTGCAGTGGAGTAAACACCTTAAAAACAAGGAACTCACTCAGGCTCCCCCTGCTACCTTTTCTGCTGCTGCCGCCTCTGCCTCTTCCTCTGCCTCTAAAGGAACTTTGGCACCTGCCGCCCAGCAAACAGAGGATGTACCACCAACACCACCACCACCTCCGTCACCAAGCATCTCAACCATGTCACACAGCAGCGTTCAGCTCTCCATCTCACAAACATTTGAGAGAAAGCGTAAATTTCCACCTAGCCACCCTCGATCCCTGGCCCTGAATGCCAGCATTTCTAAACTACTGGCCTATGAAATGCTGTCATTCAGGCTGGTGGACACAGACAGCTTCAAACAGCTCATGTCGCTTGCTGTCCCACAGTATGTTGTTCCCAGCTGCCACTATTTCTCCAAGAGAGCCGTGCCTTCCCTGCACAACCAAGTATCCGATAAAATCAAGTGTGCACTGCGCAACGCCATCTGTGGCAAGGTCCACCTAACCACAGATACGTCGACCAGTAAGCACGGCCAGGGACGCTATATCTCCCTAACTGCACACTGGGTAAACGTAGTGGCGGCTGGGCCCCAGGCGAAGAGCTGTTTGGCGCACGTCCATCCACCGCCAAGGATCGAAGGGCAACATTCTTTGCCTCCTGTCTCCTCCTCCTCCTACTCTGCTTCCTCCTCCTCTTCTTCCACCTGCTCATCCAGTCAGCCACACACCTTCACCAGCAACTTCAGCACAGCCTCGGGTAAACGTCAGCAGGCCATTCTGAAACTCATATGTTTGGGGGACAGGCCCCACACCGCACAGGATTTGTGGCGGGGTATAGAACAACAGACCGACAAGTGGTTGCTGCCGATGAGCCTCAAGCCTGGCCTGGTGGTGTGCGATAATGGGCGAAATCTCGTTGCAGCTCTGGGACTAGCCGGTTTGACGCACATCCCTTGCCTGGTGCATGTGCTGAATTTGGTGGTGCAGAAGTTCTTTCACAACTACCCCGACTTGTTAGAGCTGCTGCATAAAGTGCGGGCCGTCTGTGCGCGCTTCCGGCGTTCACATCCTGCCGCTGCTCGCCTGTCTGCGCTACAGCGTAACTTCGGCCTTCCCGCTCATCGCCTCATATGCGACGTGCCCACCAGGTGGAACTCCACCTTGCACATGCTGGACAGACTGTCCGAGCAGCAGCAGGCCATAGTGGAGTTTCAGCTGCAGCACGCACGGGTCAGTCGCACTGTGGAACAGCACCACTTCACCACCAATGACTGGGCCTCCATGCGAGACCTGTGTGCCCTGTTGCGCTGTTTTAAGTACTCCACCGACATGGCCAGTGGCCGTTATCAGCATTACAATACCACTTCTATGTCTCCTTGAGAAAACACTTAGGGCGATGATGGAAGAGGAGGTGGCCCAGGAGGAGGAGGAGGAAGAAGAGGGGTAATTTTTAGCACTTTCAGGCCAGTCTCTTTGAAGTGACTCAGAGGGAGGTTTTTTGCAACAGCAGAGGTCAGGTACAAATGTGGCCAGGGCCCACTACTGGAGGACGAGAAGGACGAGGATGAGGAGGAGATGGAGGACGATGAGGATGAAGCATGTTCACAGCGGGGTGGCACCCAACGCAGCTCGGGCCCATCACTGGTGCATGGCTGGGGGGAAACGCAGGACGATGACGATACGCCTCCCACAGAGGACAGCTTGTCCTTTCCTCTGGGCAGCCTGGCACACATGAGCGACTACATGCTGCAGTGCCTGCGCAACGACAGCAGAGTTGCCCACATTTCAACGTGTGCGGACTACTGAGTTGCCACCCTGCTGGATCTCCGGTACAAAGACAATGTGCCCACCTTACTTCCTGCACTGGAGCGTGATAGGAAGATGCGCGAGTACAAGCGCACATTGGTAGACGCGCTACTGAGAGCATTCCCAAATGTCACAGGGGAACAAGTGGAAGCCCAAGGCGAAGGCAGAGGAGGAGCAAGAGGTCGCCAACGCGGCTGTGTCACGGCCAGCTCCTCTGAGGGCAGGGTTAGCATGGCAGAGATGTGGAAAAGTTTTGTCAACACGCCACAGCTAACTGCACCACCACCTGATACGGAACGTGTTAGCAGGAGGCAACATTTTACTAACATGGTGGAACAGTACGTTTGCACACCCTTCCACGTACTGACTGATTGTTCGGCCCCATTCAACTTCTGGGTCTCCAAATTGTCCACGTGGCCAGAGCTAGCCTTTTATGCCTTGAAGGTGCTGGCCTGCCCGGCGGCCAGCGTTTTGTCTGAACGTGTATTCAGCACGGCAGGGGGCGTCATTACAGACAAACGCAGCCGTCTGTCTACAGCCAATGTGGACAAGCTGACGTTCATAAAAATGAACCAGGCATGGATCCCACAGGACCTGTCCATCCCTTGTGCAGATTAGACATTAACTACCTCCCCTTAACCATATATTATTGTACTCCAGGGCACTTCCTCATTCAATACTATTTTTATTTTCATTTTACCATTATATTGCGGGGCAACCCAAAGTTGAATGAACCTCTCCTCTGTCTGGGTGCCGTGGCCTAAAAATATCTGACAGTGGCCTGTTCCAGTGTTGGGTGACGTGAAGCATGATTCTCTGCTATGACATGAAGCCTGAATCTCTGCTATGGGACCTCTCTCCTCTGTCTGGGTGCCGGGGCCAAAATATCTGACAATGGACTGTTCCAGTTTTGGGTGACGTGAAGCATGATTCTCTGCTATGACATGAAGCCTGAATCTCTGCTATGGGACCTCTCGCCTCTTTCTGGGTGCCGGGGCCTAAATATCTTACAATGGACTGTTCCAGTTTTGGCTGACGTGAAGCCTGATTTTATCACAAGACACGGAGGCTTCGTATTGCTTAAACTTCCTTTACTGTTACCATAGCAGCAAAGAAATGAGCATGTCAATCACAAAGAAAACACCATAGTAACCGACTCCTCCCCCTTTATCCCAGTATATATAGACTCCACTCTCTGGGATCATCCTCTTTCTTTGCTGCTGCCATGGCAGATAAGTATCCTCTTTACCTATAATATGCTGTCTTGTCATGGTTATGATTATATTGCGCTTTGGTGTAATTTCATCACTCAGGTTTGTCTGTGAGAGGTTTTTGCCCCTTCCCACTTCTTTACTAAGTTCTACCTAGTATCGGTATTTTGGCTTTTCCTTCTTCCCCCTTCTGGGTCCGCTGCCCAGTTCCCTGTTCTTGGGTTTGTCCCCCTAAGTCTTTTCTTTCCCTTTGTTCCTACCGGTTCTGCCCGATCCTTCCGACATACTCCTGCACGCTCCGGCCATATTATCGCGTCGCACGAGTTCTTTCCTCCTGCCCTCCGGAGCTCCCGGCACTTGCGGTGACGGCCGAAGTCTCGCGATCCGCGAGATTTCGGCCTCCGCTCTCCTAGGCATCGGCGCTCCTATCCGGGACTGCGGCCACTTGAGATCTCGCGAGATCTCGGACTTTACCTCAGGGGTTCGCGCCGTTTTTTCGCCACCGCTTGTGTTCCTACAGCCCCTTCTCACCCGGTGCCGAATCTTCTTAGGTTAGTATATATCTTTGTGCCCTACATTGTACCCTTTGTCCCTCAGGCCCTCATTGTTTTTCCCTCTCTTTTTCTTTCAGGTTTCTTATTGTGGTCTGGGGTGACTAACTCCTTCCACTTCTCTCAGTATGTCCCGCCGCAGTAGTTCTTCCTCAGTTAGGCAGGACAGGGCTGCCCCTTCCCCCAGCTCTCCTAATGCGCTCAGCCTAATTAATAATGCCACACAGGAGAGACATAATGCTGCGCTGCAGCAGTCTATTTCTGAGGCGATCATGGTTGCTATGGGCTCCATGTCCTCAGTTTTATCGCAGTCTATATCTCAGGCCTTATGTGCTCAGGCCCCTGAGGCCACACATGATCCAATCTTGGACACTGAAAGGCCATCTGCCTCCAGAACATTAAGAACCGATGGTATTCCATCACATGACCACGCGGTTGTCCCGCGGAAAAGAGCCTGCGCACGACAGGCAGAACATTCTCGTGCTTGGAAATCGGCCAGGACCTTACCTGAGCCTTTGTCCGATTCTGATAGAGAATCCATTGAGGAGGTTCAAAATGAGTATCATTATGACTCAGGGGAGGAGCTTGAGGACGTCGATACTGACCCTCAAAACTTGCTACCAGCTCCTATCCCATCCACGCCTACAGGCGACTCTCAGGCAGGTCCTCCTATACCTGACGACCTTATGATTGACCCGCTAGGTGCCCCCCTATTTAATCCAGATGAGCTACATCATCCCAGATCAGCAGAATGGCTCCCTGCCACTCATGTAGCACATTATTTAGAGGAGAAGATCCGTGCCCCCTTAAGCAAGGAGTCCCGCAGTAAATTGCGGGCGGAATGCCCTCGTCCTCTGATCCCTAATAAGGTGTGTGAGACACCGACCGTGGACCCTAAGATGGTTCAATTCCTTACTAAAACTAAATTTAACCCTAAAAAAGGGCTGGACTCAGCTTTACGAGCGGTTCAGGATAAGCTTTTGGACATCACGGGCCCTCTGGCAAAGATCTTTGACATGGCCGAGTCCGCCAAGGCTGAGGGTAGATTGGTAGACCCTGTCGAGCTAGGAGGATGGGTGCAGAGGGCCATTTGCATTGCAGGCAATGTGAATACCTCCTTAGCCATCGAACGGCGTAAAGCCATCTTGATGAAGGTGGAGCCTAAGCTCTCCAACCTTGCACTGTCAGAAGCAGGCAAAAATGCTCAGGGCCTCCTTTTCGGAGACTCATTTATTAAGGAGCTGGGCAGATATGTCGGGGCCTTTACGGCTTTAGATAAAGCCCAGACTTCCATGAAAAGGGTTTTTAACACCCGTTTTTCCAACAGGGCCGGCAGCTCTAGGGGCCGTCTGTCCGGCCGGTCCGATTTCCATTCCCGTGGTTCGGGAAGAGGCTCCTTCAATTACAGATCCTCCCTTCAGGATGCCAGACATCAACCCTCCTTCTTCCCAGCTAGGGGTTTTTCAGGACGTTCCAGAAGTTACCGTGGAGCCCCATCCTATCGAAGACCAGTTGGTAAGTGCCCTTCCCCCCATACCGTTGTTTTCTTCAACAGAATGTGTCGGGGGCAGACTCCGTCACTTTTCCAATGCCTGGTCCGAGATCACCTCAGACCGGTGGGTTTTAGACACCATCATGGGTTTCACTATAGACCTGGTAGCTCCTCCAAGCATTCTACCTATCCCCAGACACATTCTTGGGACTGGATCGGTGCAAAAACAACTGCACAGGGAACTAAAGGAACTCGTCCTCAAACAGGCGATAGAACGCACCTCACCCCTTTCAGCTGCGGTTATCAGCAGTATGTTTCTGGTGCAAAAGAAGGGCGGCCAGGCGCGCCCTGTCATCAACTTAAAGTCCCTCAACTCTATAGTCCAGTATCGCCATTTCAAGATGGAGGGCATCCATCTTCTGAGAGATATGCTCATCCCAGGAGATTGGATGGTCAAACTGGACCTCAAGGATGCCTATCTCACGGTCCCGGTGGCTCCAACTTCCAGGAACCTGCTTTGCTTTCCTTGGGGAGACCAACTTTGGCGTTTCACCTGCCTGCCTTTCGGTCTCTCATCCGCCCCTTGGTGTTTCACCAAGGTAATGAAGCCCGTAGTTTCTTGGCTCCGCAGCAGAGGGGTACGCATGATAATTTATCTAGACGATATTCTTATCATGGCACGGAGCCCGTCCCTGCTTCACTTACACCTGTCCATGACCACCAACCTCTTGTCCAGGTTAGGTTTCGTCATAAATCAGGAGAAGTCATGCCTCAATCCTTCAACTTCTATAGAGTTTCTGGGATTCAGGATAGATTCCTCTTCTCTGACCCTTCACCTTCCTCTGTCCAAGGTCCGCGCTATCCGCAAAGAGCTGCGACATGCCCTGCTTCGACCCCAACTATCTCTACGCCACTTAGCACGCCTAATAGGTCTCCTGGCATCGTCCATCCAGGCCATCTTCCCGGCTCCCTTGCACTACCGAGCTCTCCAGAGACTCAAAATTGCACACCTACGCACCGGAGCCACATACTCAGACATGGTCACTCTCGATTCGGAAACAAGAGACGAGCTTCTTTGGTGGATTCAGAATCTATCAGTCTGGAATGGCAAAGCCCTGCTCGGGCCCCTTCCGGACCTGGTTATAGAATCCGACGCCAGCTTACACGGCTGGGGGGCACATTGCAATGGGATATCCATCGGAGGTCCTTGGTCCCCAGAGGAGTCCCGCCTCCACATAAATGGCCTGGAATTATTGGCAGGGTCGTTGGCGATTCGCAGTTTCGCCAACGGCACAGTCACGACCTGTATCAGATTACGGATGGACAATGTCTCCGCGGTCCGATACGTAAACGGGATGGGCGGTACTCGTTCTTCGGTTCTGACTTACCTAGCTCAAGATTTCTGGGAGTTTTGCCTTACCAAAGGCATTGTAGTTATAGCGGAGCACCTTCCGGGTCTCCGCAATGTAGTAGCAGACTGGAATTCTCGATATCTTTCGGATTCCAGCGATTGGAAGTTAGACGAGGGGGTATTCCTAACCTTATCGTCTCACTGGGGTCTTCCATCGATAGACTTATTCGCGAACCGCTTGAACGCCCAAACTCCCAGATTCTTCAGCTGGCGTCCGGATCCGCTGGCAGAAGCAGTAGACGCTTTTCTGCAAAACTGGGGGGGAGCACTGATGTATGCGTTTCCGCCTTTTGCCTTGATTCCCCGAGTTCTCCTCCAAGCCCAACTCCAGTCGGCGGATCTGATTCTGATCATCCCGCTGTGGCGGTCTCAACCCTGGTTCCCACTACTTCTGAACTTATTAGTGGATTTTCCAATCCTCCTCCCGGATCTCCCCGGGCTTTTGCGGGATCCTTGGGGGGCACATCACCCCCTCATTCGGACAGGCGGACTTCGGCTTCTCGCTTGCAGGATCTCGGGTGTCCCATCTCACTCTCTGGAGTTTCGGACACGACTCTTTTCTTACTGGAAAACTCATGGGCCCCAGGAACTAGACGGGCTTATCGCTCCGCCTGGGACGCTTGGGCTCGCTGGTGCGGAGGAAGGGACCTGGATCCCTTTCGGGCCCCTATAATATCGGTTTTGTCTTTTCTGTCTTCTTTATATGACTCAGGTAAGGCCTATCGTACTATTAATCTTTACAGATCGGCCATATCTTCCCGACACGAGGGTTTCGAGGGTTCTCCGGCGGGTCAACACCCTTTGGTGTGTCGCCTGTTGAAGGGCTCTCGCTTGTCTCGACCTCCCAGACCGCGTTTCTCGGCGACTTGGGATGTGGGATTGATTTTAAATTTTCTGGCTTCTTGGTCTTCTAATGACCAATTATCACTACGCCAGTTATCAGCTAAGTTAGTCACGCTGCTTTGCCTAATTTCGTGTAAGCGGGTGTCTGATGTGCGGGCGTTAGATCACGATGCACGGTCTTTTACACCGGAAGGGGTCGTGTTTAACATTTCCAGACGCACTAAGACGAACATTCATTCTGTTGCTTATCCCGCTTTCCCTCAGTCCCCACAACTGTGTCCGGTCGCATGCCTTCAAGAGTACGAGTCTCGTACTGCGCCTTTACGTGTCTCTACTTTTCCTAACTTGTTTATTTCTTTTAGGAGACCTTATGCTCCAGTCGCCAGTGTGACACTGTCTCGCTGGGTTAAGGAGATTATGAGTCAGGCAGGTATCGACACTAATATCTTTACGGCTCATTCTGTCCGCAGTGCTTCCGCTACTTCTATGTCGGTCTCTGGGGCCCGTCTGGAGGATGTGATGCGTTTAGCGGATTGGTCTAGGGTTTCCACTTTCCGGGAATTTTACTTTCGCCCGGAACCTCATGCTTTTAATTCCGTTATCTCTCAGCTTTAAACTAGCAATACGAAGCCTCCGTGTCTTGTGATAAAATTTCATGATTTTCCTATTTCATGACGTAAAGTCATGATTTTATTAAAGACACGGAGGCGAGTATTGCCCACCCTTACCCACCCTTGGGTTTTCAGAAGAATCTCTTACAAGTTATTGTTATTTATTACAATGTATGTTGCTTATTTATGTGTTATGATTATCTTGTTTTTGGTGTACCTTGTATGGTTTTCGTTTCTCTTGCTATATCCTCACGGTACTACCTCGTATTTTGTGTTCTCGTTCGCAGGTTGAAGTGTCTCCTCCTCAGTGTTGTTGGATTAAACACACACGATGTTGCTTTTCAAGGCTACTAAAGTTCGGCTGTTTGTTCGGTTGACGAGTTCGTCCTAAGGTTCAGGACGGTTGTTTCGTTCAGGAAGATCCAGTTTCTGGAAGAGTCAGCGATTTGTTTGGCTGTTCAAAGAAAGAGGATGATCCCAGAGAGTGGAGTCTATATATACTGGGATAAAGGGGGAGGAGTCGGTTACTATGGTGTTTTCTTTGTGATTGACATGCTCATTTCTTTGCTGCTATGGTAACAGTAAAGGAAGTTTAAGCAATACTCGCCTCCGTGTCTTTAATAAAATCATGACTTTACGTCATGAAATAGGAAAATCATGAAATTCTCTGCTATGACATGAAGACTGATTCTCTGCTGACATGAAGCCTGAATCTCTGTTATGGGACCTCTCTCCTCTGTCTGGGTGCCGGGGCCTAAATATATGACAATGGACTGTTCCAGTTTTGGCTGACGTGAAGCATGATTCTCTGCTATGACATGAAGACTGATTCTCAGCTGACATGAAGCCTGAATCTCTGTTATGGGACCTCTCTCCTCTGTCTGGGTGCCGGGGCCTAAATATATGACAATGGACTGTTCCAGTTTTGGCTTTCGTGAAGCCTGAGACTGCTGGTATTTAGAAGAGGGCAAAGGAGAGCTAAGAACCGGGCCGGCACCTCCGCCTACCTGTAGCTCCCCTTACTTAAAACTGACCCATATAATAAACACGCAGGACAACAGGTAACCTTTTAGCTGGGTGATGATCGGCCACAGCTTATTTATTTTATACGGCAAAACCAAAGAACATCTTGGAGCGGTATGCCAACCGCCGGACTCCCGGCGGGCAAGTACGCCATCAGCCATCTCCAACACTCCGCTGTATCAATTGCCGCCAGCTGTGACTTCATATCTCAAATCATACCGCCCTTCTTAAAAGAAGAAGACAATGTAAATAACTTAAAACAACGGTAAAAGGTCCAACACCTTCTTTTAACTATTTCTTATATCATCGTTATTCCTTTAACTTTCCTTTATTTTATCTCTTTTTTTTTTTTCTTTTTAAAACAGAAACCAAAGGAAACTCCCCGCTGAAATACCCATTCAAGGGCGGGAGGGTGGGCAACTCGGCTTCCGCTGCAAAGAGGAAGTGCAGCAGCAGGGGAGGGGGTTATATACCCTGCTAGAGGGAGGAGACATCTCCTACTCGTCCCACAGTGACGTGCCACCATAACTCCATTAACCCCTCAGGCACCTAAAAGAAACCGGCAAGGTGCTACATATGACCCATGGCTAGGAAGAGGAAGGGGGGACCACCAGTCCCTAAGCACCCTCCCTAAAAGTCGGGCGCTTGCCATTCTCTGCTATGACATGAAGACTGATTCTCTGCTGACATGAAGCCTGAATCTCTGTTATGGGACCTCTCTCCTCTGTCTGGGTGCCGGGGCCTAAATATATGACAATGGACTGTTCCAGTTTTGGCTAACGTGAAGCCTGATTCTCTGCTATGACATGAAGACTGATTCTCTGCTGACATGAAGCCAGATTCTCTGCTATGGGACCTCTCTCCTCTGCCTGGGTGCCTGTCCTACATCACCCCTGCTGCTGACCTCCTGCAGGATTAACCTCAGAACTCTTGAGGCAGCCCCAGTTACCCCTGTAGCTGTCCTGTAATCCTTAACCCCTTCACTGCTGCCCTGCCTATGTGTTAACCCTTTGTTTCTCCCATAGGGATAGTTTAGAGCCAGGTTGGGTGGGCTGCTAATGTATGTCTGTGTGTGTACTGTATTAGATTGCTTTGTGGGTGGAATTTGGGAACCGTGTAGTGTAGTTTAGTACTGTATTTCTAGTACTGTATTGTTAGTGCTTTGCGTGCGTTGTGTACTGTAGGTGTTAATAAATAGTGTATGTTATTTGTACCTACTGTGTAACGTGTGGTTACTAGCGGTAGTTAGTTCAGTAAGGCGCATGCAGCTAGTTTAGTGATTAGCGTAAGGCAAAGTGAAAGTATAGTGTTATTAATTACAAAGGTATAAATAGGCGGAGTCATCGGTAGACGGCTCCTCCTATTTATGAATATTAATTATTGATATTTGCATAAATATTGATGATTAATATTCCCCCTTTACAGTACCAATCGAAGAACATCTAGCAAGTAGCCCACTAAATTCCCTCCTTTGGTCGAGAGAGAGAAGGTCACTCAACCAACTCACAGAAAAATCCCAACACTCAGGCCTCTTTGAAAATTTGGCATTTGTATTGTATAGGGATAAACTCAGCCCTCCTCTTTCCCCACTCATGACAGTGGCAGATATCCCAGAACTATACCACACAAAATACACAAATATTGGTCTAAAAATCTCGGAACAAAGACCCATTTCTTTATACTCATTAGTCATTTATAGACATTGAGCAACCTATGGATCCCTTGACTCACACCTCTTTACACTCTATACAAAAAGCGCATGTTCGTTCATTGGTGACACCCTACCTTACCCACTCGGAAGACACAAGAGAATTAACGCAGTTCGAAAAACTGATAGCTCTTAAGAATCCCCCTAGACATTTACTCTCCCAGGTCTACGGTATACTTCAGCAAATAAAATACCCGCTTGATAGAGGGTATGTTTCGGAGTGGAGCAGGGATTTCAACACCACATGGACAAAACCAGAAATCAAGCAATTATATTACAAATCACATGGAATCTCCCGTTGTAAACGTCTTCAAGAAAACTCATTTAAACTAGTCCCCAGATGGTATCTCACGCCAGTTCGGCTCAAACAGATGAACTGTCTTAGCTCAGACGCCTGCTGGAAATGTCGTCTGTCGCAAGGCACCTATCTGTACATGTGGTGGTCGTGCCCAGTGTTACAGCACTTCTGGTCTGAGATACTGGATCTAATTAAGAGCATCTGTTCATTAGACAAGACCCCTTCACCAATCTCTGTATTACTGAACATCAGACTAGGGGACATTCCTCACCCTAAGCGTAAGCTTTTTCAATACTTATCTGCAGCAACAAAATCGCTGATACCCCAATATTTTAACCAACAGGCCCCCCCTATTATACCCAAATGGCTACATAAGGTGAACCACATATATCATATGGAGGAGCTCTCAGCTTGGGAATTAAGGACTCACACTAAATTCCAAAAGGTATGGAAGGACTGGGTTACGTACCGCTCAACCTCTTCTATTCTGAAACAATTAGCGGATCATGCTCATACTATGATTGACTAATCCTCAAAATATATAAGTGAACCATTAGGCCCACAAAAAGCCTTGTTTCTTTCCCCCTATACCCCCTATACCCCCTTACCCTACATACAACCCTATACATCCCTGTTACTTATCTATTGGACTAGTTTTGCATGATGGCATGATGATTTCTTGCTTAACTTCATTGCATCTTATCGAATATGTTTGCTTTGTAACAAATTTTGCCTTTTTTTTAATTAATAAAAAGAGATTTGAAAAGAAAAAGAGAGTCATCCTCCTGATGAGGACAGCAAAGTCTTGTCTGTTGGGGCTATGGCCTACATGGCTGACTTTATGTTAGGCTGCCTTTTACCATGACCCTCACTTTGTACGCATTTTGGCCAAAATCGATTACTGGTTGTTCACCCTTCTCGACCCCCACTACAAAGAGAAATTCTCATCTCTCATTCCTGTGGTGGAGAGGACGAGAAAAATGGTGCAATAACAGAAGGTCCTTGTAGAAAAATTGCTCCAAAAATGTCCAGCTGACAGCGATGGCAACAGAGTACGTAGCAATCGAGGTGAGACGAGTGGAACACACAGCAGTTCCAACTGAGGCAGGGCAACACTCTACAAGGCCTGGGACAGTTTCATGACACCCCGCCAGCACCCTCAACCTGATGCACAGCCTAGTGTCACAAGGAGGGAAACATTTTGGAAGATAGTGAAGGAGTACATAGCAGACCGTGTCAGCGTCCTCAATGATCCCTCTGTGTCTTACAACTATTGGGTGTCCAAGCTGGACACGTGGCACGAACTGGTGCTCTACGCCTCGGAGGTGCGGGCCTGCCCTGCCGCCAGCGTTTTGTCAGAACGAGTATTTAGTGTTGGGGCATAGTAATTGATAAGCGCATCTGCCTGTCAATTGAAAATGCTGACCAGTTGACTCTTATAAAAATGAACAAGGCCTGGATTGCCCCTGACTTCTCTACTCCACCAGAGGAAAGCGGCTGAACATAAAGGCACTTTAAATGTGGATTTTGTGGTGTATTGAATACACTGTATTCCCATGCACCTCTTCCACCACAAAAAAGGGTATATGGTTCAATCATCCTCTTCTCGTCCTCCTCCTCCTCCATCATATCAACATGCTTATTAGGCTGCCCTCACTCCTAATGTTTTAGAGGGTCAGCTCAGCAGCAGGCCCTCGCCCATAATTTTTTCCCTGGTCAGATAAGCAGCAGGCACTCGCCCCTAATGTTTTAGAGAGTCAGCTCAGCAGCAGACCCTCAACCACAATTTTTTAGATGGTCAGCTCAGCAGCAGACCCTCACCCCTAATTTTTTAGATGGTCAGCTCTGCAGCAGAGCCTCACCCCTAAATTTTTTGATGGTCAGCTCATCAGCAGGTCCTCACCCCTAATGTTTTAGAAGGTCAGATCAGTAGCAGACCCTCACCCCAAATTTTTTAGATGGTTAGCTTAGCAGCAGACCCTCAACCCTAATGTTTTAGATGGTCAGATAAGCAGCATGCCCTGACCACTAATGTTTTACAGGGTCACCAGCAGGCCCTTGCTCCTATTGTTTTTGAGGGTCACCAGCAGGTCATCAATCATAATTTTTCAAGGGTGTGTATGATGCCCTCCTTTATGTGTAATAAAGGGTGTATTGTAGTGCCGGTTCCTTGTAATTTTTGGCAGCCCTTTCACTTAGTGCATAGGCTTTATGAGTGTAGGAGTCCCACTACCTGAACAATTGTACCACAATGTGAATGAGGCCCTCCTTTATGTGATATACAGGTTGTATTGGAGTGCCTCTTTCTTGTAATTTTTGGCAGCACTTGCACTTTATATACAAGTAAATATTTTCTCTAAAATCAATTTTATCTTCGGTTTTGTGCGTATTATTGTCAGTCTGTAAAAGTGGCGTACTACTCAGACAACATCGTTCCCAGCAGCGACCTGGGAGTCCAAGATGCATCCAGACATCCTCCCCATGCTGTTCCCGAACCATTTCAGTGGAGTTTCCATCAATTTCTGACCATTTCATGTGAACCTGACACCCTCCCCTCTTCAGAGCAGGGGGTGCCTGGTTTAATGCTCGGGTTCTCCTATTGGCTTCCATTGTGCTCGGGTGCTCGGTAGAGCACCTGTGCATCCCGAGGTGTTCTACTCGAGCACCCGAGCACTTTGGTGCTCGATAAACACTAATCTTTAGTTGTCTTGGATACTTGTTTAGGGCTCTTTCACACCTGCGTTCTTGTCTTCCGGCATAGAGTTCCGTCGTCGGGGCTCTATGCCGGAAGAATCCTGATCAGGATTATCCTAATGCATTCTGAATGGAGAGAAATCCGTTCAGGATGCATCAGGATGTCTTCAGTTCCGGAACGGAACGTTTTTTGGCCGGAGAAAATACCGCAGCATGCTGCGCTTTTTGCTCCGGCCAAAAATCCTGAAGACTTGCCGCAAGGCCGGATCCGGGATTAATGCCCATTGAAAGGCATTGATCCGGATCCGGCCTTAAGCTAAACGTCGTTTCGGCGCATTGCCGGACCTGACATTTAGCTTTTTCAGAGTGGTTACCATGGCTGCCGGGACGCTAAAGTCCTGGCAGCCATGGTAAAGTGTAGCGGGGAGCGGGGGAGCAGCATACTTACCGTCCGTGCGGCTCCCGGGGCGCTCCAGAGTGACGTCAGGGCGCCCCAAGCGCATGGATCATGTGATCGCATTGGACACGTCATCCATGCGCATGGGGCGCTCTGACGTCATTCTGGAGTGCCCCGGGAGCCGCACGGACTGTAAGTATACCGCTCCTTCGCTCCCCGCTCCTACTATGGCAACCAGGACCTTAATAGCGTCCTGGGTGCCATAGTAACACTGAAAGCATTTGGAAGACGGTTCCGTCTTCAAATGCTTTCAGTACACTTGCGTTTTTCCGGATCCGGAGTGTAATTCCGGCAAGTGGAGTACACGCCGGATCCGGACAACGCAAGTGTGAAAGAGGCCTTAGTTATTTACTTTGTTTACACAATTGTGTTATCATGTACCTCTATGTTATAGGACTATAGTACATTGCACCGGATGGAAGGAAAGTCAGCAAATCAGAGCTGTTCTAAATTTCCATGTAGTGGGACTTGATTTGAATTGATGCTTTAGAGAGGGAAGAAGGGATTCTTTTTAAAGTCTCAGGGTTACTAAAAGTATTACCGGTAACTTGCAAAATCCTTTTAAGGCAATTTGATTTAATATTTTTTTTACTTGCACATCATCTGTAAGTAATTATATTAAGAGTAAAGGCTGTCTCATCATAACAACACATCTATAAAAAGCTTCAGGTTAATACGCTTCATCAGAGGTACTAATTTTGTCACATGTATGATTTCACAGTTTACTGTGATGTGAAAATTAATTGTGAGTTGGCTTTCACGAAGTAGAACTAATCTTACACTTACTGTGACTCAGTGGTTTGTGTCATATGAACGTATGGAAATGAAATGATGACTCTGTATACTGGCAAAGCATATGCATTCTGAAGATATTCTATCTCTCACACCCTCTCTTAAATATACAGTAAATGCAAACACAAATACCACTTTATTTATTCACAATGAATCAGAGAGTTGCTAATTGGTAGGCTTTATAAAATGAAACCTTTTATATACTCCGGAAATTGCAACACCAAGAAGAAAAAGTTGTGGAATTATGGAATTCACAGGATCAATAATGATAATTTTAATGATATGTAAATGATAAAAAATGGAAACAGAATATTCAAAACATCTTGATTTATTCAGTATCGAGTATGAGTGTCATAAATACATGCACTTACACACCTTGGTATGCTATTAATGAGGTTATTAATGGGCGGCTGCTAAATGATCTGTCACGCTGTGTAACAGCGTCCTCGGTGCGACGCTGTCCCCCTGCTCGCCGCCGCGGTTCCAGGCTCTGTGCTCACCTGTGATCATGATCTGTACTTCCCTGTCTCTGCTGCCGCTCTGGAGATTCTGCCCCGAAGCTTCCAGTCAACCTGAACGCTGCTTGTGCTCGGCTGCTGTACGCATCACTCCTTGGACGGGGCTGTGTTGTGTCAGGTGATTCCATTAACCTACCCTGGCTCTCCTGGAGGCATTTAAGTGGCTCAGCCCTCTACCCAAGCGCCTATCTTATGCAATTGAGCTTGCTACTACTTGTGTTCCTGATTACGTGCCTTGTTCCTAGACTACGCTCTTCATCTGATCCCTGTTTGCTTGCATTGCTCCTCCTGTTGCCAACCCAGATTGTCTGTCTTCGCTCCTGTGCCGCCTGCCCTGACCCATTGCTTGTCTCGACTACGTCTCTGCCTAGTCCACCGATCCTGTCTGGTTGCTCCTGGTAACAACCCTGCCTGTCTAACTACGTCTATACTCTCGGTACCTTCGCAGGTACATCCTGGTCCGCCCGGACCAGCTGCTACCGACTCTGGGACTGCCTTTGAGTGGTACCTGGCAGCTACGGCCCAAGTCTATCCTCACCACCAGAGGCTCTAGCAAAGACCAGGTAGCTGCTTAGTCACACCCCTCCAGGGTACAGCCAGTCTGTAGCACTGGGGGTTCACTTACACTGATTTGTGACACGCTGAACACATTTGGGCACGCAAATCATTAAGATCTGCTGCTGACAGCTCCCTTTGCAGTTGCTGACCAATGACGTCCCAGATGTGCGTAATCTGAGGCAAGTTCAGAGACACTGCAGGCCATGGTAGCAAATTAAAGTCACACAAGCTGCTCACAGTAGCATGAGCAACATGTGGCCTAACATGGTCCTGTTGAAAAATGGCTCTTGGTACACTTTGGAGAGATGGTTGTACCACTGGTTCCACCACCAAATCAATGTAACGCCATAGTAGGACAGGTGTGACGTACCCTTGTGAAGGCCTCTTCATGGCATTGCCCATGAGGTTTCCAGAATAATCTCTGACTACAAGCGTGACTTGCTAAAGAGGACAGACCTCTGTTACAGTCTGCATCTCTATCTTGTTGCACAAGATGGCATGAAGTAAATGGAACACCTGTAGCTGGATGTCTTACTCATAGCCCAATTTTGTGAAAACACCTTCTGATGGTTTGTTTAGACACTGTCTGCTACCCTAGGCTTGGGATGTGATGTTCAATTTCACTTGCAGTACAAAATGGATAACTATGTACCAATCTTCTAATCAGATGATTTGTCCATGCAGAGGTTCACCTCTGTTGACCTCTTGCTGTCATTTCAGTTTGTTGCTGTTCTCCCAATCACCCGAACACGGAAAGGTGAACAGTGCTGACATATAGGCATAGGCGTGTAGAAATCTTTCGGAGTGATTAACCAACTTTCAAGGATTCTGTCCCTTTGAGTTTGCGGCAAGTGGCAATAACTGGTATCTTGACAAACGGCCACATTTTCAAGGCTTCATGTGGCTAAAAAACTCTGGTTTCAATCTGCCTTTTATGCCCCACAAGACACAGAGTATAGCATAACCATATGGCTTGTCCTTCTTGGTGTTGCAATTTCAAAATTCAACTTGAAGAGTGTATATCTTAATAGAAAACAATTTACAAAAAAAAGATCTATATGAGGGATCATGTTGATCAAACAAAATAAAGCAATACAAAATATAGAGGTCAGCAAATTTGCAAAGGGTGCATTCACATCACTGTTTAGTTTTCCGTTCTTCTGATCCATCAGAAGAAAAGAGAGAGAGAGAGAAAAAAAAACTGGATCCTGTAAAAAAAAAAACGGATCCTGTTGCATCAGTTATGTATTGGATTGCGTAGGATCTGTTTTGGATCTGCATGCAGGACTTTTTTCCCGTCTTAAAAAACGGATCGCAGGCGGATCAGAAGAACAGAAAGCTAAACGGTGATGTGAATGCACCCTTAGTTAACATACAGTATTCTATTATTTATTTTACTTAAATACCCACCACCTTTTTTTCTTTCTAGCAGAGGGTGTTTCCACATAATTGCAATATCACAACAGTTCTGTACTTCTTTGGCAATATTATGGTGTATATGCACTGTGAGACTGGGGTTTCTTGTACCCACAAGAGGAAATTATTCTTGGGGCCCAACTTCTATATCATGAAAAAGGTCTAGCAAGTTTTGAGGCAAATTAACCCTAGGGACAAATGATCTCCAAAGACAGCTTCAAATATTGTGAACGCCTAACTCTGTGCAAAAAAGTAGCATAACAGTATGGAATGTAATAGAAGAAAAAAAAATTAACCGTTACTCATTTGGTAAATCCTTTGCAGCTACTACACCACGCTCCATAGGTCCACACCAATATTTGTTTATTTTGCTGCAGTAATGAAATGCTGTACAATATGTCCAGTTGACTGCTGAGGCCAGATATTGGCTACAGAGGTTATATGAATATACATGACATTATCACTGTAGGACAACACAGGTAGGGACCATAGCAACGGGACATGGAACAGCTGAGTAATGTTTCATTTCATTATATTATTGTCACAAATAATGGGGAGAGGAGGGACACCATAAAGGCAACAGAATGGAGAGCAACGGGACATGGAACAGCTGAGTAATGTTTCATTTCATTATATTATTGTCACAAATAATGGAGAGACGAGGGACACCAGAAAGGCAACAGAAGGGAGAGGACAAAGAACTAGGCCTCAAGGCTAGGGAGAAGGGAAAGGTCACCTCCTAGGAAACCCCTAGATCTGGCCCTGACTCCTGTCAGTATGTATAGACCCTGAAGGTGGGAAATTACATATGCTGGAACCTAAACCCTAGGAGCCCTGAGATGCCCTAAAGGAAGTGAAAGGGAATGAGACTACTGGTTCCTTCCCAGGTGAACAAACCAGCCTCAGGGAGACTAGTAACAACAAGCACAAGGGAACAACCAAATACAAGAGCAGTACAACTTATCTTATAGAAAATTGATGAGCAGGAACACAAGCAAGTTCCACACACCAACTCATCCAAATCCAAGCAGAGAATATCAACTACATGGTATGAAGTGTGAAACCAAACTAAATAGGGAAGCAGTAATGATCGCCAGCTGCAACTGACAAGAGATGTGGTCATTACCAAACAACAACACTGAGAATCAAGAGACTGTCAGTTAACCACACGTGCAGTCAGTCTCTCTGATCTTCTAACCTCTGTCACAGAAGGTACCGTGACTGTACCCCCCCCTTTTATGGGTGACCTCCGTACATCCACAGGGCTAATGGGGATAAGAGGCAGAGGAGGAGAAGTGGTGTCATGGTCTTACCTTCTTGCTGTTCTCCTTCATTTGACATGTGCTGGCGGCCATCTTGGTTTCTGGGTTTCTTGTAGCCTCCCACCCTGCGGCTCCTCCTTCCCACTGGGAGGAGCTGGATGCCTAGCTCATATATATAGGAGGTCTGTGGCTTCAGTTCCTTGCTTGGTCCTCCTGTGTTCACATGCTTCTAGTCTGCTGCTGCTTCTGGTTCCTGATCCTGGTTTCGTCCGACTACCCTGCTGGTTCCTGATCCTGGTTTCGTCCGACTACCCTGCTGGTTCCTGATCCTGGCTTCGTCTGACTACCCTGCTGGTTCCTGATCCTGGCTTCGTCTGACTACCCTTCTGGTTCCTGACCTCTGGCTTCGCTAAGACTCTGCTTCGGTTTCGCCATCCGTTTGGACTTTTGCTTTACAGCTTTATTTTCAATAAAGCCTTCTTATTTTCACTTATCTCTTGTTGTACGTCTGGTTCATGGTTCCGTGACATTAGGACCAAGCCATGAATTCTGACGGTACAGGGCCATCCTCGCTACCCACGCTGGTTGCCAGACTTGATCAGCAGGATCACCTGTTGGGTCGGTTCGCTGTGGCGTTGCAAACCCTGCTTGAACGCACGGCTCATTTCGCTCCCGTTGCCGATGGGTCGGTTGTCGCTCCTGGGCCCGCTCCTACTGCCGCTCCGGTTGTTGCGCCAGAGTCTACCCCGACACCTGTTGTTGCACCTGCGGTGTTTCGGGGTATGATCGGTTCTGCCCCTCTTCCACAGCGCTTTGGGGGAGAGCCAACTCAGTGCCGAGGTTTCCTTAACCAGGTGGGCATTTATTTCGAGTTGCTGCCACATGCCTTTCCTACTGAGAGATCAAAGGTGGGCTTCTTGATCTCGCTGCTCTCGGACAAGGCCTTGGCCTGGGCCAGCCCCTTATGGGAGAACAACAATCCGGTGGTTGCCGAGTTTTCCGGTTTTGTTGCTTCTCTTCGGAAGGTATTCGATGTGCCGGCTCGTGCTGCCTCTGCTGCGAAGCTCCTTATGTCCATCAGACAGGGTTCACGATCCGTAGCTGAATACGCCATTGAGTTTAGTACCCTGGCAGCAGAGGTGGGCTGGAATAATGAGGCTCTGGTCGCTGCTTTCTCTCATGGTCTCTCGGATGCCTTGAAGGATGAGGTTGCAGCTAAGGACCTACCAGTGGAGCTCGAGTCTCTTATTTCTTTCCTGATTTTGATTGACACCAGACTCAGGGAGAGACCTTCCTTTAAGGAGAGCCTGCGGAGGTTTTCTAACAGATTGGCGCCTACGTTTGCTGTCCCACCCGTGCCTCCCTCTCCTCCCACGCCTCCTGGGGATGACTTGTCTGGGGGTGAACCCATGCAGCTGGGGTTTGCTCGCCTGTCCGAGGGGGAGAGGGTACTCCGGAGACGCGAGGGCCGATGCATGTACTGTGGTCTCGGTGGGCATTTTCGGTTGGCATGTCCGAACCGTCCGGGAAACGCTCGCACCTGAGATCCTGTCGGGGGCAGATCTTGGGTGGAGTCTCCTCGTCCCCGGTTTCCCGTGTTGACAAACCACTGATCACTGTTGTCCTCTCCTGGGTCGGGGGCTCGGTGACGACCCAGGCGTTGGTGGACTCTGGTGCTGGTGGTTTGTTCATTGATAAGGTGTTCGCTGCCGCCAATTCCATTCCTCTGCAGGCTCGAGGTTCCCCACTGGCTCTTGAGGCGATAGACAGCAGACCCCTTCTGCCGCCACACGTGACTCATGAGACCCTTCCAGTGGGGATAGCCATTGGTGCCGTTCACAGAGAGTCGGTCTGCCTCCAGGTTATTTCGTCTCCACACTACTCGGTGGTCTTGGGGTACCCCTGGCTCCGGAAGCATAATCCGACTTTCGATTGGAGATCGGCCGAGATCCTCTCGTGGTCACCGCAGTGTGGGGCTAGTTGCATCCATGGGTCTGTCAAGTTGCTGTGTACTTCCTCGGACTCTCTGTTGCCTCCTGAATACGAGGAGTACCGGGATGTATTCGATAAGGTGCGCGCGGTTGCCCTACCTCCGCACCGCCCATACGATTGTGCCATAGAGTTACAATCTGGTGCCGTTCCTCCTCGTGGCAAGGTCTATCCACTGTCGGTAGCGGAGAATGAGGCCATGGAGGAGTACGTGAGGGAGGCGCTTTCACGCGGACACATTCGCAAATCCTCGTCCCCGGCAGGGGCTGGATTTTTCTTTGTGAAAAAGAAGGGCGGTGAGTTGAGGCCTTGCATCGATTACAGGGGTCTCAATCGCATCACGATCAAGAACGCTTACCCGATACCCTTGATTTCCGAGCTGTTCGATCGCCTTAAAGGGGCCACGGTCTTTACCAAACTCGACCTGAGGGCGGCATATAACCTGGTAAGGATCAAGGCGGGCGATGAGTGGAAGACCGCTTTTAACACCAGGACCGGTCATTATGAATCCTTGGTTATGCCCTTTGGGTTGTGCAATGCGCCCGCAGTCTTTCAGGAATTCATCAACGATGTTTTCCGTGACCTGTTGCAGCAGTGTGTAGTGGTCTATTTGGATGACATCTTGGTATATTCTGAATCCATGGAGGCCCACATTCTGGATGTCAGACGAGTGTTGCAACGGTTACGAGAGAACAAGCTGTTCGGTAAGCTTGAGAAATGCGAATTTCACCGATCCCAGGTAACCTTCTTAGGTTACATCATTTCCGCTGAGGGGTTCTCCATGGATCCTGAGAAGGTTTCGGCTGTCTTACAGTGGCCCCAGCCCAGTGGTCTTCGTTCCCTGCTGCGCTTTTTGGGCTTCGCCAATTATTATCGGAAGTTCATCAGGGACTTTTCCATGCTAGCCAAGCCTCTCACGGATCTGACCAGGAAGGGCAGTAATTCCCAGGTCTGGCCGCTCGAGGCCATCCGAGCTTTTGAGGCTCTAAAGTCCGCCTTTGTGTCGGCTCCGATTCTGTCGCATCCCAACCCTGGGTTGCCCTTTGTCCTCGAGGTGGACGCGTCTGAGACGGGAGTAGGCGCCCTTCTGTCTCAGCGTAGAACACCAGAGGGTCCTCTGCTTCCTTGTGGGTTTTACTCCCGGAAACTGTCTTCCGCGGAGTGCAACTATCAGATTGGTGACAGGGAGTTATTGGCCATCGTGCAGGCCCTTAAAGAATGGAGGCACTTGCTCGAGGGTTCGGTGGTTCCGGTCCTCATCCTGACGGACCACAAGAATCTGACCTACCTTTCTGAGGCCAAGAGATTGACACCACGTCAGGCCAGATGGGCCCTGTTCTTGTCACCTTTTAATTACGTGGTCTCCTACCTACCCGGTTCCAAGAACATCAGGGCGGATGCCTTATCACGGCAGTACTCCGAGCTGTCCAGGGAGGAGTCGATTCCGACTTCGGTCATACCTCCGAATCAGATCTTGGCCGCCATTCGCACCAGCCTGACCTCTCCCCTGGGTGAGCAGATTTTGGCGGCTCAATCTGGTGCTCCCTCTGGGAGACCCAACGGCAGATGTTTTGTGCCTGAGGAGTTGCGCACTCGGTTGTTGCGAACCTACCATAACTCCAAGACCGCGGGGCATCCTGGAATGAATCAGCTGTCCTGGGCTGTTTCACGTCTGTTCTGGTGGCCTTCCCTACGTTCCGACATCGCCGCATATGTAGCGGCATGCTCCGTTTGTGCCCAGAGTAAGTCCCCTCGGCACCTTCCGTTGGGCCTTCTGCAACCCATAGCCACCGGGGAGCGCCCATGGTCACACCTGGGGATAGATTTCATTGTGGACCTCCCTGCATCCCGAGGGCATACGGTCATTCTCATGATTGTGGATCGGTTTTCCAAAATGTGCCACTGTGTTCCTCTCAAGAAGTTACCCTCTGCACAAGAGTTGGCCATGATTTTTGCCAGGGAGGTCTTCCGGTTGCACGGTTTGCCCAAGGAGATTGTGTCGGATCGGGGGAGTCAGTTTGTGTCCAGGTTCTGGCGCGCCTTTTGCTCCCAGTTGGGGATTCATCTCTCCTTCTCCTCGGCCTACCACCCTCAGTCCAATGGGGCCGCAGAACGATCCAATCAGGCCTTGGAGCAATTCCTTCGTTGCTATGTCTCCGATCACCAAGACAATTGGGTTGACCTCCTGCCTTGGGCTGAGTTTTCCAGGAACACGGCGGTGAACTCTTCCTCTGGGACGTCTCCCTTCATGGCCAATTATGGGTTCCAACCTGCCGTGTTACCGGAGGTATTCTCTCCCCAGGATATTCCGGCTGTGGAGGATCACCTTTCCGTCCTACGTGCTTCTTGGGTACTCATCCAGAAGTCCCTTGAGGTCTCTGCGCAGCGCCAGAGACTCCAGGCTGATCGCAGACGAGCGCCTGCTCCTTCCTACCAGGTTGGAGACCGTGTATGGTTGTCCACCCACAACCTCAACCTTCGAGTGCCCACTCCCAAGCTGGCGCCTCGCTTTGTTGGTCCCTTCCGAGTGCTTCGCAGGGTAAACCCGGTAGCCTATGCCCTTGCGCTTCCTCCTGGCATGCGGATCTCCAACGTGTTTCATGTCTCCCTGTTGAAGCCACTGGTGTGTAATCGTTTCACTTCCTCGGTTCCTCGGCCTCGTCCGGTCCAAGTGGGTAATCGTGAGGAGTATGAGGTGAGCAATATCCTGGACTCACGCCTGGTCCGCGGTCGGGTGCAGTTTTTGGTCCATTGGCGTGGTTATGGTCCAGAGGAGCGTTCCTGGGTTCCCTCCGCAGATGTCCATGCTCCTGCCTTGCTCCGAGCCTTCCACGCACGCTTCCCTCAGAAACCGTTCTTTACTCCGCGGAGGAGGGGCCCTTGAGGGGGAGGTACTGTCATGGTCTTACCTTCTTGCTGTTCTCCTTCGTTTGACATGTGCTGGCGGCCATCTTGGTTTCTGGGTTTCTTGTAGCCTCCCACCCTGCGGCTCCTCCTTCCCACTGGGAGGAGCTGGATGCCTAGCTCATATATATAGGAGGTCTGTGGCTTCAGTTCCTTGCTTGGTCCTCCTGTGTTCACATGCTTCTAGTCTGCTGCTGCTTCTGGTTCCTGATCCTGGTTTCGTCCGACTACCCTGCTGGTTCCTGATCCTGGTTTCGTCCGACTACCCTGCTGGTTCCTGATCCTGGCTTCGTCTGACTACCCTGCTGGTTCCTGATCCTGGCTTCGTCTGACTACCCTTCTGGTTCCTGACCTCTGGCTTCGCTAAGACTCTGCTTCGGTTTCGCCATCCGTTTGGACTTTTGCTTTACAGCTTTATTTTCAATAAAGCCTTCTTATTTTCACTTATCTCTTGTTGTACGTCTGGTTTATGGTTCCGTGACAAGTGGTGGTTTTAGCCACTAACGTAGATGGTGGCGGAAACCCTGATGGAATAAGGGCCCGCAATCCTTGGCGTCGGTAGCACCTGTGCCATCCCAGGGTACGACTCTCTCCCGGCCTCCACAACATTCACCCAGTGTGCCGTCAAGGAAATTTAGCGTCCCTGGCCAAAGGCACTTGTTCATGTGTCAGTGGTTAAGTGGACCTTCCCAGTAACTGAGTTGGTCAGTGTACGAGTGATGTTACGGGACACATGCTGGGATAACGCGGGCACGGCACACCGTGAAAAATAGTGCCGGCTGGGGACTGCGTAATGAGGGACAGCCGTCAACATCAGGCTGCGGAAGGCCTCAGTGTCCACAAGCCTAAATGGAAACATTTCCAGGGACAGTAATTTGGAAAGTTGCACATTTAGTGCCATGTGGCCATGTGGTGGATCATGCTGGTGGTGGTGAGATTGCTACTGTTCATGCCCCTGCTCATTTTTGTATGGCACAAGTTGCAAATTACAATTCTTTTGTCGTCCGCACTTTCCTAAAAAAAAACACCATACTGCGGAACACCTTCCCCATGGCAAGTGATATTTCCTCAATGGTGTGCTTAGGGGAACAGTTGTGGGAGTGTTTGGTGTGGCCCGCCTTCTCCCTTTTGCCACCCCACTGCTTCTTTCAGCCTGTTGCGGTGCCGCAACTCCCTCCCCCTCTGTACAGCGGTCCTCGCTCGGCTTGCCACCTTCCCAGGTTGGGTCAGTGACTTCATCGTCCACCACCTCCTCTTCCACTTCCTCACTCTGCTCATCCTCCTGACTTGTTTACCTAGCAACAACCTCAGTCATTGATAACTGTGTCTCATCCTCATCATCAACCTCTTGAGAAACTAATTACCATTGACTTATTGGCAACTGTGTCTCATCCACCTCGTGAAACACTAATTGCCATTCCCCACTGTCATCTTCTTGTGACTGTGGATGCTCAAGAGTTTGGGTATCGGGGCACAAGATCTCATGTCCCTCTTCAGGCGGACTTTTCGAGAGGCCCAAATGAAGGAATGGCGCTGAAAAGAGATCCTCGGAATAACCGAGTATGGGATCACTTGTTTGGCAATACTCTCCATAGTGGGAGGAAGGAGGATCAGGGTGAGGATTTTGTTGACCAGACTCTTGGCTACTGAGACTGGAGTTGATGGAAGACAGGGTGGTGCTTAACAGACTGGAAGCATTATCTGCTGCAATCCAACCGACCACCTGGTTGCACTGGTCTGACTTCGAGAGCAATGTCCTGCGCCGCCCTGCAAACTGGGATATGAAGCTAGGTATTGTGGAATATTGTTTTTCTTGTGCTCTGGCAGCAGGCACAGTTTCAAAATGCCCAGGCCACGCCCTCTGTGTGCACCATCAGCATCACAGCTATTTATCTGTCCCTTACTGCTCACCTTTTTCATATTAAATGTTTTATATATGCTTGAAAGTATGTCACACATACAGTAGCATAGGATTTGTAAGTGTATGTGCAAAGGTTTTTTGGGATGTGGAAACTTAACACAGGAGATATACCGCAGATAATGTTGCTGATGTCAGCAGCGGCTAATAAAAAATTACTGGAAATTTCACAGGTACTTGGGATTAGGAAACGTTACACAGAAGAAATACCGCAGATAATTTTGCTGATGTTAGCAGCGGCTAATATAAAATTACAGGGAATGTCATAGGTATTTGGGATGTGGACATGTTACATAGGAGATTTACCCCAGGTAATGTCACTGTCCGCAGAGGACACCGTCTACGGAAAAAGTACACTGGATGTCACAGATCACTCCCTACACTATCACAGTCACAAAAAATCACTCCCTACACTATCTTTCCCTTCTTCAGCACAGCTCTCCATGACTAACACTGAGCTGAACACGTGTCATCGGGTGCTATATAGCACCCTATGACGCGTTCCGGCCTGCCAATCACTGTAATGCCAGTAACCAACATGGCTACAAACATGCAAGGAGGAGACTCGAGCATTGCGCTCCAGCACATGCGGTATTTGGCCATATACCGCCATGTGCCGATCATCGACATGCTCAAATCGAACTGGTGTTCGGCTGAGCATGCTCGATCAACACTAAAGACCACTCCTCCTGATTTTCCGAGACAAAACATCTCAGATAAGTCTCCAGATTCTGGTTAGTGTGCTAAGTCTGTCTGTTCAACTGAAAGTGAAAGGCAGAAGAGAAGGACAATTGTACCCCTAAGCGAGAGCAGAACTCCTTCCAGAATCTGGAAACAAATTGAGTCCCCCTATCAGAGGGAGTAGCTTTATGATGTTGTCAACAAACACTTGTGCAAGAGTTTTAGCATTAGGTAGCCTTGGTAATTCTATAAAGTGCAACATTTTACAAAGCAATCAACAACCACCAGAATCACAGTTTTTCCTGAGGAATTTGGCATATCTGTGATAAAGTACATGGACAAATGAGTCCAAGGTCTGGACGGGATGGACAACGAAAGACATCCTGAAGGCCGAGTATGTGTCACCTTAGCACGTGCACAAGTACTACATGCTGACACATAGCCCTCCACACATTTACGCAACCCCCGGCCACCAGAATCTACGAGAGATGAGATCAACCGTGGATCTGCTCCCAGGGTGTCCTGTAAGGACAGTACAGTGATGTTCCTCGAATACCTTGTGCTGTAATTCTAAAGGAACAAACAACTTTCCCAGAGGACAAGAATACGGTGCATCTCCCTGGGCCTCCAACACCTCTGCCTCGAGATCGGGATAAAGGGCGGATATTACAAGCCCTTCAGACAAGATAGGATCAGGATCTTCTGAATCACTTACCCCAGAAAAGCTACGTGATAAGGCTTCCCCCTTGATGTTGTTAATCTGAGGGCGATAGGTGACAATGAAATTAAATCTGGTAAAAAACAACAACCACCTGGCCTGCCTTGGGTTCAGACATTTAGCCAACTCCAGGTAAGTCCGATTTTTGTGATCAGTAATTATGGTAATAGGATGCATTGCTCCTTCCAACCAATGCACCCATTCCTCAAAAGCCAACTTAATGGCCAGCAATTCTCTATTGCCTACGTCATAGTTTCTTTCAGCAGCCAAGACTTTCTTAGAGAAGAATGGGCGCCATTTACTAGGTGAAGGACCTTGCAACAAGACTGCTCCAACCCATACCTCGGATGCATCAACTTCCACAATAAATGGCTGTGACAGATCAGGTTTCACCAGTATAGGAGCAGAAGCAAAACACTCCTTCACCGCTGAAAAGGCATGCAATGCCTCCTCAGACCAGAATGAGAAATCCACACCTTTCTTAGTCATATATGTTAATGGTTTAACAACAGTCAAGTAATTCAAGATAAATTTATAGTAGAAGTTGGTGAACCCCAAAAATCGCATGAGCGCTTTCGGATTTCGAGTCGATCCCAGTCAAACACAGCACAGACTTTCTCCGGATCTATACGAAAACCCAAAGATGAGAGTAGGTACCCCAGGAATTGCTCTCTTAAGATCTGTAACACTTGTCTCACATGATCCTGATGAGTTTCCATGTCTAGAGAATAAATTAGAATATCATCCAGATACAGCACAACAAACCTGCCCACCAGATGATGAGAGATGTAATTAATGAAATGTTGGAAAACCGTAGGAACATTGGTCAACCCAAAAGGCATGACCAAATTCTCAAAATGACCTTCAGGGGTATTAAAGGCCATCTTCCATTCTTTTCCATCCTTATATGCCCCCCTCGAATCCAACTTAGAGAACATCTTGGCACCGACAATCTGATTGAACAAATCCGGGATCAAAGGAAGGGGATAAGGATCACGGACAGTAATTCGATTAAGCTCACGGAAGTCCAAACATGGCCTAAGAGTTCTGTCCATTTTCTTAACAAAGAAGAACCCATTTAAACACCATAGTGAGGCAAAGGACTGCCACTTACTGTATATTAGGGAACCACATATTAACCCCTTAATAACAAGTCTGTCCGGACCAGATAGTAAATGTGTGAATCAGTCCGCTCTGTGAGTATGACGTTCAATCAGCTGTTCTGTTTGTAGATCGGGAAGGCACACAGCGTCCCACCTGGTTTGTGAGGTTGATGCCGGCCTGGAAAAGCAGGCAGCGTTCCACGTGGTCGATGAGGCCAATCCAAGATTCTTTAAATGGTAGCAGAAGTCCTCATGGAGTGCTCCATTATGTTTTCCATTTTGCTGATGTAAATAACAAATAATGTAATATTATCAAACGCGTTTCGGAACTATGACCTGTTCTTTCTTCAATGGTCGAGACCTCCATATTACCAGCTCCCTTATATACATATTATAATAATCAGAGTCCATGAAAAAATCCAAAGTGAATCTCAGTTTAGGAATGGGGTCATATATAATTGTCATGCGGTTCCCTTTCAGTTGCATCAAGTATCTCTTGCGGTTCCCATTTAATTACATAAGATACCTAAACATGTATAATTCATTTTTAAAAATATTGACAATATGCCATGTTGATAAAACACCTTACTATGGTTAATATGTATTTCGTATGTGTAAACAAAAAAATTACTTTGTCATTCTACACTGCATGCAGAATTATTAGGCAAATTAGTATTTTGACCACATCATCCTCTTTATGCATGTTGTCTTACTCCAAGCTGTATAGGCTCGAAAGCCTACTACCAATTAAGCATATTAGGTGATGTGCATCTCTGTAATGAGAAGGGGTGTGGTCTAATGACATCAACACCCTATATTAGGTGTGCATAATTATTAGGCAGCTTCCTTTCCTTTGGCAAAATGGGTCAAAAGAAGGACTTGACAGGCTCAGAAAAGTCAAAAATAGTGAGATATCTTGCAGAGGGATGCAGCAAATAGTCAACAGGGTCGCAAGAAGCGTGTGGAAAAACCAAGGCGCAAAATAACTGCCCATGAACTGAGAAAAGTCAAGCGTGCAGCTGCCAAGATGCCACTTGCCACCAGTTTGGCCATATTTCAGAGCTGCAACATCACTGGAGTGCCCAAAAGCACAAGGTGTGCAATACTCAGAGACATGGCCAAGGTAAGAAAGGCTGAAAGACGACCACCACTGAACAAGACACACAAGCTGAAACGTCAAGACTGGGCCAAGAAATATCTCAAGACTGTTTTTTATAAGGTTTTATGGACTGATGAAATGAGTGAGTCTTGATGGGCCAGATGGATGGGCCCGTGGCTGGATTGGCAAAGGGCAGAGAGCTCCAGTCCGACTCAGACGCCAGCAAGGTGGAGGTGGAGTACTGGTTTGGGCTGGTATCATCAAAGATGAGCTTGTGGGGCCTTTTCGGGTTGAGGATGGAGTCAAGCTCAACTCCCAGTCCTACTGCCAGTTTCTGGAAGACACCTTCTTCAAGCAGTGGTACAGGAAGAAGTCTGCATCCTTCAAGAAAAACATGATTTTCATGCAGGACAATGCTCCATCACACGCGTCCAAGTACTCCACAGCGTGGCTGGCAAGAAAGGGTATAAAAGATGAAAATCTAATGACATGGCCTCCTTGTTCACCTGATCTGAACCCCATTGAGAACCTGTGGTCCATCATCAAATGTGAGATTTACAAGGAGGGAAAACAGTACACCTCTCTGAACAGTGTCTGGGAGGCTGTGGTTGCTGCTGCACGCAATGTTGATGGTGAACAGATCAAAACACTGACAGAATCCATGGATGGCAGGCTTTTGAGTGTCCTTGCAAAGAAAGGTGGCTATATTGGTCACTGATTTGTTTTTGTTTTGTTTTTGAATGTCAGAAATGTATATTTGTGAATTTTGAGATGTTATATTGGTTTCACTGGTAAAAATAAATAATTGAAATGGGTATATATTTGTTTTTTGTTAAGTTGCCTAATAATTATGCACAGTAATAGTCACCTGCACACACAGATATCCCCCTAAAATAGCTAAAACTAAAAACAAACTAAAAACTACTTCCAAAAATATTCAGCTTTAATATTAATGAGTTTTTTGGGTTCATTGAGAACATGGTTGTTGTTCAATAATAAAATTAATCCTCAAAAATACAACTTGCCTAATAATTCTGCACTCCCTGTATTTGCATGCATGGTTCTGCTTGCATGTATCATAAAAACACATTACATCTAGCATGCGGTTTATATGCGTTTTTCATGCGTTTTAGCAGGTTTTAATAGGTTGAGCAACTCCATATCAATACAAGAATATATCTTCATACAGTCTATCCAAAAAAAAATACAAAAAATTGTTTTTATTTATATTTATTTTAAAAAAAACTTTTCATTTCCTCTTTTTTCTTTTCTCTTTTTCAGGTTCTTCATCTTAATGGGAGATCAGATGTCATTGATGGGTGGGGGCCTTCCATCAAAAGGGGATCGAGGTACCAGTAAATGGTAATGACTCGGTCCCCCGTCGGTGAGGGTCGCCCACCCACTATCTACAAAAAACCTACAATCTCTAACTCAGCATTCAAGCCACCAGGAAAGAGTGAGTTAATTTTGAATAGCCTCTTTGATTCTAGTCTTGACATCTTACTCATATGATCACCTCCCCTCCAATGTCTCTCCACTTTTAATAATGCTGCATATCTTATACCTGTTGGATCCTGGTTGTGGTCTTGCTTAAAATGATTGGATAATGAGTGTTTGTCATATCCATTTTTAATGTTTGTAATATGTTCTGAAATTTGTTTTTTGAGTGTCCTATTGGTTCTCCCTATGTACTGTTTGTTACATGGGCACTGAAGGATGTAGATCACATTAGTGGAGTCACAGATTAAAAAATCTTTTATCATTTGTGTATGTTAGTTTGTAGTTGATATTATTTGTGTGGTCTTCCTTGGAAATGTAGTAACCTTACAATTTGTGCATCTACCACACCTATAATGAATTTATGAATGGATTGTAGTCCCTTCTGGTTTATTTTAAAAGACGGAGCTACTTTGAGGCCCAGGTTTGGGTCTTTAGTAAATGTTATTTGAGTGATAGTGGGAACTAGAAGGCCTATAACTTTGTCTTTTAACACATAATAGTTAAAAGAATATAGTGGCTCACTCTCTAGGTAGCAAAGGACGGGTGCTCTTGCTCAATAGTGATTTAACCCAATCACAGAATAATGTAATATACGTTTTCCAAATAGTAGGCATTCACCATCTGGTTATATTAAGTAATCAATGGTTGATGTAAACATGTTATCATTTATTATCAAAAAGTAATAAAAGTAGTTTAAAAACAATCCTGAAATAAAATTTCTACAAAAAATAAAAAACAATATAAAAACATACAATTAACAATGGTTAGTACCAATAATGTTGTAGCAGCAGTTGTTAATAGCAGCAATATTTGTAGCAAAAGTTATTAGCAGCAGCAATATTAGAGCAGCAGAATGGAGCCTTACTGGGGGGTGATCAATGACAGGGGGGTGATCACCTCATATACACTCCCTGATCACCCCCTGTCATTGATCACCCCCCTGTCATTGATCACCCCCCTGTAAGGCTCCAGACGTCCGTATGATTTTTACGGATCCACGGATACATGGATCGGATCCGCAAAACACATACGGACGTCTGAATGGAGCCTTACAGGGGGGTGATCACCCATATAGACTCCCTGATCACCCCCCTGTCATTGATCACACCCCTGTCATTGATCACCCCCCTGTAAGGCTCCATTCAGACGTCCGTATGATTTTTACAGATCCATGGATACATGGATCGGATCCGCAAAACATATACGGACGTCTGAATGGAGCCTTACAGGGGGGTGATCAATGACAGGGGGGTGATCACCTCATATACACTCCCTGATCACCCCTGTCATTGATCACCCCCCTGTAAGACTCCATTCAGACGTCCGTATGTGTTTTGCGGATCCGATCCATGTATCCGTGGATCCTTAAAAATCATACGGACGTCTGAATGGAGCCTTACAGGGGGGTGATCAATGACAGGGGGGTGATCAATGACAGGGGGGTGATAAATGACAGGGGGGTGATCAGGGAGTCTATATGAGTGATCACCCCCCTGTCATTGATCACCCCCCTGTAAGGATCCATTCAGACATTTTTTTGGCCCAAGTTAGCGGAAATTTTTTTTTTTTTTTTCTTACAAAGTCTCATATTCCACTAACTTGTGTCAAAAAATAAAATCTCACATGAACTCACCATACCCCTCACGGAATCCAAATGCGTAAAATGCTTTAGACATTTATATTCCAGACTTCTTCTCACGCTTTAGGGCCCCTAAAATACCAGGGCAGTATAAATACCCCACATGTGACCCCATTTCGGAAAGAAGACACCCCAAGGTATTCCGTGAGGGGCATATTGAGTCCATGAAAGATTTAAATGTTTGTCCCAAGTTAGCGGAAAGGGAGACTTTGTGAGAAAATACAAAAAAAAAAAAAATTTCCGCCCAAAATTTTTTTTTCGATGAACTCGCCATGCCCCTCATTGAATACCTTGGGGTGTCTTCTTTCCAAAATGGGGTCACATGTGGGGTATTTATATTGCCCTGGCATTTTAGGGGCCCGAAAGCGTGAGAAGAAGTCTGGGATCCAAATGTCTAAAAATGCCCTCCTAAAAGGAATTTGGGCCGCTTTGCGCATCTAGGCTGCAAAAAAAGTGTCACACATCTGGTATCGCCGTACTCAGAAGTTGGGGAATGTGTTTTGGGGTGTCATTTTACATATACCCATGCTGGGTGAGATAAATATCTTGGTCAAATGCCAACTTTGTATAAAAAAAATGGGAAAAGTTGTCTTTTGCCAAGATATTTCTCTCACTCAGCATGGGTATATGTAAAATGACACCCCAAAACACATTCCCTAACTTCTCCTGAGTACGGCGATACCACATGTGTGACACTTTTTTGCCGCCTAGGTGGGCAAAGGGGCACACATTCCAAAGAGCACCTTTAGGATTTCACAGGTCATTTTTTACACATTTTGATTTCAAACTACTTACCACACATTAGGGCCCCTAGAATGCCAGGGCAGTATAACTACCCCACAAGTGACCGCATTTTGGAAAGAAGACACCCCAAGGTATTCCGTGAGGGGCATTGCAAGTTCCTAGAATTTGTTATTTTTTGTCACAAGTTAGCGGAAAATGATGATTTTTTTTTTTTTTTTACAAAGTCTCATATTCCACTAACTTGTGACAAAAAATAAAAAATTCTAGGAACTCGTCATGCCCCTCACGGAATACCCTGGGGTGTCTTCTTTCCAAAATGGGGTCACTTGTGGGGTAGTTATACTGCCCTGGCATTTTAGGGGCCCATATGCGTGAGAAGTAGTTTGCAATCAAAATCTGTAAAAAATGACCGGTGAAATCCGAAAGGTTCTCTTTGGTATGTGTGCCCCTTTGCCCACCTAGGCTGCAAAAAAGTGTCACACATCTGGTATCGCCGTACTCGGGAGAAGTTGGGGAATGTGTTTTGGCATGTCATTTTACATATACCCATGCTGGGTGAGAGAAATATCTTGGCAAAAGACAACATTTCCCATTTTTTTATACAAAGTTGGCATTTGACCAAGATATTTATCTCACCCAGCATGGGTATATGTAAAATGAAACCCCAAAACACATTCCCCAACTTCTCCTGAGTACGGCGATACCAGATGTGTGACACTTTTTTGCAGCCTAGGTGGGCAAAGGGGCACACATTCCAAAGAGCACCTTTCGGATTTCACCGGTCATTTTTTACAGATTTTGATTACAAACTACTTCTGACGCATATGGGCCCCTAAAATGCCAGGGCAGTATAACTACCCCACAAGTGACCCCATTTTGGAAAGAAGACACCTCAGGGTATTCCGTGAGGGGCATAGCGAGTTCCTAGAATTTTTTATTTTTTGTCACAAGTTAGTGGAATATGAGACTTTGTAAGAAAAAAATAAAATAAAAAATAAATCATCATTTTCCGCTAACTTGTGACAAAAAATAAAAAGTTCTATGAACTCACTATGCCCATCAGTGAATACCTTAGGGTGTCTACTTTCCGAAATGGGGTCATTTGTGGGGTGTTTGTACTGTCTGGGCATTGTAGAACCTCAGGAAACATGACAGGTGCTCAGAAAGTCAGAGCTGTTTCAAAAAGCGGAAATTCACATTTTTGTACCATAGTTTGTAAACGCTATAACTTTTACCCAAACCATTTTTTTTTTACCCAAACATTTTTTTTTTATCAAAGACATGTAGAACAATAAATCTAGCAAAAAATTTATATATGGATGTCGTTTTTTTTGCAAAATTTTACAACTGAAAGTGAAAAATGTCATTTTTTTGCAAAAAAATCGTTCAATTTCGATTAATAACAAAAAAAGTAAAAATGTCAGCAGCAATGAAATACCACCAAATGAAAGCTCTATTAGTGAGAAGAAAAGGAGGTAAAATTCATTTGGGTGGTAAGTTGCATGACCAAGCAATAAACGGTGTAGGTCAGAATTGTAAAAAGTGGCCTGGTCATTAAGGGTGTTTCAGCTAGGGGGGTTGAAGTGGTTAATATATGACTTTTAGTGTTGATCGAGTATGCTCAGCCGAACACCAGTTCGGCTCGAGCATCTTGATGCTTGGCACATGGTGGTATTCGGACGAATGCCGCATGTGCTCGAGCCCAATGCTCGAGTCTCCTCCTCGCACGTTAGTTGGTCGCTACGCAGCTCATAAACATGCAGTTAAGTACTGCCCTTCACTCTAATACCGTAGCTATGTTGGTTACTAGCATTACAGTGATTGGCTGGCCAGAAAGCTTCATCGGGTGCTATATAGCACCCGATGAAAAGTGTTCGGCTCAGTGTTAGTCAGGGAGAGCTGTGCTGAAGACGGGAAATATAGTGTAGGGATTGAATTTTTTTTTATTTAAGTAAAAAACTTGTCAAAGACCCAAAAGACTTTTTAATGACTATTGTTGTGTGTGGCAGCAGCAATATATATTTTTAGCGCAACCTATGCTAAATTGCTAAAACTTTACATACTAAAAAGTCCTTTTAAGGACTATTATGTCTGGCAGCAATATCAATTTTGCGTGCAGTAGTTAGGCCACTGCAGACAGCGACATTATCTGCGTTACATCTCCTGTGTAACATGGGCGCATCCCAAAAATATCTGTGACATCCAGTGTACTTTTTCCGTAGACGGTGTCTGCTGCAGACAGTGACATTAGCTGCACTACATCTCCTGTGTAACATGGGCGCATCCCAAAAATATCTGTGACATCCAGTGTACTTTTTCCGTAGACGGTGTCCGCTGCGGACAGTGACATTCCCCGGCAGAACATCTCCTGTGTGACGATTCCACATCCAAAATACCTGTGACATTCCCTGTAATTTTATATTAGCTGCTGCTGACATCAGCGAAATTATCTGCGGTATTTCTCCTGTGTAACGTTTCCACATCCCAAATACTTGTGACATTCCCTGTAATTTTAAATTAGCCGCTGCTGACATCAGCAACATTATCTGCAGTATTTCTCCTGTGTAACGTTTCTATATCCCAAATTCCTGTGACATTCCCTGTAATTTTATATTAGCCACTGCTGACATCAGCGACATTTTCTGCAGTATATCTTCTGTGTTACGTTTCCACATCCCAAATACCTTTTTTAATGTTTATGCGCATACACTTACAATTCCTACGCTACGGTACGTGTGACATACTTTCAAGCATATATAACATTTAATATGAAAAAGGCGAGCAGTAAGGGATAGTGTTGAGCGCGAATATTTGAATAACATTTTTTTTTTGCAAATATCGCAACTTAGAGAATTTGGTAATATTTTGAATATAGTGCTATATATTTGCTATATCAAATATTTATGAATTTTAAACATCTGAAAGCATGACCCCTCATTGTTTCTTGCTTGTGGGCCAATGAGTCATTGGCCCACAAGCAAATTAAGCTGGAAGGACTAATTTTTTTCATATTGAAAAAAAATGGACGAATATTCTAAATAATGAATATATTCGCTATATTGCTATATATTTGTTTTTTAGAATATTTGTCATATTCTTTTTTTTTTTTCTTCCTTAAGTGATACTTTTAATGTACAATGTGCAATTACATTATTCTGTATTTATTCTTTATCCAGACTACGTAATGTAATCATGGGTCATATGATTAGTCCCAACGTTTCAGTCGACAAACAACCTTTATCAAGGGATCTACAAGGATATAAAAACAGCATGCATCGGTATGTGGATAGACAGAATGCTGAGATATAAGATAATATAAATGAATATGCAATACAATCAGTCATTAAGTACATAAACATACATATAAACAAATTGCCACATATACATATATATTGTTCAGGGTCCAGCAGCGCCAAGACAGCAGGACACGAGGGGAAAGAAACAACACCACAGCAAGATAGAGTATGCGAATACATGCGCACCTGCAGCAGACGTCCACGCACAGCGTACAACACACAAGGCGGAAAGGCGCGCACCTGCGGCCCCATGCAACGGACACCCCGCGCTTGATGCAGGCGTCGCCCCAAGCACGCCGCCCGGCACACATGGCTAGAATAAATTGCCTCCCAGGAGGCGACACACGCGAGAACCAACGCCATTGCGCATGTGCGATTTTCCATCCAATAGACTATCCCCCTAGTGCCCCTATAGCGATTCCACTACTCCATATAATCACAATTCACAGCTATTTAGACATCGCATATCACTACACTAGATGGGCAAAGCGCTTGCCCTTCTAGCTTCTAGAACGCTCTGCGCATGCACATGCGGGATGACGTCAGTCCCCACGTGTGCCACCCCCCGGAAGGCAACACACCCCAACCACGTACAGTACACCAGGCAGCATGCCCGAAACAGCGTCTGCACCCAGCACAGAATGCCCACCACACGAGGCCACAGGCATGCACCCCCCCAGCCCAGGGGGGCCCCCCACAACACCCCCAACATCCCCACCATTTCTCTCCTTACCTCATCACCTCTCCAACCCCACTCAATACCAATGAAAATGCCATACAATATATACTACACATCATACACCATGCATGAGCGTCCACCACAAATGCACACTCCACCCCACTGTGACACCACCTATTTCCCCCCCATGTCCTCCCACCCCGACACCGCTGGACCCCGAACAACACACACATACAGCAATCCATTTATATATATATGTTCATGTAACAACACTTTTTTTTAAACAAACTTTATTAAACTTCCAACAATAACCATTATATAAAACATATTATTAACATCCTTTTCTTCTTTTTTCTTACTTTTTTCATTTTTTTTTCTTCCTCTCCCCCCTCCCCTTTTTTTCTTGCCCCGTCTTAATTACCCCCTCAAATCCCACCCACACACTGCGATGCATCTAGCTTCACCACAACTCCTCCGTCCCAAGACCGAGGGGTAGTGGGAAAGGGTGGAAGAACGGAGGAAGCTCTAAAAGTTCCAGTCTCCCCAAATTCTAATCCATTTTTTCTCAGTATTTCTCTGCTTATACAGAATTTATTCATATCTCTTAGTGATATTCACCAGATTTAACCATGTATTCATAGTGGCACTTTTTAGTGAAAACCAAGCACGTGCTAACAGAAGTCTTGACAAAAACATTATCTGAAATAAAAGTTTTTTTTTATATTGCTGACAGCTCACCTTGGCAAGCTCGCCCAATACACAGCACTCAGCGGTAAAAGGGATCCGCAGATTCAATTTTCCCTCAATATATTTATGAATAGCCTCCCAATATTGTTTCAACTCTGCACAGGACCAGAACATATTCAAATAATCCGCTTCAGGAACATCATACCTAGGACAGTTGGAATAATTCCTAATCCCGCGTCTATTAAGCCAAAGAGGTGTGACATAGAGTCTATCTAAAATATTAAACTGTACCAAAACGTGATTACAATTATGTGAAACCAATTTTAAATTAAGAGTTACATTCTCCTGGTCATCCAGATGGATCATTGGACATTCATTTTGCCAAGCTTTCTGGCCAGAGGAGGAGACAACTCCAAATCGTACTATAAGTAAATTTTTATAAAATTGGGAAATTTTTATCTTCTGATCCAGGTTCACTACCCATTCATTAAATTGTATTGAAGTGTGTATTTCAAGCCAAATTTTTTTTCTTTATACTCAAAAGTGCCGATCTTAGCTGTAAATACCAAAACCATAATAATTTCAGTAATTTTTCTCTTTGTGATAATTCTGTAAATGAAACAATATCTCCATTGCTTACTACCTGTGTCAAATATAAAATATAACTTTTTTACCAGTATTGATCCCTAGCTAATTCACCTAAAGTTTGTAAGTGCCGATTATACCACAAAGGAGTGCATCCCAGTGAACCCTTTACTCCACACCAAAGTCTAATAGAGTACCATGACTTCATAAAAAGATATCTGGCAGATCTATATTCGTCATATTCTAAAACAAGAATATATAGCAATTTAGCGAATATTCGTAAAATACAAACATAGAGCAATTTAGCTAATATAGTGCTATAATCTTTTTTTTAAGAGTCTTAATTTTTTTAAATCTGAAGTTCAGAAGAGAAAAAAAGTTACAACTAATAGACAAAGAAGATTATACCACTATATTAGGTAAATTGATCGATTCTACAATCTACATTAGTTTTTCCGAATATTCGCTATATTGCAAGAAGCAGGGTGGAATCAATCTTGTTATTCGAATTCCCGATTTTTAGCCGAAAATCGGGAATGTTATGAATGATCGCGTGAGGACGCGATCTTATGAGTGACGTAATTGTGTCACGTGTCATGTGCCCTGGTTTTGATTTCGGTTTTGCTACCAGTGGAGTTTGGCAGTCTGCCTGAATTAAAATCGGCGATCGAAAATGGGGCGAATTCGATTTAATAAAGAAGAAGAAATTATTATCACTGTAAGTAATATAGTATTACAGCACTGTATTTAATTCCATATTACATGCATGGCAGAACAATATTTAGCAACACTCGATCTACGTCTAAATTATTTATATGTAGATTGAGTGTTGCTAAATATTCGTGTATGCGAATAAGAACTACATCGATAGAATTTTTTTTTCCCCTCCGCCGCCCGCCCCCTCCCAATAGTAGATACTACTGATTGGTGCACTGATTAGTCTTGTTACTTTGCAGTACTATGTAGGAAGCATGTATGTATGGACAACAGATAAATATCTATCACATGCACATAGCACGTCCATTTTCTTGCCATGCAATATATACCACACACTATATACCATACACACAATATATATAGATTAAAATTTACGTCCATAAGCTTATTTTGTCGGACCAAAAGTATTTGCTGGTTCATTTAGCGTTACCCAGGGAGCACCACGGGGAGGCGAACCAGCTGTACACCCAATACCGTACCGTTACTTAACTAGACAGGTACATCGCAGCTTTTGCTGGCCAATATCTGATTGCTCAGACCTCACATACATATCTTCGCAATACAATCCGATCTTATATCGGTAACTTTAAATCTAATATTTCGCCTAAAAAACTACTTTTTGCTTTTTTGTAGTAGATATTTGTTTGAATATTTGTATAATAAAAAAATTGTGATTATATGCTTTCATCTTTATCCTTCAGCGCTTTCTGGAGCGGGGATACCCTTGGACCCGGATAAGGGTTGAAAAAGAGGCAATTGTACAGTCTGTCCAGGCCGAATTAAAATTAAAAAGCGGGATATGGCATGACCCCAAGGCCATTCAAAAAAAATATTGCGTCCTGAAACGCCTACACCCAGATTAGGTCGAAGATTATAGTAGGCGATTATGCCCAGGTACAATGCTTACATGAATTTTGTATCTCTCTCTACAACACTCAGTAATGTATATATTCAGTTATGCTGCTAATCCATACAGATGTAGTATGGTTAACACACAACCTCTTAACTAAAATTTCTTAACTCATCACGTAATCTTGAAACAAAAGCCATTTAATAAAATATCTTAACGTATTAAATTGCATTAAGTTTACATAACACGTCTCATAAAGCATGTGTGTTAACTCTACTACATCCGTATTTCATCCCTTTTCAAATGATTACTTCACCATGTCCTGGTACTTAAGGACACAGGGCGTACCTGTAAGCCCTGTGTATTTCCGATCACCGCCACGCGGCGGGCGGTGATTGGAACCCGGTGCATGCTCAAATAATTAAGCAGGCACCTTGGCTAAATGCGAAGGGGGGTCCCGTGACCTGCGGTTTGCGGCCTTTCAATGGTGCGGCAGCGGGCGCAGGTGCCATCGGGTCCCCATGCGGCTGTAGGGGGACACGATGGCATGGAAGGCAGCGCGATGCCTTCTTGACGCATCGCCGCTGCCTTTCTGTGACGTGCCTGGGAGATCCAGCCCTCTAGATCTCACAGGCAGGAAGCTGTATGAGTAATACACACAGTATTACTCATACAGCCAATGCATTCCAATACAGAAGTATTGGAATGCATTGTAAAAGGGATTAGACCCCCAAAGGTTGAAGTCTCAAAGTGGGACAAAAAAGAAAGTAAAATAAAAGTTGAATAAATAAAGTTTTCCCCCCCAAAATTAAAAGTTTCAAGTAAAAATAAACAAAAACTTCATTTTCCCAAAATAAAGTAAAAAAAAATTATTAGGTATCGCCGCATCCGTATCGACCGGCTCTATAAACATATCACATGACCTAACCCCTCAGATGAACACCGTAAAAAATAAAAAATAAAAACTGTGCTAAATAAACCATTTTTTTGTCGCCTTACATCACAAAAAGTACAACAGTAAGCGATCAAAAAGGCGTATTCCCACCAAAATAGTACCAATCTAACGATCACCTCATCCCGCAAAAAATAAGCCCCTACCTAAGATAATCGCCCAAAAAATAAAAAAACTATGGCTCAGAATATGGAGAAACTAAAACATCTTTTTTTTTCTTTTAAAAAAGCTGTTCTTGTTTACAACTTAAGTAAATTAAAAAAAGTATACAAATTAGGTCTGTATCGACTGGCTCTATAAAAATATCACATGACCTAACCCCTCAGGTGAACACCATAAAAAAAAAACGGTGTAAAAAAAGCAATTTTTTTGTCATCTTACATCACAAAAAGTGTAATAGCAAGCAATCAAAAAGTCATATGCACCCCAAAATAGTGCCAATCAAACCATCATCTCGACCAGCAAAAAATGAGACCCTACCTAAGATAATCGCCCAAAAACTGAAAAAACTATGGCTCTCAGACTATGGAGGTTTATTTTTGTTTCAAAAATGAAATCATTGTGTAAAACTTGCATAAATAAAAAATTGTATACATATCAGGTATCGCCGCGTCCGTAACAACCTGCTCTATAAAAATACCACATGATCTAACCTGTCAGATGAATGTTGTAAATAACAAAAAAAAAACTGTGCCAAAACAGCTATTTCTTGTTACCTTGTCTCACAAAAATTGTGATTTAGAGCAACCAAAAATCGTATGTACTCTAAACTAGTACCAACAAAACTTCCACCCTATCACGTAGTTTCTAATATGGGGTCACTTTTTTGAAGTTTCTACTCTAGGGGTGCATCAGGGGGGCTTCAAATGGGACATGGTGTCAAAAAACAAGTCCAGCAAAATCTGCCTTCCAAAAACCGTATGGCATTCCTTTCCTTCTGCGCCCTGCCGTATGCCCGTACAGCAGTTTACGACCACATATGGGGTGTTTCTGTAAACTACAGAATCAGGGCCATATATATTGAGTTTTGTTTGGCTGTTAACCCTTGCTTTGTAACTGGAAAAAAAATATTAAAATGGAAAATCTGCCAAAAAAGTGAAATTTTTAAATAGTGTCTCTATTTTCCATTAATTCTTGTGGAACACCTAAAGGGTTAACGATGTTTGTAAAATCAGTTTTGAATACCTTTAGGGGTGTAGTTTCTTATATGGGGTAACTTTTATGGATTTTCTACTCTAGGGGTGCATCAGGTGGGCTTCAAATGGGACATGGTGTCAAAAAAAACAGTCCAGCAAAATCTGCCTTCCAAAAACCGTATGGCATTCCTTTCGTTCTTCGCCCTGCCGTGTGCCCGTACAGCAGTTTACGACCACATATGGGGTGTTTTCTGTAAACTACAGAATCAGGGCCATAAATGTTAAGTTTTGTTTGGCTGTTTACCCTTGATTTGTAACTGGAAAAAAAATATAAAAATGGAAAATCTGCCTAAAAAGTTAAATTTTGAAATTGTATCTCTATATTCCATTAATTCTTGTGGAAAACCTAAAGGGTTAACGACGTTTTTAAAAATCAGTTTTGAATACCTTGAGGGGTGTAGTTTGTAGAATGGGGTCATTTTTGGATGGTTTCTATTATGTAAGCCTCACAAAGTGACTTCAGACCTGAACTGGTCCTTAAAAAGTTGTTTTTTTATAATTTCTGAGAAATTTCAAGATTTACTTCTAAACTTCTAAGCCTTGTAACGTCCCCCAAAAATAAAATGTCATTCCCAAAATTATCCTAACATGAAGTAGACATATGGAAAATGTAAAGTAATAACTACTTTTGTAGGTATTAATATGTATTATAGAAGTAGAGAAATTGAAACTTGGAAATTTGCTAATTTTTCCAAATTTTTGGCAAATTTGGTATTCTTTTTATATATAAAAATGAATTTTTTTGACTCCATTTTACCAGTGTCATGAAGTACAATATGTCAGGAGAAAACAATCTCAGAATGGCCTGGATAAGTCAAAGCGTTTTAAAGTTATTACCACTTAAAGTGACACTAGTCAGATTTGCAAAAAATGGCCTGGTCCTTAAGGTGAAATAAGGCTGTGTCCTTAAGGAGTTGATACCTGGTGTGACATGTACAAAATCTTCCGGTTACATCATACATCTCTACCTCGCTGAGATTTTACCAGTGTCATGAAGTACAATATGTCAGGAGAAAACAATCTCAGAATGGCCTGGATAAGTCAAAGCGTTTTAAAGTTATTACCACTTAAAGTGACACTAGTCAGATTTGCAAAAAATGGCCTGGTCCTTAAGGTGAAATAAGGCTGTGTCCTTAAGGAGTTGATACCTGGTGTGACATGTACAAAATCTTCCGGTTACATCATACATCTCTACCTCGCTGAGATTGTGTATATATTGTTATACACACAGAGCGGTACTGATGTATGATGTCACCGGATCATTTCATACGTTTCACACACACATAAATATATATAAGTATTTTTGTTTATATCTACAGTGCTGCCCATAATTATTCATACCCCTGGCAAATTTTGACTTAAAGTTACTTTTATTCAACCAGCAAGTAATTTTTGTGACGGGAAATGACATAGGTGTCTCCCAAAAGATAATAAGACGATGTACAAGAGGCATTATTGTGGGAAAAAAAAACATTTCTCAGCTTTTATTTACATTTGAGCAAAAAGTGTCCAGTCCAGAATTATTCATACCCTTCTCAATAATCAATAGAAAAGCCTTTATTGGCTATTATAGCAATCAAACGCTTCCTATAATTGCAGACCAGCTTTTTGCATGTCTCCACAGGTATTTTTGCCCATTCATCTTTAGCAATAAGCTCCAAATCTTTCAGGTTGGAGGGTCTTCTTGCCATCACCCTGATCTTTAGCTCCCTCCACAGATTCTCAATTGGATTCAAGTCTGAACTCCAAAATGTTAATATTGTTGTCTGCTAACCATTTCTTCACCACTTGTGTGTGTTTTGGGTCATTGTCATGCTGAAATGTCCACTGGTGCCCAAGGCCAAGTTTCTCTGCAGAATGCCTGATGTTGTCGTTGAGATTCCTCATGTATTGCTCTTTTTTCATCGTGCCATTTACTGTGATTAGGTTCCCTGGTCCATTGGCTGAAAAACAGCCTCAAAGAATTAGGTTCCCACCACCATCTTTGACAGTGGGGATGGTGTTCTTTGGGTTGAAGGCTTCTCCTTTTTTACACGAAATGAAGGAAACATCATTGTGACTAGGGATGAGCGAACCCGAACTGTATAGTTCGGGTTCGTACCGAATTTTGGGGTGTCCGTGACACGGACCCGAACCCGAACATTTTCATAAAAGTCTGGGTTCGAGTTCGGTGTTCGGCGCTTTCTTGGCGCTTTTTGAAAGGCTTCAAAGCAGCCAATCAACAAGCATCATACTACTTGCCCCAAGAGGCCATCACAGCCATACCTACTATTGGCATGGCTGTGATTGGCCAGTGCAGCATGTGACCCAGCCTCTATATAAGCTTGGGTCACGTAGCGCTAAATGTCACTCTGCTGATACAAGTGTAGGGAGAGGTTGCAGCTGCGACTTTAGGGCGAGATTAGGCAGAGATTAACTCCTCCAAAAGACTTCATTCAGTGATCGATCTACAGCTGTGGATCATTGAACTGCTGCTATTCAATTGCTCAGTGTTTTTAGGCTGCCCAGAGCGTTTTTCAGTCACTTTTTTCTGGGGTGATCGGCGGCCATTTTGTGGCTGTGGTTATTTTTTGCTATATCCTACATCAGGGTCAAGCTTTCATTAAGTGCATTTAACCATCAATAGTGTGGTTATTTTTTGGCCATATACTACATCAGGTGCAAGTTGAGCCTGTCACAAAGTGCATTTAATCATCAATAGTGTGGTTATTTTTTGGCCATATACTACATCAGGGGCAAGTTGAGCCTGTCACCCAGAGCCTAAAAAATAGGCCTCACATTTATATTCATCCAAATCTGTCATTACTGTTTTAGCTGGTCAAGTTATTTAGTGTCCGTCAAAGCACAGTTTTTGTTCTGGGTTGAAAAACAATTCCCAATTTTGCAATTCTCAAAATTAGTGGTTTCTGCTGTATCAGGCCTACTTTAAATCTATCCCTAAAAGGGTATATTAGATTCAAGGTGCTGATAGGGTAATTCTCAAGAACTTCACACACATGCTACAGTGCAGATCCAAGTCTAATTCTGTGATTAAACGTATACCTGACACAGACTGCCCGATCCCCTGAGGACGCCATGTCTATGGCGAAACATGTCGGGGGGCAGCGTTAAGTTTTTAGGTCACAGTGGACAAGATTAGACAGTACCAGCTACTAAGCAGCGAGTCGGCAATCTAGCAAGTCATTGCGCTGCTACCGGTGGCAGCATAGCAAAGACAGTGCCGGCACAGCAATAAACTGAATGAATCGGAGTATTCAGATAGGTACTAGGTAGCAAGCGCAGTAAACTAAAATACATATTGAATCAACTGGAGCTTTAGATATGCAGTAGGCAGAAAGCGCAGCATACCTAATACCACAAAACGCCATTATACAGAGCCGACCGATATAAACAGCAAACAGTCTGCTGACAATGTAGCAAGACATCGCTACAACTCAGTAGATATAACGTATCTGTTTCAGCAGACAAACAAATAGCCAGCTACACCAAGCCAAATCACAAATGTAAAAACGATTGTCAGCAGATACATTTATACAGCACAGCACTGTCAAAGTCCACTGATGAGAGTTTTAATTATTTAGGTAGGTTAGAAATAAGGCATCACTGTTATTTAATTAAAACCTAATAAAAGTTAATTTTTATCAAATAAAAATCACTAACTCAAAAAAAAGCGCACGTCAAGAGTAGGCAATTATTAGTCTCTTGACTAAATGTAAAATACAATAAAAGGTGCCTCTACGTGTGCCGGGTATACATCAGTGTATTATTGGTTAAACGTATACCTGTCACCCAGCGCCTAAAAATAGGCCTCACATTTATATTCATCCAAAACTGTCATTACTGTTTTAGCTGGTCAAGTTATTTTTAGTGTCCGTCAAAGCACAGTTTTTGTTCTGGGTTGAAAAACAATTCCCAATTTTGCAATTCTCAAAATTAGTGGTTTCTGCTGTATCAGGCCTACTTTAAATCCATCCCTAAAAGGGTATATTAGATTCAAGGTGCTGATAGGGTAATTCTCAAGAACTTCACACACACGCTACAGTGCAGATCCAAGTCTAATTCTGTGATTAAACGTATACCTGTCACCCAGCGCCTAAAAAATAGGCCTCACATTTATATTCATCCAAATCTGTCATTACTGTTTTAGCTGGTCAAGTTATTTAGTGTCCGTCAAAGCACAGTTTTTGTTCTGGGTTGAAAAACAATTCCCAATTTTGCAATTCTCAAAATTAGTGGTTTCTGCTGTGTCAGGCCTACTTTAAATCTATCCCTAAAAGGGTATATTAGATTCAAGGTGCTGATAGGGTAATTCTCAAGAACTTCACACACACGCTACAGTGCAGATCCAAGTCTAATTCTGTGATTAAACGTATACCTGTCACCCAGCGCCTAAAAAATAGGCCTCACATTTATATTCATCCAAATCTGTCATTACTGTTTTAGCTGGTCAAGTTATTTAGTGTCCGTCAAAGCACAGTTTTTGTTCTGGGTTGAAAAACAATTCCCAATTTTGCAATTCTCAAAATTAGTGGTTTCTGCTGTATCAGGCCTACTTTAAATCTATCCCTAAAAGGGTATATTAGATTCAAGGTGCTGATAGGGTAATTCTCAAGAACTTCACACACATGCTACAGTGCAGATCCAAGTCTAATTCTGTGATTAAACGTATACCTGACACAGACTGCCCGATCCCCTGAGGACGCCATGTCTATGGCGAAACATGTCGGGGGGCAGCGTTAAGTTTTTAGGTCACAGTGGACAAGATTAGACAGTACCAGCTACTAAGCAGCGAGTCGGCAATCTAGCAAGTCATTGCGCTGCTACCGGTGGCAGCATAGCAAAGACAGTGCCGGCACAGCAATAAACTGAATGAATCGGAGTATTCAGATAGGTACTAGGTAGCAAGCGCAGTAAACTAAAATACATATTGAATCAACTGGAGCTTTAGATATGCAGTAGGCAGAAAGCGCAGCATACCTAATACCACAAAACGCCATTATACAGAGCCGACCGATATAAACAGCAAACAGTCTGCTGACAATGTAGCAAGACATCGCTACAACTCAGTAGATATAACGTATCTGTTTCAGCAGACAAACAAATAGCCAGCTACACCAAGCCAAATCACAAATGTAAAAACGATTGTCAGCAGATACATTTATACAGCACAGCACTGTCAAAGTCCACTGATGAGAGTTTTAATTATTTAGGTAGGTTAGAAATAAGGCATCACTGTTATTTAATTAAAACCTAATAAAAGTTAATTTTTATCAAATAAAAATCACTAACTCAAAAAAAAGCGCACGTCAAGAGTAGGCAATTATTAGTCTCTTGACTAAATGTAAAATACAATAAAAGGTGCCTCTACGTGTGCCGGGTATACATCAGTGTATTATTGGTTAAACGTATACCTGTCACCCAGCGCCTAAAAATAGGCCTCACATTTATATTCATCCAAAACTGTCATTACTGTTTTAGCTGGTCAAGTTATTTTTAGTGTCCGTCAAAGCACAGTTTTTGTTCTGGGTTGAAAAACAATTCCCAATTTTGCAATTCTCAAAATTAGTGGTTTCTGCTGTATCAGGCCTACTTTAAATCCATCCCTAAAAGGGTATATTAGATTCAAGGTGCTGATAGGGTAATTCTCAAGAACTTCACACACACGCTACAGTGCAGATCCAAGTCTAATTCTGTGATTAAACGTATACCTGTCACCCAGCGCCTAAAAAATAGGCCTCACATTTATATTCATCCAAATCTGTCATTACTGTTTTAGCTGGTCAAGTTATTTAGTGTCCGTCAAAGCACAGTTTTTGTTCTGGGTTGAAAAACAATTCCCAATTTTGCAATTCTCAAAATTAGTGGTTTCTGCTGTGTCAGGCCTACTTTAAATCTATCCCTAAAAGGGTATATTAGATTCAAGGTGCTGATAGGGTAATTCTCAAGAACTTCACACACACGCTACAGTGCAGATCCAAGTCTAATTCTGTGATTAAACGTATACCTGTCACCCAGCGCCTAAAAAATAGGCCTCACATTTATATTCATCCAAATCTGTCATTACTGTTTTAGCTGGTCAAGTTATTTAGTGTCCGTCAAAGCACAGTTTTTGTTCTGGGTTGAAAAACAATTCCCAATTTTGCAATTCTCAAAATTAGTGGTTTCTGCTGTATCAGGCCTACTTTAAATCTATCCCTAAAAGGGTATATTAGATTCAAGGTGCTGATAGGGTAATTCTCAAGAACTTCACACACATGCTACAGTGCAGATCCAAGTCTAATTCTGTGATTAAACGTATACCTGACACAGACTGCCCGATCCCCTGAGGACGCCATGTCTATGGCGAAACATGTCGGGGGGCAGCGTTAAGTTTTTAGGTCACAGTGGACAAGATTAGACAGTACCAGCTACTAAGCAGCGAGTCGGCAATCTAGCAAGTCATTGCGCTGCTACCGGTGGCAGCATAGCAAAGACAGTGCCGGCACAGCAATAAACTGAATGAATCGGAGTATTCAGATAGGTACTAGGTAGCAAGCGCAGTAAACTAAAATACATATTGAATCAACTGGAGCTTTAGATATGCAGTAGGCAGAAAGCGCAGCATACCTAATACCACAAAACGCCATTATACAGAGCCGACCGATATAAACAGCAAACAGTCTGCTGACAATGTAGCAAGACATCGCTACAACTCAGTAGATATAACGTATCTGTTTCAGCAGACAAACAAATAGCCAGCTACACCAAGCCAAATCACAAATGTAAAAACGATTGTCAGCAGATACATTTATACAGCACAGCACTGTCAAAGTCCACTGATGAGAGTTTTAATTATTTAGGTAGGTTAGAAATAAGGCATCACTGTTATTTAATTAAAACCTAATAAAAGTTAATTTTTATCAAATAAAAATCACTAACTCAAAAAAAAGCGCACGTCAAGAGTAGGCAATTATTAGTCTCTTGACTAAATGTAAAATACAATAAAAGGTGCCTCTACGTGTGCCGGGTATACATCAGTGTATTATTGGTTAAACGTATACCTGTCACCCAGCGCCTAAAAATAGGCCTCACATTTATATTCATCCAAAACTGTCATTACTGTTTTAGCTGGTCAAGTTATTTTTAGTGTCCGTCAAAGCACAGTTTTTGTTCTGGGTTGAAAAACAATTCCCAATTTTGCAATTCTCAAAATTAGTGGTTTCTGCTGTATCAGGCCTACTTTAAATCCATCCCTAAAAGGGTATATTAGATTCAAGGTGCTGATAGGGTAATTCTCAAGAACTTCACACACACGCTACAGTGCAGATCCAAGTCTAATTCTGTCCGTAAACGTATACCTGTCACCCAGCGCCTAAATAATAGGCCTCAAATTTGTATTCAGCTAAATCTGTTATTACTGGTGTGCCTGTATTAGTGTAATACGGTACCTAAATAGATAGCCAGATAGTGTTAGGTGTCTGTAAAAAAAGGCCTGAATTTGAATTCAATACATTGGCCCGAATAATATTTTTCTTATTGTGGTGAACGGTAACAATGAGGAAAACATCTAGTAAGGGACGCGGACGCGGACATGGTCGTGGTGGTGTTAGTGGACCCTCTGGTGCTGGGAGAGGACGTGGCCGTTCTGCCACAGCCACACGTCCTAGTGTACCAACTACCTCAGGTCCCAGTAGCCGCCAGAATTTACAGCCATATTTGGTGGGGCCCAATGCCGTTCTAAGGATGGTAAGGCCTGAGCAGGTACAGGCATTAGTCAATTGGGTGGCCGACAGTGCATCCAGCACGTTCACATTATCTCCCACCCAGTCTTCTGCAGAAAGCGCACAGATGGCGCATGAAAACCAAGCCCATCAGTCTGTCACATCACCCCCATGCATATCAGGGAAACTGTCTGAGCCTCAAGTTATGCAGCAGTCTCTTATGCTGTTTGAAGACTCTGCTGGCAGGGTTTCCCAAGGGCATCCACCTAGCCCTTCCCCAGGGGTAGAAGAGATAGAATGCACTAACGCACAACCACTTATGTTTCCTGATGATGAGGACATGGGAATACCACCTCAGCACGTCTCTGATGATAACGAAACACAGGTGCCAACTGCTGCGTCTTTCTGCAGTGTGCAGACTGAACAGGAGGTCAGGGATCAAGACTGGGTGGAAGACGATGCAGGGGACGATGAGGTCCTAGACCCCACATGGAATGAAGGTCGTGCCACTGACTTTCACAGTTCGGAGGAAGAGGCAGTGGTGAGACCGAGCCAACAGCGTAGCAAAAGAGGGAGCAGTGGGCAAAATCAGAACACCCGCCGCCAAGAGACTCCGCTTGCTACTGACCGCCGCCATCTGGGACCGAGCACCCCAAAGGCAGCTTCAAGGAGTTCCCTGGCATGGCACTTCTTCAAACAATGTGCTGACGACAAGACCAGAGTGGTTTGCACGCTGTGCCATCAGAGCCTGAAGCAAGGCATTAACGTTCTGAACCTTAGCACAACCTGCATGACCAGGCACCTGCATGCAAAGCATGAACTGCAGTGGAGTAAACACCTTAAAAACAAGGAAGTCACTCAGGCTCCCCCTGCTACCTCTTCTGCTGCTGCCGCCTCGGCCTCTTCTGCTGCTGCCGCCGCCTCGGCCTCTTCCTCCGCCTCTGGAGGAACGTTGGCACCTGCCGCCCAGCAAACATGGGATGTACCACCAACACCACCACCTCCGTCACCAAGCATCTCGACCATGTCACACGGCAGCGTTCAGCTCTCCATCTCACAAACATTTGAGAGAAAGCGTAAATTCCCACCTAGCCACCCTCGATCCCTGGCCCTGAATGCCAGCATTTCTAAACTACTGGCCTATGAAATGCTGTCATTTAGGCTGGTGGACACAGACAGCTTCAAACAGCTCATGTCGCTTGCTGTCCCAAAGTATGTTGTTCCCAGCCGGCACTACTTCTCCAAGAGAGCCGTGCCTTCCCTGCACAACCAAATATCCGATAAAATCAAGTGTGCACTGCGCAACGCCATCTGTGGCAAGGTCCACCTAACCACAGATACGTGGACCAGTAAGCACGGCCAGGGACGCTATATCTCCCTAACTGCACACTGGGTAAATGTAGTGGCGGCTGGGCCCCAGGCGGAGAGCTGTTTGGCGCATGTCCTTCTGCCGCCAAGGATCGCAAGGGCAACATTCTTTGCCTCCTGTCTCCTCCTCCTCCTACTCAGCTTCCTCCTCCTCTTCTTCCACCTGCTCATCCAGTCAGCCACACACCTTCACCACCAACTTCAGCACAGCCCGGGGTAAACGTCAGCAGGCCGTTCTGAAACTCATATGTTTGGGGGACAGGCCCCACACTGCACAGGAGTTGTGGCGGGGTATAGAACAACAGACCGACGAGTGGTTGCTGCCGGTGAGCCTCAAGCCTTGCCTGGTGGTGTGCGATAATGGGCGAAATCTCGTTGCAGCTCTGGGACTAGCCGGTTTGACGCACATCCCTTGCATGGCGCATGTGCTGAATTTGGTGGTGCAGAAGTTCATTCACAACTACCCCGACATGTCAAAGCTGCTGCATAAAGTGCGGGCCGTCTGTTCGTGCTTCCGGCGTTCACATCCTGCCGCTGCTCGCCTGTCTGCGCTAAAGCGTAACTTCGGCCTTCCCGCTCACCGCCTCATATGCGACGTGCCCACCAGGTGGAACTCCACCTTGCACATGCTGGACAGACTGTGCGAGCAGCAACAGGCCATAGTGGAGTTTCAGCTGCAGCACGCACGGGTCAGTCGCACTGCGGAACAGCCCCACTTCACCACCAATGACTGGGCCTCCATGCGAGACCTGTGTTCCCTGTTGCGCTGTTTCGAGTACTCCACCAACATGGCCAGTGACGATGACGCCGTTATCAGCGTTATAATACCACTTCTATGTCTCCTTGAGAAAACACTTAGGGCGATGATGGAAGAGGAGGTGGCCCAGGAGGAGGAGGAGGAGGAAGAGGGGTCATTTTTAGCACTTTCAGGCCAGTCTCTTCGAAGTAACTCAGAGGGAGGTTTTTTGCAACAGCAGAGGCCAGGTACAAATGTGGCCAGACAGGGCCCACTACTGGAGGACGAGGAGGACGAGGATGAGGAGGAGGTGGAGGAGGAGGTGGAGGAGGATGAGGATGAAGCAGGTTCACAGCGGGCTGGCACCCAACGCAGCTCGGGCCCATCACTGGTGCGTGCCTGGGGAGAAACGCAGGACGATGACGATACGCCTCCCACAGAGGACAGCTTGTCCTTACCTCTGGGCAGCCTGTAACACATGAGCGACTACATGCTGCAGTGCCTGCGCAACGACAGCAGAGTTGCCCACATTTTAACGTGTGCGGACTACTGGGTTGCCACCCTGCTGGATCCACGGTACAAAGACAATGTGCCCACCTTACTTCATGCACTGGAGCGTGATAGTAAGATGCGCGAGTACAAGCGCACGTTGGTAGACGCGCTACTGAGAGCATTCCCAAATGTCACAGGGGAACAAGTGGAAGCCCAAGGCGAAGGCAGAGGAGGAGCAAGAGGTCGCCAACGCAGCTGTGTCACGGCCAGCTCCTCTGAGGGCAGGGTCAGCATGGCAGAGATGTGGAAAACTTTTGTCACCACGCCACAGCTAACTGCACCACCACCTGATACAGAACGTGTTAGCAGGAGGCAACATTTCAATAACATGGTGGAACAGTACCTGTGCACATCCCTCCACGTACTGACTGATGGTTCGGCCCCATTCAACTTCTGGGTCTCCAAATTGTTCACGTGGCCAGAGCTAGCCTTTAATGCATTGGAGGTGCTGGCCTGCCCGGCGGCCAGCGTTTTGTCTGAACGTGTATTCAGCACGGCAGGGGGCGTCATTACAGACAAAAGCAGCCGCCTGTCTACAGCCAATGTGGACAAGCTGACGTTCATAAAAATGAACCAGGCATGGATCCCACAGGACCTGTCCATCCCTTGTGCAGATTAGACATTAACTACCTCCCCTTAACCATATATTATTGTACTCCAGGGCACTTCCTCATTCAATCCTATTTTTATTTTCATTTTACCATTATATTGCGGGGCAACCCAAAGTTGAATGAACCTCTCCTCTGTCTGGGTGCCGGGGCCTAAAAATATCTGACAGTGGCCTGTTCCAGTGGAGGGTGACATGAAGCCTGATTCTCTGCTATGAAATGAAGACTGATTCTCTGCTGACATGAAGCCTGAATCTCTGTTTTGGGACCTCTCTCCTCTGTCTGGGTGCCGGGGCCTAAAAATATCTGACAGTGGCCTGTTCCAGTGGTGGGTGACGTGAAGCCTGATTCTCTGCTATGACATGAAGACTGATTCTCTGCTGACATCAAGCCTGAATCTCTGTTTTGGGACCTCTCTCCTCTGTCTGGGTGCCGGGGCCTAAAAATATCTGACAGTGGCCTGTTCCAGTGGTGGGTGACGTGAAGCCTGATTCTCTGCTATGACATGAAGACTGATTCTCTGCTGACATGAAGCCTGAATCTATGTTATGGGACCTCTCTCCTCTGCCTGGGTGCCTGGGCCTAAATATGTGACAATGGACTGTTCCAGTGGTGGGTGACGTGAAGCCTGATTCTCTGCTATGACATGAAGACTGATTCTCTGCTGACATGAAGCCAGATTCTCTGTTACGGGACCTCTCTCCTCTGCCTGGGTGCCTGGGCCTAAATATCTGACAATGGACTGTTCCAGTGTTGAATGACGTAAAGCCTGATTCTCTGCTATGACATGCAGACTGATTCTCTGCTGACATGAAGCCAGATTCTCTGTTACGGGATCTCTCTCCTCTGCCTGGGTGCCTGGGCCTAAATATCTGACAATGGACTGTTCCAGTGTTGGGTGACGTGAAGCCTGATTCTCTGCTATGACATGAAGACTGATTCTCTGCTGACATGAAGCCAGATTCTCTGTTACGGGACCTCTCTCCTCTGCCTGGGTGCCTGGGCCTAAATATATGACAATGGACTGTTACAGTGGTGGGTGACGTGAAGCCTGATTCTCTGCTATGACATGCAGACTGATTCTCTGCTGACATGAAGCCAGATTCTCTGTTACGGGACCTCTCTCCTCTGCCTGGGTGCCGGGGCCTAAATATATGACAATGGACTGTTACAGTGGTGGGTGACGTGAAGCCAGATTCTCTGCTATGGGACCTCTCTCCAATTGATATTGGTTAATTTTTATTTATTTTATTTTTATTTTTATTCATTTCCCTATTCACATTTGTTTGCAGGGTATTTACCTACATGTTGCTGCCTTTTGCAGCCCTCTAGCTCTTTCCTGGTCTGTTTTACAGCCTTTTTAGTGCCGAAAAGTTCCGGTTCCCATTGACTTCAATGGGTTCGGGTTCGGGACGAAGTTCGGGTTCGGATCCCGAACCCGAACATTTCCGGGAAGTTCGGCCGAACTTCTCGAACCCGAACATCCAGGTGTTCGCTCAACTCTAATTGTGACCAAACATTTAAATTTTTGGTTCATCTGACCATAACACAGAAGACCAGAAGTCTTCTTCTTTGTCCAGATGAGCTTTTGCAAAGGCCAAGCGAGCTTTTGTGTGCCTTATCTGGAGAAGTAGCGTCCTCCTTGGTCTGCATCCGTAGAACCCAGCAGTGTGCAGTGTCTGTTGGATTGTCTGCCTTGAGACATTGCCACCAGCAGAGCCCAGATTCACCAGGATGGCCTTGGTGGTGATCCTTGGATTCTTTTTCACCTCTCTAACTATCCTCCTTGCCAGCACAGGTGTCACTTTTGGCTTCCGACCACGTCCTCTGAGATTTTCAACAGTGTGGAACATCTTGTATTTTTAATAATACTTTGCACTGTAGCCACTGGAACTTGAAAACATTTAGAAATGGCCTTGTAGCCCTTTCCTGACTTGTGAGCAGCCACAATGCTCAGCCGCAGGTCTTTACTGAGCTCCTTTGTCTTAGCCATGACTGTCCACAAACTGCAGAGAGCTGCTGTTTTTCACCAGTTGAGTTAATTAAAACACCTGTTCCAAATTAATCTGGGTAATTAGGATGCTTTAGAATAGCTTGGACTATTTGGAATGGTATAGAACTTTTAATTTTCCTACAGACTGTGACAGTTTGTGAAGGGTATGAATAATTTTGGACTGGACACTTTTTGCTCAAATGTAAATAAAAGCTGAGAAATGTTTTTTTTTTCCCACAATAATGCCTCTTTTACATCGTCTTATTATCTTTTGGGAGACACCTATGTCATTTCCCGTCAAAAAATTACTTGCTGGTTGAATAAAAGTAACTTTAAATTTGCCAGGGGTATGAATAATTATGGGCAGCACTATACATAAACTGCAAATATCATTCAGTATTCCGTCCAAAGTCTCCGACCATTACATACATACAACACAATTTGCATGGGATTCAAGATTTTATATATATATATATATTTATATATATATACAAAGGAAAAATGGCGGCACTGGCTATAAATAAGTGAAAAATAGGGTGCACGATCCTAGGGAATAGACTTCTCACCCCACAAATAGAATCCTATACATATAAAAAAGGATGTATGTGTGTATGTATGTATGTATGTATGTTCCGCAAAAACTCAAAAACGCAACCATCGATTTCAACGAAACTTAGTATACACATCCCTTGCTACCTGGAAAGAAATCTTGCGGGGGTCTCGGCTCTCTAGAACATACCGTTCCCAAGATATTCCCAAAAAATGACCTGTATTATCCAATACAAGCCTGCCAGCCTTTCACTTAAATCCTAACTGCCAACTGACGGGCGCTGTGGAGTTCACAGTTAAAGGGGCGGTCACCATGAAAGTCACTGTTAAAGGGGCGGTCACCGTCAAAGTCACAGTTAATTATAAAGTTACCGTGACAACTAAATCAACAGGTAAGGAGGGCGGGTTGGCAGCAGATCTTCAAAATGCGGCTTGGCAGACAGTCTAACACTGGCAGCCACAAAAAATTATATACCCAACAGAACACCATCCAATAACCCCTTATCTAATTTCCAAACTGAACTGTTGTTTGGTTTCCCTAAACATCAATTACCCAGTCACAATACCCTATAGGGCACCTTCCTAACAAATCCCATGTTACCTCATCCTACCTTGTAACTTAGACTAGTTCTACCTATCTATAACACTTTTTTTTTTACCAACAAAATGAGGCAAATCCACTATTGGTATAACTCATAATCCCATGCAGATTCCTCCATATAGTAATTTCTTGATCTTTACCTTTGTTATGATTTATGATTTATGAGTTGTTTGTATAAATTCCTAACATTGTGTCATTATTACAGGTCAACCCGTTCCCTCTGTCCGCCACCACCAAAAAAAAACAATAAAACAGAGGAGGTGCACATGGAGGAGGAGTGTGAGGAGAAGAAGGAGGAGGGAGAAAATGTGGAGGCCACTTCCCCCCAAGATGTTGGCGAGACAGAGGCGACAGAGGAGGAGGCTGGATCTTCCCGACCACCAGATTTTGCCCCCTCAGCTCCAGAAGAGGAGGAAGAGGTGGTCTACACCCCCCACCGGGAGGGTAAATATGTGCACACATTACTATAATTTGGTATGCATAACATATTCACAAGCATCCCACGATCCCCCCACCACCCTGCATCTCCGGATCTGTAATGCACATGTGTAATGAATCTGAAAAATAGCAGCCTTTAGTTAAGGCTACTTTCACACCTGCGTTCAGGTGTCCGCTCGTGAGCTCCGTTTGAAGGGGCTCACAAGCGGCCCTGAATGCAGCCGTCCGGCCCTAATGCATTCTCAGTGGAGGCGGATCCACTGAGAATGCATCCGTCTGCCAGCGTTCAGCCTCCGCTCCGCTCAGTGAGCGGACACCTGAATGCTGCTTGCAGCGTTCGGGTGTCCGCCTGGCCGTGCGGAGGTGAGCGGATCCGTACAGACTTACAATGTAAGTCAATGGGGACGGATCCGTTTGAAGATGACACTATATGGCTCAATCTTCAAACGGATCCGCCCCCATTGACTTTCAATGTAAAGTCTGGACGGATCCGCTCAGGCTACTTTCACACTTAGAAATTTTTCTAAGTTATAATGCAGACGGATCCGTTCTGAACGGATGCAAACGTCTGCATTATAGGAGCGGATCCGTCTGATGAAACATCAGACGGACCCGCTCCGAACGCTAGTGTGAAAGTAGCCTAACATGGCTTCCTGTTTAGCTGAGCTGCATTTGCACCCCGGTTCACAAACGTTTATGCCTGGGGGCAGGGTGTCTGTTGGTCCGTAATAGACTGTTCCTCTGCGTCAAGTCACGTCCCGCTGAGGCCTACTCCTAATGGCCGGCCGAGAAATGGTTAAAAGTGGCAACAATGAGGGGACAACATAAATTAGTGTAATAGGAAAACTAAAAAAATGCGACATACTCTGTAAACTACCTAAAAACTATTAACTAACCAAATAAATAACACTATACTCTATCCGAACTATCACTAAGAAAACCAAAATATAATTAACGTAAAAATCTATAGTTACTGTATTTAGGTGTAAATTGGCCGCGTTTAAACACATACTACACACAATGCACTAATTGTCTTGTAAGTAATTGAAATAAAATAAAAAAAAGTTTTTTTAAGTAGTGAACAAGTGCAGAAAGCACTTTGAAGATTTGAAAAAAAGACACGATGGAAATGAAAATGCTGAGTCAGCAAGTCATTAAGAAAGAGAGAGAAATGGAGCAAAAGTACCTTGTCAGATTTTAAAAAATGGACGACCTATTATCGGAGCTCCAAAAGTTGCCCTAGAGGCATGTTTTGTGATAATATTTGTTATAAATACCATTTTTCAGTTTGATACAGCGTGCTTTTGTTTTTTATGATGTAATGTTACAGTGTAATTTTATAAGTTAGTTGTAAGGCCACTTTATTCCAGGGTCAAACTCATCTTGATCATGACAGACAGCAGAACAAACAGCAGTAGGTACATGGTAACACTGCAGTATACGGCCCACACAATAACTCAGCAGTGTCAGGACCTACAACAGCAAGTATCGGTAACGGTGGAGTATAAGGCCGGGTTCACACGAACGTGTGTGACCCGTGCCTGTGAAGCGGCCCGCAAATAGCGGGCCGCAATGCTTGTTCGCCGGCCGTAGGTCAGCCGCATCGGATCGCGGACCCATTCACTTTAATGGGTCCGCGATCCGGCCGTTCCGCGAAAAGATAGGACTTGTTCTATCTTTTAGCGGAACGGAACAACGGGACGTAACCCCAGGAGGCACACCGTAGTGCTTCCGAGGGGTCCCGTCCCGTGCGGCCGTTCCGCGATTCCGGATTAGCGGACCCATTGAAGTGAATGGGTCCGCATCCGTGATGCGGAATTCACACGGAACTGTGGCCGTGTATTGCGGCCCGCGATTTGCGGGCCGCAATATGGCCACGGGTCACGCACGTTCGTGTGAACTTAGCCTAAGGCCCACACATCAGGGTCAGGACAGACTTCAGCATCAGCAGCAGGTAGATGTTAAGGGTCCAGTATAAGGCCTACACATAGCTCGGCCTAACTCAGCATGACAGCCAGCAGCAGGTTCGAAGTGTGCAGCAGGAATTTGTTCCCAGGAATGGGCCCCCACCAGGACAGCACCAAAAATAAACCAAGACACCGCTGACAGCATCATGTTGTAAGTGTGCAGCAGGAATGGGCTAACATGAAAAAAAAATACACTATTTGACTTTCAAAATTTTTTGTTTAAATAAATAAAAAAAAATTTAACAACAAGAAAAAGAGGTACAAAATTAGCTACACACGACACAACGCGCTCCTCCAACTGCTAGAACTTTCAAGATCGAGCACATCGAGTCTGTGGCAGATAAATATTTTTAATAACATTTTAACAATAACAATTTACAACATTTTAACAATGATGGCTTATTTTTTTATTCTTTCATGGAAAGAAACTATATCTTTCATTATTTGATAGTTCCTCTTATCCATTCTCCGAACCTTTTTTCGAAAAAATAAATAAAAAAATTCAAAATCACGATTTCGATAATTGAATATATTCGTTATTTTGAGAAAAATTTTTTTTTCACAGTGTACTATTAATGTTAATCAACTTCGGCATACTCATCCCCGACAAGCGTCCCCGTCACCATGGGAATGCCTGTGGGTTCGAAAATACCATCGGATCAGAGTTTTCCCTGAGATTGTGAAAACTCAGTTGTGATGGTATATTCTAACCCACAGGCATTCCCATGGTGACGGGGACGCTTGTCGGGGAGGAGTATGCCAAAGTGGAATACAGTACACATTGGAAAAAAAATTATGAATATTCTAAATAACGAATATATTCGCTATATTGCTATAACTATGTTTTTTAGAATATTCATCATATTCTAGGATAAGAATATATAGCAATATAGCGAATATTTGTAAAATACACATATAGACTGCAATTTAGCTAATATAGTGCTATAGTATTTTTTTTTTTTAATAGGGTGAATTATTTTAAAATCTGAAGTTCAGAAAGAGTCAAAAAAAAATTGGACTATAAAAAAAAAGATTATAGCACTACATTTGTGAAATTGCAGTCTATATGTGTATTTTACGAATATTCGCTATATTGCTATATATTCTTGTCTTAGAATATGACGAATATTCTAAAAAACGAAGTTATAGCAATATTGCGAATATTCGTAAAATACACATATAGACTGCTATTTAGCTAATATAGTGCTATAGTATTTTTTTTTTTTTTTTTAATTTATGTTTTTATTAGTTTTTCAACAAAGAACAGAGGGTAACAGGGTACCAAGGTTGAGGCACGCAGGCCTTTCCGGAGTCACAAATGAGTACATTGCATTATTACTTAGCATTACACCATAAGTTTAAATTGCATATTCAAGACACCAAAAAGCCTCATTTTGTCAGGCTGTGTGACCTTATACTGGAGAATGAATAACCTAATATTAGATTAATTCACCAAGCTTTAAGTCGATGTTTGCATTTGTGTTGGTGCATGTGGGGATCAAGTCGGCCAGGGCTCAATTTCCGTTGTGAGAGGGGGAGGGAAAAGGACTAATTTTTATGTATACTAGCTTATTTCTCTGAGTTAATTCCTGTCTCCCATTGCCACTAGTGTAAAGGTTTCCTACAGGGGACTCAGTCACTGTAAAGGTAATAAACCTAAGTCATGTTGTGGGGTGTCATTGAGCAAGGTTACTAAATACTTTTACTTTTGTGGGTTTCTGTAGGCTGACCAGAGAAGCCATTTTTTCAGAAATGTGCTATGTGATCGCATCTCCCATGAAGATAATTCTTCAAACCTGTGAATTTGATCTATTTTTTGGATCCAATCTTCTGTAGTTGGGATGTGGGGTTGAAGCCAGTGCTTGGGGAGCAGAAGGCGCGCTGCAATCAACATTTGGGTAAACACATAAGGTGGCTTCACCTTTTGATCAGCTGAAGGAAGGGATAGGAGGGCCAGTTGTGGTGAAATTTGGATAGAGGTCCCACATATCTTGTTTGATTGTGCGAATATCTCTATCCACCATTTGTGGATGGTAGGGCAAGTCCACCATATATGCAAGAAGGTACCTCTTCCCCCATGACACCTCCAGCATACGTCCGAAGCGGAGGCGGAGTATAGTGATGTTTTGTCTGGTGTTTTATACCATCTGGTAAGAATCTTGTAATTATTCTCTTGGATCCGGACGCAGCGGGAGGCCCCATGGGGAGAGCTCAGGATTTTGGGGAGACTGTGAAACGGGATCACTATATTGAGATCTCTTTCCCACCCAAAGATGAATGATGGCTTAGCAAGTATAGGTGGCGAGCGGAGTTTGCTATGTATCATCGAGATGAGTTTCTTAGGTGGGGAAGGAGTTGATATGATTGATTCAAACCACACTATGGGGCGATGTAGGTCACCTATATTTATGTGTTGTTTTAAGTAAGCTCTGATGTATATAATGGTAAAGGTGTCACATGGGTGTGGATTTAGGAGGGCGTTCATTGATTGATGGTCTAACCAATCCCCCGTAGGTAGTGCCAGGTTCCCCACTTGCAATACTGAGGACTTGAGCCCTTGGGAGGTGGCGGATCTTAAGGTAGGGGGAGCTGTATCAATAATGTCCTTTACTGTCAGAAGAGGGGAGGGAAAAGGGACAGAGCCATGTGAGGACAAAAACCATTTCCAGACCTCTAGCGCTGCTTTTATTAATGGGTAATGAGCAAATTGGCCTGGAATAATCGTTTGGGAACCAAGGAGTAGTGCTCTAGGGGGGCTCTTTAAAATATCTACTTCTGCTTCCACCCAAAGCGATTGAGGGGAGGGTCGCAACCAGGCCACTACTCGAACAAGGAGGATAGCCCTGCCATAGTTTTCTGGGTTTGGCAAGCCAATCCCTCCTTCATGTCTAGGTCTAGTGAGCAGAGAATAAGACAACCTAGCCTTTTTGTTATTCCAAATAAAAGATCTAAACTTTTTGGCTATTTGCTCATAGTAATGTCTGGGGACCGTAATGGGTAGTACCTGTTGCATGTAGGTTAGTCGAGGGAGGATTAGAGATGCCAGAAGGTTTTTGCGCCCGAACCAAGAGAGAGTTGGGTTGGCTTGCGCCAGTTTGTCTATGGATTCAAATAAGGATTTCCTTAGAGGAGTATAGTTGAGGGAAAAGAGATCATGTATGTTAGGGCTGAGTTTTACTCCTAAGTATGTGATAGTATTTGAGGACCAGTTAAAGGGTGAATCTACCATCAACTGATTCTTTGTAGATTGGGGTACTCCCATACAAAGGACTAGTGATTTACCCGCGTTGATTTTAAAGTCTGAAACTATACTGAAGCTATTCAAGTGGGATTGAATACGTGGAAGGGAAACTTTAGGGTTGTTTGTCATTATAAGGACGTCATCCGCAAATGCTGCAACTTTTTGCTCCCTGCCTCCCAAACATAGACCTGAAATCTCTCCGTCTCTTCTTATGTTAGCAAGGAGAGGCTCTAGTGCCAATATAAATAAGAGGGGTGAAAGGGGGCAGCCTTGTCTTGTCCCATTGCTTATCAAGAAAGGGGCGGATAGGCTTCCGTTAATTTGTACTCTTGCTGACGCCTGCTCATACATGGCGAATGTTGCCTCTATGAAGGGACCAGGCAGGCCGAATCTCTGAAGAGTAAGTTTTAGGTATTGCCAATTTACCCTATCAAATGCCTTCTCCGCGTCTGTACTCAGAAGGAGTAAAGGGGAGGAAAGTCTCTTGGCATGACAGATGACATTTATCACTCTGGATGTGTTATCTTTGCCCTCTCTTGCGCGGATAAAGCCTACCTGGTCCCCATGTATAAGAGTGGGTAGAAGAGAGGCTAGTCTATTTGCTAACATCTTAGCTAAGAGCTTGAGATCTATGTTTAGGAGGGATATGGGCCTATAGCTGGAGCATTGTTTAGGATCTTTCCCTTCTTTTGGTATGAGGGTAATGTGTGCCATAGTCATGTCTCTTGATAATGGGCAACCCAACAGAGATTGGTTACAAACCCTCAAAAGGCGGGGGAGGAGAATTCCTTGAAAGGCTTTATAATATGTGAGAGGGAGACCATCTGGACCTGGGCTCTTTCCAGTTGGCATTTGTAGCATTGCGTTTTTGAGTTCTAGATTGGTAAAAGGGGCTTCTAGTTTAGATTTTTGTTCTGGTGAGAGATAGGGTATTTTGGATGAGTCCAGGAAGCTTCCTATAACTGAAGTTCTTTTGTCAATAGGTTCTGTGGGTGGTAGGTTATACAGGTTACTATAGTAGTCCCGAAATTGCGCAGCAATCTGGGCTATAGAAAAAATCGATTTACCATCCGATGATGATAATTGGTGAACATAATTGGAAGACCTCCTTCCCTTGATCCTGTTCATCAAGAATTTTGTGGCCTTATCTCCATGAGCAAAGAACTTGTGTTGCATGCTCATAAAGTACTTTGCTGTTTTAGCTGATAAGAGAGATTTGAGTTTCGCTCTATATTCAGAAAGTTCTTTTAGCTGTGAGTTTAAGGGGGAAGATTTGTGGCAAGACTCGAGACTCTGTATTTTTTTGAGGACCTCATCTATTGCTTTCTCTTGCGATTTCTTTTTGAAAGAACCCATACTAATGAAGTGGCCCCTAATAACTGGTTTATGGGCATCCCACAAGGTATTGATAGAGGTATCTGCACTGTCGTTCAGTGAGAAATAATCCGCTAGGTGTTTGGAAGCTTGATCTATCAGCTTTTGGGAGTCCAATAGAGTTTCATTTAGACGCCAATTGAAACATGTAGGGTTTTTGGAGGGAGCTAGAATCTTAATAAATATAGGGGAGTGGTCTGATAGATGAATAGATCCTATTGATGCTGTGCTACAAAGGTGGAGGTGTTCCTTAGATATGAACAAGTAGTCCAGCCGGTGGTATGTGTCATGGGCTGAAGAGTAGAAGGAGTAATCTAGTGCGTTAGGATGGAAGGAGCGCCATGAGTCGACTAGGTGAAGGTCCCACAAGTTTTTCCTGATGAATTTAAGGGATTTGCCTGAGTGGGAAGATTTGTGTGATGATATATCTAACTGAGGGAATAGGGCCACATTTAGGTCTCCTCCCATTATCACGATCCCTTCTTTGAAAGGGTTAACAATTGGGACAATATTTGCGATCCACTGAGGTTGATTGGTGTTAGGACCGTATATGTTGATGAAAGTATATATTTGTTGGCCAATAAAGCCCTTAATCAGCATATACCTCCCTTCTGGGTCCAAAATTTGATCTGTTAGCTTAAATGGGATCTTTTTGTGGAAGCCTATGCTAACCCCACATGAAGCGGAGGAATTGCCCCCGCAATGGAACCATTCTGAGTAATAGGAGAACTGCATGTTGGGGTAACGATTGAACCTGTAATGTGTCTCCTGGAGGAACACCACTTCAGCCTTCGCTTTCCTCAAAATGGCAAAAACCTGACTCCTTTTAGAAGGGGAGTGAAAGCCTTTGACATTGTAGGAAGCAATGTGTAAGTTAGCCATACTGTGAGATGTAGGTGTAGGTACCTCTATGCTGGTGGTGTCTCCTCCAGGAGAGCAACAGATTGTCAAGCGTTCTCTTTTCTGGATATGCAGCAAATGTCAGTGTACCACTGTGACCATGTGTAGTGGGTAGAAGCGTCTCATACCTTGGGGAAGAAACAGGATAAGAATATAGAACATAACAAGAAAAAACAAACAATAAAGAACTAAGCATACATGTATATGCTACACTCATTAGGGGGAAATGTGGTCTTGTGACCGATAAAGAGGTCATATAACACCTCAGCTAGTGCTATAAAATTATCAGGGATGGAGCGTCTTCCAGAAAGTTGGGTAAGAATAAACAATTAAGCAGCTTCACCTATATTAACATTTTAGTAGACATATATTCCGGGACCTACTCAGGAGAGAAAAAGTAAGAGAATAGTAATATACAGTCCCGTTCCTACTGAAATGGATTCCTATGTCCTGAGTTAAGGATCTTGGGAGGAGCTTCTTGGTGTGAACTGTAAACCTCTCTTTCTGGATCTGGAGTTCTTCGGGGTGCGTGGGACCTCAAAAGGAACTATTTTGGGCAATTCTGGAAGATCTCTCAGGTCTTGATAGAGTTCCCAGTTCTCAATTGGTAATGGGTCGATATTTAAGATGTCGTAGGTAGCAAACAGGTCAGTGAAGGAAGTGATGAAAACTTTTTTTCCAGAAACGGAGAATGAGAGTCCGAATGGGTAAGACCACCGATATAAGATTTTGTGAGACCTGAGCCAGTCGGTCAATGGCTTCAGTGCACGTCGTTTCCTCAAGGTAGAGGGGGCCAAATCTTGGTATATTTCAAGTTTGGAGTCTTCATACGATAAATCTGTTGCGTTGCGTGCTGCCTCCAAGATGGCGGATTTGACCGGAAAATTCAGAAACTTGCAAATAATGTCTCTGGGTGGGTCAGAGGGCTTGGGTTTCGGGCGGAGAGCCCTGTGCGCCCTTTCTATAATCACATCTTGTGGGAAGTCAGGCCCCAAAAGAGAGCTGCAGATAGTAAGGACAGTAGTCGGAATGTCACCTGGTAATATCGTTTCCGGTATCCCACGAATCCTTAGGTTATTGCGGCGCCCTCTATTTTCTTGATCTTCGATCATGTTATGGAGCCCGTTTAGGTAAGTAGAGCATCTGTTTAGGGCATCTGTCGTAGCGGCTTGGTGGTTTAGTGACGCCGCCTGGAGAGACTCCACGGATTCAACTCTATCTCCGATGTGCTTTAACTCCTGCCTGAACGCAGAGATTTCCGTGAGAATGGGTTCCATGACCCTGCTCAGGGCTCGATCCAGGTATTTTCTGGTGAGGGGAAGGTCATTACTGGTCTGCGGTTCCTCCGCTTCACTTTCTCCCTCCGAGAGAGCCGGGGCACGTTTCTGGGCTTTTGCCTGTAGTGTCGGCGCCATCTTGGCTTCTCTCTGTGCGACCGTTGCGGCAGCTTTTTTAAGGAATTTCTCCATTTCTCCAGGAGGAATTTGATTTTTAGATATGGTGGAGTGTTCACCTTGCTTTTGGTTACCAATTTTAACCATTCTCGCCCGAAGAAGCTGCTGGTAGCTGGTGTTATGCTCAGACCTCTTAGGAGAGCTGTGAACTATGCAGCCATCTCCGTCCGGCGCTAGCTCCGCCCCCCTATAGTATTTTTTTTAATAGGGTTATTTTTTTCAAAATCTGAAGTTCAGAAAGAGACAAAAAAAATTAGACTATAAAAAAAACGATTATAGCACTACATTAGTGAAATTGCAGTCTATATGTGTATTTTACGAATAATCGCTATATTGCTATAACTTAATTTTTTAGAATATACGTCATATTCTAAAACAAGAATATATAGCAATATAGCGAATATTCGTAAAATACACATACCGTTAGCAATCCAATAGGAAAGTTGCCTTATACAGTGAAAAATCGCAATACGCGAATAATTGAATCGCATATTAATCGCGATAAATAGAATAATGACAAATATTTGATTTCATGAAATATCGCAAAATCAAATATGGCACCTCCCACTCATCACTAGTAAGGGACAGGGAAGTGATGCTGATGGTACACGCAGAGGCCGTGGCCCTGGGTGCAATGAAACTGTGCCTGCTGCCAGAGCACAAGAAAAATAATCATCCACAATACCTAGCTTCGTGTCCCAGTTTGCAGGGTGGCGCAGGACATTGCTCTGAAAGTCAGACCAGTGCAACCAGGTGGTCAGTTGGATTGCAGCAGATAATGCTTCCAGTCTGTTAAGCACCACCCTGTCTTCCACAAAGTCCAGTCTCCGTAGCCAAGAGTCTGGTCAACAAAATCCTCACCCTGATCCTTCTTCCTCCCACCATGGAGAGATTTGCCAAACAAGTGATCCCACACTCGGATATTCCGAGGAGCTCTATTCAGCGCCATTCCTTAATTTGGGCCTCTCGACAAGCCCGCTTGAAGAGGGACCTGAGATCTTGTGCCCTGATTCCCAAACTCTTGAGCATCCACAGTCACAAGAAGATGACGGTGGGGAATGGCAATTAGTGTTTCAGGAGATGGATGATGATGATGAGAAACAGTTGCCAATAAGTCTACGGCAATTAGTGTCTTAAGAGGTTGATGATGAGGTAGAGACACAATTTTCAATAAATGAGGTTGTTGTTAGGTCAACAAGTCAGGAGGCTGAGCATAGTAAGGAAGTGGAAGAGTTGGTGTCGGACGATGAAGTCACTGTCCCAACCTGGGAAGATGGCAAGCCGAGCGAGGACACCAGTACAGGGGGGAGGGATTCGCAGCACCGCAACAGGCTGGAAGAGGCAGTGGGGTGGCAAAAGGGAGAAGGCGGGCCACACCAAAGAGACCCACAACTGTTCCCCGGAGCACACCCTGCACTTGAAATTGCCAGCTCACCGATTATTGTGCAACGTAAGCATGGACTGGAACGTTCCACATGTTGGCCAGGCTTTGTGAGCAGCTGAGAACAGTAGTGGAATGTCAGCTGCAACATGGTCGTCGCCTTTCCAGTCAGGTTCCGCTATTCACAAGTGAGGAGTGGGCATGGATGTCTGACCTCTGTGATGTTATAAGAAACTTTGAAGAATCAACACGAATGGTGAGCTGCGATAACGCTATTATCAGCTTAACCATCCCACTTCTATGTCTACTCAAATGCTCGCTGCTCACAATTAAGACTGATGCTTTGCATGTGGAAGAGGTGGAAATGGGGCAAGACATTACACAGGGTGATAGCCAGACCACCTTCAGTTCGTCTTCTCAGCACAAATTGGATGACGATGAGGAGGAGGAGCAGGAGACGGTTTCCTCCGCTACAGAGGGTAGTACCCATGGAAGTTTAATTTCATCTGTTCAGCGTGGATGGGCAGAAGAGGAGGAAGAGGATAAGGAGATTGAGAGTTATCCTCCTGATGATGACAGCGAAGTCTTGCCTGTTGGGACTCTGGCACACATGGCTGACTTTATGTTAGGCTGCCTTTCCCGTGACCCACACGTTTTACGCATTTTGGACAACACCAATTACTGGTTGTTAACCCTTCTTGACCCCCGCTACAAAGAGAACTTCTCATCTCTCATTCCTGTGGTGGAGAGGACAAGAAAAATGGTGCAATACCAGAAGGTCCTTGTTGAAAAATTGCTCCAAAATTTCCAGCTGACAACGCTGGCGGCAGAGTACGTAGTTCCTTGGGCAACCGAGTAGGGTAGACGAGGGGAACACACAGTAGTTCCAAAAGAGGAAGTCAACACTCTCTAAAGCCTGGGACAGTTTCATGACACCCCGCCAGCACCCTCACCCTGATGCGTGGTCTAGTGTCACAAGGAGGGAAAAATTTGGAAGATGGTGAAGGAGTACCTAGCAGACAGTGTCAGTGTCCTCAATAATCCCTCTGTGACTTACAACTACTGGGTGTCCAAGCTGGACACGTGGCACGAACTGGCGCTCCATGCCTTGGAGGTGCTGGCCTGCCCTGCCGCCAGCGTTTTGTCAGAGCGGGTATTTAGTGCTTCTGGGGGCATAATAACTTATAAGCGCATCGCATGTCAACTGAAAATGCTGACAGGTTGACTCTTAGAAAAATGAACAAGGCTTGGATTGCCCCTGACTTTGCTACTCCACCAGAGGAAAGCTGCTGAGCATAGAGGCAATTAAATGTGCTTTTTATAATGTACTGAATACACTGTATTCCCATGCACCCCTTCCACCACAAAAAAGGGTATATGGTTCAATCTTCCTTTTCTCGTCCTCCTCCTCTTCCATCATATCAACATGCTGATTAGTCTGCCCTCGCTCCTAATGTTGTAGAGGGTCAGCTCACCTGCAGGCCCTCACCTACAATCTTTTAAAGGGTCAGCTCACCAGCAGGCCCTTGCATATAATGTTTTAGAGGGTCAGTTCACCAGCAGGCCCTTATCTACAATCTTTTATAGGGTCAGCTCACCTGCAGATTCTTGCATGTAATGTTTTAGAGGGTCAGCTCACCAGCAAGTCCTCACCTACAATGTTTTAGAGGGTCAGCTCACCAGCAGGCCCTCACATATAATGTTTTAGAGGGTCAGCTCACCAGTAGGCCCTCACCTACAATCTTTTAAAGGGTCAGCTCATCTGCAGGCCCTTGCATATAATATTTTATAGGGTCAGCTCACCAGCAGGCCCTTGCATATAATGTTTTAGAGGGTCAGTTCACCAGCAGGCCCTTATCTACAATCTTTTATAGGGTCAGCTCACCTGCAGATTCTTGCATGTAATGTTTTAGAGGGTCAGCTCACCAGCAAGTCCTCACCTACAATGTTTTAGAGGGTCAGCTCACCAGCAGGCCCTCGCATGTAATGTTTTAGAGGGTCAGCTCACCTGTAGGCCCTCGCATGTAATGTTTTAGAGGGTCAGCTCACCAGCAGGCCCTTGCATATAATATTTTATAGGGTCAGCTCACCAGCAGGTCCTCACCTACAATCTTTTAGATGTTCTGCTCACCTGCAGGCCCTCGCATATAATGTTTTAGAGGGTCAGTTCACCAGCAGGCCCTCACCTACAAAATGTTAGAGGGTCACCTCACCTGTAGGCCCTCGCATATAATGTTTTAGAGGGTCAGTTCACCAGCAGGCCCTCACCTACAAAATGTTAGAGGGTCAGCTCACCAGCAGGCCCTCGCATATAATGTTTTTGAGGGTCAGCTCCCCAGCAGGCCCTCAACCATAATAGTTTACAGGGTCAGTTCACTAGCAGGCCCTCGCCCATAATTTTTTCAATGGTCAGCTCAGCAGCAGGCACTCGCCAATAATTTTTTCGATGCTCAGATCAGCAGCAGGCACTTGCCCCTAATGTTTTAGAGAGTCAGCTCTGCAGTAGACCCTCATCCCTAATGTTTTAGATGGTCATCTCAGCAGCAGGCCCTCGCCCGTAATGTTTTAGAGGGTCACCAGCAGGCCCTTGCTCCTAATGTTTTTGATGGTCACCAGCAGGCCATCAATCATAATTTTTTAAGGGTGTATGATGCCCTCCTTTATGTGTAATAAAGGGTGTATTGGAGTGCCGGTTCCTTGTAATTTTTGGAAGCCCTTTCACTTAGTGCATAGGCTTTATGAGTGCAGGCGTCCCACTACCTGAAAAATTGTACCACAATGTAAATGAGGCCCTCCATTATGTGATATATAGGTTGTATTGGAGTGCCTCTTCCTTGTAATTTTTGGCAGCACTTGCACTTTATATACAAGTAAATATATAGGAAAGAATTTTTCCTAACAGTTTTTCCTCTAAAATCATTTTTATCTTCGGTTTTGTGCATATTATTTTCAGTCTGTAAAAGTAGCGTACTACTCAGACAACATCGTTCCCAGCAGCGACCTGGGAGTCCAAGATGTATCCAGACATCCTCCCCATGCTGTTCCTGAACCATTTCGGTGGTGTTTCCATCAATTTCTGACCTTTTCCTATGAACCAGACACCCTCCCCTCTTCAGAGCAGGGGGTGCCTGGTTTAATGCTCAGGTTCTCCCATTGACTTCCATTGTGCTAGGGTGCTCGGTAGAGCACCTGAGCATCCCGAGGTGTTTGACCCGAGCACCCGAACACCCGAGCACTTTGGTGCTCGATCAACACTAACGACTTTGTCTTCTATACTATCGGTTGTAATAGCTTGTAAATATTCTGGGACAAATTTTACGTAAGTGAGCCAATACCGGAAACAATTGGATTTTTGTGTAATTTAGGTAATCAATAAGATACAGTTAGTCATTGCTGTGTGTTAATTATGAATTTATATTCGTCTTCTAACAGAATCTCCTTTTTCAGGCCTCTTTTGCAATATTGTATTAATTCTAAATAATATTCTTCAGTAGGATAATTTTTCAATTTTATATATGTTGTGTCATCTGCTAGCTGTCTGTTACATTCCCTACTACATTTTTCAATGTCTTGAATAACAATAGCCTTGCCTTTATCGGCGGGACGGATTTATTTTTCCTTTCTGTGTCTGAAAATTTTTGATGGCCTCTATCTCCTTTTTTGTAAGATTATTATTTTAGATTTCTGGTTTATCCCCCATTTTCCGAATATCCTATTCAACACATTGACAAAATGTAGCTAACTCCTGACCTATCTCCTGTCTTGGATATTTTTTAGAAGTATTTTTCAATTTTGTATGTTGGTATTTATCTTCCTTTATTAGGAATTCAGTCGTTATTGGATTTTTTATAAAATATTTTTTGAGACAAATTTTCAAACACTTTTCAACACTTATATATGTATCAAATTTGTTGAGTTATTGGTGGGTGGAAATTTTAACCCCTTATTTAATAAACTATTCTGTGCTTCAGTAATTTTTATAGAACTTAAATTTACAACTGAATCATTTTCAATTGTTTCATTATTAAGTGTATAATTTTCAACTGAATCTTACAACGCATGAAAGTACATACACGAACCAGCGTCTCCCTGAGGCCTAGTAACAACAAGCACATAGAACAACCAAATACAAGAGCAGTACAACTTAACTTAAAGAAAATGGATGAGCAGTAACACAAGCAAGGTCCACACACCCATTCCTCCAAATCCAAGCATAAAAAAATCAACCGCACAGTATGAAGTGTGGAACCAAACTAAATAGGGAAGCATTAATGACCACAAGCTGCACCTGACAAGAGGTGTGGTCATTACCAAACAACAACACTGAGAATTAAGAGACTGTCAGTAAACCTCATGTGCAGTCAGTCTCTCTGATCTTCTAACCTCTGTCACAGAAGGTACCTTGACAATTATATTCCCTTCTGTTATTCTAACTTTTTATACTCCTTTTATTTCTTTTTTATAATATATAACATATACAAAAAAAAACTCATAAGTAGTGTTGAGCGAACAGTTCGAGCATAGTTCGGGTCCGTACCGAATTTTGGGGTGTTCGTGACACGGACCCGAACCCGAACTTTTTCGTAAAAGTTCGGGTTCGGGTTCGTCGTTCGGCATGTATTTTGGCGCATTTTGAAAGGCTGCAAAGCAGCCAATCAACATGCATCATACTACTTGCCCTAAGATGCCATCGCAGCCATGCCTACTATTGGCAAGGCTGTGATTGGCCAAGTGCAGCATGTGACTCAGCCTCTTTATAAGCTTGTGCGCACGTCGGGACGTGCTCACTCCCGATGTGAATAGAACAGGGATAGACGCAGCTGATGCTAGGGCGAGAATAGGCAGGGATAATTGAATAACTGGAAGCAAATTTCTCTCCTCCACCTGTGATTCATCTGAACAACTGCAGCTGAGCTGCTTTTTTGATAGGGATTGGCTATTTTTAGAGTGGCCAGAGTGATTTTTCCATCCACATGTACCTGGGCTGACCGCCGGCCGCCATTTTGCGACTTGTAGTGCTGCAGCAGAAGCTGCCACAGTGTGCATTCCAAAGCTCCAAACAAGTCAGACATCTACACCTGGGATTCAGACCAATAGCGATTTAGCAGCACAGTCCAAGGCTATTTTTTTTAAAGGTTGTGCAGACCATTTTGTGGCACATGTTACTGGGCTGATAGGCGGCGGCCATCTTGGGACTAGTGCTGCAGCACAATCTCTCCCAACGTCCATTAATCACTTGTAATAGTGGTCTGTGCCATAGAAATCCTACATCAGGGACTTGGGTGTGCTTGTGTCACCCCTACTAATACCAGTCCACCTGTAATCCATACAGTGAAAAGCCATAAAGTATTCCAGTGAGGGAATTTTTTTTTTATTTAAAAAAGGCCAAGTTAGTTTATCTGGCGTTCAATATACTAGATACAGTTAGGCCTGTGTTTCATACATCTGGAATTAGCAAACTAATGTGCTGGGGTTGGGAAAACATATATGTACCCATACTAGAATCTGTCAAAGAAAGCGGTACTCACATATAACAGTCATTCCATCTGTAATCCATACAGTCAAAAGACTGAAAGTATTCCAGTGAGGGAATTTTTTTTATTTAAAAAAGGCCAAGTTAGTTTATCTGGCGTTCAATATACTAGATACAGTTAGGCCTGCGTTTCATACATCTGGAATTAGCAAACTAATGTGCTGGGGTTGGGAAAACATATATGTACCCATACTAGAATCTGTCAAAGAAAGCGGTACTCACATATAACAGTCATTCCATCTGTAATCCATACAGTCAAAAGACTGAAAGTATTCCAGTGAGGGAATTTTTTTTATTTAAAAAAGGCCAAGTTAGTTTATCTGGCGTTCAATATACTAGATACAGTTAGGCCTGCGTTTCATACATCTGGAATTAGCAAACTAATGTGCTGGGGTTGGGAAAACATATATGTACCCATACTAGAATCTGTCAAAGAAAGCGGTACTCACATATAACAGTCATTCCATCTGTAATCCATACAGTCAAAAGACTGAAAGTATTCCAGTGAGGGAATTTTTTTTATTTAAAAAAGGCCAAGTTAGTTTATCTGGCGTTCAATATACTAGATACAGTTAGGCCTGCGTTTCATACATCTGGAATTAGCAAACTAATGTGCTGGGGTTGGGAAAACATATATGTACCCATACTAGAATCTGTCAAAGAAAGCGGTACTCACATATAACAGTCATTCCATCTGTAATCCATACAGTCAAAAGACTGAAAGTATTCCAGTGAGGGAATTTTTATTTTATTTAAAAAAGGCCAAGTTAGTTTATCTGGCGTTCAATATACTAGATACAGTTAGGCCTGCGTTTCATACATCTGGAATTAGCAAACTAATGTGCTGGGGTTGGGAAAACATATATGTACCCATACTAGAATCTGTCAAAGAAAGCGGTACTCACATATAACAGTCATTCCATCTGTAATCCATACAGTCAAAAGACTGAAAGTATTCCAGTGAGGGGATTTTTTTTATTTAAAAAAGGCCAAGTTAGTTTATCTGGCGTTCAATATACTAGATACAGTTAGGCCTGCGTTTCATACATCTGGAATTAGCAAACTAATGTGCTGGGGTTGGGAAAACATATATGTACCCATACTAGAATCTGTCAAAGAAAGCGGTACTCACATATAACAGTCATTCCATCTGTAATCCATACAGTCAAAAGACTGAAAGTATTCCAGTGAGGGAATTTTTTTTATTTAAAAAAGGCCAAGTTAGTTTATCTGGCGTTCAATATACTAGATACAGTTAGGCCTGCGTTTCATACATCTGGAATTAGCAAACTAATGTGCTGGGGTTGGGAAAACATATATGTACCCATACTAGAATCTGTCAAAGAAAGCGGTACTCACATATAACAGTCATTCCATCTGTAATCCATACAGTCAAAAGACTGAAAGTATTCCAGTGAGGGGATTTTTTTTATTTAAAAAAGGCCAAGTTAGTTTATCTGGCGTTCAATATACTAGATACAGTTAGGCCTGCGTTTCATACATCTGGAATTAGCAAACTAATGTGCTGGGGTTGGGAAAACATATATGTACCCATACTAGAATCTGTCAAAGAAAGCGGTACTCACATATAACAGTCATTCCATCTGTAATCCATACAGTCAAAAGACTGAAAGTATTCCAGTGAGGGGATTTTGCTTATAAAAAATAATATATTTCATTGTGGTGCGAGTTGAATCGCAACAATGAAGAAAAATACTATTAAGGGACGAGGACGCGGTCGTGGTGGTGTCCGTGGAGCCTCTGTTGCTGGTAGAGGACGTGGCCGTTCGGCCCCAGGCGCACACAGTAGGGAACGAACTCCCTCAACTAGCCGGCAGAATGTACCGCAATATCTCGTGGGGCACAATGCCGCTCTTAGGATGGTAAGGCCTGAGCAGGTACAGGCATTAATCGATTGGGTGGCCGACAGTGCTTCCAGCACGTTCACCACATGGTCTTCCACCCAGTCTTCTGCGGAAAGCGCACAGGTGGCACCTGAAAACCAAGCCCATCAGTCTGTCACATCACCCCCAAGCATATCAGGGAAACGGTCTGAGCCACAAGTTATGCAGCAGTCTCTTCTTCTGTTTGAAGACTCTGCTTCCAGGGTTTCCCAGGGGCGTCCACCTAGCCCTTCCCCAGTGGAGGAAGACATACCATGCACTGACGCACAACCACTTATGTCTCCAGATGAAGAGGACATGGGAATACCACCACAGCAGAGTCACCGACTCTCTGATGATGACGAAACACAGGTGCCCACTGCCGCGTCTTTTTGCAGTGTGCAGACTGAACAGGAGGAGGTCAGGGAGGGAGACTGGGTGGAAGACGATGCAGAGGACGATGAGGTCTTAGACCCCACATGGACTGAAGGTCGTGGCGATGACTTTCACAGTTCAGAGGAAGAGGTAGTGGTGAGACCGAGACAACAGCGAAGCCAAAGAGGGAGCAGGGGGCCAAAGCAGACGAGCCGCCGCCCCCAGAGTTCGCCTGCTACTGGACATCGCCAACAGGGACCCAGCCCCACAAAGGCAGCTTCAAAGAGTTCCCTGGCATGGCACTTCTTTAAACAATGTCCTACCGACAAGACCCGAGTGACTTGCACGCTCTGCCATCAGAGCCTGAGGCGAGGCATTAACGTTCTGAACCTCAGCACAACCTGCATGACCAGGCATCTACATGCAAAGCATGAACTGCAGTGGGGTACACACCTTAAAAACCAGGCACTCGCTGAGGCTCCCCCTGCTCCCTCTACCGCTGCTGCCTCGGCTTCCGCCTCGAGAGGAATGTTGCCACCTGCCGAGCAGCAAACAGAGGATGTGCCACCGACACCACCACCACCGCCACCGTCAACTAGCGTCTCCACTATATCACACAGCAGCGTTCAGCTCTCAATATCTCAAACCTTAGAGAGGAAGCGCAAATTCCCCCCGAGTCACCCTCGAGCCCTTGGCCTGAACGCCAGCATTTCTAAACTGCTGGCCTTTGAAATGCTGTCATTCCGGCTGGTGGACACAGACAGCTTCAAACAGCTGATGGCCATGGCTGTCCCGCAGTATGTGGTTCCCAGCCGCCACTACTTCTCCAAGACAGCCGTGCCTTCCCTGCACATGCAAGTGTCCGATAAAATCAAGTGTGCACTGCGCAACGCCATTTGTGGCAAGGTCCACCTAACCACAGATACGTGGACCAGTAAGCACGGCCAGGGACGCTATATCTCACTAACTGCACACTGGATGAATGTAGTGGCGGCTGGGCCCCCGGCGGACAGTTCCTTGGCGCACGTCCTTCCGCCCCCTAGGATCGCAGGGCATCATTCTCTGCCTCCTGTAGCCTCCTCCTCCTACTCGGCTTCCTCCTCCACTGCTTCCACCAGCTCATCCGGTCAGCCACACACCTTCACCACCAACTTCAGCACAGCCCGGGGTAAACGTCAGCAGGCCATTCTGAAACTCATATGTTTGGGGGACAGGCCCCACAGCGCAAAGGAGTTGTGGCGGGGTATTGAACAACAGACCGACGAGTGGTTTCTGTTGGTGGGCCTCAAGCCAGGCCTGGTGGTATGCGATAATGGGCGAAATCTCGTGGCAGCTCTGGGACTAGCCGGTTTGACGCACATCCCTTGCCTGGCGCATGTGCTGAACTTGGTGGTGCAGAGGTTCATTCACCACTACCCCAACATGTCAGAGCTGCTGCATAAAGTGCGGGCCGTCTGTGCGCGCTTCCGCCGTTCACATCCTGCCGCTGCTCGCCTGTCTGCGCTACAGCGGAACTTCGGCCTTCCCGCTCACCGCCTCATATGCGACGTGCCCACCCGGTGGAACTCCACCTTGCACATGCTGGAGAGACTGTGCGAGCAGCAGCAGGCCATAGTGGAGTTTCAGCTGCAGCACGCTCGCGTCAGTCGTACTGCCGAACAGCACCACTTCACCACCAATGATTGGGCCTCCATGCGAGACCTGTGTGCCCTGCTGCGCTGTTTCGAGTACTCCACCAACATGGCCAGTGGCGATGACACTGTTATCAGCGTTACAATACCACTTCTATGTCTCCTTGAGAAAACACTTAGGGCAATGATGTTAGAGGAGGTGGCCCAGGTGGAGGAGGAGGAGGAGGATGAGGGCTCGTTTCTAACACTTTCGGGCCAGTCTGTTCGAAGTGGCTCAGAGGGAGGTTTGTTTAAGCAGCAGAGGACAGGTTCACAAGTCGCCAGCCAAGGCACTGTACTGGAGGACGAGGAGGATGAGGAGGAGGAGGTGGAGGGGGACGAGGATGACGCAAGTTCACAGCGGGGTGGCAGCCCAGGCCCATCACTGGTGCGTGGCTGGGGGGATACGGTGGACGATGACGATACGCCTCCCACAGAGGACAGCTTGTCCTTACCCATGGGTAGCCTGGCCCACATGAGCGAATATATGCTCCAATGCCTGCGCAACGACAGCAGAGTTGCCCACGTTTTAACGTGTGCAGACTACTGGGTGGCCACCCTGCTGGATCCCCGGTATAAAGACAATGTGCCCACTTTAATTCCTGAACTGGAGCGCGACCGTAAGATGCGCGAGTACAAGCGCACGCTGATAGAGGCGCTCTTGAGAGCATTCCCACATGTCACAGGGGAACAGGTGGAAGGTGAAGGCAGAGGAGTGGCAAGAGGTCGCCAACGCAGCTGTGTCACGGCCAGCTCATCTGAGGGCAGGGTTAGCATGGCAGAAATGTGGAAAAGTTTTGTCTCCACGCCACAGCTATCTGCACCGACACCTGATACGGAACGTGTTAGCAGGAGGCAGCATTTCACTAACATGGTTGAACAGTATGTCTGCACACCCCTCCACATCCTGACGGATGGTTCGGCCCCATTCAACTACTGGGTTTCGAAATTGTCCACGTGGCCAGAGTTAGCATGTTATGCCTTGGAGGTGCTTTCCTGCCCGGCGGCCAGCGTTTTATCTGAACGCGTATTCAGCACGGCAGGGGGCGTCATTACTGACAAGCGCAGCCGCCTGTCCACAGCCAACGTGGACAAGCTGACCTTCATAAAGATGAACCAGGCATGGATCCCACAGGACCTGTCCCTCCCTTGTGCAGAGTAGTCCTTATTAACTGCCTAAAACATGTCTTGTTGTGCTACGGGCCACTTCTTTATTTGATACAAATTTTATGAAACCCACAGTTGAATGAAACTCTTTTCTGTCTGGGCGCCGGGGCCTAACCAGATGAAAGTGGCCGGTTAAACTAACGGGTGACATGAAGCCATAACCTCTGCCATGCTACCTCTGTCTTCTGTCTGGGTGCTGAGGCCTAAGTCAAATAAAGCGGTCTTCTGCTGTGCTGGGGGATATGAAGCTAATCTCTGACCTCTCTCCTCTGTCTGGGTCCAAAGGCCTAAATCACTGAAAGAGGCCTTCTCCTGTGGTGTGTGATATGATGCCAGAATATGTGCTGTGGGGCCTCTCTCCTCTTCCTGGGTGCAGGGGTCAAATAAACTAAATTGTGGCCTACTCCTGTGGTGGTTGATATGATGCCTGATTCTCTGATGTGGAACCTCTCTCCTCTGTTTGGGTGAAGGGGTCAAAGTAACTAAATGGTGGCTTCTCCTGTGGTGGCTGATATGATGCCAGAATATGTGCTGTGGTGCCTCTCTCCTCTTCCTGGGTGCAGGGGTCAAAGTAACTAAATGGTGGCTTCTCCTGTGGTGGCTGATATGATGCCAGAATATGTGCTGTGGGGCCTCTCTCCTCTTCCTGGGTGCAGGGGTCAAAGTAACTCAATGGTGGCTTCTCCTGTGGTGGCTGATATGATGCCAGAATATGTGCTGTGGTGCCTCTCTCCTCTGTCTGGGTCCAAAGGCCTAAATCACTGAAAGAGGCCTTCTCCTGTGGTGTGTGATATGATGCCTGAATATGTGCTGTGGTGCCTCTCTCCTCTTCCTGGGTGCGGGGGTCAAAGTAACTCAATGGTGGCTTCTCCTGTGGTGGCTGATATGATGCCAGAATATGTGCTGTGGTGCCTCTCTCCTCTTCCTGGGTGCAGGGGTCAAAGTAACTCAATGGTGGCTTCTCCTGTGGTGGCTGATATGATGCCAGAATATGTGCTGTGGGGCCTCTCTCCTCTTCCTGGGTGCAGGGGTCAAAGTAACTCAATGGTGGCTTCTCCTGTGGTGGTTAGTATGATGCCAGAATATGTGCTGTGGGGCCTCTCTCCTCTTCCTGGGTGCAGGGGTCAAAGTAACTCAATGGTGGCTTCTCCTGTGGTGGCTGATATGATGCCAGAATATGTGCTGTGGGGCCTCTCTCCTCTTCCTGGGTGCGGGGGTCAAAGTAACTCAATGGTGGCTTCTCCTGTGGTGGCTGATATGATGCCAGAATATGTGCTGTGGGGCCTCTCTCCTCTTCCTGGGTGCAGGGGTCAAAGTAACTCAATGGTGGCTTCTCCTGTGGTGGTTAGTATGATGCCAGAATATGTGCTGTGGGGCCTCCCTCCTCTTCCTGGGTGCAGGGGTCAAAGTAACTCAATGGTGGCTTCTCCTGTGGTGGCTGATATGATGCCAGAATATGTGCTGTGGTGCCTCTCTCCTCTTCCTGGGTGCGGGGGTCAAAGTAACTCAATGGTGGCTTCTCCTGTGGTGGCTGATATGATGCCAGAATATGTGCTGTGGGGCCTCTCTCCTCTTCCTGGGTGCAGGGGTCAAAGTAACTCAATGGTGGCTTCTCCTGTGGTGGTTAGTATGATGCCAGAATATGTGCTGTGGGGCCTCTCTCCTCTTCCTGGGTGCAGGGGTCAAAGTAACTCAATGGTGGCTTCTCCTGTGGTGGCTGATATGATGCCAGAATATGTGCTGTGGTGCCTCTCTCCTCTTCCTGGGTGCGGGGGTCAAAGTAACTCAATGGTGGCTTCTCCTGTGGTGGCTGATATGATGCCAGAATATGTGCTGTGGGGCCTCTCTCCTCTTCCTGGGTGCAGGGGTCAAAGTAACTCAATGGTGGCTTCTCCTGTGCTGATTGATATAAAGCTGATGGTTGTGCCATCTGACATGGTTGCCAGGGTCTGATTCAATGGGGGCCTACTCCTGTGGTGGGTGATCTAAATGCCTGATTCTCTGCTGTGAAACCTCTCTCCTCCGTCTGGGTGTAGGGGTCAAAGTCTTTCAAAGTCGCCTTCTCCTGTGCTGATTGATATGAAGCTGATGGTTGTGCCATCTGACATGGTTGCCGGGGTCCCATTAAATTGTGGCCTACTCCTGTGGTGGTTGATATGATGCCTGATTCTCTGATGTGGAACCTCTCTCCTCTGTTTGGGTGAAGGGGTCAAAGTAACTAAATGGTGGCTTCTCCTGTGGTGGCTGATATGATGCCAGAATATGTGCTGTGGGGCCTCTCTCCTCTTCCTGGGTGCAGGGGTCAAAGTAACTCAATGGTGGCTTCTCCTGTGGTGGCTGATATGATGCCAGAATATGTGCTGTGGTGCCTCTCTCCTCTTCCTGGGTGCGGGGGTCAAAGTAACTCAATGGTGGCTTCTCCTGTGGTGGCTGATATGATGCCAGAATATGTGCTGTGGGGCCTCTCTCCTCTTCCTGGGTGCAGGGGTCAAAGTAACTCAATGGTGGCTTCTCCTGTGCTGATTGATATAAAGCTGATGGTTGTGCCATCTGACATGGTTGCCAGGGTCTGATTCAATGGGGGCCTACTCCTGTGGTGGGTGATCTAAATGCCTGATTCTCTGCTGTGAAACCTCTCTCCTCCGTCTGGGTGTAGGGGTCAAAGTCTTTCAAAGTCGCCTTCTCCTGTGCTGATTGATATGAAGCTGATGGTTGTGCCATCTGACATGGTTGCCGGGGTCCCATTAAATTGTGGCCTACTCCTGTGGTGGTTGATATGATGCCTGATTCTCTGATGTGGAACCTCTCTCCTCTGTTTGGGTGAAGGGGTCAAAGTAACTAAATGGTGGCTTCTCCTGTGGTGGCTGATATGATGCCAGAATATGTGCTGTGGGGCCTCTCTCCTCTTCCTGGGTGCAGGGGTCAAAGTAACTCAATGGTGGCTTCTCCTGTGGTGGCTGATATGATGCCAGAATATGTGCTGTGGTGCCTCTCTCCTCTTCCTGGGTGCGGGGGTCAAAGTAACTCAATGGTGGCTTCTCCTGTGGTGGCTGATATGATGCCAGAATATGTGCTGTGGTGCCTCTCTCCTCTTCCTGGGTGCGGGGGTCAAAGTAACTCAATGGTGGCTTCTCCTGTGGTGGCTGATATGATGCCAGAATATGTGCTGTGGTGCCTCTCTCCTCTTCCTGGGTGCAGGGGTCAAAGTAACTAAATGGTGGCTTCTCCTGTGGTGGTTGATATGATGCCTGATTCTCTGCTGTGAAACCTCTCTCCTCCATCTGGGTGTAGGGGTCAAAGTCTTTCAAAGTCGCCTTCTCCTGTGCTGATTGATATAAAGCTGATGGTTGTGCCATCTGACATGGTTGCCAGGGTCTGATTCAATGGGGGCCTACTCCTGTGGTGGGTGATCTAAATGCCTGATTCTCTGCTGTGAAACCTCTCTCCTCCGTCTGGGTGTAGGGGTCAAAGTCTTTCAAAGTCGCCTTCTCCTGTGCTGATTGATATGAAGCTGATGGTTGTGCCATCTGACATGGTTGCCCGGGTCCAATTAAATTGGGGCCTACTCCTGTGGTGGGTGATCTAAATGCCTGATTCTCTGCTTTGAAACCTCTCTCCTCCGTCCGGGTGTAGGGGTCAAAGTCTGTCAAAGTCGCCTTCTCCTGTGCTGATTGATATAAAGCTTATGCTTGTGCCATCTGACATGGTTGCCGGGGTCTGATTCAATGGTGGCCTACTCCTGTGGTGGGTGATCTAAATGCCTGATTCTCTGCTGTGTAACCTCTCTCCTCCGTCTGGGTGTAGGGGTCAAAGTAACTAAATGGTGGCCTACTCCTGTGGTGGGTGATATGATGCCTGGTTCTCTGCTGTGGGACCTCTCTCCTTTGTCTGGGTGCTGTGGTCAAAATAATAGTAAGTGACCTTCTCCATTGGTGGGTGACTTGAAGCCTGATTCTGTGCTATGGGACCTCACTCCAATTAATATTGTTTAATTTTTATTTATTTTATGTTAACTCATCATTTCCCTATCTACATTTGTTTGCAGGGGATTTAACTACATTTTGCTGCCTTTTGCAGCCCTCTAGCCCTTTCCGGGTGTGTTTTACAGCCTTTTTAGTGCCCAAAAGTTCGGGTCCCCATTGACTTCTATGGGGTTCGGGTTCGGGATGAAGTTCGGGTCGAGTTCGGATCCCGAACCCGAACATTTTTCGAAAGTTCGGCCGAACTCGTCGAACCCGAACATCCAGGTGTTCGCTCAACTCTACTCATAAGGTATTGAATATCAGTGTCCAGCTAAAAATATATGTATGTTTTTCTCACGTTGGGACTAGGGATGAGCGAATCGACTTCGGATGAAACATTCAAAGTCGATTTGTTCCAATACTGTACGGAGCAGGAGCTCCGTACAGTATTAGAATGTATTGGCTCTGAAGAGCCAAAGTTATTACTTTGCGAAGTCATAAATTAATTTGTACTGTAAAAACCCATTTCACGAACTTGGGTTCGGTTCCAAGTGGTATCATCCTATGGCAACCATCGAAGGCATTCATTTAACTTAAACATCATGGCATATTTGGGTTAAACGGAGGCCTTAAACGTGATGCGAAAAGAGCCTTTAAAGGGAACCTGTCACCATGAAAATGCAATATAAGTTACAGAAACAGTGTTGTAGAGCCGGTGGAGCTGAGCAGATTGATATATAGTTTTATTGGAAAAGATTCAGTAAAACTTGTATTTCATTCATTTAAATTCCTGCTCATTTTGGAATTTAAAGTGAAGGATTTGGTTCTATCAGTGATTGACAGCTATCTCTGTATACACAGCCATAGAGGGAAGCCTGTCAATCACTCATAAGACCGCCTCCTTGATTTCAATGCCCAGAATTAGCAGGAATTTACATGTATAAATAACAAGTTAGCCTGAATTTTTTGCCATAAACCTATATATCAATCTGCTCAGCTCTTTATGCTCTATAACATACTTCCCTCAGCTCAGACACCATGTTCAACATGACAGTTTCCCTTTAAGGGCTAGTCCAGTGTTATGTTAATAAATAGTGTTTAGCAAATCGATATTTTAGGAAAAATTTGATTCACCACAAAGCCGAATTTCATCGTGCTTAGGGATAGCAAATCAATTTTTCCTAAAATAGTGACTAAAAGTAAAAAAAATTATACTCACCTTTTTTGATGAGCAAAGCGAGCTTCAGATCCTAGATCCAAAGTCGCCTTGGTCAAAAGTTTATTTAAATACTGTGCAGGGATTCTTACAGTATTCGTAAAATATTCAGTGATAAAGATTTCCCCTCACCAGATCCCATACATTTTAATGCTGTACAAAAAGGAACCAATCTCTGTACAGCATTAAAGCAAAGTTTTGAGCGAATCAACTTTGGATCTTGGATCCTATATTTTCGAACACACACATAAATATACACACACATACACATTTATACTTACATGTAGTACAGTACACGCAATGCATTGCTATTCACTCGTACAACACTAACCTTCTAATAAAATGAATAAATAAATAAATAAATAAATAACCTTCCATGTCTTTCAGGCAGTTTCATGTACTAGTGATCCCCACCCCTATCTCAGGACAGCCGTGGAAGGGTTCAGGAGGACAAATAAGATTGCAGCTGATAACAAGTCACATAAATCATGTAAAGGACAGGAGACATGGCACAGACAGGACCATTGGCATAGCTAGAAATTATTGGGCCCCACAGCAAATTTTTGAATGGGGCCCCCCTCCCCCACCCCCAGTAATTTTTTCACAACCCCTTCCTTTCATGCAGCCCCCATTCCTGTGGCTAGACCAGACCAGGCCTGGCAGCTGTTCCATCAGTTTTCTACACTGTCTATACTGTCACTGTATATAATTTCATTGTGTAATACTGTTGAGGGGGCCCTGACAAAATCTTTTAGTCCTCCTCCTCCTGGATGTGCCCCTTCTGGGTCAGGGCCCTAAAGCAGCCGCTTCCACTGCTTCCCCTATAGCTACGCCCCTGGACAGGACCCTACAGAAAGCTTCTTGGTCCTGACCTGCTGCTTCCATGGTAGAGTGGCATCCTGTGAGTCCTCCCCTCCTCTACAATCTGGTCTGACAGTTCTATGAAGAAGCCTATCATGGAGGAATACACTGCACACACCGTAAGTAATGCTGCACATCCTCCACTCTTTTGTCTCCTCCTTGCATGCCAGACCAGACTCCCTGACACTACGGGCCCCATAGCAGCCGCTATTGCTGCCTCTATGGTAGCCACAACCCTTCCTCAAGTTACAAGTTGGGCACAGAAGCTTCAATTTATGTTGTGACTTGTAATGAGCGAAGCAAGCTTCGGATGCTACATCCGAAATAGCTTCATTGAAAACCTCAGATTAATACTGTACGGACTTCGTTTAATAACTTCAGTAGTTGATTTTTAAAGTAGAAAACCACTTTAAAACTTGAAACCAAACTTGGCTTTGATTCCAACTGGTACGGCTTCAAGTTTTTTAGTAGTTTTCCCCTTTAAACATCAACTACCGAAGTTATTCAACAAAGTAATGCACGACTTTGCAAACAACTAATGAAGGACGGATCTCCATACAGTATTAATCCGAAGTTTTGAACGAAGCGACTTTAAATGTAGCATCCGAAGCTCATTTCGCTCATCACTAGGTGTGACAAAAATGATTATGGACCTTGGTCAAGTTGTTAACCTTAATGGAATATTACACTTTCTTTAACATGTAAGCATAAACTAGTATATTCACTGCAAGGTAATATCTATATTGTTCCAATAACATAGACAAAATTTCAAATTAGAGAAAACAACTACGGTTTGCTTTCAGATCTAGACTTTTTGGATCTGCAAATACTCAACATGACAAATACATTGCAACTGGCATTTTGACCTAGCACAATGTTAACAACCATTAAAAAACTTGTTAAAGAGGAAGAAGTAAACTTTCAATGTCCAGGGAACCATGAAAACCGTAAAAGCTACTTTCATTACATGATTTTGCTGGCTGTGCCCTCAGAAGTTGCATATTTCACTGTACATTAAATGCAAGGTACACAAACACCAATAATATAGAAAGACATAGATTTCCAAAAAAGTATTTTTGCAAGGACGCAAATATTTTTTTTCTTACATTCCAATTAAAGAAATTGCAGAGTTGGATCCAACAGAAGGCCAGGACCCCTCACTAAAATCTGTGTCAATTACCTACAGAAGATATATAGCTATGGACAGAAGTCAAAGTGCTAAGGGAAATAAAGCAAAAAGCAATCTACAAATTTTAATGAAACAAAGTATTGGTGCAAAGAAAGTCCTGAGTGTATACTTGGAAATGATGGCAAGAGCCTGAAGCAAAACAAGAGACTTAATCAAAAGATGCATACTAAGTTTACTTCCAAAACAACTGAACATGCAGAAGACAAGTTTTGGACTAGGGACTAATTTGATGTTGTTTGAAATGTTAATACATAGTAAATTAGCCAGGCTGGAATTGACTAAACAATTTCTTCCCCTTAAAGAACAATCCATGGCTGCCAAGATATGAGCCACTACTTGGGAATGTTGTCTGCAAATTAGCAAATAGAAATAACTAATAGTTATTACTTTTGTAATTCAAGATTTTAATTTGAAGTGAAAACGTCCAATCTACTTAGATTTACTAGTAATCTCATTACAGAAAACATTCTAATTATCTACAATCTCAAAGTATCCCGTAAAAGAACCATAGATAAAACGAGTAGAAAGTGGGGAATTAATAAGGCTAGTCCATCACTGAAAAAGCAGAGGCATTTTGGATCTCAAGACAAATAGAATATGTGGAGAATTTATAGGCCAATGATGTTGCAATGTTTGATGTTCTCCGGTTACACTCGTCTACATAACAAAAAAGCAACCAGCTTATGTGGTGCCAGTTCCCAGTGCTGGAGGTGATAGTGTTCTAGCCTTTTATTTTCATGTATACGCAGAAGAATAAACATGAGAGACAATAAGGCATAATAACAGGAATTCAGAAGAGATGTTTAGGGATGGACGAAAATCGGCCGGGACGTTTCGCGAACACATGTTCGCGATCAACTGGTCGCGAACCGCGCGTTCGCGGCGTGCCCCATTCACTTTAATGAAAGGCGAACCTGAAAAACCTTCAGGTCATATTTGCAGCCACCACATACTTACTAGAAGTGCACAAATAGTCACACAACATGGTCAGTCACAAACTAGAGGGGAATCAATGGCAAAAATTCCCACAAAAAATATGTATTTTAATCAGGGGCCATTCTTAAAGGGAAACTATCAAAAATGTGCCCTGCAGGAGCCTAGAATTTTTTTTATTTTAGGCCAGTGGAGTTCGGGCCCCAAAAATTAAGCATTCACCTGACAGAAAAGAACAGGTGATTATGTGGCTGAAGGTATATTAGACGGTCAGTGGATATCAATTTTACTGCAGGACAGTGGAGTACAGGCCCCAAACTTTAGGCATTCACCGGACAGTAAAGAACAAGTGATTATGTGGCTTAAGGTATATTAGACGGTCAGTGGATAACAATTTTAGTGGAGTACGAGTCCCAAAAATTATGCATTCACTGGACAGAAAAGAACAAGTGATTATGTGGCTGGAGGTACAGTATATTAGGCGGTCAGTGGATAGCAATTTTACTGCAGGCCAGTGGAGTACAGGCCCCAAACATTAGGCATTCACCGGACAGAAAAGAACAAGTGATAATGTGTCTGGAGGTACATTAGGAGGTTACTGGATACAAATTTTACTGTAGGCCACTGGAGTAGAGGCCCCAAAAATTAGGCATTCGCCTGACATAAAAAGGCCTTTTATGCCTCTGTATATACATAAGACAAGGACCATTCTTTGTTCTGGGTGGTGGCAGATATATGTGGGCTGGCATGAGGAAATTCAATTACACGTGGTCGTCGTTGAATTGCTCTGAGATCCATGCCTCTTTCATTTTTAGAAACGATTGGTAGTCCACACTGTCGTGAGCTAGGCGAGTGCGCTTATTGGTCACGATCCCCCCTGCTGCACTGAACGTCCTTTCGGACAGGACACTCGATGAGGGACAAGCCAAGAGTTCCATGCCACAGGTCAAGCCTGCACACCCAGTGTCCACATCGGCCGTTAACCCAATGTAGTCGGACACCTGACGGTCTAGGCATTCCCTGAGGCTGGATCCGGAGGGCCACTCTCGATGGGTTGGCTGCAAGAATGATCTCATATTCGAAGTGACCAACACATCTTCAAACCGCCCTCTTCTTGCAGGCGCAGAAGGATTGGTACACGCACCTGTTTTGCTGTGGGTGGAAATAACTCTGCCAGCGCCGGCAACAGCAGAATGCAGCATCTCTCGCAGCAAAGCCTGGAAATGCTGCATTCTGACAGCCCTCTGTGATGCTGGTAACATGTCCACCATTTTGTGTTTGTACCGGGGGGCTAGGTATGTTGTCACTCAGTACTGGTCCTTGCCCTTTATGCTTTTTATACGGGGGTCCCTCTTCAAACACTGGAGCATGAAGGCCCCCATTTGCACTAAATTGGAAGCGGTGGAGCGCCCTGGCTCCTACTCATCGCCCAGGAGAATGTCATCCTCGGTCTCCTCCCCCCAGCCACGGACAACACCAGAGATTCCCGAAAAGTTTAAAGTCCCCCTCAAAGCCTGCTCTTCTTGCTCTTCCTCCCCCCAGGTACCATCTGTTAAAGGGGATATTAATTATTGGCATTTATGCAAATCTCAATAATTAATATTCATAAATAGGCGTGAGTCGTCTTGTGATAACTCCGCCTATTTATGCCTTACTTAATAACAAATCGCTACTGATTGCCTTACACTAATCACTAAACTAGCTGCATGCGCCTTACTAACTACCGCTAGTAACCACATGTTACACAATAGGTATAAATATGACAGTATTTATTAATCCTTACCGAACATAACATACATAATACACTAATAATACAGTACCAATAATACACTACAACTATTGCTGTGGCGCCCTACTACTACAAAGGAATATTTATGTTTATAACTATATATATCTATATCAAGGGAATAGGTATATATAGTTATGGCAACACACAGCAATGTAAGTACACACACTAATACGGTTCTGTCTACGCTAACACAGTCCCAATTCCTCCCCAGTATCTAACTATAATACACATACATACACTTTACCAGAAGCCCACCCAATCCTGTCAATATACTCTCCCTACGGGGAATAACAAGGGGTAAATATAGATACTGCTGCTGCTGGGGCAAGCAGGGCAGCCGGGAAGGGGTATCAGGGGTAAGATCCTGGGGGAACACAGGGGGATTAGACTCAGGGCAGGGGAAGGTAAGGGTTACCAAGGGTTATGGGGGAAATAGGGGCTATAGGGGAACACAGAGGTTGGTGGTGTGAGGGTTAGGGGCTAATCAGGGGAATCAGGGGATCGTTGGTGGTATAAGGGGTTAATCAGGGGAATGCAGGGAATGCAGGGGAATCAGGGGATCGTTGGTGGTATAAGGGGTTAATCAGGGGAATGCAGGGGAATCAGGAGATCGTTGGTGGTATAAGGGGTTAATCAGGAGAAGGTAGATTTGGCAGGGGATAATACATATGTATATATATATATATATATATATATATAGTTGGTGGAATATATATATATATATATACATATATCGTTGGTGGTATAGGGAGGGTATACTCAGCGGTAATAATGCTCGTTGTCCAGGGGGGCTCGTTAGTCCAGGGGATGCTTCTCTTGCTGGTGGACTTACCTGACTCCAGAGCGGAGCGCCGCCGGTCTATTTAAACTTGGCGGCGCCCGCTCGCAGTCTTCCTATTGGCGCCGTGCGCATGCGCGGCCGGAGATGGTGACAAAGGGCAGAGGATCTTATTGATCCTCTGTCCTTTGTAGAGGCCGACACTGGACATAATTGTCCAACTGTCGGTCTCCTCCACCCACCTAGCAAGCGTACTTCGGCGGGATTCCGGCATATATGCCCATAGATGCTTGGGGCACATCTATAAGCATATATGAACGGACATTATATTAACATAGGGGCAGGAATAAGCCCTCCTATATTATAGGGGCACATATACATCCATAGATGTCTGGGCCACATCTATAGATATATATGTACCCATACCCCTGAAACGTGGCTTACACATATAGAGATGCATGCTGCCCAGGGGGCACACGTACATCTCTACATGTGCAACACACCCCAACTGGACGGGCCCAGGAGAAGGGCCTATATATATACATACATATGCATATATGTCAGGGCATATATACATATGTATATCTGAATATGTCACTTCCCTCAACACCATCCTCCTCTGACTCCTCTTCTGACTCCTTGTGACTTGTCTCAGATGGAGTAGCCCCCCTAGGAATTCATTCAGCATTACAACTTCCTCATCTTCCAGCTCCTGCTCCTCGACAGCTTGATCAATGACAAGACGCAATGCACGCTCCAGAAAGAAGGCGTAAGGTACGTTGTCACTAATGGTGCCCTGGCTGCGACTGACCAGTTTAGTGATCTCATCAAATGGCCGCAAAAGTCTGCATGTGTCGTGCATGAGCAGGCACTGGCGTGGTGAAAAAAAAACAAGCTCCCCAGAACCTGTCCTGCAGCAGAGATGGTACAGGTAGTCGTTAACGGCACGTTTCTGCTGGAGCAGCCTATCAAACATATACAAGGTGAAGTTCCATTGCGTCAGGCAGTCACAAATCAGATGTCTGATGAACAGTTGCTGTCACCGCTGAACATTAGCAAGGTGAGCTTTGGCCGTGTAAGATCTTCTGAAATGGCCAGAGATTTCCCTGGCCTGCCGCAAGACGTCATGGACCACGGGGGATTTGGCAACAAATCACTGCACAACTAAGTTCAGGACGTGTGCCATGCACGGCACGTGTGTCATTTTGCCCTGTTTCAGCACGCTCAGCAGATTGACACTGTTGTCGCACACCACTTTACCAACTGTCAAATTGAGGAGAGTTAGCCATTGATCGGTCTGTGACTGCAAAGCTGAAAGGAGTGCAGGACCAGTGTGGCACTTGGCTTCCAGGCACAACAACCACAGCACAGCATGGCAACGTCTCACCTGGCACATCGAATAGGTTCTGGGGAGCTTGTGGGGCAAAGCAGAAGAGGCGGTAACAGTGGAAAAGGAGGAGTCAGCCGAGGAAGAGACGGAGGATGGAGTAGGAGGAGGAGAAGAAGAGGCAGGCCTGCATGCAATCCGTGGCGGTAACACCAAATCCACATGGGTGCCACGGGTTGCATGCTTGACGGCAATCAGAAGGTTCACCCAGTGGGCAGTAAAATTTATGTACCTTCCCTGCCCGTGTTTGCTAGACCACGTGTCTGTGGTCAGATGTATCTTGGCACCGACACTATGTGCAGAGATACATTCACTTGCCGCTGGACGTGGCCATATAGCTCCGGGATGCCCTTCTGGGAGAAATATTTCCTTCCAGGTACCTTCCATTGCGGTGTGCCAATGGCCACAAATTTTTAAAGGCCTCTGAGTCCACCAGTTTATATGGCAGTAGTTGGCGGGCTAGCAGTTACGACAAGCCGGCGGTCAGCCATTGGCAAGAGGGTTATCTGGCGTCATCATCTTTTTTCGCTTCAACATTTGGTCCACGGAAGCCTGCCTTTTGCCAGATGAACGCGACAACGGCACGGTGGAAGGTGAGTTGGAGGACAAATGGGAGGAAAGAGGAGAAGGGGAAGGAGAAGAGGCAGGACGTGGAGCACCAGGAGTGTGTCTTTGTGGGTTCTGACGGTGTTGTTCCCACTGGGCTCGGTGATGGGAGGCCAGGTGCCTTCTTAAGGCGGTCGTCCCTAGGTGAGTGTTGGGCTTACTGCAACTTATGCTTTGACAGCACAGGCTGCAGATGGCAACACTATTGTCAGCAGCGGACACATTAAAAAAAGCCCACACTGTGGAGCCATGTGCCGGCGTCCTGGGAGCTCCAGATGTGACCATGCATGGTGGATGGCTCGTTCCAGATACATTAGCAGTCTGCTTTTTGCCCCATGTGCACTGTAAGTTCTGCCTGCTTCTCCTTCTTCTCCTTCCTATCTGCTGCTCCGTCTCTGCCTCTGAACTACCCTCCTCTTCCTCTCTTTTGGGCACCCACGTGATGTCCATAGACACGTCATTATCGTCCCCTTAACCACCACTGACTGGCTGCGCATGGATAAGGTCTTGTAATGGATGGGAAAATAATTTCCCTGACTCGAGCGGAGGGGATATGGTGGTGGTGGTGGTGACTTTGGGGGTGCACACAGCAGAGAGTGAAGAGGATGCAGATAGAGAGGATGAGAAGGGTGCAGAAGTGCAAAGCTGAGTGAGCCACTCAACCAAGTCTGGTGCATCCTTTGACGTTATCGCACGCACTTTCTACAACTTCCCACTTAGGCTCTGGCCTGGTGCACCTGCCCGATTCCTACCACCCCTGTGGAATGGCCTCTCTTTTCCTCTGCTTGTCATTTTCAAAATGACCCTGTGACAAAAAGTCCCTATAGAAGAGCAGTATTTGTGGAAGAAGGTATATCACACCCCTGCTTTAATCAGTTTTTTTGGGGGACAACTGGTATATCACACCAGTAGAAATCATTTGTTCCAATGTCGTTTGTCACTCTGTGTAGCTGAGGTAACGCAGCAAAACCGCAAACAAATGCTGCACTACCTAGCTGCACCATATAGAAAGCATATAATTGGTATATAACAACCCTGCTTCAATCAGTTTTTTGGGGGGACAACTGGTATATCTCACCAGTAAAAAAATGTTGTTCCAATGTCGTTTGTCACTATCTGTAGCTGAGGTAACACAGCTAAACCGCAAACAAATTCTGCACTACCAAAATGCACTATATAGAAAGTATATAATTGGTATATAACACCCCTGCTTCATTCACTTTTTTGGGGGGGCAACTGGTATATTACACCAGTTGAATTTATTTGTTCCAATGGAGTTTGTCACTATCTGTAGCTGAGGTAACGCAGCAAAACCGCAAACAAATGCTGCACTACCCAAAAGCACTATATAGAAATTATATTATTGGTATATAACACCCCTGCTTCAATCTGATTTTTTGGGGGGGCAACTGGTATATCACACCAGTAGAAATAATTTGTTCCAATAGCGTTTGGCTCTCTGTGTAGCTGCAGTATTGTAGCAGAACTGCACACAACTGCTGCACAATGCAAATGCAGTATAATATACTTTCTTTGTGGTCGTGGCAACCAAGTACATACCTAGCCCTACCTGGGACACCCTACCCCTAAGCGGTTAGAGTTGTGCCGCAACCGCGTCGTGGAGGGACGCCTGAAAGAGGGCATCCCGTTTGAGAGTAACAGGTGAAAAGGGTGGGTGGGAGGGAGAACTCTGCACGTCGTACAACTGTGTGAGGGCGCCGGCCGCTGAAGTAGGCAGTCAAGCCCCTCCCACAAATACAGTCCAATGAATCGGCCTTACACTTGTGGTCGTGGCAACCAAGTACGTACCTAGCCCTACCTGGGACACCCTACCCCTAAGCGGTTAGAGTTGTGCCGCAACCGCGTCGTGGAGGGACGCCTGAAAGAGGGCAAAAAGACATACTGATTGGCAGAAGTATTTAATTACAACGTCATTACAAAACCAAATTCTGAAAGGCTGCTGACATCTCAGTTTCGGGGCGAGGTATGTAACGGCTGAAACACGACGAGTGCCAACGCCCTAATTTCTGAATGACATGCGCAGGCACTTGATTTTTTTATGCCGCGGACGCGGCACCTATGCGGAACGAATGTCCTGAAATTGTGGCAGGGTCGCCGCCCAAGCTGGCCACGAGGGACCGTACATGGGATACGAACTGGTGGGTGGTGAGTGGAACCACCCCGAAGGGCAATAGTGGACTGTTTGGCCCGGACCCTGACAAGGCTGACCGTAGTTGATGGAGCACCGTGATGGGGCACCATTGGTGAGATGTGGGAAAAAAGGACACCGGGACTGGGGGGCCCACCTGTGAGGTCTTGGACGTCTTTAGCAGTAGTACATACCCTTCGGTGTTTTGGACCAGCTGGCCAACCGTGAGGAACCTGCTACTGCCAGGAGAACAAGTGAACTCCCCAGGTCTTAGGAAGCCGTAAAAGGCTAAATAGATGGCGGATTTGAGTACCAAGCTGGGCAAAACCCCGAAAGGATTACTGTCCAGGACATCGGATAATCTACGGAAAAGGGGTCCGGTGACCGCTTGTCTACGCACTTGGCCTTGAGGTCCACATTTGCTCAAACCCTTAAGTGTGGCTTTGACAGCATGCAGGGAGAACACTGACGCTCGTTCGGGATGACTAACGGAGAGGAAATGTTGCACTCCCGCCAGATATGACCTCACCGTATTGTGGGAGAGCTTGTGTACTGAGTGGCAGTAGCCAATGAACGCCAGGATGTACTCTGCAAAACTGGATTCCCCCTGAGGACATTCCCCCTGAAACCTGCAAAACGCCTTCCACCCGGTGTTATATGCTCTGGTTGTGTTAGGCGAAAGGGAATTGAATATCAAAGCGTGGGCCGTCTCAAGGTGGTTGGTTACGCTAGCATTAAGGACTCGTGAGGAGGGACGGTAGCGCCTGCTGTATCTGCCTCTGGCATGACCTGTAAGAAAAGGGAGAAATTAGCCCTCGACAAGGCGTCAGCAGCCAAGTTTTGCGCACCTGGCACATGCGCACTATAAACATGGAAATGGTAATGTAGGGAGAGTTGTACTAACCGTCTAAGGAAACGCATGATGTGGCTCGATTTTGACAACCCACTGTTTACAATATCTACGACAGCTGTATTGTCAGTCACAAACAGAACAGACTGATTCGCCCAAAGATTGCCCCATATGTGGGCGGCAACCACAATGGGGTACAGCTCGAACAGCACCGAGGTTTGGAGGAACCCTGGGATCTGTACCACCTCGGCAGGCCATTCGTCTGCAACCCAGTGGGTGCCAAAAATGGCGGCAAACCCTGAGCTTGCGGCCGCATCTGAGAAGACTATAGGAGACCGACACGACAACTCGGGTACGAACAGGGACACCCCATTCCACCGGCCCAGAAAATGATCCCACATGTGGAGATCCGCTAAGGCCTGACTGTCCAGACACACTGGGCTGTCCTGCTCCGGGACAGTGCCCAAGAGCGCCAGCAGGCGGGATATGAACGTTCTGCCCTGCGGGATGATGCGCATGGCGAAATTTAACATGCCCAGTAGTGACTGTAAATCAGTCTTAGTGACCACGGTTGTGACTGCAAACCTATGGATGACTTCTCTAATTCTTATTAGTTTATCCACAGGCAACCTAGCTAACATGTGCTGGGAGTCTAACTCGATGCCCAGAAAGGTGATCACTGTGGACGGGCCCTCTACTTTCTTGGGGGAGACCGGGACACCTAACTGGGAAAAACACCTCAGCAACTTCCCCAGCCCTAGGGGGATTGCCCCTGGCCTCTCAATCAGTAGGAAGTCATCTAAGTAGTGGATGACAAATTCACAGTGAATCTTGTGTACCAAAACCCAGTGAAGGACCTGAGCCAACTGATCGAAGAGCCACGGGCTGCTCTTAGAACCGAAGGTGAGTTTGGTGGAGAAATAATACAGGCCTTTCCACTTGATGCCGTGCCACTGCCAGAGAGCAGGCATGATGGGAAGCAACTTAAAGGCATCCGATATGTCGGCTTTGGACAACATGGACCCGGGACCCGTTTTCATGATGATGGCGATAGCCTGGTCGTTAGAAGAATATCTCATGCCCACTTCTTCTGAAGGAATGAGGGAGTTGAGGCTGGGGACCTGGGAGCCATGTGGGGCAGACAAGTCAATAATGAGTCTCTCCTTCTTGCTGAACTTGCCTGTGACCACCCCCACGGGACTGACTCTCCACCGTTGAAAAGGGGGCACTTTGAAAGGACCGATTAAGAACCCTTTGTTTAACTCGGACTCTATTAGTATGTCTACAGAACCGGGATTCCTTTCGGCTGACTGAAGGTTCCTGCACTCGTATGTGAACTCTGGAGTCGTGATTAACCCCGTATGGAAGCCCTCGTGAAACCCTGACACCAGGAACTGTACAAACCCTGGATTGTGGTGACCTCGCAAGTACTCCTGTAAACAACTAGTATTGACCACACTCATGTAATTCTTCATCGATTTTAATGAGCATGCCACTCGGGGATGGGCCCTGAAACAGTTGGTGCAGATATGTAACAGACGGCATTGCCCGAAATTACAAGACGCGTAATTATAATTGTTACATATCTGGGCCCTTCCTAGCTGAACAATGGGTCGGCCTAGCTTATCCACCGAACTGTGGGGTCTGAAAACGTTGAGTGGCCCAGCTGACGAGCTGGAGGGGTATGACGAAGTGCTGACAGCTGACTTATGGCACCACTCTACAGAGTGGAAGATAGACTGACAGGCGGAACAGGAGGGAGCTTTCAGGCCTGCAAAGTGTCTGCAGAATAGCTCTGTGTCTAGGATGGACCAATCTGTGACATGTTGGAATTGAGAGAGAGCAGCTGCCGCTTTGGTTGAAAAAGAACAGTGATAATCGTAGAACGCTTTCCCTCCATACCTATGACCCAATTCTGTGACCCGGAATCGGTACAGGTCAAGTTCCTCCCTCCTGTCCGGCCTGGCAGTACATATGACATCCCTGAAAAGGCTAAATGCCATGACGAACTCCGGGATGGTTAACTTGCGGTTGAGCCTGTGGTCGCGGCTTCTCAGCACCACCGAGACTTCCCCGCAAGCTATGACCTTGTTGTCAGACAGGTCCCTGGAGGCTATTAGTAGTGAAGCGAGATTGACATCCCTACCCTCTAGGATGTCTTTCCTGATGCTGATCGGGACAAAATGAGATGGAGTCACGTTGGGGATGGCCTGGACAGTACGGATCTCCCCTACAGCAGAGGTGGTAGCGACCGGAACCTCGGGGGAGGAAACTGGGAAGACTGAGCTGTGAGCCTCGACTGACTCCAATCTCGCCTGCATGGAAGTGACAGCAGATGTCAGACTGTTCAACATAACGTGCAACTGAGCAAGCGACGTTTGCATCGTGGTCGCGGGGGGATCATTACTACTGGGCACCAAGGAGTCTTTCCATAGCCGATATAGTTCCGCCTTTCTGGCAGATGCCGGGAAAGGGATGCACTGCTTCGTCAGCTCCACCATAAGCCTGGGGATGGTCCATGCACGCAGGGACAGTATACTGCCCCCCTCGGACATTCCAGCTACGTTCTCGTCCACTGACGCCTCGACGATATCTGATGCGTGTGACATCACAGCTGTGAAAACAGTAACGTAAAGTGACCGGCTAAACTGGATGACCACCAGTATCCGTGAAACTGTTTAGTAACGTAAGAAAAGGGTGTACTGTCCCTGTGTAGTAACGCACACTAACACCAGAAGAGTCGTGAAGGAGTGGCCAGGAACCGCCACCCAGAAGTGCACGCAAGGAGACATGATGTACTTACCAACTCAGAACTTTACACACTGACCCCCGCGGAAGTTTATGAAAATAGAACAACCTGGACGTAAAATAGTGCATGAGACACAACCCTGCTAATGGCCAGCACCTCCCCGTCCCCCAACGTGCACCCCCACTACTTTGTCGACAAGCCAAAATCAAAATGAGATCAAGACCAATTTCTCTGTTTTTAATCTCTTTCGGACCTGGGAAAAACAAACAACAAAACAAAAAAAAAACAGTCAATGCGTAAGACTAAAACTGATAGAACGTGAGCTGTGAGCTAAGGGTTGACCGATGGATGGGAGTGGCTGTTGACTGACGTTGTCCCACCCCCTGGCTGTACCTGGCGTTCGTGACGGACCCCTACCTATCTGAGCGGCACGGCGGCCCGTGCCAGACTTTAGTGTAGGCGAGGAGCGGGGCCATTGCATCCCCCCCGCCCTCCCCGGCAACCGCGTGGGGAGCGCGGAGCTCCCTGGCACCGTGGACTAGGGTGGGGGGTGTCCTTTGGGCAACGGCTCGCGCCCCACACCAACACGGTTTGGGCTCCACGAGGAGAGCTAACGCGGCTCCCTGGATAGAGTGCCCAGTGCGGGGGGAGCCCCCTCCGCCCAAGGGGCCGACCCGCCCGCCGGCTGAGCACATCTACCGCGTGGAGAGCAGCGCAGCTCTCTGGCATGGAACCGGCACAGGGGGGGCCCCCAGACAATGAGGGCCCCACCTTGCCGATAAATGGAAATTGCCGCGTGGGGGGCCTCACCGCTCCCTGGTGGGTGCCCCCCTTCGTTTGAGGGGCCGACCCACCGCCGGCTGGGCACATCCACCGCGTGGGGAAACGGTGCAGCCCCCTGGCATAGAATTGGGACAGGGGGGAGGCCTTATGTGGCTCGGCCCCACCCCTTTGTCAGACAAGGAGGAGCCACGTGGTGCTGCCCCGCTCCCCGACAGGGCGCTCGGTGCAGGGGTGCCTCCACTCCGCTTGGGGGGCCGACCCACCGCTGGTTGAGCCCGCCCACCACGTGAGGGAGCGGCGCAACACTGGCTAGGCATCGGAGGAGGCGGGCGGGGGGGTACCTCTCTCGACCATGGGCCCCGCCGGTAGCACCGCCGTGCTAGTAACCCGAGCGGCGGAGGAGGGGAGCGCTGTCTCCGTCGGGCTCCGCCCCCTCCGCCGGAGACAGAGCGTGCACCGCTGCCGTGGACGGGGCAGGAGGGAACCTTCCCTCCATCGAGGTCCCGCCCCCCGCTGTATCGATTTGTGCCATGAAGTGGTCCGGAGCATGAGGGCCCCTGCTTACCTAAGGGCCGACCGCCGACCGGACGTCCACTTACCCAGCCTGCTTGACTCAGAATGCCAGGTACGAGCGCACGCTTCCTGCGAAACTCTGCACGTCGTACAACTGTGTGAGGGCGCCGGCCGCTGAAGTAGGCAGCCAAGCCCCTCACACAAATACAGGCCAATGAATCGGCCTTACACATGTTAGAAAGTATATTATAAGTATATCACACCCCTCAGTATGTCACACCTATCAATAACTCACCTATACCAGTCCTTAAAAGGACTTTTGTGGCCCTATTAGCTAGTGTTTGGTGTCCCTAACAGTCTGTCCCTGCTCCACACAGCAACCTCTCCCTACACTGGCAAAAGACTGAATGTAAAATGCTGCCCAGATCAGGTTTATTTATAAGGTAGGGGGTATGTCCATGTGCTGAAACGTCTCAATTGGCTGTCCTGTACCACCTGATGGATGTTTTATGGGTCAAAGTTCTTCACAATGTAAAAGAATATGGCGCCGGCGGACATCGCCATATGTTCGTCCGTTCGGCAAACCGCAAACAAGCATAGTTCGCCGCGAAACAACCGGCGAGCGAACCACAAGGCCATCTCTATATAGAACCCCTTAATCAGTATTTTGTAGAAGCAGGTATATCGCACATCTCAATCAGTATTTTGTGGAAACAGGTATATAGAACCTCTAAATCAATAATAGGTGAAAGCAGGCATATTGCACCCCTCAATCAATATTTCGTGGAAGCAGGGATATCAAACCCCTTAATCAGTATTTTGTGGAAGCAGGTATATCGCACCCCTCAATCAGTTTTTTTTGGGGCAACAGGCATTTCACACCTGTTGCAAATAGTTGTTCCAATAACGCTTGTCCCTCTATATACCTGCGGTATCGCAGCAGAACTGGTCACAACTGCTGCACAATACAAATGCACTATAATATACTTTCTATGTTAGAAAGTATATTATAGGTATATCACACCCCTCAATCAGTTTTTTGGGGGGCAACAGGTATATCACACCAATTGCAATTAGTTATTCCAATAGCGTTTGTCCCTCTATATAGCTGCGGTATCGCAGGAGAACCGCACACAATTGCTGCACAATACAAATGCACTATAATATACTTTCAATGTTAGAAAGTATATTATAAGTATACCACACCCCTCAGTTTATCACACCTATCGATATCACACCTATACCAGTCCCTAAATGGACTTTTGTGGCCCTATTAGCTAGCGTTTGGTGTCCCTAAGTCTGTCCCTGCTCCACAAAGCAACCTCTCCCTACACTGGCAAAACACAGAATGTAAAATGGCTGCCAGATCGGGTTCTGTTACAGGGTTGGGGGGTGTCGATGTGCTGAAACTTCTCAATTTGCTGTCCTGTCCCACCTGATGGATGTGTCATGGATCAAAGTTCAGAGCAATGCAAAAGAATATGGCGCATGCGAACATCGCCATATGTTTGCATGTTCGGCGAATCGCAAATGAGCAAAGTGCGCTGTAAAACGACCGCCGGGCGAAGCACAAGGCCATCTCTAGAGATGTTCAAAGCCACCAATCAACTTGCTTCTTTGAAAAATGAGAGTAGGAATCTGAATGGTTGCTAGCGATAAATGCTTTTTCCTTTTCTTCAAATTTTACACTAATAATTTAAATTACAACTAGCAATAACCAAGAATAGTTTTTAGAAATATTGGATACAGTTCCATTAGAGATGAGTGAATCGATTTGGAATTTGTCCTAAAGTTTCAAAAAATCCAGATTATAACAAACTCAAATTTCCTGAGATTTGTATAGGGCAATAGAAAGAGAGAGAGAATAGGCCAGTCAACATTCCCCTGAGAAAAAGATGTGTAAATCAGTTTTTCTTCCAAATGGAAAGGAAAACTGAGTGCCTCACACCACAAGATGCAATGTTCTTATCTAAAGTCAATGTTTAGCCTTTTAAACAGGCTAAAAGTGGTCCCCCAGGAATTAATAGAATAAAATTACTGAAAAAACTTAAATATTACTTTGTTGCATTCATTAGGAGAAATAAAATGGCTGCTATTTTATTAGTAGACACAAAACCTGCCCTAATCACACAGTGGAATGAGTTCATGAAGAGTCAGTACTTCATCTGTCTCCTCATGAACTTCGGGGGTCATTTATTAAGACCGGTATTTTAGATGCTGGACTTAATACGCCCTATAGCTGGGGGTGGATCACCAAAATTATGTAGAGGCACTGGCCTTTACATAACTTTGGCATATCTAGCGCCAGTGTAAATGTAAACTAGCTTAATAGCTCATTTTTATGGGCTGTCCGGAAATTTTTGGATGTTTGGCAACCCTGGCCGTAATCTGCACTAGAAATACACCTACTATAGGCATATTTCTGGATAGTAAATGACCACCTCAAGATCTTATCAGCTATATTAAGGGCCATAATCCCTGACAAGCAGAGAGGAGGATGAGGGAGCTCTTTAGCTCAGTGTTGTGAAGTAACTTGTCCTTCTGTGTGATTTGGACAGGCTTGGTGTGTACTAATAGGACATAAGACTAAGGTAAGATTGATAAAAACTGGTGCAAAAGGATACTGACTTAGTTGCATCTAGAAACGAATCACATTCCACTTTTCATTTTGCAGAGCTTCTTTAGAAAATGAAAGGATCAATCTGATTGCTAGGGACAACTAAGTTTTCATTTGCACGAGTTTTGATAAATCTTCCCCTAAGTGTTTTTCTCATCTCCATTACTGTTCATCAAGGCAAAGGCTTTCATCCAGGTTTTAGTTAACACACTATTCCAGTTACGAAAATAATAATTGTACTAGGAGTCACTTTGTGTCTACACTGGGAGTTGCAATTGTGACCTGTGGCCCTTATTTCAAAGTTGTGTTAAACACAGAGGCTGGTTAGCGGCATGACGTAGGTGCGTGCCGCGCTCCTCCTCCTGCCGCCCTCTCTCTCTCTCTCCTGCCTCGAGCCGCGATGTGCACTTCTGAGAACGCCAAGTTTTAGCCCTGCCATGTGGAGCCGAGCCTAGGCCTGCCAGCTGCTTTGGAGGAGTGTCCGGAAGTGTTTGGATGAACCTCGGTGCGGGTTTCCTCTCTGTGTCCGGCGCCGATCTGGCCTGTGGTGCAGGCACCCCTGCTGAGACGCTGCTTTTTTGCTGCTTTTGCTGGGCCAGAAACGACATGGATACTCACCGCTGATCCGTGATGGGAGAAGTGGATCCCTCCGTTTGACGTCTGCAGATGTGGGGCTCTGCCCCTCTCTATTTCTCCGGAGGTACCGGTAGAGGGCGCATGGATACGGTATGCTGTATGGTGTATGGTGACGTGATACTCTGATGACCTGCTATGGTGCCTGTATTCTGGATGAATTTGTGCCGAAGTTGTGGAGCCTGCTGTGGAGGTTGGCGGCTGTAGTTAGTCCAGAACTTTGGATTTTTGCTCTACCATCAGAGAAATAATACGTGAAATAATATGTGGAGGTTGGTGGCTGATGACAATGAACTTTGAGGCACTGTTCCGCTCTTTGTGGGTCCCTAAACTCTGCACCTGCTAGATGCCCTGATATACAGCTCTGCCCGGACTTACCCCCTGCAAAGCATTTGGTGCTTGGGGGGCTGTTATTTAGGCCTGCGGATATTGCATTGCTGGGTGAAAAATACTTGTGTTTGGGGGGACCCCCTACGGATGTGTCCTCTTGGCCTTTTTTTCTTCTTCCCCAATAGGTTCCCTGTATATGACTGCGGCCGCGCCCGGCTTCGCCTACGCGACATAATTACTGTCAAGTTGGATTCTCCTAATATTGGAGGGGGTATATATATGTAGCGGGTTGCTGCCTCCAGCTGGAGAACTATCAGGTCCTAGGGGGGGTTGCCTTTCTGGAGCCCTGATAAGTTAGTGGGAGTACTGATATTTGAATCGATGAATTCTTGATTTGCAGGACGGTGTTCCCATCAAAGCGTCTGTATTTCCCAGGATAGAGACGTTTTTTGATATGCATGTTTTCTCTCTGAACAAATTCCTGTTTTAATAAGTTATTTATTGTTATGGAGAGGGAATATATGTATATGTATATATGTATATGTATGAAGCTGACTAGTTGATACTTTGGTGGCACCCATTATTTTATGCACCCTCCTTTAAGGGCTTTATATTTTGGGGGGTTATTGGCGCATATAGACTAGTAGGGAAATTGTTATTGGTTACCGGTCTATTAGCGTCTAATTACGAGCTGTTTAGGCGAATAATTACAAAAATGCCACCAAAGTATCGCAAGTCGGGTGGTGTCGCCTCGCCAAAAAGTGGTTTGGGGGGGAGCCCACAGACCAGATTAGAGAAATTTCTGAAGTCTCCACCTCCAAAAACTAGAGGAGGGGTACAGAGAGTTGCCACACAGGTCGAGCCAGCTCCAGATAATACGGACCGTTTAGAACATAGTTCATTAAAGATAAGTCTGCCCCAGAGTGAGGGTCTTGAAACTATAACCAAAAAGCTTGAAGATATACAGTATTGGGAGTAGTACATTTAACCAGTAATTCAGTGGCAGAGTTGACTTCCTCCATGGCAGTAGTACAGGGAGATGTAACGATAATACGAGATGAAATGACAAAGCTGAGATCAAAAGTGAAGGAACTGGAAATGGCGGTCAACTCTGTCACTTTAGAGAATGTCCCAGAAAAGAAGATGGAGGCAGCATGTCCGGTAAAAAACCCTTTAATGGGAATCGCCAAGTGAACTAACATGCAGCAGGTTGTGACGTTTCAGCTGATCCGCAGCCTTTATCAAACACAATGTGAAATCTAAAAGTATCCGTTTAAATATATTAAGACACACCCACTCACACAGGAGTGGCCAATAACACAATGAGTGAGGTGCTAATGTCATTAAAAATGTATACTGCAGTGCTCCCACTCAGTGTATCAATGTACACCAATCATATATATATAAGATCCAATACCTCCACATACCTTCAGGGCACACATGTTCCTTGCCGTTCCTAGGCCACCAGTGCGCATGTCAGGGAAGGCGGAACTGCGTCACTACCCAGCTGACCCGAGATCACCTGACCGCGAGTAACTCCGCCCTGGTGATCGTCGCGTCATTCCACACATCCTCCGCTAAGCGCACTGTTGCTAGGGACGCCAATGAGCCGATCCGCCCACCTCCACGTAATGAGAGCGGTCACCCCATAGCCCCACGTCACCAGTGCCGGCGGCCGGGTCCCGGGCCAAGCGATGCGGCGATCAGAGCTCATCGCCAACCGCATAATATCCTCTGGCGCAACCGGGGACCGTCAGAAGAGATATAGGCAGGGGCCCTCAGTCTTTATGTCTCCGGCCGAAACCCGGCCTAGGTGACATAATGGCCCCTCCTCTCTATTATCCAACCAGCCCCATGTTGCCAGAGACGCATCCAGGATCCAACACCGCCCACCGCGGTGACGTGTGGAAGGAGATAACCACACCCACAGCGGGGGTGCAGACAGGAACGAGCCCCCTAATTACTCAGTGTGCCATGATCCAGTGTGGGTTAGAAACAAGTGTGATAGTGAATCAATGAAAAACAAAATACAATTAAAAAACACTATACAGTGAACCAGTTCAAAGGTCACTCTGAACCATTACACATTTGATACAGAGAATTCTATATTCATTCCGAATGGTTGGAGTGCTCTCATCTCAAAGATCCATTTGAGCTCTTTTTTACGTAGAATCCGATCCTTGTCCCCCCCACGTCTCAGCGGGCCGACAGAGTCAATGATTCTAAACCTGAGTTGGTTGACCGAGTGTCCACGTTCCAGGAAATGCTTCGCCACCGGCTTATCAATCTGACTTTGCTTTGAAAACATTTGACCTGAGGAACAAGAGTGATTTTGCTCCACCACGTAATAATCACGTTGTGGAGGCATATATTGTGATTGTCTCCAAACAGATTGAGACATTGAGAGAGAAGAAGGAGATGGTGACTACGGCGAACCTGACGAGGGGAGAGAGAGAGGCACTTCGACAGCTAGCAGGGGACAAATCCCTGACAATCAAACCAGCGGACAAGGGAGGGGCGGTGGTGGTGATGGACACACCAAGCTATGAACGGGAGGTACATAGACAGCTGAGTGACCGGGATGTGTATATTGAGCTTCAGAATGACCCTAAATGGGACATCAAACGACACTTGGAAAAGATTATCGATGAAGCCTTGGTTGAGGGTATCATCGATAAGGAGGTCAGGGAATTTCTCCTGATTAAACACCCGGTCACTCCCCTGTTCTATGTACTTCCCAAGATACATAAAAGCTTGGTCGATCCTCCTGGCCGACCGATTGTGTCGGGCAGGGGATCGATTTTTAGCAATATAGCTATATTCCTTGATAGGGTGTTACGGGTCCATGCCACCAGCGCCCCGTCCTATATTAGAGATACTAGCCATTTTCTATTGAGGCTCAGGGATTTGAGCCTACCTGCCGATCCTCTCTTTGTCAGCTTCGACGTAGTCTCATTATACACCTCCATAGAACACACATACGGGTTGAATGTCGTCGATGTGGCCCTGGCCGGCACCGTGCTCTCTCTGGGCGGTCGTGGGTTTGTCCTCCATCTCCTAGAGGAGGTCCTGAGGCGGAATTATTTCCGCTTTGGGGACACCTATTGCCAACAAGTACGTGGGGTGGCCATGGGCTCGAACGTGGCGCCCACGTATGCCAACATGTTCATGGCGGAGGTGGAGGACAGACTCATATACAGAGCCGCAATGTTTGAGAGAGCCCGTTGCTGGTGGCGCTACATCAACGACATTTTCGTGGTGTGGGGAGGCTCTCGTGGTGAACTACAACTGTTTTTTGAGTTTCTTAATAACATGGTGCCCGGGTTGGGGTTCACCATGACAGCGTCGGCAGTCTCTCTACAATTCTTGGATGTGATGGTACATATCAGGGAGGGAAGTATTGAAACTGACAAACCAACAGATAGGAATAACTTGTTGGAGTTTAAGAGTAATCACCCACGACGTATGGTGGAGTCATTGCCCTGGAGTCAGATGCTAAGGGTGAGACGGGTGGTATCGGGGGATGAGCTTTTCGGGACAAGGGTGGATGAGATGGGGAAGAAGTTCCTAGATAGGGGATATCCACGACGATTGGTGGAGAGGATCTCTCAGAAGGTGGGGGAGATTGATCGGGAGTCCACGTTCCAGGGAAAGAAAAAGGAGAGGGACCAAAAACGGATCCCGTTTGTTTCTACGTACGGCTCCAACAGTGGGGATATAGCGCGTATTATACGCAAAGAATGGCACATTTTGCAGAAAGGGCTACCTATGGTAGACGAATTTGTGGGCTTCCCTATGATGGCATACAAGAGAGGGGCCAACCTACGCAATAAACTGGTGAGAACTGAGGTTGGTGAGCCACATGGGGATGGGCAGAGGTATCTGGCACCGAGGAAGTTGGGATGTTTTCCCTGCCTCGGTTGTTGCAACTGTGGCAACATGTTAAAGGGGGATACTTTTGCCCATCCCTATAGTGGTAAGCCCTATAAGATTAAAAATTTCGTTACATGTCGATCACGGGACGTGATATATATGATCACGTGCCCGTGTGGGTTGATCTACATAGGGGAGACCACAATGGAAGCCAGGGAGCGTATTAACTCCCATAAGAGCAATATTCGTAGAGCCCAGATTGATAAGCCGGTGGCGAAGCATTTCCTGGAATGTGGACACTCGGTCAACCAACTCAGGTTTAGAATCATTGACTCTGTCGGCCCGCTGAGACGTGGGGGGGACAAGGATCGGATTCTACGTAAAAAAGAGCTCAAATGGATCTTTGAGATGAGAGCACTCCAACCATTCGGAATGAATATAGAATTCTCTGTATCAAATGTGTAATGGTTCAGAGTGACCTTTGAACTGGTTCACTGTATAGTGTTTTTTAATTGTATTTTGTTTTTCATTGATTCACTATCACACTTGTTTCCAACCCACACTGGATCATGGCACACTGAGTAATTAGGGGGCTCGTTCCTGTCTGCACCCCCGCTGTGGGTGTGGTTATCTCCTTCCACACGTCACTGCGGTGGGCGGTGTTGGATCCTGGATGCGTCTCTGGCAACATGGGGCTGGTTGGATAATAGAGAGGAGGGGCCATTATGTCACCTAGGCCGGGTTTCGGCCGGAGACATAAAGACTGAGGGCCCCTGCCTATATCTCTTCTGACGGTCCCCGGTTGCGCCAGAGGATATTATGCGGTTGGCGATGAGCTCTGATCGCCGCATCGCTTGGCCCGGGACCCGGCCGCCGGCACTGGTGACGTGGGGCTATGGGGTGACCGCTCTCATTACGTGGAGGTGGGCGGATCGGCTCATTGGCGTCCCTAGCAACGGTGCGCATAGCGGAGGATGTGTGGAATGATGCGACGATCACCAGGGCGGAGTTACTCGCGGTCAGGTGATCTCGGGTCAGCTGGGTAGTGACGCAGTTCCGCCTTCCCTGACATGCACACTGGTGGCCTAGGAACGCCAAGGAACATGTGTGCCCTGAAGGTATGTGGAGGTATTGGATCTTATATATATATGATTGGTGTACATTGATACACTGAGTGGGAGCACTGCAGTATACATTTTTAATGACATTAGCACCTCACTCATTGTGTTATTGGCCACTCCTGTGTGAGTGGGTGTGTCTTAATATATTTAAACGGATACTTTTAGATTTCACATTGTGTTTGATAAAGGCTGCGGATCAGCCGAAACGTCACAACCTGCTGCACGTTAGTTCACTTGGCGATTCCCATTAAAGGGTTTTTTACCGGACATGCTGCCTCCATCTTCTTTTCTGGGACTTGTTACGCAGGAGCCCTGATGAATCTTGGACTCCAGGTAGGCTGTTGCATTCCGGATGACCTCAAGATCTGGTGAGTGCGATTCCACAATTATTTTTTGTCACTTTAGAGAATGTGGCATTAAAAAAGAGACTAGAAGAAGTAGATGAAAACCATGTTTGGTTAAAAAAGAAAGTGGTAGAGATGGAGGATCGGTCCCGTAGATATAACCTGCGCCTGGTGGGGTTCCCGGAGGGGGTAGAACAGGATAACCCTGTAAATTTCATCCAAAAATGGTTCCTTGAAAATTTTGGGTCAGGCCATGAATCATCTACCCTTTGTGTGGAAAGGGCCCACAGAATACCATTTAAAAAAAACCCTTCGGGGGCCCCACCTAGGGCTATTTTGGCAAAGTTCCTCTGTGCAAGGGATCGAGATTGGGTTCTCAGACGTAAAAGAGAAATGGCAGATATTTATATTGATGGTAATCCCATATTAATATTCCCGGATTTCTCACGAGAGACCCAACTCAGAAGGAGATCTTTTGTGGATGTGAAAAAGAGATTAATTGCAGCCAAGATTAGTTACTCTATGTTATACTCGGCCAAGTTGAGGGTGGCATATAGGGACTCTGTCAGGTTTTTCTCCGCTCAGGCAGAGGTTGTGCAATGTCTGGACTCGATAGGTTTATGAAACAAGATGGAAAGGTGTCGAGGATGGGATTGATGAGGGGGGAGGGTGGGGGGGAGGTTTGGAGGAAGGAAAGAGGTTGATGGGTATTGCGGAATGCACTATCAACCAAGTAGGAGGGTTTTTTTGGGGTGGGAGTAAGGGAGGGATTGGCTGCCGTCGTTTGCTCCGTAGTTGTGAGTGCCTCTCTGTTAAGATGGGGGATCTGGAATTACCTTTATTCATAGGATATGCCATGTAATATTTTGTTTTGGAATGTGAGAGGGCTGGGAGATAGAGTGAAGAGGACTGTGGTGTTTGATCTTGTGGTCCGTCATCTTCCTGCGATTGTGGTACTGTTGGAGACCCACGCAACTTTAGATAGGATCTATACACTGAAAAGGAAATGGGCTTCTTTTGAGTACCACGCCTGCTACTCTTCTTATGCCAGAGGCGTCAGTGTGTATATCCATCGGGGGATGCAGTTTCAACCACTAGATAGTTTGATCGATAAAGAAGGGAGATACGTATTCCTTTACGGGTATTGGAAAGGGCAGGAGGTGATATTGGCCTTTATTTATATCCCCCCACCATTTAAATCAATGGTCCTTTCACAGTTAGCTAAATATATATCTACAAAAAATCAATGTGCGTTATTATTGGCAGGTGATTTCAATGCAGTCCCTGACCCGGAGCTGGATCGGTTCTCTTCGCTTTCTGGACGCGGTCGTACTGGGTCCCCTTTAACTGCTGTGTGCCAGGAACTGGCGCTGGTTGATATCTGGCGCCACCTTTATGGCAGCAAAAAAATCTTTTCATGTTTTAGTCAGGCACACGGGTCAATGTCCCGTATTGATCTGGCTTTTGCAAGTCGGGATTTGTGCAGCCGCGTCCTGAGAATGAAATACGAACCCCATGGAATTTCAGATCATTCTCCAGTACTGATCGCGTTTGTTGAGGCTCCAACTGTAGGAAGGATCTTCAAACTGAATTCTCATTGGTTTGAGGTGATAGGGGAGCAACCCCGCTTAGACCAGGATAAACAGGAATTTTGGGACATTAATGTAGGCTCAACTCATATTCATTTTGTGTGGGACGCTCTGAAGGCCCATATAAGAGGCTTATACTTTAATAAAATTAATAGGTTTAGAAAAGAATCGCGTCGCAGGGAAGAAGATCTGACAGACCTAATAAGGAGACTACGCGCTGCATTAATTGAATCCCATAAGGAGCAATACATTACTCAGTTAAAGGAGGCCAATTCACAACTTAAGACACTCTTGTATAATAAAGCCCAACATAAGCTCCTATTTCAAGGCCAGAATCGCTTTTGTGAATCCGGTAAAACGGGCAGGTTTTTGGCTCGCTTGGTGGCCAATCAGAGAGAGGTTACTAGTATAATAGAAATTAGGAATTCTCAGGGGGTTGGGTTAAGATCCGCAGAGGAGATTAGGGAAGAATTTGTTAAATACTACTCCACCCTCTATAAGTCTGAGTCTATGTTTAGCCGTATTGACATGGACCAATATCTTCAACAATTGGAGCTCCCCAAGCTATCTTTACAAGATAAAGAGAAGTTGGATTCTCCCATTTCTCTGGAGGAACTTCAAGCGACCCTTCCATCCCTAAAATATAATTCATCTCCAGGCCCAGACGGATTGCCGTTTGAATTGTATAGGTACCATGCCAAATCACTCCTGCCGATTCTACTTCTAGTTCTGAATGAATCCTGTGCATGTGGCTCTCTACCTCCATCATTTAGGGAGGCAGTTATTACCCTGGTTCTAAAAAAGGAGAAGGATCCATGCGATATGGGGTCATATAGACCTATATCGATCTTAAATACAGACTACAAGATCTTTGTAAAAATTTTGCCCAATCGCCTGAAGAGGGTTATAGCGTCTCTGGTACATCCCAATCAGACGGGGTTTATCCCGGGCCGCCAAATCCAGATGAGTCTTTATAGGGTCTATCTGAATTTGTCTCTTGGGGGTAGTATAGACCACTCCATCCTGTCTTTGGACGCCGCAAAAGCGTTTGACAGGATGGAGTGGCTCTTTCAGTGGGCCACGATGTCCCACTTTGGCCTCGGGAATATATTTTTGGAAATGACCCAAATGCTATACGATCAGCCGGTCGCACGCATCAACATTAATGGTGTTAGTTCTCCACCTGTTATGATGCGGAGGGGGATGAGGCAGGGTTGCCCCCTGTCACCGCTCCTCTTCGCTCTTTTTATTGAACCTTTGGCTTGTCGGATTCGATCAGATAATTGTATAGAAGGTTTTGGGGTGGAGGGAGTGAATGACAAAATAAGCCTATATGCTGATGATGTGATTCTGTTCTTGGACCAGGGTTGGAAAGTTCTCCCATATGTGATGGAGGTAATAGAGCACTATGGTAAATTATCAGGTTATATGATCAACTGGTCAAAGTCATCGCTTCTCCCACTGAACCGGAAAGCTGTAGATGAGGGGAAGCAAGTACGGGTATTGATCCCCAACGACACTTGGGTGTTAAGATAGGGCTCCCTATAAATAGATTTTACGAGCTTAATTTGGCTCCGGTTCTGAATAAAGTTAAGGCTAAAATAAGCGCCTGGCGGAAATTGATACTAGCACAGACAGATCGAATAGCATTGATTAAGATGATTATATTACCTATAGTCTTATTCCCGATGTGTGCTTCCCCCATTTGGATTGATGACATGTTCTTTCATAGACTGGAATCCCTGATTAACGATTTAATTTGGGGAAGGAAGAGGGTGCGGCTAAAACAGAGATACTTATGGTTGTCAGAGGCAGATGGTGGGCTGTCACTTCCTTTTTTTCAAGGTTATTTTTTATGTTCACAGATTCAGCGTTGTTGTTATTGGAAAGGGAACTTATTGTCACCCTATTTGATTAAAGTAATGGATAAACCAATAGAGAATGTCTTTTCATGTTTGGAAACGGGATATATGGCAACAAGGAAGTCCTTATTGATCCCTTACTCACTACAGAGGGTGTGGAACAAACTGAAGGAGATTCTCAAAGTCTCGGATCCGTTTGCCTTCACCCCCCTGTGGGAGAATGGGGGGCTAGAGGAATTCTTTAAAATTACAGACTTTGCTTACTGGACACGTAAGGGTATTAATAGGGTTTCACACCTTTTTTATTTGGGCCATTTTAAGTCATTTTCAGAATTTGGCTCTATAGATAGTTCACCATTAGATTTATTTATGTATACACGATTAAAACACATATTTGAAGCCGCTAGGAATAGGGGCCGTATTCACCCACGAGAGAATATATTTTTTGATTACTGTGATGACCAGAAGTACGAGAAAGTGAAGTTATCTAGACTATATGCTAAACTTCGAACAGCATTGGCAACTGTAACACCTTTTAAAAGCCCAAGTAAGTGGGAGCAAGAGTTGAATTGTTCTCCACTGCAATGGTCCACTATATATAGGAATGTGAGAAAGGCGACAGTCTCTAGTGCTCATAGATTAATCCAATTCAAGATCGTTCATCTACTGTACTATACCCCTAAAATTCAAGGAAAATTTCCCCAAAATAGGGACCGGGAGTGTTGCTGCCCGAAATGTGGTTATGTTAATGCAGACTATGTCCATCTGATCTGGAGTTGCAGTAAAATGAAAAAATATTGGGATGAGATTTTCTGTACCTTACAAAAGGAGTCTTTAACGAACCATAATCCGGGTATTTTGACAGTGATTTTGGGATATGACTCGCCTGAAATTGAAGTCTCACGACAGGTTAGACAGCTCTGGATGAGGGGATTGATGGTGGCTAGGGCTATATTGGTTAAGTATTGGGGCTCTGTCTCCCCTCCCTCGATTAGGGAATGGGTTTTATCCCTTCAACAAATTAGAATTTTTGAGGATATTGAAAGAAAGCGGAGAGGTACACGCATAACTACGTAGCGATATGTAAGACATTTAAATTTTAATACGGCATCGTCGACAGCCAATGGGGAGGGTGGGGTGGGATATATATATATATTTATATTTTCTATTATCTTGGATGTGAACTTAAGTTGACGTATATAATCTGTTTATAATGATGTTTGTAATTGATACACTATTTTATGCCAATGTGTTGAATACTGATTTATGTACTAATATCTTGATTTCTAAAATAAAAAAATAAAAAAAATAAAAAAAACATGTTTATTTTAATCAGAGCCCCAAAACTAATTACAGGACCTGAAACATTATTATCAGGAAGAATATATAATATCTAAGGGGAATGTAGCCAAAAAATCTTTAACTGCAATCAGATTTCCAAAGGTGAGATAGATATTGCCTAATCATTTAGGCTTTAGGTGATTAATAGAGATGGCCTTGCAATTCGCCCTGCGGTCGTTTCGCGGCAAACTTTGCACGATATTCGCATCCGCCATATTGTTTTGCATTGCGCCGAACTTTGACCCATGACACATCCATCAGGTGGGACAGGACAGCCAATTGAGACGTTTCAGCACATGGACACACCCCCAATCCGAAAACTGGCAGCCATTTTACATTATGTGTTTTGCCAGTGTAGGAAGAGGTTGCATTTTGGAGCAGGGACAGGCTGTTAGGAACTTAGGGACACCAAACGCTAGCTAATAGGGCCACAAAAGTCCTTTTAAGGACCGGTAACGTTGTGCTATCGATAAGTGTGATACCCAGAGGGGTGTGATATACTTATAATATACTTTCTAACATAGAAAGTATATTATAGTGCATTTGTATGCTTCCAGAAAATACTGGTTGAGTGCTGCAATCTATCAGCTTCCACAAAATAGTGGTAGAGGTTTTCCATATACCTGCGTCCACAAAATTACTGCTGGAGGGTGATATACCAGTTTTAACTAACAACTGATTAAGGGCCTGCCATATATCAGCTTCCACAAATACTTCTCTTCTCTAGGGACTTTGGCACAGGGTCATTTTGAAAAAGACAGGCAGAGGAAGAGGCAGGCCGTTCCTCAGGTGTGGTAGGGGTCGGGCAAGTACACCAGGCCGAAGCTTAAGTGGGAAGTTGGAATAGGTGCGTGCGATTATGAGCTCATAACGGAGCGCCCGGACAATTTTCTGCATTTCAGCCTGGACCGGGGTCCGGTCATAGCCCCGCACCAACATGCGCTGCAGGATAAAGATGCAAGCATATAATCCCAATTTTTTGGAATACAAGTATTGAAAATAATGTTCTCAACAAAACAGTAAAAAGTATAAAAGTATTTGAAGGGGAAATATTAGATTTAATGTCACCGTTATAAGGTCGGATTGTATTGAGATTGTATGTGTGTGGGGTCGGAGCAATCAGATATTGGCCAGCTGAGCAGAGATGTACCTGTCTAGTGAAGTGACGGTACGGTATGGGGTGTAAAGCTGGTTTGCCTCCCCGTGGTGCACCCTGGGTAACTCTAAATGAACCAGCAAATACTGGTAGTAAGTCAAAGAAAGCTTCTCCTAAGTCCTGACCAACAGGACACAAACTCTAATTTATATATAGAGACTGTGTGTGTGTGTGTGTGTGTGTGCGATATATAGTGTGCGGCAGGAAAATGGATGTGCAATGTGCATGTGAGCGATATTTCTATACTCTCCATACATACATGCTACAGACATAGTGCTGTGATGTTACAACAATACTTAGTGCACCAATCAGTAATATCTACTTAGAACTGATAAAAAGTAAAGTTGTGGGTATGGCGAAAAATATGATTGCATCATAAGTGGCTATTTTCGCAATCACGAATATTTTATAATACTCTATCTGCATATAAAGCGATTGATCTGATATGCATGTAAAATGTAATCAAATACACTGGTGTAATGTGAAATTACTTACAGTGATCAGGAGTTTTTCCTCACTGTTGCGAAATTTGCTTCCAACCATCTTTTCCAATCGCATCCAACTTGGGGTAGTTCAAACCAGTTGCTAGACTAGGCCACGCCCTTTTTGCGCATGCGCATTATACGAAATTTAACTATGGAATTTTGCATTGAAAAAAAATTTAAATTAACGAAGATAGCTGCACATTTGTATACATCAAACCAAAAGGAAATAAAGTTTTTCTAGGCTCCAGCAGGGCACACTTTTTAGAGTTTCCCTTTAAGACGCATAAAAATGGCCCCTGATTAAAATACATCTTTTTTGTGGGAATTTTTGCCAATGATCCCCCTCTGGTATGTCACTGTCTATGTTGTGGGACTATTTGTGCAGTCATAGTTTGTATTTGGTGGCTGCAAATATGATCTGGAGGTTTTTCAGATTCGCCTGCTATTAAAGTCAATGGGCGCAATGCGAACTTGCGGTTCACGAACATTTGATCACGAACGCGCATTCGCGAATCGTCCCGGCCGATGTTCGTCCATCACTAGTGATTAACAACATGATTGCATTTAGTAGTTTAAAGCCGATGAAAGAAGTATTTTCATATAAGGTGTGGGGTTTCGCTCTGGTAGGCAGGTTAGCGGACGCAGTATAGAGGCAATCACAAAGTCTTTAACTTAAATAGTTCAGTGTTTATTCACATACAAGGCAAAACAAAATAACAGTTTGCAGTCTTGGTGTTTGTTCACACCATGGAAAGTCTACAGAACACAAACATTCACCTTGATTGCAGTTTTTCATCAGCGGTCCCCAGCAGTCTTTAGGGGCCTGTTTTCCAGCATGCGGCTCTCAGACCCTTTGCACGGCACACATCTACAGATCCCAAACCACAAAGACTCCACAGCTTCACTGTGAGATGGAGGATAATCCACACCACCAAATTAATGGTGACTGCTTTTTATAAGCCTCCCAAGACCCGGCCTGGAACGTGGGGAGAAGCCACCCACCCAGCACTTTTGCTACGCCCAGTAAGAGCCATCCCGGATCGGCTTTACAGCCATACTAAACAGCTGAAGTGTCAGACTGCAAAGCAATAATGACACTTCAGGAAAAAAACGGCTCTTACCTCACCGAGGCCTGGAACCTCGGTGACACGTACCGACCATGAATGGCCCCTTGTTCCTTCCTACAAAGGATAATCGTGTACAAACTTATTTGCATGTGATTGCTCTCCAAATTGAGGGCCATTCACTGTATTTAGACAGAAACGATAAAACACCCCTGTTTTTTATACAATGTACCTATACATATCACAATTCCATAAACGATTTTACAAGCATTGAACGAAGCTGTCCATGACAAACTTCCGGTTGGACGTGGGAGCCGCGTCTTTGTGTGATGGGCGCCGAGGCGCTTCATATAACTCCACAAAAAGTCTGGAGGTAATTATCTTTACTCACATACTATTGGTGGCCATTGGTTGTACAGGGAGTGCAGAATTATTAGGCAAATTAGTATTTTGACTAAATCATCCTCTTTATGCATGTTGTCTTACTCCAAGCTGTATAGGCTCGAAAGCCTACTACCAATTAAGCATATTAGGTGATGTGCATCTCTGTAATGAGAAGGGGTGTGGTCTAATGACATCAACACCCTATATTAAAAAGGGGAAAGCAGTCGGCACTCCTCTGGCAGAGTCGTGGTGCACGCGTCCAGGGTATGAAAAGCCCACTTACAATATGGAACAGAAGACCGGCACTTCACAGGTGGAATCTTCAAACTTTTATTTCAGCATAGGAGGAAATAGCACAGATGCTTCGCCCTTAATTACCGCAGAACAGTGAACACACTGTAGACAAGGGAAAGTGCCTCTTTTTGGTGTGGAAAGAAAAAGTTGACGGGGCATGCTAGTAGTACCACCTATGTCCGCTTTTACAATAGTGTCTCTAATGTTCCTGGTTCTCTTATAGCAGATCATAGGGATATCGTGGAATTCGGCAACATCTGGATAAGCTGAGCGCATAATCCCCCAGTATTTATTAACCACATGACGAAACTTATTTATCCAGGGGTGATATTTGACAATAAACGGTAACCGCTTATTTTCAACATGGGGCTTAAATGTCTCAATCTTACATTTCTCTATCTCTGAATCTAAGAGGGGTTTAGGATATCCCCTTAGCAAGAATTTTTCTGCCATTTCATTGAATCTGACCTCCCTCACTAATGGATCTGACACAATCCTCTTGATACGCTTAAATTGTGAGGAGGGTAAAGACCTTTTCACCGCCGGTGAATGGTTGCTGGAGTAGTACAACAAACTGTTCTTATCCGTTTTTTTGATGTATAAATCAGTCTGTACACAACCATCATGACCCTTTATCACCAAAGTATCTAAAAAATTAATTTTGTCATGGTCATGCTGCACTGTAAAGCACAACTCGGGCCATATATTGTTAATGTACTGGGTAAATTTTTCCAAGGACTCAATGCCGCCCCGCCATACGCAAAAAATGTCGTCTATAAAACGACGCCAGGCAATACACGATTGTTTATATAATGGATTTACGTATATGAATTTCTCCTCAAGCCACGACATATAGCTATTTGCGTACGGCGGTGCGGCATGCGAGCCCATCGCGGTACCCCGTTTCTGCTGAAAGAATGTGTCCTGGAACAGAAAATAATTTTCCTGTAAAGTCAGTGCCAATAATTGTAGAAAAAATTGTTTTTCTTGACTAGAATATTCTGACTGTTCCAGGATCCATTCTACGGCAGTAAGACCTTTTGTGTGCTCAATAAATGTGTAAAGACTGCACACATCAAATGTTACCAATAAATCTCCTACCTCAAGACGTAAATTTTTAATGTCTAACAAAAATTGATTAGTGTCAAGTACAAAAGATGGCATTTTTTTCGTTAATGGGGTGAGGACTTTTTCAATCAACATGGCTGGTGCAGATAAGATGGAGTCATTTGATGCTACAATGGGCCGTCCCGGGGGGGCTGTCATACATTTGTGAATTTTAGGCAGCGTGTATAAGACTGGTGTGACAGGATGTTGATTTATCAGAAATTGACACAATTTTTCATCGAGCAGACCCAATTCTTTGTATGTGTGAACAATACTGGTTAATTTACGTTTAATATCATAAACAGGGTCTCTATTTAGAGGTTGATAAGTATCTCTGTCGGACAGTTGTGTCAAAATTTCTGAGATGTAGTACTCTCTATCCAGCATAACTAGAGAGCCACCTTTATCTGCTGGTTTAAAAATAACAGATTTGTCATCCAGTATACTGCGTAATGCCTGTCTCTCTTCCTTTGACAAATTATGCGCTATAGTTAAACCATCATGTTGTATATCAGACAAAATAGCATCAAAATCCCTTTGCACCAGAGATATGAAAGCCTCTGTTGGATGTTGTGTTTTAGGAGGTTGAAAATGACTTTTCAGTCTCAAGCCAAATTTGCTTAATGTTAAACCACTAGTAACAGGTGCGTTAATCACAGAGGCTGACACATTCCCTGCTGCAAAATGAGCCTTCAATCTAACACTTCTAAAAAATCGGCGACAGTCCATATTGAGTCCTTGGAAAAATTTACCCAGTACATTAACAATATATGGCCCGAGTTGTGCTTTACAGTGCAGCATGACCATGACAAAATTAATTTTTTAGATACTTTGGTGATAAAGGGTCATGATGGTTGTGTACAGACTGATTTATACATCAAAAAAACGGATAAGAACAGTTTGTTGTACTACTCCAGCAACCATTCACCGGCGGTGAAAAGGTCTTTACCCTCCTCACAATTTAAGCGTATCAAGAGGATTGTGTCAGATCCATTAGTGAGGGAGGTCAGATTCAATGAAATGGCAGAAAAATTCTTGCTAAGGGGATATCCTAAACCCCTCTTAGATTCAGAGATAGAGAAATGTAAGATTGAGACATTTAAGCCCCATGTTGAAAATAAGCGGTTACCGTTTATTGTCAAATATCACCCCTGGATAAATAAGTTTCGTCATGTGGTTAATAAATACTGGGGGATTATGCGCTCAGCTTATCCAGATGTTGCCGAATTCCACGATATCCCTATGATCTGCTATAAGAGAACCAGGAACATTAGAGACACTATTGTAAAAGCGGACATAGGTGGTACTACTAGCATGCCCCGTCAACTTTTTCTTTCCACACCAAAAAGAGGCACTTTCCCTTGTCTACAGTGTGTTCACTGTTCTGCGGTAATTAAGGGCGAAGCATCTGTGCTATTTCCTCCTATGCTGAAATAAAAGTTTCAAGATTCCACCTGTGAAGTGCCGGTCTTCTGTTCCAACACCCTATATTAGGTGTGCATAATTATTAGACAACTTCCTTTCCTTTGGCAAAATGGGTCAAAAGAAGGACTTGACAGGCTCAGAAAAGTCAAAAATAGTGAGATATCTTGCAGAGGGATGCAGCACTCTTAAAATTGCAAGGCTTCTGAAGCGTGATCATCGAACAATCAAGCGTTTCATTCAAAAAAGTCAACAGGGTCGCAAGAAGCGTGTGGAAAAACCAAGGCGCAAAATAACTGCCCATGAACTGAGAAAAGTCAAGCGTGCAGCTGCCAAGATGCCACTTGCCACCAGTTTGGCCATATTTCAGAGCTGCAACATCACTGGAGTGCCCAAAAGCACAAGGTGTGCAATACTCAGAGACATGGCCAAGGTAAGAAAGGCTGAAAGACGACCACCACTGAACAAGACACACAAGCTGAAACGTCAAGACTGATTTTTCTAAGGTTTTATGGACTGATAAAATGAGAGTGAGTCTTGATGGGCCAGATGGATGGGCCCGTGGCTGGATTGGGAAAGGGCAGAGAGCTCCAGTCCGACTCAGACGCCAGCAAGGTGGAGGTGGAGTACTGGTTTGGGCTGGTATCATCAAAGATGAGCTTGTGGGGCCTTTTCGGGTTGAGGATGGAGTCAAGCTCAACTCCCAGTCCTACTGCCAGTTTCTGGAAGACACCTTCTTCAAGCAGTGGTACAGGAAGAAGTCTGCATCCTTCAAGAAAAACATGATTTTCATGCAGGACAATGCTCCATCACACGCGTCCAAGTACTCCACAGCGTGGCTGGCAAGAAAGGGTATAAAAGAAGAAAATCTAATGACATGGCCTCCTTGTTCACCTGATCTGAACCCCATTGAGAACCTGTGGTCCATCATCAAATGTGAGATTTACAAGGAGGGAAAACAGTACACCTCTCTGAACAGTGTCTGGGAGGCTGTGGTTGCTGCTGCACGCAATGTTGATGGTGAACAGATCAAAACACTGACAGAATCCATGGATGGCAGGCTTTTGAGTGTCCTTGCAAAGAAAGGTGGCTATATTGGTCACTGATTTGTTTTTGTTTTGTTTTTGAATGTCAGAAATGTATATTTGTGAATGTTGAGATGTTATATTGGTTTCACTGGTAAAAATAAATAATTGAAATGGGTATATATTTGTTTTTTGCTAAGTTGCCTAATAATTATGCACAGTAATAGTCACCTGCACACACAGATATCCCCCTAAAATAGCTAAAACTAAAATCAAACTAAAAACTACTTCCAAAAATATTCAGCTTTGATATTAATGAGTTTTTTGGGTTCATTGAGAACATGGTTGTTGTTCAATAATAAAATTAATCCTCAAAAATACAACTTGCCTAATAATTCTGCACTCCCTGTACAATCGTTGGTATAGTAGTTCCTATTGGAGACAAAGCCATCAAACTACAATATGACAGGGGCTATTTGTGGTGATATACAGTTATTACTGCATTGCTTTAAGTATATACTAACAGGTTGCTGCTATATGCTTCACTTGTACCCATGTTTTGTATCACATGTTTTGGGGTGTACCCCAGGGTTGCTGCTTAATTATTTTTGGTGAGATTTATTTTTAATGTTTTAATCATTTATATGTATTAGCAAGCTGAATGACCCGGCTTTGCACTGATATATTTAGACTATTTCATTAAATGTTTGTGTGTGGTTAAAATATATCCAAAGTGACCCCCATAACAGTGACCTCGACAGTGCCCCACACCCTTAACAGTGACCTCCACAGTGCCCTAACTCCTTAACAGTGGCCTCCACAGCAGCCTGCCCCTTAACAGTGACCTCCACAGCACCCGCCCCCTTAACAGTGACCTCCACAGTGGCCAACCCCTTAACTGTGACCTCCACAGCACCCACCTATTCAATGTGACCTCCACAGTAGCTCTCCCTCTTAACAGTGACTTTCACATGTTTGCAAAAGGCATTTGCACTGACAAAAGGTTGCATATCTTCTGTGATGGACATGACTGTCTGAATAAAATGACTTGGAGCTACTTTTGAAGCCTGCGATGCTGTGAACTTTCTTCTATGTATATATACATATATATACACTCACCTAAAGAATTATTAGGAACACCTGTTCTATTTCTCATTAATGCAATTATCTAGTCAACCAATCACATGGCAGTTGCTTCAATGCATTTAGGGGTGTGGTCCTGGTCAAGACAATCTCCTGAACTCCAAACTGAATGTCAGAATGGGAAAGAAAGGTGATTTAAGCAATTTTGAGCGTAGCATGGTTGTTGGTGCCAGACGGGCCGGTCTGAGTATTTCACAATCTGCTCAGTTACTGGGATTTTCCCGCACAACCATTTCTAGGGTTTACAAAGAATGGTGTGAAAAGGTAAAAAAATCCAGTATGCGGCAGTCCTGTGGGCAAAAATGCCTTGTGGATGCTTGAGGTCAGAGGAGAATGGGCCGACTGATTCAAGCTGATAGAAGAGCAACGTTGACTGAAATAACCACTCGTTATAACCGAGGTATGCAGCAAAGCATTTGAGGCGGATGGGCTACAACAGCAGAAGACCCCACCGGGTACCACTCATCTCCACTACAAATAGGAAAAAGAGGCTATAATTTGCACGAGCTCACCAAAATTGGACTGTTGAAGACTGGAAAAATGTTGCCTGGTCTGATGAGTCTCGATTTCTGTTGAGACATTCAAATGGTAGAGTCCGAATTTGGCGTAAACAGAATGAGAACATGTATCCATCCTCTGATGGCTACTTCCAGCAGGATAATGCACCATGTCACAAAGCTCGAATCATTTCAAATTGGTTTCTTGAACATGACAATGAGTTCACTGTACTAAAATGGCCCCCACAGTCACCAGATCTCAACCCAATAGAGCATCTTTGGGATGTGGTGGAACGGGAGCTTCGTGCCCTGGATGTGCATCCCTCAAATCTCCATCAACTGCAAGATGCTATCCTATCAATATGGGCCAACATTTCTAAAGAATGCTATCAGCACCTTGTTGAATCAATGCCACGTTAAGGCAGTTCTGAAGGCAAAAGGGGGTCCAACACCATATTAGTATGGTGTTCCTAATAATTCTTTAGGTGAGTGTATACAGTCCTGATCAAAAGTTTAAGACCACTTGAAAAATGGCAAAAAATCCTATTTAGCATGTCTGGATCTTAACAAGGTTCCAAGTAGAGCTTCAACATGCAACAAGAACAAATGGGAGTGAGACAAAAAAAATTTTGAGCATTCAATTTAATGAAAACAACGAATAAACTGAAACAGGCTGTTTTTCAGCTGATCAAAAGTTTAAGACCACATGCGTTTAAAAGGCCAAATCTGTGCAAAGATGTGGATTTATTGTCATTTGTGATGGCAAAGGCAAAAAAACTCTCCCTTTTTGAACGTGGTCGGGTTGTTGAACTGCATAAGCAGGGTCTCTCACAGCGCGCCATCGCTGCTGAGGTGGAACGCAGTAAGACAGTCATTTGGAATTTCTTAAATTCTTAAATGATCCTGAGGGTTGTGGAAGACCCCAAAAAATTTCATCAGCACTGAGCCGGGGGATATAACTGGCTGTCCGTCAAGACACTGGACGATCCTCGACCCAAATTAAGGCCCTTACTGGTGCTGACTGCAGCCCCATAACCATCAGACAGCATCTGAGACTGAAGGGCTTCAAAAACAAAAAACGTCTTCAAAGTCCTCGTCTCCTTTAACATCACAGAACTGCTCGTTTGTACTTTGCAAGAGAGCACCAAACATGGGACATTCAAAGGTGGAAGAAAGTTTTATTCTCTGATAAAAAAAAAAGTAACCTTGATGGTCCTGATGGTTTCCAACGTTACTGGCATGACAAGCAGATCCCACCTGAGATGTTTTCTACGCGCCACAGTAGAGGGGGCTCATAATGGTCTGGGGTGCTTTTTCCTTCAGTGGAACAATGGAGCTTCAGGAAGTGCAGGGGCATCAAACGGCCGCTGGCTATTTCCAGATGTTGCAGAGAGCATTCCTCATGACTGAGGGCCCTCATCTGTGTGGTAACAACTGGGTTTTTCAACAGGACAACACTACAGTACACAATGCCCGCAGGACAAGAGACTTCTTCCAGGAGAATAACATCACTCTTTTGGCCCATCCTGAGTGTTCCCCTGATCTAAATCCAATTAAGAACCTTTGGAAATGGATGGCAAGGGAAGTTTACAAAAATGGACAACCGTTCCAGACAGTAGATGGCCTTCGTGCGGCCGTCTTCACCACTTGGAGAAATGTTCCCACTCACCTCATGGAAACGCTTGCATCAAGCATGCCGAAACGAATTTTTGAAGTGATAAACAATAACGGCGGAGCTACTCATTACTGAGTTCATGTTTGGAAGTTAGATTTCTGTTTTGGGGGGGTTTCGTTTTTTTCTGGAGGTGTGGTCCTAAACTTTTGATCAGCTGAAAAACAGCCTGTTTCAGTTTATTCGTTGTTTTCATTAAATTGAATGCTCAAAAAATGTTTTGTCTCACACCCATTTGTTCTTGTTGCATGTTGAAGCTCTACTTGAAACCTTGTTAAGATCCAGCCATGCTAAATAGGATTTTTTGCCATTTTTCAAGTGGTCTTAAACTTTTGATCAGGACTGTATATATAAATATATATATATATATATATATATATATATATAGTGGTAGATTTCTTTCAGGGGATCATCCTCACATATATACGGCTTTAGGACACCAGATTTAAGGTCCAAACAGTGCATTTATTGTGGCACACCAGCAAAAGAAGAACAAAACAATAAACACTCACCCGTCCAGGCTCTAACTAATACATTAACGTCCCTGACTCACCGATTAGGTACAGTTCCCACCCTGTGAACCGATGTGGCTTTCCCATCCAATGTCCCACAGCCTCCTGGCTGTACAGAGTACAGTACACCCACTGTCTCAAGTCCAATGTCTCTTGTGGGGGATTAAGGCTCAGTAGTCCGCCTGACTATGGCCCTGCGACCCTCCCAGGCATCGCTGCATCCCCCACCTCCATGCTACTATCCAGCCTCGTGGCCCCTCAGCCTTGCCCGGCTGAGACCACACTCTCAGGGCCTCCAGGCCTCTGTCCACGGGTAACACACTCCCCCCTTTTACTGACACCCTGGGAGGTGCTTTATGCCAGACTGAGTACCTCCAGCTGGTCTCACCTGTGGTGGAATAGGGGTGTGTTGACCGCACTATCCACCCCTTCCTTGCCTCTAACCTGTGTGAGATCTGTCACTGTCTCACATACCCCCTCCCCCCTTTGTTCAAGCCTGTGTGGGTGAACACATGCATAACTATGGGAGGCTGGTGAGAGGGCATCTCCATCAACCACAGTTTTCCCCTTGTTTTGCCACAACCACGCCAGCAGAGCCCAGTTTGTCACCAACACCAACTCAGGTTCTGTCTCAGCATTAACACCGGTTACATCCACAAACACTTTATCAGCGGCCTTTATCTGCGAACGTGATCAAATGTTTGCGAACAGCAAGTTCGTGGCAGGCCCCATTTACTTTAATGGCAGACGAACCTGAAAAACCTTTAGGTCATATTTGCAGCCACCAAATACTTAGTAGAAGTGCACAAATAGTCCGACAACATGGACAGTGACATACTAGAGGGGGATCAATGACAAAAATTCCCGCAAAAAGTATGTATCTTAATCAGGGGCCATTTTTAAGCGTCTTAAAGGGAAATTCTCAGAAATGTGCCCTGCTGGAGCCTTGAAAATTTTTATTTTAGGCCGCAAGAGTACGGGCCTTAAAAATTAGGCAATCACCTGACATACAAGAAATTGTGATTATGTGGCTTGAGGTACTGTCACAGTCGTTACCTTTAACTGTGACCTTCCGTTCTTGCTCATTCGGCGCTCCTCGCTGAAGTTCTGTTCCTGTGTATTATTTGTGGTTCTGTATGGGTTAACTCCCCTGTATTCCTATTAGGAGTTAATCCTCTGTCTGCTCCATGGGTGTGGTCTCTCTGCTGCACCCATGGAACCTGTATATAAGGCTGAGGTTTCCTCAGTTCTGTGTCAGCTCTCCTGGTGTGTGTTGTCTGTCCTGTTCCTGGTTTGTACTCTCTCACATGCTGCTGACCCATGGGATCTGTGTCTGTCTGTCTGTGCTCTGTGAGTTTCCCTACTTGTTCATTTGCGTCCTCTTTCCTGTCTTTCTGTTCTGCCAGTTATGTTTTAGTTACTTTGTGTTTATTCTGATGTCTGTGTTCAGCAAGCCTTTGCAGCAGAGTGGCATGACAAGGCCATGCAGTTTACTACTGGTGGAGCAAGTCCTTCTCTGCTCATTGCCACTCCTGCTCCCTTGCGTGAACTCCTGTTTGTATTATTAGTTGCCCTGTTTTGTATTCATATGTCTGTGTTCAGCAAGCCTTTGCAGCAGAGTGGCATGACAAGGCCATGCAGTTTACTACTGGTGGAGCAAGTCCTTCTCTGCTCATTGCCACTCCTGCTCCCTTGCGTGAACTCCTGTTTGTATTACTAGTTGCCCTGTTTTGTATTCATATGTCTGTGTTCAGCAAGCCTTTGCAGCAGAGTGGCATGACAAGGCCATGCAGTTTACTACTGGTGGAGCAAGTCCTTCTCTGCTCATTGCCACTCCTGCTCCCTTGCATGAACTCCTGCTTGTGTTATTATTTGCCCTGTTTTGTATTTACCTGTCTGTTATGTTTGCCTATGTGCCGTCGGTACCTTCTGGTACCTGTTGTCCATTCGTCCCTGCTGTCACTGTCTAGTTCACGCTCCAGAGTGGACCCTGGCAACTTCCTGCGGCAAAGTCTAACCCTACCATCTAGGGCTCTAGTGAAAACCAGGAGTTGCTTAGTTACGCCCCTCTGGAGTATTACTAGACAGTGGCGCAGTGGGGGGTTTCTCCCACTGTGCTGACGGTACATAGAGCTCATGTTTTCTCTGTGCTGCTTTTCATGTTTTTGTCTGTGCAATAAACTCTTATGTGTCTGTACCTGATTTCCGTTTATTGCTTGACGACGCGGTGGTCTCTCCTGGGACCTCCAACTCGTGACAGGTACATTATGCGGTCGATGGATAAAAAATTTACTGTAGGTCACTGGAGTACAGGCCCCAAACATTAGGCATTCACCGGACAGAAAACAACAAGTAATTATCGGGCTGGAGGTAGATTACACAGTCATTTGATATCAATGTTACTGCAGGCCAGTGGAGTACAGGCCCCAAACATTAGGCATTCACCGGACATAAAAAAACAAGTGATTATGTGGCTGGAGGTACATTAGGCGGTCGCTGCATAAAAATTGTACTGTAGGCCAGTACAAATACATGTCAAATACATATGTTTAAAAGAACCAAAAATATAAAATTGGAATAAAACCATGGCTAATCCCCCCTCTTTAATAAACCCCAAATGATAATAGGTGAAATTCAATAACACGTGGTCGTCACAGGTGTTGAATTGCTCCGAGGCCCCAACAATTAGGCATTCACCATACAGAAAATAACAAGTAATTATGTGTCTGGAGGTAGATTACACGGTCATTGGATATCAATTTTAATGCAGGCCAGCGGACTTCAGGCCCCAAACATTAGGCATTCACCGGACAGAAAGGAAACATAGATAGAAACATAGAATGTGTTGACAAATAAGAACCATTTGGCCCATCTAGTCTGCCCAATATACTGAATACTATGAATAGCCGCTGGCCCTATCTTATATGAAGGATGGCCTTATGCTAATCCCATGCATGCTTAAACTCCTTCACTGTATTTGCAGCTATCACTTCTGCAGGAAGGCTATTCCATGCATCCACTACTCTCTGAGTAAAGTAATACTTCCTGATATTACTTTTAAACTTTTGCCCCTCTAATTTAAAACTATGTCCTCTTGTAGCAGTTTTTCTTCTTTTAAATATTCTCTCCTCTTTTACCTTGTTGATTCCCTTTATGTACAGTACAGACCAAAAGTTTGGACACACCTTCTCATTCAAAGAATTTTCTTTATTTTCATGACTATGACAATTGTAGATTCACACTGAAGGCATCAAAACTATGAATTAACACATATGGAATTATATACATAACAAACAAGTGTGAAACAACTGAAAATATGTCATATTCTAGGTTCTATAAAGTAGCCACCTTTTGCTTTGATTACTGCTTTGCACACTCTTGGCATTCTCTTGATGAGCTTCATGAGGTAGTCCCCTGAAATGGTTTTCATTTCACAGGTGTGCCCTGTCAGGTTTAATAAGTGGGATTTCTTGCCTTATAAATGGGGTTTGGACCATCAGTTGCATTGAGGAGAAGTCAGGTGGATACACAGCTGATAGTCCTACTGAATAGACTGTTAGAATTTGTATTATGGCAAGAAAAAAGCAGCTAAGTAAAGAAAAACGAGTGGCCATCATTACTTTAAGAAATGAAGGTCAGTCAGTCAGCCGAAAAATTGGGAAAACTTTGAAAGTAAGGGCTATTTGACCATGAAGGAGAGTGATGGGGTGCTGCACCAGATGACCTGGCCTCCACAGTCACCGGACCTGAACCCAATCGAGATGGTTTGGGGTGAGCTGGACTGCAGAGTGAAGGCAAAAGGGCCAACAAGTGCTAAGCATCTCTGGGAACTCCTTCAAGACTGTTGGAAGACCATTTCAGGGGACTACCTCTTGAAGCTCATCAAGAGAATGCCAAGAGTGTGCAAAGCAGTAATCAAAGCAAAAGGTGGCTACTTTGAAGAACCTAGAATATGACATATTTTCAGTTGTTTCACACTTGTTTGTTATGTATATAATTCCACATGTGTTAATTCATAGTTTTGATGCCTTCATAGTCATGAAAATAAAGAAAACTCTTTGAATGAGCAGGTGTGTCCAAACTTTTGGTCTGTACTGTATTTAAAAGTTTCTATCATATCCCCTCTGTCTCGTCTTTCTTCCAAGCTATACATGTTAAGGTCCTTTAATCTTTCCTGGTAAGTTTTATCCTGCATTCCATGTACTAGTTTAGTAGCTCTTCTCTGAACTGTCTCAAAAGTATCAATATCCTTCTGGAGATATGGTCTCCAGTACTGAGCACAATACTCCAAATGAGGTCTCACTAGTGCTCTGTAGAGCGGCATGAGCACCTCCCTCTTTCTACTGGTAATGCCTCTCCCTATACACCCAAGCATTCTGCTAGCATTTCCTGCTGCTCTATGACGATGTCTGCCTACCTTTAAGTCTTCTGAAATAATGACCCCTAAATCCCTTTCCTCAGATACTGATTGTATATTCTGCTCTTGGGTTTTTACGCCCCAGGTGCATTATCTTGCACTTATCAACATTAAATTTTAGTTGCCAGATTTTTGACCATTCCTCTAGTTTTCCTAAATCCTTTTCCATTTGGTGTATCCCTACAGGAACATCAACCCTGTTACAAATCTTTGTCATCAGCAATAAGACACACCTTACCATCGAGTCCTTCTGCAATTTTGCTGATAAAGATATTAAACAATATGGGTCCCAGAACAGATCCCTGAGGTACCCCACTGGTAACAAGACCATGGTCTGTATATACTCCATTGACTCCAACCCTCTGTTGTCTGTCCCTCAGCCACTGCCTAATCCATTCAATAATTAGTAATGTGGCTGTAGGTACCTTAGGCGGTCACCGTATAACAATTTTACTGTTGACCAGTTAGATTACAGGCCCCCAAAATTATGCATTTACCGTACTCAATAGATCAAGTAATTATGTGGCTGGAGGCAGATTACATGGTCATTGGATATCAATTTTACTGCAGGCCAGGAGGACTACAGGCCCCAAACATTAGGCATTCCCCGGATAGAAAAGAACTAGTAAGTATTAGTGTTGAGCGTGAATATTCAAATCGCAAATTTTAATCGCAAATATTGCCACTTCGAGAATTCGCGAATATTTAGAATATAGTGCTATATATTGAATATTCTAATCGCAAATTTAGCGCAAATTTATCACAAATATATTACATTGACGATTTTCACAATTAAGAAAACAATGACTTGAGATCACAAATTCTCAAATTTACGAATTTATGGCGAATATTCGGCCAAAAATTAGCAAAATATTGCAAATTCGAATATTGCCTATGCCGCTCATCACTAGTAAGTATGTGGCTGGAGGTAGATTACACGGTCATTGGATATAAATTTTACTGCAGGCCAGTGGACTTCAGGCCTCAAAAATTTGGTATTCACCGGACAGAAAAGAACAAGTAATTATGTGGCTAAAGATAGATTATATGGTCATTGGATATCAACTTTACTGCAGGCCAGTGGACTTCAGGCCCCAAACATTAGGCATTCACCGGACAGAAAAGAACAAGTAATTATGTGGCTGGAGGTAGATTACACGATCATTGGATATCAATTTTACTGCAGGCCAGCGGACTTCAGGCCCTAAACAATAGGCATTCACCAGACAGAAAAGAACAATTAATAATGTGGCTGGGGGTACCTTAGGCGGTCACCGTATAACAATTTTACTGTTGGCCAGTTAGATTACAGGCCCCCAAAGTTATGCATTTACCGTACTTAAAAGATCAAGTAATTATGTGGCTGGAGATAGATTACACCGTCATTGGATATCAATTTTACTGCAGGCCAGTGGACTACAGGCCCCAAACATTAGGCATTCCCCGGATAGAAAAGAACAAGTAAGTATTAGTGTTGAGCACGAATATTCGAATTGCGAATTTTAATTGCGAATATCGCCACTTCGAGAATTCGCAAATATTTAGAATATAGTGCTATATAGTCATATTCGCGAATAGTGTTGAATATTCTAATCGCGAATTTATCACAAATTTATCGCAAATATATTACATTGCCGATTTTTGCAATTAAGTAAACAATGACTTGAGATCACGAATTCTCAAATTTAGGAATTTATGGCGAACATTCGGCCCAAAATTTGCAAAATATAGCAAATTCGAATATTGCCTATGCCGCTCATCACTAGTAAGTATGTGGCTGGAGGAAGATTTCACGGTCATTGAATATCAATTTTACTGCAGGCCAGTGGATTTATGGCCCCAAACATTAGGCATTCACCAAACAGAAAAGAACAAGTAATTATGTGGCTAAAGGTAGATTACACGGTCATTGGATATGAATTTTACTGCAGGCCAGCGGATTTCAGGCCCCAAATATTAGGTATTCAACGGACAGAAAAGAACAATTGATAATGTGGCTGGAGGTACCTTAGGCGGTCACCGTATAACAATTTTACTGTTGGCCAGTTAGATTACAGGCCCCCAAAATTATGCATTCTCCGTACATGAAAGATCAAGTAATTATGTGGATGGAGGTATATTAGACGGTCAATGGATATTAATTTTACTGCAGGCCAGTACAAATACAGGTCAATACATATGTTTAAAAGAACTAAAAATATAAAATTGGATTAAAAACATGGCTAACAAAATCCCCCTATTGAAAAAACACCAAATGATAATAGTTGAAATTCGATAACACGTGGTCGTCACAGGTGTCAAATTCCTCTGAGGCCTCAAACATTAGGCATTCACTGGACAGAAAAGACCTTTTATGCCATTGTATTTACATAAGACAAGGACCATTATTTGCTCTGGGTGGTGTATGATGTATGTGTGGGCTGGCATGAGGAAATTCAATTAAACATGGTCTTCACAGGTGTTGAATTCCTCCGAGATCTATGCCTCATTCATTTTTAGAAATGTGAGGTAGTCCACACTGTCGTGAGCTAGGCGAGTTCTCTTATCGGTCACGATCCCCCATGCTGCGCTGAACGTCCTTTCGGACAGGACACTCGACGAGGGGCAAGCCAAGAGTTCCATGGCAAATTGTGCCATCTCTGGCCACAGGTCAAGCCTGCACACACAGTAGTCCAGGGGTTCCTCGCTTCTCAGAGCGTCCACATTGGTCGTTAACCCGATGTAGTCGGACACTTGTCGGGCTAGGCGTTCCCTGAGGCTGGATCTGGAGGGCGGCTCTCGATGGGTTGGCTGCAAGAATGATCTCATATCTGAAGTGACCAACACATCTTCACACCGCCCTCTTCTTGCAGGCACGGTAGGATTGGTACCCGCACCTGTTTCACTCTAGGTGCAAATTCCTCTGCCAGCACCGCAACAGCAGAATGCAGCATCTCTCGAGGCAAGGCCTGGGAATGCTGCATTCTGACAGCCCTCTGTGATGCTGGTAAAATATCCGCCATTTTGTGTTTGTATCAGGGGTCTAAGTACGTTGCCACCAAGTACTGGTCCTTGACCTTTATGCTTTTTATACGGGGGTCCCTCTTAAAACACTGGAGCATGAAGGCCCCCATTTGCACTAAATTGGAAGCGGTGGAGCGGCCTGGCTCCTGCTCATCGTCCAGGAGAATGTCATCCTCGGTCTCCTCCCCCCAGCCACGGACAACACCAGGGATCCCAGAAAAGTTTAAAGCCTGCTCTTCTTGCTACTCCTCCTTCTCCTCTACCCGACACAATTTTCCTCTGAATCCTCTTCAGACTCCTGCTAACTTGACTCAAATGGAGTAGCCCCCACTGGGAATTCATTCAGCATTGTGACTTCCTCATCTTCCAGCTCCTGCTCCTGAATGGCTTGATCATTAACAGGACGCAATGCATGCTCCAGAAAGAAGGAGTAAGGTACGATGTCACTGATGGTGCCCTGGCTGCGAATGACCAGTTTGGTGATCTGCATCGCGCATGAGCAGCCACTGGCATGGTGAAAAAAACCAAGCTCCCCAGAACCTGTCCTGCCGCAGAGTTTGTAGAGGTAGTCGTTAACGGCACGTTTCTGCTGAAGCAGCCTATCAAGCATATACAAGTTGGAGTTCCAGCATGTCGGGCCTTCACAAATCAGACGTCTGACGGGCAAGTGGTGTCGCCGCTGAACGTCAGCAAGGAGAGCCATGGCCGTGTAAGATCTTCTAAAATGGCAAGAAATTTTCCTGGCCTGCCGCAAGATGTCCTAGACCCCGGGGTATTTGGCAATGAATCGCTGCACGACTAAGTTCAGGAAGTGTGCCATGCACGGCACGTGTGTCATTTTGCTCTGTTTCAGAGCGCTCAGCAGATTGGCACCGTTGTCGCACACCACTTGACCAACTGTCAAATTGAGCAGGGTTAGACATTGATCGGCCTGTGACCACAGAGATGAAAGGAGTGCAGGACTGGTGTGGCTCTTGGCTTCCAGGCTCAACAGCTGCAGCACAGCATGGCAACGTCTCACCTGGCACGTCAAATAGGTTCTGGGGAGCTGGGGGGGGTGCAGCGAAAGAGGTGGTAGCAGTGGAAAAGGAGGAGTCAGCCGAGGAGGAGACGGAGAATGGAGTAGGAGGAGGAGAAGAAGAGGCAGGCCTGCATGCATTACACGGCGGTAACACTAAATCCACATGGGTGCCACGGGTTGCATGCTTGACAGCCGTTAGAAGGTTCACCCAGTGGGCAGTAAAAGTTATGTACCTTCCCTGCCCGTGTTTGCTAGACCACGTGTCTGTGGTGAGATGTATCTTGGCACCGACACTGTGTGCCAGAGATATATTCACTTGCTGCTGAACATGGCCATGTAGCTCTGGGATGCCCTTCTGGGAGAAATATTTCCTTCCAGGGACCTTCCATTGCGGTGTGCCAATGGCCATACTTTTTCTAAAGGCCTCCGAGCCAACCAGTTTAGATGGCACTAGTTGGCCGGCTAGCAGTTCCAACAAGCTGGCGGTCAGCCGTGACAAAGAGGGTTATCTGGCGTCATCAACTTTTTACGCTCGAACATTTGGGCTACGGAAGCCTGCCTTTTGACAGATGAACGCGACGATAGCACGGTGGAAGGTGGAGAACAGATGGGAGGAGAGTGGAGAAGGAGAAGAGGCAGGACGTGGAGCGCCAGGAGTGTGGATTTGTGGGTTCTGACGGCGTTGCTACTACTGGGCTCGCTATTGGGAGGCCAGATGCCTTCTTAAGGCGGTCATCCCTAGGTGAGTGTCGGGCTTAATGCGACTTATGCATTGACAGCACAGGCTGCAGATGGCAACACTATTCTCAGAAGCTGACACGTTAAAAAAAGCCCACACAGCGGAACCATGTGCCGACGTCCTAAAAACACCAGATATGACCATGCATGGTGAATGGCTCGCTCCAGATACATTTGCAGTCTGCTTTTTGCCTCCTGTGCACTGCGAGTTCTGCCTGCTTCTCCTCCTTCTCCTCCCTATCTGTTGATCTGTCTCTCCCTCTGAACTCCCCTCCTCTTCCTCTCTTGTGGGCACCCATGTGACGTCCATCGACACATCATCATCGTCACCTTCACCACCACTGACTTTAGAGATCTTGGAGTAGGCAGCAACAGCGGGGATAACCCTCCTTCGGCTGATCTGGGTACTGTTGTCAGACTGTTGGGTGGCGGCCGTTGCTACCTCCTCTTCCTAATCCGTTGCCAACAATGGCTGTGCATGGGTAAGGTCTTTGAATGGATGGGAAAATAATTCCTCTAACTCGAGTAGAGGGGATATTGTGGTGGTGGTGGAGGTGGTGTCTGTGGGGGTGCACACAGCAGAGAGTGAGGAGGGTGCAGATATGGAGGATGAGGAGGGTGCAGAAGTGCAAAGCTGAGTGAGCCACTCAACCAACTCTGGTGCGTCCTTTGACGTAATCTCACGCACCTTTCCCAACTTCCCACTTAGGCTCCGGCCTGGTGCACCTGCCCGACCCTTACCACCCCTGAGGAATGGCCAGCCTCTTCCTCTGCCTGTCATTTTCAAAATGAACCTGTGACAAAGTCCCTATAGAAGAGCAGTATTTGTGGAAGCAGGTATATAGAACCCCTTAATGATTATTTTGGGGGGCAACTGGTATATCACACCAGTTGAAATTATTTGTTCCAATAGCATTTGTCCATCTGTATAGCTGGGGTATCTCAGCGGAACTGCACACAACTGCTGCACAATGCAAATGCACTATATGGAAAGTATATCCTAGGTATATCACACCCCTGCCTCAGTCAGTTTTTTTGGGGGGCAAATGTTATATCACACCAGTTGCAATTATTTGTTCCAATAGCGTTTGTCAGAGCTTTCCCTGTATGCCTTGGAGGTGCTGGCCTGCCCTGCAGCCAGTGTACTCTCTGAACGTGTATTTAGCACGGCAAGAGGCGTCATTACAGACAGACGCAGCCGCCTGTCCACAGACAACGTGGACAAGCTCACGTTTATTAAAATGAACCAGGCTTGGATCCCACAAGACTTGTCTGTACCTTGTGGTCATGCCTACGGCAGAGAGCTAGTGCCCCGAACGTGCCGAGACCTGACAGAGGAAAACCAACCTGCCTAACTAATATGGCTGGAGAGGTGCCCTTAGCCATGCCGCAGGTAAGCCTAAAAGGGGGCATACCCTGAGGAGTATGGGAGAAAAGGGGAGGGAGGGTGGGGCACCGAAAACGCCTGCAACTGAGGAGAGGGCGTGCCTCCTTTTAAGCGTGCCTACGCTCCTCCCACAAATGCAGGCTGACATGTCAGCCTTAAGCTAGTTGTGGTCATGGCTACGGCAGAGAGCTAGTGCCCCGAACGTGCCGAGACCTGACAGAGGAAAACCAACCTGCCTAACTAATATGGCTGGAGAGGTGCCCTTAGCCATGCCGCGGGTAAGCCTAAAAGGGGGCAAAAACACACATGAGTAGGGAGAGAAAACCTTTATTGCAGCTGACCAAGTTACAATACCAAACTGCGGAATGCCTGGGATATCTCGGCCTGAGGGTTAGGTATGTAACGTGTGAAGCATGAGGAGCGCCAGCGAGCCATTTTGCGGATGACGTGGCCGGGGACGTTGTGCTTTGAAGCCGCAGATGCAGCTCAAATACGGAAGGAGTGCCCTGAAATGGTCTTGGGGTCGAAACCCAAGCCCGCCGCCAGGGTGCGAACGTGGGAGATGAACTGCAAGGCCGTGAGGGCCGAGGCCTGGAACGGGAGCCATGGGCGGTCAGGTGCGGAGTCCCCCAGAGCTGCCCGCAAGCTCCTGAGTACCTGGACCGGGCACCATGTGTTAGTGGACTGGAAGAACTTCACCTCCACTGGTGGTCCCACCTGCTAGGTTTTGGAAGTGAGGAGGTGTAAGGAGAAATGGTCTTCGTGCCATACCAGCTGACCCCTGGTTAAACCCTTGGACCTGGCTGAACTGTGGGTGAATTCGCTTGGTCTTAAGAACCCGTGGACCTGAGGTACATGGCAGCCTTGATGACAGTGCTGGAAAGGAGCCCAAAAGGAAGACCATCTAGGGAGGTGGAAAGCTTTCTAAATAATTCCCCTGACACAGTCTGCCTGCTCGGGATGGCCGCGGGACTACTCTTCTGAACACCCCGGAGTGTTGCCCTAACCGCTTGGGACAGAAAAACCAACCTACTTTCGGGGTCCTCCAACATGGAGAAATGTTGGACTCTGGCCAAAAATCATTTGATGGTGTTAAAGGATAGTTTGCGGTCAGTATGATATTAAGCTATGCAAGCTGTGATGTAAGTGGTCTTGTCAGTGTCTTGTCTTGGATGTAAGCACATTAACCTGCTGAAAGTGTTCCAAGCGGTCCTGTAGTTCCTGGCCGTGCTACAAGATAAAGACTTCTGCATCAAAGATTTTGCTGAAGCAATAAAAAGGTTTAACCCATCACGAGAGTTTGATACATCGGAGGAGGGAGCCCCACTCGCACTGCCTCTGGCATGACCTGAAAGAAAGTTTTGAAATTAAAGCGGGACAAGGCGTCTGCAGCCGCATTAGGAAGGTGATTACCGTCTTGGGGCCTTCTGTCTTTGCGGGTACCACCGGAACATTGAATTGAGCAAACAGCTGGAGCAGAGCCTGGAGCCTGCTCGGCTGGCAGTCTGGGCCTTCGATTAGAAGAAAGTCATCCAAGTAAAGGACGACCAGAGGACAGACGCAGTGGTTGACCAGGATCCAATGCAACGCCTGCGTGAACTGGTCGAACCGCCAGGGGCTGCTCTTGGACCCGAACGTCAGGCGATTGGCAAAGAAATACCGGTCTTGCCACTTGATGCCATGGAACCTCCAAGCCGTGGATGGGTGGCAGCAATTTAAAGGCATCAGCGATGTCTGCCTTGGCCAACCATGCCCCCAGACCTACCTGAAGAATAAGTTTGATGGCCTCGTCTATGGTGGCGTAACTCATTGAAAACTCCTCGGAGGGCACTAAGGAGTTTAGACTGGGTGTGCTGGAGCCATGGGATGCAGACAAGTCAGCAATTAGATTTTATTTTTTATTTTTTATTTTTTTGGTGCACTGTTGGACACCATACCTATGGGGAGTATCCTCCAGAGGTCAAACGGCACGAAGGCAAAGGGACCGATGAGGAACCCCTTGCCCAATTCTGACCTGATCAGAGTCCCCATCCCTGGTTGCCGACAGAAGATTGGGACCCTCCAAAGAGGCTTGTGGGAGACCTACCAGGCCTGTGTGGAAAGCCGTGGTGAACCCGCAGACCAGGAACTGTACAAACTCTGGGTTATAAGATTCTGCAGCAGAGATTCTAGTAGAACCACATTGACCCCGCTTAGTCAGGATGGCCTGGATCTTTGAGGACACGCCATCTGGGGGTGAGCCCTGAAACGGACTGCGCATACATGAAGGGCCCTACATTTGTTGTAATGACAAGCAGTTTGATTAAGTTATTACAAACCTGGCTGTTGCCCCGGAAACCTATTGGCCGCCATAGCTTGTCCGTGGCTGGGCCAGACCGTTGAAGGGACCCGGAGCTACTGGGAAGGGATCTGCCCTGGGACGTGGAGGGATTTGCCTTGGGGCACCAAACTGCGGAGTGGGCAATGGACTGGCCTGAGGCACACGCCGGGGCCTTGAGCCCCACGAAATGCCGGCAAAGAGCTCCATGTCCATGTCCAAGTTATGGTTTGCTGTCTACCGTGTCATGGGTGGCTATCAGGATGGAAGCTAGATTAATGTCCTTCCCTTCTAAAATGTCTTTTTGATGTGGCAGGGAATGAAATGCGAGGGAGCAATCTCGGGAGCGTACGGAACCCTACCTGGGGGAACGGGCCCTGGGGTGGAGGTTATAGGCAAGGCTAGAGTGGACCGGTGGCAGCCCCCGGTAGGACTCGACGGCCAGGAGTCTGAACTGGCCGTCCGAAACCAAGGAGGCGATGGAGTTCATCCCAGCATGTAGCTGCGTCAGGGACACCTGAAGGGTGGACATTGAGACTTGCTCCAAGTCCGGGGCTGCTGGTTCAGCCATCAGTAGCCTATACAGCTCTGCTTTACGGCGGAGGCAGGGTATTGGATCCCTCTCCGGTTAAGCTCCGCAAACAACTTCGGAATTGACCAACTCCTTAGGGCCGCTCAGATGCGGGTGTTTCCGGTACCGACAGGGCTTCTTCGATGCTGGAAATATGCGACATACTGCAGCTGCGAAGCGACAAATAGAAAATAACATTTGAGCAGGAAGCCCCGTACCTTGCAAGCGACACCCGAGTCGTGAATGGTGGTTAAAGGAGGACTAGCGAGAGCGAGTGTCTAGTGCTCTGAACGGCGGGACCGTGGACTAAGCGTGAAATGACGTGAGAAGGCTAACCGTACTTGGCCCCAGACAGAGAAATGAAAACTTAAGAAAAACAAACATCAAACCTGAAATCGTACCGGAGAAAGGAATACTGAATCGAGTCTAAAACATGACAGGCGACAGAAACAGTAAATTAACAGTGTGAACCTGAACGTGACAGGCAACAGAAAATAAACAATACCACGGATAAAAGACCTACGTACGCCTGAGCGCGATAAACCATGGCATGAGAAGTGACGAACGTGCACCCTGACGTAAGAGGCAACAGAAACCGGAAACGTACATCAATGCGCAGCCGGTGGCAGACACGGCATGACATGAACGTAAGCCCGAAGCGTGATGGGCAGCAGATGATCAATGAGCACGTAAGCCTGAAGCGTGACAGGCAACACCTGAAAGCTAAACACGTAAGCCTGAAGCGCAACAGGCAACAGATGATGAATTGAAACGTAAGCCTGAAACGTATCAGGCAACACATAATGAAAATGACACGTAAGCCTGAAGCGTAACAGGCAACATATGATAAATTAAAAACGTAAGCCTGAAACGTAACAGGCAACAGATAATGAAAATGACACGTAAGCCTGAAACGTAACAGGCAACAGATAATAAAAATAAAACGTAAGCCTGAAGCATAACAGGCAACAGATGATACATTGGCAATAGATGACAGATTGAACATGTGCTGAACGTGACAGGCAACAGATGATACACTTGAACAAAACGTGAGCCTGAACCGTGGCAGGCACCCGACTTGGTGAGATGTGAACGTAAGGCTGGAGCGCAACAGGTGGCAATGGTAATAATACGTGAGTCTGAAACGTGACAGGCCAATGATTGAGAAGGAACGGACGCCTGGACAGAACAGGCCGTGGGAGGCAAGAGGCGTAAGCCTGGCCGTGACCGCCAATTGAAACATAGGCCTGACACGTAACAGCAATAGCCTGTCATTGACAGACATGACAGTGAAACAAAACATGGTGACATGAACAAGAAGCAACCTGAGACGTGACTGGAGACAACCCGGTGACTACGAAGTGACCCTGACGCGGGTGACAAAAAGGAATAGGAAGTTGATTTGCAGCGTAGACTGAAAGACGGCGAATGTGTGGTAGACAATGAGCAGTTACCGGAAATGTCCGTGGATGTAGTGAAGTGGAAAAGCGAGGTCGGCTCAAACGGACAAATGAGCGCAACCTGGCTGATGAGCGCAGCCAGAGTGGCGCAGCACCCGGGGTCTGCAAAATAATTGGTAACGTGAGCGGGAGACTATGCAGACCTGAACGCGCCAATGCGTCCCAACCGTGACCTAGGGATCCATCTTTTTTATTTTTTTAAGAGATTTCAATGCTGCTGTTTTAACTGTGTGGAGAGAATAATAAGCTTTGGGTGTGACTGGAGTGGGAAGGACTAAAATGCCAGCACCTATCTGTTTGTACCCTGAGTGGAGATTTAATGACCTCTGTAAGGATGCATGGATCCCTAGTTGAAGGTTAATACTTTGATATGTGTGTGAACACTAGTGTTGAAAGTGAGATAGAGGTGGCCATCACACCAGGCCAGATGGTTCCCCTGTGGTGAAGTTGCGGCAACCCTGCCCCCCCTGGCACCGGCTTCGGACGGACCCCCTCCCTTGACAGGGTCGGAAAAAAGGGAGCCGCCAGAGGAAGCCTGCCACGCGATGCAGGCCGGGACGTCGACTCCGTTGCCGCGGCAACCGAGACGCTGCGCCGCAAACCTGATTGGCATCCCACGTGACCTCCTCTGCCGGCGCAGGAAGCGGGGACAGCGCCGGCCGCATAGCCGGGAGTAGAAGGAGGGTGAGCGAACACCGGGCAGTGGTGGAGGAGCACGCAGGGGGGGGGGGACGAGACCGAGGCAACCTACCCTAACAGCCAGATGGACAGGCGAGCATCGGGGGGAGCCGCGGAGACTACTTACCTGACCAGCAGCGTGAAGCAGCGCCCCCCCGCCGCACCACCGGCACCGCTCCGCCCCCACCGAGTGTGCAGGGCAAGTGAAGGAATCTGCGATGCGACAGGAGCCAGAAAGGGGGGCGCAGATCAGAGCCTGGGAGAGGGAGCCCGAGGCAGCTAGGCCATGTGACAGCAGGGGGGAGGACGCCAACGGCGTTGCCGGGCAACAGGGACGCCGCGCAGACCGGGCCTGGGAGAGACAGCCTGAGAGACAGCCGGCCACGTGACAACAGGGGAGGGAGGACGCCAGCGTCTTTGCCGAGCAACGGAATTCTGCACACACCGGAGCCTGGGAAGGGAGCCTGAGAGGCAGTCGGGCCTCGTGACTGCAGGGGGGAGGACACCAACGTCGTTGCCAGGCAACAAGGACGCCACGGCGAACCTCAAGCCCGGCGTCCCACGTGACCCCCCTGTTCCCCGCACCGGAAGCGGGACCTAGAAGCGGAGGCCAGTCGGGAGTAGGTGAGAGATGCCGGATTGCGCTGTGCCGTGGATGGGGAATGAATGCAGTAGAGGTAGTTGTACTTACCCGGCCGTCCAGTGCGGAAGACGGAGGACCGGAGGCACCTGACAGGACCTACTTACCTGTCGAGCTGTGCTGCTGCAAGGGGCGTGACGTTCGTGGCGGGAATAGGCACCGAAAATGCCCGCAACTGAGGAGAGGGCGTGCCTCCTTTTAAGGGTGCCTACGCTCCTCCCACATATGCAGGCTGACATGTCAGCCTTAAGCTACTTGTGCAGAATAGACATTTATAGCACCATAAAAAATACATTCTTGTACTTAAGTCAAGTGCAATGATTCTTTGTTTTATTTTATTTTTTATTTGTCCCAATATTTTGGGGGCTACCTACCCAATAAAAATTTTTAAAAAACATTGTTGGCTACCTGTTCCTCCTCCATTGCTTCCTCCACCTACAACACCACATTCACCGCCTCCTCAACCTCCGACTCCATATCCACCTCCTTCTCTGAGTTGCAGGTTAATAATTTGTAAATTTTAGTTAATTTTTTTTTCATTTTAAGTTATTTCCCTATCCACATTGGTTTGCAGAGCAGTTGCCATGTTCTTAAGCACATTTTATTGCCTTTTACATCCCTCTAGCCTTTTCAAGGACTATTTTAGAGGCATTTTAATAAAAAAAAGTGCCAATTTTAGTGCCCTAAATTGAAAAAATTCTTATTTTCAATTGTCGGGTGACATTTTACCATTTTTGGCGTATACAAACCCCTGCTGTGCCTGGGTGACAGGGGCCTAAATCTCTCAAAATCCTTTGTTGTATTGCTGGGTGACATGAACCCATTTTTGCCGTGAATGAACCCCTGCTGTGCCTGGGTGACAGGGGCCTAAATCTCTCAAAATCCTCTGTTCTATTGCTGTGTGACATGTACCCCCTTTTGCCGTGAACGAACCCCTGCTCTGCATTGCTGACAGGGGCCTAAATCTCTCAAAATCCTCTGTTCTATTGCTGGGTGACATATACCCCCTTTTCCGTGAATGAACCCCTGCTCTGCATTGCTGACATGGGCCTAAATCTCTCAAAATCCTCTGTTCTATTGCTGGGTGACATGTACCTCCTTTTGCCGTGAATGAACCCTTGCTCTGCATTGCTGACAGGGGCCTAAATCTCTCAAAATCCTCTGTTGTATTGCTGGGTGACATGAACCCCCTTTTGCCGTGAATGAACCCCTGCTGTGCCTGGCTGAACGGGGGCCTAAATCTCTCAAAATCCTCTGTTGTATTGCTGGGTGACATGAACCCCCTTTTGCCGTGAATGAACCCCTGCTGTGCCTGGGTGACAGGGGCCTAGATCTCTTCAAATCCTCTGTTTTATTGCTGGGTGACATGTACCCCCTTTTGCCGTGAATGAACCCCTGCTCTGCATTGCTGACAGGGAACTAAATTTAGTGAAAACATCTGTTACTGATCGGAAGATGCGCGACTACAAGTGCACGCTGATGATAGCATTCCCACCTGACAGCGGGGGCACAGTGGAAAAACAAGGCGAAGGCAGAGGAGGAGGAAGAGGTCGCCAACGCAGCTGGGTCACTGCCAGCACCTGAGAAGGCAGGGTTAGCATGGCCCAAATGTGGAAAAGCTTTGTCAGCCTTGAAGGTGCTGACCTGCCCTGCAGGCAGTGTATAGTGTGAACGTGTGTTTAGCACGGCAGAGAGCATTATCACAGGCCACAGCCAATGTGGACAAGCTTACGTTTATTAAAATGAACCAGGCATGGATCCCACAGGACTTGTCCGTACCTTGTGCAGAATAGACATTTATACCAGCCTCAACCATCCATTCTTGTACTCAAGTGTACTTATTCTTAGTTTTATTTTGTTATATGTCCACAAATCAGTGTTGGCTACCTATTCCTCCTTCACCGCCGCTTCCACCTACGCCGCCACGTCAACCTACACCACCACATCCACCCATCCACCGCCTCCTCAACCTCCTACTCCTAGATCCAGATTGTTATTTTAAAATTTTCTGTATTTTATGTTATTTTAAGTCATTTCCCTATCCAGATTTGTTTGCAGAACAGTTGCCATGCTCTTAAGCACATTTTGATGCCTTTTGCAGCCCTCTAGCCCTTTCCAGGACTATATTAGAGCCATTTTAGTGGCCAAAAGTTCGGGTCCCCATTGACCCCAATGGGGTTCGGGTTCGGGGTCAAGTTTGGGTCAAGTTCGAACCCGAACTTTTTTTTTAAGTTCGGTCGAACCTGCCGAACCCGAACATCCAGGTGTCCGCTCAACTCTATTGACTTGCAACTACATGTCTATCTTTCTACCGTATGCGTATACATATATATATATTCTCACCACCATTTTAAAATGAAATCCACTTAGTAACATAGCAACATAGTATATAAGGCCGAAAAAAGACATCTATCCATCCAAGTCAGCCTGTTATCCTGCAAGTTGATCAAGAGGAAGGCAAAAAAAAAAAACTGTGAGGTAGAAGCCAATTTTCCCCACTTTAGGGGATAAAAATTCCTTCCCGACTTCAATCAGAATAACTCTCCTCTCTAGTAGCTATAGATTGTAATATTATTACACTCCAGAAATACATCCAGGCCCCTCTTGATCTCTTTTAGTCAATTCACCATCACCACCTCCTCAGGCAGAGAGTTCCATAAAAAAGATAATAATGCACTTAATAAAATAGATGCAAGCATTATATATCGACCAAGCCCTCACTCTGATGTAATAAAATCTGAGACACTTAGCCAATATATTTTGATCAAAACACATCTGTGCCCGCCTACCAAGCGCCAAGGTGGTCTCAGGTCTGACGGGTCCTACGCTAAACCTACCTAAGCCGTTGGGCTTCTATGCTCAGGAGCGCAGGCACCGCACATATGGTGTGCTACTGCTAGTCACCTCCATGTGCATCAAGCAACCGATGGGAAGAGGAGCAAGCACACCTATATGTACCACCTAATCAAGGTGATCTATGAGATAGGAAGGGAAAAAGTGCAAAGGAATGCTACTCCCAAGATAAAATAGGAGCGCATTCACACTTAAAGGTTCCACTCCCTCAAGCATATACTACATAAACAGAAAAATCACAGAAAGAACAAAGATAAAAACATCCTGCACGATATGATAGATAAATGTCTGGATGTCCCCGGCCATATTCATGAAAAAAATTACAGAAAGAAGATAATAATACACTTAATAAAATAGAAGCAAGCATTATATACGGACCAAGCCCTAACTTTTTTGTGCCATTATTTTTTTTGCAATTACTAAGAAAGATTTAAATTATAATTCTGCTTTTATCCTCTTAAAAACCCATACAATATATATTTTATATATAGAAAGATGTATCTGTAGATAACAGTACATTGGAAAGCATGTGAAAATATTATTCAGGTATTTAGTGATAGAAAATCCTCCTGTTAGTGGCAGTGGGCTCTGTAGCTTATTGGTTAGAGCATCTGCATTCAGTACAGGAAATCCTAAGTTCAAAACATGGCATAGCCAAAGATGGAGGAGAATTGGGGAAGGCGAAAGTACTTTGTCTGCAAGATCTCTCCTCAACAGCTTATTGCAGCAATTTGGAGTGTGCGCTATGGAATAAATGTATCTATGTTTTTGGGGATTTAGTGTCCCTTTAAGGGGGAAAGGGGTAAATGCATCTTTGATAATACTGTAGCTTGCTCCTATGCCCCAAAGTATTCAGCTATGCTGCATTACCATTAGTTTAGGTCAATTATCATATTTCTATTTTGTATTCACTCTGCAAAGGTAAAAAAAATCATGAAAATTCAAACCCTGCTCTTGCTATCTCTAAATGTGCATATAAATCTGCACATACCTTCCACCCTAACATCTTTATATTTATGTTCGTGAATACGACGAGCGCATGCATGCAGATTCTGAAATGAATATAAATGTTGTGAAATAGTGTTGAGAGCGGAGCTATCCAAGAAGATGTATAGATCTTTGAGCTTTTATGAAAGATGACCTTTAATGCCATGCAGCCTCCTGATGATGTATACTTTCAGGAACTGTAGACTTTACAGCATCTTGTTTAGAGTCTGGTATCGTTATTGCCAGCGGTGCATGAACAGTCTTTTTTTTTGTAAATCCTAAATGTCATGTGCTTTTTCTACATCTGTTATCAAAAATCCCCAGGAACATCAATTTATTTTAATATATTTCTCATGTTTACATAGACAGGTATGCGAACAAATATTGCAGAACATAAAATGTACCTTTGATATTTTTGCTATAAATTGTAATAAGTTTTGTGACTGATTTAGATATGTCCCCTGAGGTAACCTGTACATCAAAGGAAAAAAAAAATCATAAATAAAATATAGCAATTCTTTCATGAGAAGGGAAACTTACATTAAAGTCTATGTCATTACACACAAATTATTATACAAATATTCCATGTTCCTACCATCTAAAAATCACAGTCGATATGTCATACTTTTCTTTGGAAGCTGTGCAAAATAAGTACTCAACGTTCTATTAAAATTTACTTATGAAAATTGTCCACATGAAGCTGCTGCCAAGGTAAACCACAAACAAGCTCTGCTGTCTCTTTATCTGGCTACCATGGAGATAACTTTGAGGGCAACATAGGTGGATGAGCTTCCTGCTTCTGGATAGTGATTTTGGATGTACAAACCACCGATGCAGTATTTTATCATATTGTACTTCTCACTTCCTTCTTGAAATGAATAAGTGATCATGCAGTACATTGTTCCATTTAGTCTGAAAAAAAGAAGCCCTATTTGCAGAACATCAATCTGCTTTAATAGAACATTTGAAAATTGCCTGTCCTGATGGGACAACTCTTGAATGGCGCTCAAGGCAGTGTGCATAAACACTTACTTAATCTTGGCAGATGCCCAAAACATTGTTAGACACATACTTTTTAACCTACCAGACAGCAAAGAATACAAGTACCTCCGATACCTTTCTGTATCCCTAGGAGCATAATTGATCTCATTTTCTTCACCTCTTGCCAAGTAATATTGCCTGCGGCTAATTGGATGCCAATCCACAATGGATGTCAGGAAATAAAATCTAATTCTGCCATACTTGATGTCAAAAATATAACCATCCCCTTTCTCCCAACCAGACACCAAAAAATGTAATCTCCCTCAACAAACCTCCTCTGGATGGTATGCCAGAAAACATCCTAACGAACCATATTATCCCATTATATCTATGCTCAATACAGGAATAACCACTAGGGACTATGGAGGGAGTTTATCAAAGGCTGTATGACCATTTTCTGGAGTATTAAAGTTGCAAATTTTTGCAAAAAAATGCAAGACATGTTTTTAAAAAACTTTTATGCTGCACCTGACAGTTTTTTGTACAGTGTGTGTGGCTCAGTGAAGGAGTGTAGAATAAATGATACCACAAATCTATGTCATTTTATAGTTGGAGAACATTTGCTCTTTTGCACCCAATTAATTAAATACATTTTAGTGCATCTTACTCCATCACCAGTAAGACTGGCCAAACTTGCACACTCTCCTGGCCCTAGTTTTAAATACATATTAACAGTTTATATGTGAATATTCTATGTATTTTTTTTATTTATTTATTTTTTACACAGAACTGGTGGATGGCTTTTTAGGTATAATTATTGAAGTCACTCCATGTATTCTACTTCCTATCTTGGCTTTTTAACTTCCTTTTTTGTTTGGACTTTTAGCATGGCAACTTGACATTCTCTCACCAGAGAGGGAAGGGCAGTGAGTAATTAAATTAGACTATGACACATTACAGTGAACAATGCTGTTCTGTGGGCACATTTATCTCACAGCAGCAGTAAACTGACATTGGTTACCTATGCATATAACAGGCTTTATCATCAGAATCCTACAGAAAGACAATATTTTGTATTTAAAGGGATTATCCAGGTATTGATAATGAAGTGCACCTGTCTTTGCTAATATTATTATATTGATAATGATAACCTATCCTCAGGATAGTTCATCATTATCATTACTCACCGATTAGCTATGCCAGATCCTAGCAGCTTTTGAAGCACAGTGCCATGCCTCTTCCAAGAGGGCCAGTGTCAGTGCCTCTTCTAACAGCTGATCAACAGGGGTCCCTGGTGTAAAACCAACGCCAATCTGATATTGATGACTTATTCAGAGGATAGATTATCAATATAAATATCCAGATAACGCCTTTAATTTTCAAAAGAATTGTACTGCCAAAATAAAAAAGTAAGATAGGCAAACATTGTAAAAAGAAAATAGTTTTCTATAAGTATTGATTTAAAAAAAACTTTTCTGATGGAACATTTCTAAAAAAATGTAGATTATTAAGTGTTGTATTAAATGAGTTTCCTGTATATTATGACATGTACAACACACCAAATAAACAGACATGCTAGATTAAAAATAATGTAGAATCTAATTAACATATACTTCGCTAACCAAAATAATAACTCTTCTTCAAATTGCTACAAATCCTTAATGGAATCTTTCCAATATAATTTACCTGGATAAACAGCTAGCAAATATAAATCTAAAATCTTTAATTAGAAAAATCTGAAATGATTCTTAAGTTATTCATTACATTGTGCAATCTTAATTTTGGCAGTAAATCCTTGTCGCTGAATAATAACAAACAAAATAATTAATATTCACCTGAGAAGATTGAAATGAGAAATGTGCAGTTGTAAATCACAGATGAGTACTGAAGACATACAATAATACACGTTCAAGAAAAATATGTTACATTTTTAAAGCAGCAAATAAAAATATGATAAACTTTTTATAATGGTAGCTAAATTCCATTACAGTACATTGATTACAACATATATGGTTATGGGTAAAGGCATTTATCACAGTGAGGGGACAGCACTGAGGAATGTAATTCCATTAAGAATGATTTTATTGAAAATCCACCAGAGTAAGATGATATCAAGGAATGTTGATTGTTGAATGCCCTTTATCAAGCTGGTTCGTCTTCTATACAGACATGGCGGCGGCATGTTAGCCGGTGGTAACAAACAACCTGTTTAAAAACACACTGCATAATCAGATTTTATTATGCTGTTTAAATTATTATTGAAAAAAGTGATGGCTTCTTCTGAACAAGTCAACCAAAAATGTTCCTTTAATAGGGGCAAATGCCTGCCTATATTAATACACGGTAGTATCACAAGAAGCAATGACTTCTTATGAAAAATCTGTACAAAAAGTTTCCCTTAATGGGGCAGATGTCTGCCCATGGAACCTTATAGACAAGGCAGGAGATGTGTGCCTCTGTAGAAGTACTAATAATGGCAGTAGCTACCATGGTGGCAGTAGCAGCAGCATGGTATGGAACCTGATGTATAAAGCAGGAGATGTGCAACTTTGTAGGGGTAGTAATGGCAGCCTCAGCAACAGCAGTACAGTATGGAACCTGATAGACAGGAGATGTGTGGCTGTAGTAGTACTGGTAGTATGGGTAGTAGTGGTTGTAGCAACAGTAGCAATGCAATACGGAGCATAATAGACAACCATACAGCAGAATTGAAATAATTGGACAAGAGATAAACAGCCACCGTCAGCAATAACAGATCAATTCATAGGCATCAGCTGGAGGTGTGTGAAATCCTCACGGATCCATGCCTCATTCAGTTTCACAAATATGTTTTCTACACTTTGGTTTGACGACACAACTTGCCGCCCTTAACCCTCCTCTTATGTTAGCTTTTTGTTACTATCCATGATGTTAACGGGTCAGTTTTGACCCGTGTCTTAAATCAGCCATAAAATACCCTCTGAACAATTATTTATCATCCAATTTGTTTCTTACCTCTTGGTTACCTTGTTAGGCTTCTTTATCCTTGAAAAGATTGGTTTTAATATTTTTGGTGTGACCCCTTAGACCTTTCTTTTGATAGCATACCTCTCATTTTCAAATTTAAAAAATGGTAAAATAAACCTCAATAGAATATTTACTTTATTTAGGGAAGCAGACAAGCAGGCAAAGAGATATACCCCTCCCTAACTACAGCTCACAGGGCTGAGAGGTGATTGGCTGTCAGTGTTACTAAGCAGAGAGAGTGTTTATGATTTCAGTTTTGGCACTTATTAGTGTCCTATAATCCTATATTATAACTGGGTCAGAATTGACCCTAACACTATGAACGTCTTAATTTTCACCACAGTATTTTATAATTTAGTGAAAATGATTCTTTTTCTATTACATTGTTTAAATAGAGGTTCCTGACAAAGTAAAAAAATCTTGATGCAATAAACAAATTTATGTGATACTTATAGACATTCAAAACCTGAAAACGGGTCGGTTCTGACCCTAACATAAGAGAAGGGTTAATATCCTCTCTGACAGTACACTGGTATCTGGACAAGATGGCAAACTGGGCCATTTCCAGCCAAGGTTCCAATCTGTTGACCCATAAATCCTTGGAATCTAAGAACAGGGTATTTGATTAAGAAAGAGCACAGTCCAAATACAAGAAACCAGATTGGGCAGACTAGATGGGCCAAATGGTTCTTATCTGCCGACACATTCTATGTTTCTATGTTTCTATGTTTCAGGCGATTAGTATCCATTTGCTGATGTGAGTAAGGAAGGCGTGGCATCTGATAAAAATCTGTTCCATCATGTTCTGAAAACTGTTTTGGTTTATGCTAATGCTTCTGCTATTTGTAATAGTATTGATGCCAGAGATGGCGGAGGAGCCTCCTGGTAAGAAGGGACCACCTGGTCAGACAGAGAAAAGGCAACTGCTTAGCAAACGTTTTGGCAAGCTGGGTACAGAATTATTTCTGGTAATACAATAATTTTGTCTCCCTTTCAGTATTAGGAAATGATTCTCACATTTTGCTTTTACAGCATAAGTCTAAAAGCATGGCTATCCAGTAGCCACTACTTTGCTTGGTGCTAACGATACATTTGTCAGCAAGTAAACAACTAAGTATGCAGCTTACCATGCACAAGGACCCACACTGCCATGGCTGTGTCACCGCCAGTTCTATGAGAAGGTCTGGCAGACGTCCTTCTCTACCTCTTGCATGATGTTCTTTGTTTTGGTTTCACTTTGTCATCTCCTTTCCTTCTCCCAGGTGTCACCTATTTAGACTAATCGTCTCCCTTTAAATTCCCTCCCATACTGCCTCACTTTGCGGTTTATACTACTTCCTGGAGGCTGGTGTTCACTGCTGGAGGCTGCTGCTGCTGTTTACTCAGATAAGTCTTTTCAGATATTGTGTTTCCTTGCTGGCTTGATTCTAGGTGACCCTGACTCTGTCCGTATTAAGTGCAGGGAGCCGGTGGTCGTGTCCCCTCACTATTATAGGGTTTTCAGGTGTCACACAGTCTTAGGTACGTGCGGCATGCAATCGTCTACCATTGAGACCCTTGCATGGGCATAGCAGTCAGGGAGAGCTCTTAGGGTTTTATAGGGCTCATCTATATGCTCCTTAGTTTGGGATCAAGCCAGTCGGACGTTTATTCAAAAGTTACAGCTATCTGCAACATCATCTGTGACAGGCTGGTCATGGCCAATATTGTTGTCATCATTAGTAGGTCTGCCATAATGAATTTCAGTCTTGTTCCTTAGCTGTTAACCAAAAAAAAAATATCAATGGCACTATGACTATAAAATGTATAATAATCTTTATAAGTCAAAATATATAATTTAAATACAAAAATAAGGAGAAAGAGGTATGATGGGAAATGATCCAGAAAAGATATACATGGGATACATAGATCAGATACAGCACTTATGTCACAGATGTAATAATGGGAAGCAAATCCCAAACTCTTATTTCTAGCTACATAGTTAAGCCAAAAAGATACCATAGAGTCCTAATAGTTGTACTCCACCAGTGGGTGCGAAAAAATACACGCCCCAAAAAAAGGTTTGTTGACCAAGCTAGATAATTCAGGTTCTCCACCAGGGCAACAACAAATAGAAGCCCATGGTAGTAGATTAGACTAAAACTATAAGGCTGAGTACATATAGGAACTTAATGATACCAAGAGCTAGGTGCAGAGATATTGCACAATATTATAAATGCTCCACTTGGCTACTAGCTGAATATATAATGCTAAATACATACAAAATCCAGTTAGCCCTAAAGCTAAATACATATAAAGGCTTTATAATACCTGAAGCTGAGTACATAAAGTACATAAAGTGGGCGACGCAGGTGCTTGACGTAGTGATTGACGGGCTGCCTGCCCGTCCTCCCGGCCTGCCTCCAGCCTGCCTCCTCCCTCCTCCCTGCTATGGAACTTAGCTGTAATTACAGCTGGATTACAAATGATTATTATATTTTAAGTACAATGCTTACAGGTTAGATAAGAATAAGATTATACAACAGTAAGCGGGGCCGGTGCATTAGAATAGAGGGACTGCACCGGTCCCCACTGTCATTACTAATCCAGATGCCGGCCCCCAGCCCTTGTATTGGGGGTCATTCACACTGCAGAGACACTTATGGGGGGGATCTGTGGATGGCACATAGCATAAGATGCATATGTGTCATCCACAGATCCCCCCATCACAGTACCATCCAGAGATCCCCATAACAGTTCCATCCAGAGATCCCCCATAAGAGTTCCATCCAGAGATCCCCCATAACAGTGCCATCCAGAGATCCCCCATAACAGTGCCACCCACAGATGCCCCATAACAGTGCCATCCACAGATCCCCCCCATAACAGTGCCATCCACAGATCCCCCCTTAGCAGTGTTACCACAGATACCCCCATAAGTGTTTGGATCACTTTGTTTCTTACACCGTTCACACAATTCTTATGTACACGATTCGTCGGATTCGAGATTCAAAAGATTTGATAGATTCGAGAACCTTTTCGGATTCAAATTGGATTCGTCCCACCTCTACATTTTATAGTCATAGTCCCATTGATCTTTTTTTTTGTTAGGATCTATGTTGCGTTTTGATCTGGGGACAACTTGGATAATATGAGGTGGTTGTAGGTTTTGATTGTTCCTTAGCTGTGTCTGGAAAAACTTAATTTCCCCATGTACCATCAGCTCCTCAACTTCCTCCTCCTCAACTAGCTCCTCTATCCAACTTCATCCATATGGATCCCCAACAGCCACAGGACGACGATCATGATGTGGAAAATGTTCTTCCACCATGCCTTGTTATATGAGTGTGTAGATACAGAAGTGAGAAAGAGTACATGGTCACGGTCTGGAATCACTGCCAGCAAACTCTAAATCTGCTCTTGATCTTCTTTCACTTCTCTGGTTAGTAGATCTAAGTTTACCCATATGTGTTCACCTAAGGCCGTTCTGGTTAGCACTATGCACATGTACTTTTAGAAATGTCTTTTTATTGCTATTTTAGGGAGTATGAGGAATAAAAGGTTTTGTTTTTAAAACTTTCCTGGCAGTCTGCACTATATGCTCTCTTCTGTTCAAGCAAATTGGAAGAACTGTTGTCCGAATGGAATTACTGGATGCAATATAAAACACTTTTTATAAAATTTTGAGGCGAGAATACAGTAGTTAAAATGCTGCCCAGTAGCCAACTGACTATTATAAGTCGACTCCTTGGTTGGTGCTGGTGAGTTTTTTTGGGAGGTTTTGGCTGTAGGTTGCTTCTACTCTTTATTGCTGCCGCAACCACCACCCTCCACTTCGGATGTCGCCTTCTCCTCAGCAACCTGATCTGGCTCCTTGGTCCTGCCCAACATTCAATCATCATCAATACTTTTATCAGACTGTGACATGTCATCGTGATTCCCACCTCTGTACCACTGCCCCTACCACTAGCTACCACTGACCCTACCACCACCACTGTGGCTACAAGTGCCAATACTACCACCACCAACACAGCTATGTGTCGGGTCCCCTGTCTCTGTCTATACCCCTCCTCATGGCAGTCCAAATGCTAACACTGACATTTGTCCCCCAAGTCATCAACATTAAGACTATCTTGAGTGTCTTCCATAGCACATGGGGTGTTGTTACCTCATCTTAGGAAAAAAGAAGGCACCTTATTAGGAGGGAGAGTGAAGACAGAGATTATGCAAGTAAAAAGCTTCTCTGGATCCAAAGGGAGGAGGAGCAGGAGGAATGCAATGAACCCTGGCTCAAAAGAACAATGTCAGACTCATTGGTGACATTGACATCATCCTGCTGTGACTGAGAGGATGAGTGAGCCATGCAGTCCATGATGTCATCCACTTTCCCCTCAATAATAATTTGGTGCCTACTGGAAGCAAGGGAGAACTGTACACTGCTGCTACTATTACTGGCCAGACTGGTGGTGCCCACTGTGCAGCTACTGCTGTTTGTACTACTACAGTCACCCATATTCTCAATTAGCTGATGGCAAGGCACAGGTCTTTTGTTTTCCGGTCAGTTTTTTATCAGACATTTTATTATGAGGCCTATTTCAACAAGTCACATATTTGGTACACTAATGATAAAGCAGTAGCAAAATAATTTTTTTCCCCTGAAATCAACTGACAGATTAAACATCCCTCCTCTTCAAAGAAGCCCCTTCACCTGCTTCCCTTATAGCTACACCACTAATACTAGGAACTCTGTTTATTAATTGTATTATGTGTTCGTATTGCTTTATATTAGTTGCTAAAATTAGTTTTACATCATCTTATTTACTTTTCAGTGAATAGTAAAAAAAAATAATCAATATTAGATTTGAGAAAAAAATTATTCATTTGTTTTGTGTCTGATTTGCATGAATCCATTGTCTATTTCAGTTTCTGTTCGAATAAATTTTACCCAAATCAAAAGTGCCCTGAATGTCCTGAAAAGTTGTGTATGACTTCTGTTTCCAACCCATTTCAAACTCTTTAACCCCTTGGACTAGTACGTCATGGCCACCAATGCCTTGGTGACCTTTGATATACTAGTATGTCATGCTGATCGGGCCGGCACCAGACCAGTGCACTCGATTAGTGTGGGGGCCCAGCAGTCACTGACAGTCAGGCTCCTGCTGTATCCACCGGCATTGCTATAAAATGGTCAAAGCTAACTGTGGCATACAGGGGTTTTGCGGGGGTCTCTGCCTGCTTACTCTGCCTGTGGGAACCCGATGGGTGAGAAAGTAGCCCAATGCCTTGCAGAGGCATCAGGGCTTGCCTTCTAAGGAGGCCTAGGAGATCCAGCCGCCAGGCTTGGTCTCCTAGGCAACTGTTAAAATCCAGATATATTGTAATGCATTGCAGAGGGGAACAGACCACCAAAAGTTGAAGTCCCACAATGGGACCAAAATAAAAAGTAAAAAAAAATGTTTTCATAAAGAAAAAATACAGTTTTGAGTATAAAATGCCCCTTTCTCATAATAAACACATATAAAGTTGTAAGAAATCGAGAAAAAACTGAAAAACAAATTAGGTATCACCACATCTGTAACTAAAGGTTCTATAAAAATATCATATAATTAAAAATTAATAAAAACTGTTCCAAAAAGCCATTTTTATGTCACTTTACATCACAAAAAATTTAATACTAAGCGATCAAATAGTTCTATGTACCCCAAAACAATACTAATCAAACATCACCTCATCCCACAAAAAAGAGCCCCTACATAAGACAATTGACCAAAAAAATAAATAAATACATGGCCTTCAGAAAATGGAAGCACAAAGCCATTATTTTTTCTTTAAAAACTCAAATAAATTAAAAGAAAGTAGACATATTAGGGATCGCCTAATATTAGGTATCACCACGTCCATTACAACTGTTTAAAAATATATATACAGTACAGACCAAAAGTTTTGACACACCTTCTCATTCAAAGAGTTTTCTTTATTTTCATGACTATGAAAATTGTAGATTCACACTGAAGGCATCAAAACTATGAATTAACACATGTGGAATTATATACATAACAAACAAGTGTGAAACAACTGAAAATATGTCATATTCTAGGTTCTTCAAATTCGCCACCTTTTGCTTTGATTACTGCTTTGCACACTCTTGGCATTCTCTTGATGAGCTTCAAGAGGTAGTCCCCTGAAATGGTTTTCACTTCACAGATAGAGATGGCCCGAACTATCCGACGGCGAACAGTTCCCGGCGAACATAGCTTGTTCGCGTTCGCCTCTGCCGGGCGAACACATGCGATGTTCGGTCCGCCCCCTATACATCATCATTGAGCAAACTTTGACCCTGTACCTCACAGTCAGCAGACACATTCCAGCCAATCAGCAGCATACCCTCCCTCCCAGACCCTCCCACCTCCTGCACAGCATCCATTTTAGATTCATTCTGAAGCTGCAGTCTTAGTGAGAGGAGGGAGACTGTAACTGCTGCTGATTTAATTGGGAAATCGATAGCTAGGCTAGTGAATTCAGTGTCCACTCCAGTCCTGAAAGACTCATCTGATCTCTGCTGTAAGGACAGCGTCCTGACAGCACCCCAAAAAGCCCTTTTTAGGGCTGCAACATTAGTCTGCTTTTTTTTTTTCCTTTATATACATATTGCAGTTGCCTGGCCTGCCTGTGTGTGAGGAGCTGCAGGCCCACAGACTGTAGTGTGCCCACTGCCAGTGCTCACCCCTGTCATTCCGTGTGGCACAGGACTTTGCTTAAAAAAAGGCACTTAATTTTTACACTTTAATCTAAGGTTAGTTGCCTGCCAGTGTGTGTCAGGCTGACTTCCACTGACTGTAGTGTGCCCACTGCCAGTGCCCACCACTCATACCGGCTGGCACAGGACTTTGCTTAAAAAAGGCATTTAATTTTTACACTTTAATGTAATTTCAGCTGCTTGCCTGCTGCTAGTGTGTGTCAGGCCGACTTCAACTGACTGTAGTGTGCCCACTGCCAGTGCCCACCCCTGTCATACCGAGTGGCACAGGACTTTGCTTAAAAAATAGGCACTTAATTTTTACACTTTAATCTAAGGTTAGTTGCCTGCCAGTGTGTGTCAGGCTGACTTCCACTGACTGTAGTGTGCCCACTGCCAGTGCCCACCACTTATACCGGCTGGCACAGGACTTTGCATAAAAAAGGCATTTAATTTTTACACTTTAGTGTAATTTCAGCTGCTTGCCTGCTGCTAGTGTGTGTCAGGCCGACTTCAACTGACTGTAGTGTGCCCACTGCCAGTGCCAACCACTGATACCGGGTGGCACAGTAGCTTGCCGATAAATAAGGCATTTAATTTTTAGACAGTAGTCTAAATTCAGTTGCTTGCCTGCTGCCAGTGTGTGTCAGGCCCGCTTCCACTGACTGTAGTGTGCCCACTGCCAGTGCCAACCACTGATACCGGGTGGCACAGTAGCTTGCCGATAAATAAGGCATTTAATTTTTAGACAGTAGTCTAAATTCAGTTGCTTGCCTGCTGCCAGTGTGTGTCAGGCCCTCTTCCACTGACTGTAGTGTGCCCACTGCCAGTGCCAACCACTCATACCGGGTGGCACAGTAGCTTGCCGATAAATAAGGCATTTAATTTTTACACTTTAGTGTAATTTCAGTTGCTTGCCTGCTGCCAGTGTGTGTCAGGCCCGCTTCCACTGACTGTAGTGTGCCCACTGCCAGTGCCAACCACTGATACCGGGTGGCACAGTAGCTTGCCGATAAATAAGGCATTTAATTTTTAGACAGTAGTCTAAATTCAGTTGCTTGCCTGCTGCCAGTCAGTGTGTCAGGCCCTCTTCCACTGACTGTAGTGTGCCCACTGCCAGTGCCAACCACTCATACCGGGTGGCACAGTAGCTTGCCGATAAATAAGGCATTTAATTTTTACACTTTAGTGTAATTTCAGTTGCTTGCCTGCTGCCAGTGTGTGTCAGGCCCGCTTCTACTGACTGTAGTGTGCCCACTGCCAGTGCCAACCACTGATACCGGGTGGCACAGTAGCTTGCCGATAAATAAGGCATTTAATTTTTACACTTTAGTGTAATTTCAGTTGCTTGCCTGCTGCCAGTGTGTGTCAGGCCCGCTTCCACTGACTGTAGTGTGCCCACTGCCAGTGCCAACCACTGATACCGGGTGGCACAGTAGCTTGCCGATAAATAAGGCATTTAATTTTTAGACAGTAGTCTAAATTCAGTTGCTTGCCTGCTGCCAGTGTGTGTCAGGCCCTCTTCCACTGACTGTAGTGTGCCCACTGCCAGTGCCAACCATTCATACCGGGTGGCACAGTAGCTTGCCGATAAATAAGGCATTTAATTTTTACACTTTAGTGTAATTTCAGTTGCTTGCCTGCTGCCAGTGTGTGTCAGGCCCTCTTCCACTGACTGTAGTGTGCCCACTGCCAGTGCCAACCACTGATACCGGGTGGCACAGTAGCTTGCCGATAAATAAGGCATTTAATTTTTAGACAGTAGTCTAAATTCAGTTGCTTGCCTGCTGCCAGTGTGTGTCAGGCCCACTTCCACAGACTGTAGTGTGCCCACTGCCAGTGCCAACCACTCATATCGGGTGTGACAGTAAATTGCACGGCGCAGACGCAGTCACCGTGGATTAAAACAGAGTGGAGGGAGCCAGCGTTTTTTTAACCATCTCCCCGTCCGAAAAATCTGTTTAATAAATGGCCCCCAGATTGGGGAGTCGGGGACGTTAGAGGGATTAAACTGATGAGAATAGTACTACAGAAAATACCACTCATATCGGGTGTGACAGTAAATTGCACGGCGCAGACGCAGTCACCGTGGATAAAAACAAAGGGGAGGGAGCCAGCGTTTTTTTAACCATCTCCCCGTTCGAAAAATCAATTCAATTGACCTTTCGGGGACCCTTGGTGTTGTACGTGGCTGGGTGGAGGAAGAAACCTTCAATGACATCACCGGGACGTGGCTAGCTTGGTATCCAACCTTGTGCAAATGGGGAGTTTGCGGTTGTGCAAATGAACTGTTTGCGGTGCATTAAAAGGGGAGTTTGGTCTGTCAATGTCTGTGATGCGGGCGTAACCCTTACACTACCTGATCGATACAACATCATACCTGATCGTATACACACACTGGATGTTTTAAAGCACGTTATTCCAAACAATTTAGGAATGTTAGTTGATTTATGCCCTTTATGGATTAAAACCCGACTCTGCGTCCACTACGTAATTTTCCATGGGAGTTTTGCCATAGATCCCCCTCCGGCATGCCACAGTCCAGGTGTTAGACCCCTTGAAACAACTTTCTCATCACTATTGTGGCCAGAAAGAGTCCCTGTGGGTTTTAAAATTCGCCTGTCTATTGAAGTCTATGGCGGTTCGCCCGGTTCGCCAGTTCGCGAACATTTGCGGAAGTTCGCGTTCGCTGTTCGCGAACTGAAAATTTTATGTTCGCGACATCACTATTCACAGATGTGCCCTGTCAGGTTTAATTAGTGGGATTTCTTGCCTTATAAATGGGGTTGGGACCATCAGTGGCGTTGAGGAGAAGTCAGGTGGATACACAGCTGATAGTCCTACTGAATAGACTGTTAGAATTTGTATTATGGCAAGAAAAAAGCAGCTAAGTAAAGAAAAACGAGTGGCCATCATTACTTTAAGAAATTAAGGTCAGTCAGTCAGCCGAAAAATTGGGAAAACTTTGAAAGTAAGGGCTTTTTGACCATGAAGGAGAGTGATGGGGTGCTGCGCCAGATGACCTGGCCTCCACAGTCACCGGACCTGAACCCAATCGAGATGGTTTGGGGTGAGCTGGACCGCAGAGTGAAGGCAAAAGGGCCAACAAGTGCTAAGCATCTCTGGGAACTCCTTCAAGACTGTTGGAAGACCATTTCAGGGGACTACCTCTTGAAGCTCATCAAGTAGAATGCCAAGAGTGTGCAAAGCAGTAATCAAAGCAAAAGGTGGCTACTTTGAAGAACCTAGAATATGACATATTTTCAGTTGTTTCACACTTGTTTGTTATGTATATAATTCCACATGTGTTAATTCATAGCTTTGATGCCTTCATAGTCATGAAAATAAAGAAAACTCTTTGAATGAGGTGTGTCCAAACTTTTGGTCTGTACTGTATATCACATGACCTTCGCCCTCAAGTAAATGGCATAAATAAAAAAAAACTGTGCCAAAAGCCATTTTTTGTCACCTGACATGATAAAAAGTGTAATACCAAATTATCAAAGAGCTGTATGTACCCCAAAATTGTACCAATTAAACCGTAAAAAAATTGCCCAAAAATAAATAAATTAATAACTTTCAGAAAATGATGACAAAAACATGATTTTTGTTTTTCAAAAATGCTTTTATACTGAAAAACTGAAATAAATTGAAAAAAGTAGACATATAAGGTATTATCACATCCGGAAAGACCAGTTTTTTTTCCCCCCCTCAGGTGAACGCCGTAAATAAAATAAAAAAAGGTGCCAAAAAGGCAATTTTTTACACAAAAAGTGTAATACCAAGCAATAAAAAAAATGTATGTACCCCAAAATAGTACTTATCAACTCATGCCACAAAAAATTAGCTCTTACATAAGACAATCACACTAAAAATATTTTTATTTTATTTTAACCATAAGAGCAAAGGTACTAGCTAATGGTGATGGACACGTATGTGTGTCATACAACATCACCTTACAATCGTAATAATAACATGAACACGTGGAGTTCTGAGCTATACATCAAAAGCAAATCTTACACTATATGGGTTGTGGTACCCATGTGATTTAGAGTCACAGAGGAAATTTCCTGAAGTCCTGCCAAGGTTTCCAGAGGACGCTGAAGTTTCTGTAAGAGTGGTTTTCCCATGCGGACATTTCTTCAAACCTGTAAATGGAATAAATTTTGTTAAGCCAGTGCTCAAGCAGTGGAAAGTCATGGGTTAGCCAGTACCTGGGTATCAATAGACGTGCCGCCGTCAGTAGTTTTTTGAACAGTTTTAGTGATAAGGAACCGAGTAAATGTGAATGAAGTCCCAAGAGAGCAATTTTGGGACAAGGGGAAAGATGTGTTTTGCAAATCAAATTTGCAATGTTTAAATATTGTGGACCACCATGAAATAATCAATGGACAAGTCCACCAGATGTGATAAAACGTCCCCTTTCCAGATTCACATCTCCAGCATACATCAGAACCCGAGGATGAGAAATGGCAGGTTACTTCTGGGGTTTTGTACCATCTGGTAAGGATTTTATATCCGTTTTCCTGGATTCTGACGCATCTGGATGAAGAATGGGGTTCAATAAAGAGGCGTTGTTGATCCTTTACCAGACATCCCAACCTGCAAAAACTCATTTCAGGGAGGTGCACTTCTCATTTCAGGGAGGTTTTCATTTTTTTTTTCTTTCACAAACTTTTTATTACATTTTCCAAACATATGCAGTATCTGCACTCTTTGCTCTATAGTGTGGAGGACTGGGCTCATTACCCTGCCCCAAATTATCATATTTATGTATATGATTAAAGGGATTCTGTCACCACCTATAAGCCCTGTGAGCTAAACATCTGCTCATGTCCAGGGTAGCATTCTGATTTCTAAGGTGGCCTCATAAAAGCTATTTGTGGCTTTATTCTGCGGAAAAACTGGTTTTACTAACCTGTCAATCACTGAATTAAGGTGCCCAAGCAGGGGAGGTCTGTGGATGCATGGTGCCCAGCCGCACGCATCGCCGTTCGTGCCCAGCGCCGCCTTCTACTCCTCAGTGCCGCCTCTCCCTCCTGCTTTGAGATCCTGCTCGTGCGCACAGGCTCAGCCTGATGCGCCGTTGCAGACTGCTGGCATCGGCTTCTTCTTGCACTGTGGGCACGCGCCGAGAAGGGGACACTGCTACAGGTTGCCGGAAAGGTTTACTGCGAGTAAACTAGAGATGGGAAGTTCGGATCTTTCACATGAATCGGTTCATTTGAATCAGTTCATTCAAATGAACCGATTCATGAATCATATCTTCGGTTCATTCGCTGAGCTGACAAGAAGCAAGTGAACCGAAGCTTAGGTTGCGCAATGCGCATGCGCGGATGCTTCCATTCACTTGCTGACTCGCTGAGTCGGCTCTTGGTCTGAGTCAGGAAGTTTATTCTTTAAAACCCTGTGTGTAATTATCTACCCCACTGTAGGGAAAAAACAAGCATCCAGGGGGGGGGTGAATTTAACACTGGGGTAAATAATATAATTAAAATGGAGGGTTAAATGTGTAAATGTATAAAAAAAAAATACATCTCTCTCAATAGTTATATAGCTACTGAATGAGACAGAAGAAGGGATGCCTTTAACATATACAGTGGGATGCGAAAGTTTGGGCAACCTTGTTAATCGTCATGATTTTCCTGTATAAATCGTTGGTTGTTACAAAAAAAATGTCAGTTAAATATATCATATAGGAGACACACACAGTAATATTTGAGAAGTGAAATGAAGTTTATTGGATTTACAGAAAGTGTGCTATAATTGTTTAAACAAAATTAGGCAGGTGCATAAATTTGGGCACCACAAAAAAGAAATGAAATCAATATTTAGTAGATCCTCCTTTTGCAGAAATTACAGCCTCTAAACGCTTCCTGTAGGTTCCAATGAGAGTCTGGATTCTGGTTGAAGGTATTTTGGACCATTCCTCTTTACAAAACATCTTTATTTCATTCAGGTTTGATGGCTTCTGAGCATGGACAGCTCTCTTTAAGTCACACCACAGATTTTCAATTATATTCAGGTCTGGGGACTGAGATGGCCATTCCAGAACGTTGTATTTGTTCCTCTGCATAAATGCCTTAGTGGATTTTGAGCAGTGTTTAGGGTCGTTGTCTTGTTGAAAGATCCAGCCCCGGCGCAGCTTCAGCTTTGTCACTGATTCCTGGACATTGGTCTCCAGAATCTGCTGATACTGAGTGGAATCCATGCGTCCCTCAACTTTGACAAGATTCCCAGTACCTACACTGGCCACACAGCCCCACAGCATGATGGAACTACCACCATATTTTACTGTAGGTAGCAGGTGTTTTTCTTGGAATGCTGTGTCCTTTTTCCTCCATGCATAACGCCCCTTGTTATGGCCAAATAACTCAATTTTAGTTTCATCAGTCCACAGCACCTTATTCCAAAATGAAGCTGGCTTGTTCAAATGTGCTTTAGCCCACCTCAAGGGGCACTTTTTGTGCTGTGGGCAGAGAAAAGGCTTCCTCTGCATCACTCTCGCATACAGCATCTCCTTGTGTAAAGTGCGCCGAATGGTTGAACGATGCACAGTGACTCCATCTGCAGCAAGATGATGTTGTAGGTCTTTGGTGCTGGTCTGTGGGTTGACTCTGACTGTTCTCACCATTCGTCGCTTCTATCTATCCGAGATTTTTCTTGGTCTGCCACTTCGAGCCTTAACTTGAACTGAGCCTGTGGTCTTCCATTTCCTCAATATGTTCCTAACTGTGGAAACAGACAGCTGAAATCTCTGACAGTTTTCTGTATCCTTCCCCTAAACCATGATGGTGAACAATCTTTGTCTTCAGGTCATTTGAGAGTTGTTTTGAGACCCCCATGTTGCTACTCTTCAGAGAAAATTAAAAGAGGAGGGAAACTTACAATTGACCCCCTTAAATACTCTTTCTCATAATTGGATTCACCTGTATATGTAGGTCAGGGGTCACTGAGCTAACCAAGCCAATTTGAGTTCCAATAATTAGTTCTAAAGGTTTTGGAATCAATAAAATAACAACAGTGCCCAAATTTATGCACCTGCCTAATTTTGTTTAAACAATTATAGCACACTTTCTGTAAATCCAATAAACTTCATTTCACTTCTCAAATATCACTGTGTGTGTCTCCTATATGATATATTTAACTGACATTTTTTATCATAACAACCAACGATTTATACAGGAAAATCATGACGATTAACAAGGTTGCCCAAACTTTCGCATCCCACTGTATATCTCCTTGAGAAGCCAATTGAACCCTAAAGGGTTAATTCAACCTGTAATCTAAACTCTGTCCTGTCACTTCTCTTATCTCTCTGGTCTGCTATCAGTAAACCTTTCCGGGATATATTGTCTCACATGCGGGTGTCAGGGAGCCGCTATCTAATAGCGGGAGACTCCCTGAACCTCCGGGAGACTTGAGATCCCTGCTTTACAGTAAGTGGAATGCCCAGGTCCCTCTCCCAAGAGCCAATAAAGGATGATTTAGGCATATCGACAGGTGATGTGAGTCTCCTGTAAATGATGGAGATGAGTTTTCAGGGGGGGGGAGGGTTTGCACAAATAAGGCTTTCAAACCATGTTAGAGGTCTGAGCATATCACTATATTGGATATTTTTAGAGATAAAGGATTGGAGGAAAGCTATGAAAAATATGGAAGGAGTGACCGTAGGGAAAAGGCTTTGGATGGTAGGTCTATCCACCAATTTTCCATCTTCTCCGAATAGGGAGATCACTGGAAGTGTGGAGTTTCTGATTGAGAGTGGAAGGCTTTGTGACAGTTCTAACGGGGCCAAATTCAAAAGGTCTCTCATTTGAAGAAGGGGAGAGGGTGTGGGAACTGCTAAGGCCGATTTTTGAAATTTATCCCAAGCTTCCAGGGTGGCCCTGATATTTAGATTGTGGTGAGTACAATTTGGGAGGGATTTTTTAGGGTGTATTAGGAGAACTCTAAACGATTAAAGGAATAAAGAGGATTCCATTCCAACCCAAGATTTGGATGATGTTTCCCTAAACCAGTCTACAACTCTAGACAGTAAGCTAGCCATGTTATAGGTCGCTGGGTCAGGAAGGTTAATGCCGTCTGAGGATTTAGGTCTCTGTAGGGTATGGAAGTTAATGCGAGCTTTTTTCTTGTTCCAGATGAAGTTTTGGACACTTCTATTAATGGATTGAAAATAGGTGTTCGGGATAGGGAGGGGTAGGACCTGTTGTAAATAATTCAATCTTGGCAAGACCAGGGAGGTGAAAAGGTTTTTTCAACCAAACCATGAAAGTGTTGGGAAGTACAAGTTATCAATTTGGGATTGCATGGATTGTAGTAGGAGGACATAGTTGAGATTGAATAAGTTGGAAAGGATCGGGCCAATTTTGACTCCCAAATATGTGATGGTGGGTGAGTCCCAGTTAAAGGGTGAGTGTGAAGCGAGCTTAGATCTAGTATGTGGGTGTAGACCTATAGCTAGGATGTGGGATTTCTTCATGTTAATTTTGAAGTTAGATAGGGGGCTAAATTTTTCTATATGATCATAGATACGGGGTAGAGAAATGGAGGGGTTGGTAGTTATAAGTAGTAGGTCATCAGCAAAAGCAGCGGCTTTATGTTTATGGCCCCCTAAATCGATGCCTTCAATCAAGGAGTCTTGGCGAATGGATTGTAGTAGGGGTTCCATGACCAGAACAAAGACCAGAGGGTATAGCGGGCAGCCTTGGCAGGTGCCATTTTTGATGGGGAAAGGGGGAGAGAATGTGTCATTTACCAGCACCGACGCCGAGGCATTAAGGTACATTGAAAAGACCGCTTGTATGAAGGGGTTTGGGAGCCCAAATTTCATCATGACAAGACGCATAAAGTCCCAATTGACTCAGTCAAATGCTTTTTCGGCATCGGTGCTGACAAGGACTAATGGACAAGATTTTCTTTTAGCATAGAAGATGGCATTTATAATTCTCGTTGAATTATCTTTACCTTCCCTGCCAGATACAAAGCCTGTTTGATCTTTGTGCACTAAATAGGGGATAAACGGTTAGCGAGAATTTTAGCCAATAGTTTTAGGTCCAAATTTAGTAGTGAAATGGGGCGATAATTTTCACAATAAGCGGGGTCTTTCTCTGTTTTAGGGATAATTGAGATATGTGCTCAGTGACAGGTAGAGGCCGCTGACGCACTACAATCAACACTACCCTCAGCCACCAGCAGAGGCAAGAATTACCTCTCATGCACTTCAGCAGCTTTATGCAGCGATGAAGAGCTGGACACCTACCTGTAGGGTGTCCCCATCATAAAGAAAGTCTAAAGTGACATTGTTCTGGAAGCCACGCCATGGACTGATTACCTGATGGGTGAGGACCTGTTGGCATTGTTGTGTGATGTTTTAACCATTTTGTTCCAGGTTGCCATTGTTTGTCCTCATCCAGATGGTCATGTCAGTTAGGACTCCCCCCATCAGCACTTAACCCCTCAACTCCAAGTTGAAAGTTTTATCCCCTTTCTCAGGTTACCTGATAGCCTGTTGCTGCTATCATTATATGAACTTTTAACCCTTTGGATTACAATTAACTCTTTGCCCTGTGGATTGCAAGAGAACTTTTATCGGATTCCAGAGGATTCTACTTCAAGCACTTCCAGGAATACGGACTCAAGTTATTGTTGAGCCTATCCCTTGCACTTATAAAATTTGCACTATTTTATGGAATGTCTGCAACATAAAAGCTTGCATTTAATTGTCATGCTATTTAATAACTTATGTCATTGTAACCTGTTTACAAATGTTATGCAATGTTCAAGATATCCTGCCCATTGTGTGTATTATCTTTCTAGGTGCCTCAATGTGAATTTATGTACTGTCTACCATGATTGCACTTACCATTGCACTTAACAAAAAAAATGTAGCAACTTACTTAAAGTGTGCCTTTTTACAGCTCTTGTTCTCTCCCCCTTTATACGGACTGTCTTTATACGGACGTTGTACACCAATGGCCTACACCCGGTGATATATGCCCATAGGTACCCAGGGTAGGACCAAATGGTAAGTCCTGACAGGTCTAGTTACTTTACAGGTACGCCTGCTGCTTCGGCAATCGTTAGAAGCCCTAGGCTGCTCCTTCCCGCTTGTTAAATGTTCCGAATTGTTCCCATCCGGAGGTGTCTCATTTCCAGGAGATCCATGGGAACGTACTGCCCTCCTCCTGTGACATTGCCAGAAGACACGGAGACGACGCATACCTCCCCTCAAGCGTTAGAGCCACAACTTAGCTTCCTCTTAGACATCATAGTGATCGTGCTATAAGCCAAATGTCTTCAGGCTATGATGCAGGGAAGGGAATACAGGATAAAGCCACCCTTTCATTTGCGGGCTTTGCATTACACAATGGTGGGATTACGGAGTAAAGACACACCCATGCTCTCTTTGATGTTCATGGCCAGAACATACAAAGTCAGTCAGCGATGCATGCTTTGTGCAGTTATAGGTTACTTGGTTATACCAAGATAAGGAAACTGTGTGTTGGACACCTTATGTTAGCGGGCAGGAACCTCGAAGAAACCGTTAAATGTTTTGTCTATGTAATGTCTTTATATGTATATTCATGCAGCACTTTGTATTGTATTGGGTACCCAGAGCTTGTTCCTTTTATTATAGCATACGCCGAGGACGGCTTCACTTAAAGTAAGCGGGTATGTAACATCCCAGAGTATGTCACTAAAACTCTGTCACCCAGCTTCATGATGTTAAAGTGTAGATGTGTTGTCACCCTGTGTAACCTGACATTGCATTTATATTGTATGCCATTTCTATGTCTGTATTGAATGTATTTGCTGTAATTCCAAATGTACACCAGCAGGTGGCAGCAATATGTAGACAGAATAAGGCAAGTTAGTATACCTAGACTGGAATATTCTATTCCAGGCTAGCTTCCCCCATCTGAGGAGGAGTGGAATGTTCCCAGATCCTACTTCAGAGGGAGGAAAGAAAGTTCTAGTGCAGTGTTCCAGCCACCCCCTGTTGGGGTAGGCTGTGTGAATAGGAGCTCCCAGAAAACAGGGATCCCAACCAAGGATTCAGGCCTTTGCTGAGGCCCAAAGCAACATTCCCAGCCTGAGTTCCTTACCTCAGCTGGATGACAAAGAAAGCAGCCAACTTCAGAACTACTAGATCTCCAGGAAGAAACCACCATTCCCTGCGAGCAGTCCTGTAAGTACAGATTCCAGAACAAGGAGAAGATAAGTACCTCCATAGCTAGTCAGGCCCAAACAAAGCAGAAGATAGACAGAGCAGAAGACAGATACCTGACAGATCATTACAGGCGTATGTACTAGATGCAGAATATATGAATATAATTCCTGCCACATATTGCCAATACCTGCTGGGACCCAAGACTCATTGCTGTAGCATTGTATGGATCTAAAGCTGCATAATATAACATCAAGTAAAGACAAGTTGGACCCTATGATCTGTGTGCAATTCCATCATTCCTCCATTACTCCTATTTACAACACTCAATTTTGTTGCATGTGAGCCAGGATACAGGAGTCCAGCCGTACTACAGGTAGGAGACACCGTTGACACAATACAGAGACAATATCCCCCTCTGGCATTCCTAACCTAGTACATGAGCTATACCATCTTAAAGGGCCCTTCTACAGTACCTGCGCAAGCTGCAACTGGCGTCACAAACTTAGTTACACCTAAATCTGACCCACTGTATAGCAGCCCCAATGACCCAGTGTCCTGCTCATTGCACATGCCAAAAAGGGCTGTCATTTTCTCACTTCACCACACAACAGCAAATACTTTTTTTGTGCCACTAATACATGCAAAAAAGGGCTTCAGATCATATAAATGCACCGCTGAATGGCAAATATATTTTTCTTTTGCCACTAATACACGACAAAAAGGGCTTTAGAACATATAACTGCACCGCTGAACAACAAATAGGCCCTTATTTTTTCCACTTATACACTCCACAAAAGGCTTTAGAACATATAACTGCACCGCTGAATGGCAAATATATATATTTTTTTCCACTTTTTTACTCCACAAAAGGCTTATAGAACATATAATTGCAACGCTGAATGGCAAATAGGCCCTTATTTATTTCCACTTATAGACTCCACAAAAGGCTTTAGAACATATAACTGCACTGCTGAACTGCAAATATATTTTTCTTTTTTCCACTTATACACTCCAAAAAAGGATTTAGAACATACAACTACACCGCTGAATGTCAAATATATTTTTCTTTTGCCACTAATACACCACAAAAAGGGCTTTAGAACACATAACTGCATCGCAGAACAGAAAATATATTTTTCTTTTGCCACTAATACACTCGAAAAAGGGCTTTAGAACATATAACCACCACTGAACGGCAAATAATTTTTTTTGTGCCACTAATACACGCCAAAAAGGGCTGTAATTTTTGCAATTCACCACTAATAAGCCCTTTTTTTTTACCACTAACAGAAGCCAAAAAATGATTTAGAACAATAAGGGCAAATAAGACAGAAATATTTCCTTGTAATAAACCCTGTTAATGGCTGTATCAAAAAGCACTTGCACCCCAATAAGAACGGTTTGCTGGAATTACAGAGCTGTATAAAGGCAATTTGGATCCCCAGTCAGTGCAGCAAGGTGTAATAGGATTGTTCATATTACCCAGGCTGTAACCTCCCCTACTGAACCTGTTCTACATAAATGCTGTGGAATGATTCATCCCTATCCTTTCCCTACACCTTGAATAATTTTTCCCTGAACTTGTAAATAGTTTTTTTAGCACAATAAAAAAAATTCTAGCACTGCCCTAGCACCTGCTGATGTCTCTCCCTGCACTAAGTACACTGGAATATGGCAGAATCCAAGATGGCTGAGGCTATTTATAGGGCTGCGACATCACCTGGCTGGCTGCTGGTTGGCTGCATGCATGGCATTATGGGTAATCCCGCATTCCCAGAGTTCCTTGCTCCATGTCCTCACACGTGCAGCAGCCACTTTAGGAAAAAATGTGATTCGTTACCACGAAGCGTGAGGAAATTTGGATTCGGTGCGAATCAAATTTTTTTCGGAAATTCGGATTGAATTCCACTTCGTCATCTTTGATTCGCTCATCTATTGGATATTATAAAATGCCTAAGGCACGTTATAGTATAGTCTCTAATGATTGCCTGAGGCTGGCTGAAATACATTATTTGCAAATCCACCAGCCAGTTTGCTGCCTAAGGTCATGTGTTCTCCTTAGGCCTCCTGCACACGAACACCCCATGGCCGTACTGCCGCTCGTAAATTGTGGGCCGCAATGCATGAACACCAACTGTGGGCAGCCACAGCGGATCACGGACTCATTCACTTTAATGGGCACGCGAGGACATCTATCTTTTTGCTGAACGGAAGTACGGGACGAAACCCCACGGAAGCACTCCGTAGTGCTTCAGTGGGTTTTCGTTCCGTGTTTCTGTTTCGCACCATTCCGCATCTCCGGATTTGCGGACCTATTGAAGTGAATGGGTCCGCATCCGTGAAGCGGAATGCCCACGGAACGGTGCCCGTGTATTGCGGATCTGCAAATGCGGTCTGCAATTTGGCAACGGGCAGAACACGTTCGTGTCCAGGAGGCCTTAATCTTCCTTTTCATGCTGTCTTCTGATCTGTAAAAGTGCTTAATCAGAAATGAAAGCATGTATTGGCTAGAATCAATTTTTGGGGAATTTCATAACAAATTTGGTTAGTTTAGTCTTGATTTGATCATCTCTAATCGATAGATAGATAGATAGATAGATAGATAGATAGATTGATAGATATAGTAACTGTAGATAGATCCTGACTCTTGCCACAATTACTTTATTCTTTATTTTAGAATGCACAGTTTACTCAATAAATGCATTCACAACTAATACTACATACTAAAAACTACTATAAACCTGGCTAATAGGCTTTTTTTTAAATTTTCCCTTATTATGTGCTCTTTTCCTGATAAACATGAACGCTTTTTAGTTCTAAATACAGCAATTTAATTACTGCCATTAAAAAATAAGCATGTTTGAAAATGTATTTCAAGCTGCAGCTTAATAACTTAGATTTATGTCACCTTCACTGGAAGCCTTCAATGTGATTGGGTTTAATGTCACTAGTTACTGTAATCAGATCAATAACCAGAACCTCACACACTACATAGCATAATACACAACTGTTTAGGTACTACTTGTAAAGATACTGAAAAATTTAGAACTCACATCCGGGCCATTTCCCCCTTCCTGACAAAGCCTAATTTTGCAAACCTGACATGTGTCACGTTATGTGGTAATAACTTTGGAACGCTTTTACTTATCCAAGTCATTTTGTTTTCTTGTGACACATTGTACTTCATGACAGTGGTAAATTTGAGTCGATATATTTCACCTTTATTTATAAAATAATCCAACATTTACCAAAAATTTTGAAAAATTCGCAATTTTCTAAATTTCTATTTCTCTGCTTTTAAAACAGAAAGTGATACCTAAAAAATAGTTATTAATTAACATTCCCCATAAGTCGGCATCATTTTGGAAATGTAATTTTATTTTTTTAGGACGCTAGAAGGCTTAGAATTGTAAAAGCAATTCTTAAAATTTTAAGAAAATTTCAAAAAACCCACTTCTTAACCTCTTAAGGACACATGATGTACCGGTACGTCATGATGTCCTGGTACTTAAGGACACATGACGTACCGGTACGTCATGTATGGTTCCGATCACCGCCGCGCGGTGATCGGAACCCGGTGCCTGCTCAAATCATTGAGCAGGCACCTGGGGCAAATGCGCCGGGGGGTCCTGTGACCCCCCCATGTCGGCGATCGCAGAAAACCGGAGGTCAATTCAGACCTGCGGTTTTCTGCGTTTCCGGGTTATTCGGGTCTCTGAAGACCCGATAACCCGGAACAGGATGGTGATGGTGGTGTGATTTCACCCCACCAATCACCATCCAGCGATCCTGAGTGGTGATGGTGACATCACCACTCAGGATCGCTTCTGATTGGTTTGTGGGCTGTCCGGCACAGATTCAAAAGAGGCAGGCACTCCTCTCCTCCTCCTTTTGTGTTCCGGAGCCGAGGAGAGAGGAGCTGCCTGCACGTGTGTCCGCCATCGCTGCCAGCACCCCGATCTGTGCCCCCAGGACCCGATCTGTGCCCCTAGCACCCCATCAGGTACATAGGGACAGCATAGGGAAAGTTTGAATTAGGCAGGGAAAAAAAAGGGAAAGTTAGTTTGTGAAGTTTTCATTGCATCACCCTAGTTAGGGTGTCTGGGGTCCACAGCACAGCTGTGTGACCCTAGACCCCCCAGGGGTGCTGCCGCTTTGTACGCCCAACAGTTCGTCGCTCAACACCCGGGCTCCTTTTTGGCCAGGCCCGGTGGCTGGACGCCGGTCAGTGCAGCCGAAATGAGGACATTTTGGGGCCTCGTGCTGCATATGGTCCTGGTCAAGAAACCCAGTGTCAGGCTGTACTGGAGTGGGGATGTCCTATACCAGACCCCACTTTACAGTACGACCATGACACGCTCCCGGTTTGAGGCCATCCGGAAATGTCTGCATTATTCCAATAATGCAGCATGTCCCCCCCGAGGTGATCCTGCCCATGACCATCTGTATAAGATACGGCCGGTCATCGATCACTTTAGGGTCAAATTCATGGAGGCCTATGTACCTGGAAGGGATGTCGCGGTTGATGAGTCTCTCATTGCGTTCAAGGGGAGACTCATTTTCCGCCAGTATGTGCCCTCCAAGCGGGCGAGGTATGGCATGAAGCTATGCAAAATCTGTGAGAGTACCTCAGGGTACACTTACAAATTTCGTATATACGAGGGGCGAGATTCCCGGATTAAACCCCCAGAATGTCCCCCCACTCTGGGTGTTACCGGGAAACTTGTGTGGGACCTTATGCACCCACTGCTGGATAAGGGTTACCACCTGTACGTGGATAACTTTTATACCAGTATCCCCTTGTTCCAGTCCCTTGCCGCCAGATCCACGTTCGCTTGTGGGACCGTGCGGAAAAATCAACGCGGCCTCCCTGCCCTCCCCCTCCAGGTACCTATCCCCAGGGGTGAGACCCGTGCCCTTTTTACTGGAAACCTGTTGCTGGTCAGGTATAAGGACAAGAGGGATGTCCTTATGCTGTCCACAATTCATGGTAACGGCATCACCCCTATCCCTGTGCGAGGTACCGCGGCAACGGTCCTCCAGCCCGATTGTATCGTCGCCTACAATCGGTATATGGGAGGAGTTGATCTCTCTGATCAAGTCCTCAAGCCATATAACGCCATGCGCAAAACTCAGGCATGGTACAAAAAAGTTGCGGTCTACTTGGTACAGGTTGCCATGTACAACTCTTTTGTACTAGGGACATTCCTCCAGTTCTATGAGGCAGTCCTCATGGCCCTGATCTTTTCGGACCGGGAAAGAGCAGGCCGGAGTACCTCGGGAACTGTAGACGCCCGGATCGTCCCTGGCCAACACTTTCCAGGTGTGGTCCCCCATACTGGAAAGAAGGGACGAACCCAAAAAAGGTGCAGAGTGTGTCACAGGAGGGGGATACGGAAGGACACCACTACTCAATGTGACACGTGCCCCGATCATCCGGGCCTCTGCATTATTGGTTGCTTCAGGGAGTATCACACTTCCATGGAGTACTAAATTTATATCCCAATTTAGCACTGACATCGGAAAAAAAAACTGGTTCTCAGACTAAAAACTAAAATAATTTATTAAAAGTAGACATATTAGGTATTGCCGCGTCGGTAATAATCTCCTCTATAAAAATACCCCATGACCTAACCCCTCAGATTAACACGGTCAAGGAAAGAAAATAAAAAAAGGTGCAAAAAAAGATTTTTTTGTCACCTTACAAAACAAAAAGTTTAATAGCAAGTGATCAAAACGTCATATAGCCCCCAAAATAGTGCCAATAAAACCGTCCGCTCGTCCCGCAAAAAATGAGCCCCCACATAAGATAATCGGATAAAAAAAATAAAAAATGACACTTAGACTTTAGATACAAATTTTTCTTTTGTATCAAAAAGGATAATATAGTCTAAAACCTAAATAAATGTAAAAAAAAGTAGACATGTTAGGTATCGCCGCGTCCGTAAGAATCTCCTCTATAAAAATACCCCATGACCCAACCCCCCAGATTAACACGGTCAAAAAAAGAAAAAAAAAGTGCAAAAAAAGAATTTTTTGTCACCAAACATAACAAAATTTTTTATAGCAAGCGATCAAAAAGTCATATAGCCCCCAAAATAGACCCAATAAAACCGTCCGCTCATCCCGCAAAAAATGAGCCCCAACATAAGATAATCGGATAAAAAATAAATAAAAAAATGACACCTAGACTTTAGAGATACAAAAAATTTATTTTTGTATCAAAAAGGATAATATAGTCAAAAACCTAAATAATTGTAAAAAAAAAGTAGACTTATTAGGTATCGCCACGTCCGTAAGAATCTCCTCTATAAAAATACAACCAAACAAAAGTTAATATTTATTACCCTGATACTGCAGTTCACAGAAATGCCACATTTGTGGTCGTAAACTGCTGTATCAGTAAAAGGGAGGGACCGACATGGTTTCTGGAAGGCCGATTTTGATGGCCTTTTTTATTGACACCATGTTCCTTTTGAAGCCCCCCTGATGCCCCCCTAGAGTAAAAACTCCCTAAAAGTGACCCCATCTAAGAAACTACACCCCTCAAGGTATTCAAAACTGATTATACAAACTTTATTAACCCTTTAGATGTTCCTCAACAGTTAATGGCAAATGGAGATGAAATTTCAGAATTTCAATTTTTGGTAACCTTGCCTCAAAAAATGGAATATAGAGCAACCAAAAATCGTATGTACCCTAAAAATAGTCCCCCAAAAAATGACACCTTATCCCGTAGTTTCCAAAATGGGGTCACTTTTAGGGAGTTTCTACTCCAGGGGTGCATCAGGGGGGTTGAAACAGGACACGGTGTAAATAAACCGGTCCATAAAAATCAGCCCTCCAAAAACCAAACGGCGCACCTTTCACTCTACGCCCCGCTGTGTGGCCGTACAGTAAGTTACGGCCACATATTGGGTGTTTCTGTAAATGGCAGAGTAAGGGCAATAAAGATACAGTCTTGTTTGGCTGTTAACCCTTGCTTTGTTAGTGGAAAAAATTGGTTAAAATGGAAAATAAGGCAAAAAAATGAAATTTTCTAATTTCATCCCCATTTGCCAATAACTCTTGTGCAACACCTAAAGGGTTAACAACGTATGGAAAATCAGTTTTGAATACCTTGAGGGGTGTAGTTTCTTAGATGGGGTCATTTTTGGGTGGTTTCTATTATGTAAGCCTCGCAAAGTGACTTCAGACCTGAACTGGTCCCTAAAAATTGAGTTTTTGTAAATTTCTAAAAATTTCAAGATTTGCTTCTAAACTTCTAAGCCTTATAACATCCCCAAAAAATAAAATATCATTCCCAAAATAATTCAAACATGAAGTAGACATATGGGGAATGTAAAGTCATCACAATTTTTGGGGTTATTACTATGTATTACAGAAGTAGAGAAACTGAAACTTTGAAATTTGCTAATTTTTCAAATTTTTGGGTAAATTAGGTATTATTTTGTGCAAAAAAAATAATTTTTTTGACTTCATTTTACCAGTGTCATGAAGTACAATATGTGACGAAAAAACAATCTCAGAACGGCCTGCATAAGTCAAAGCGTTTTAAAGTTATCAGCACTTAAAGTGACAGTGGTCAGATTTGCAAAAAATGGCCTGGTCCTTAAGGTGAAATAAGGCTGTGTCTCTATGGGTTGAGGCCTCATGCACACGACCGTTGTTGTGTTCCGTTCCGCAAAATGGGGTTCCGTTGTTCCGTGATCCGTTTCCATTTTTGTTTCCATGTGTCTTCCTTTATTTTTAGAGTATCACCAGACATGAAGGAAAGTTAAAAAAAATCTAAGAAAGGTTTGCCATGCAAATGATAGGAAAAAAACGGACGCGCGGACGTGGATGACAATCTTGTGTGCATCCGTGTTTTTTAGCGGTCCCATTGACTTGAATGGGTCCGCAAACCGTTTTCTGTGAAAATAATAGGACAGGTTATATTTTTTTGACGGACTGGAACCACGGATCATGGACGCGGATGACAAACGGTGCATTAGCCGAGTTTTCAACGGACCCATTGAAAGTCAATGGGTCCGCAGAAAATCACGAAAAATGGCACAACGGACACGGAATAAACAACGGTCGTGTGCATGAAGCCTAATGATCAGTTCAGGTCTGAAGTCACTTTGTGGGGCTTACATAGCGGAAACCCCCCATAAATGACCCCATTGTAGAAACTACACCCCTCAAGTTACTCAAAACTGATTTTACATTTTTTGTTAACCCTTTAGGTGTTCCAGAGAATTAAAGGAAAACTTTTTGGGCAGATTTTCCATTTTAATAATTTTTTTTCTATAACACATCGAGGGTTAACAGCCAAACAAAACTCAATATTTATTACCTTGATTCTGCAGTTTACAGAAACACCCCAACATGTTGTCGTAAACTGATGTAAGGGAACATGGCAGGGCGCAGAAGAAAAGGAGCTCTGTATGGTTTTTGGAAGGCAGATTTACCTGAACTGGTTTTTAGATGCTATGTCCCATTTGAAGCCCCCCTGACGCACCCTTAGGCCTCTTTCAGACGGGCGTTGTGGGAAAAGGTGCGGGAACATGCACGATTTTTCCGCGCGAGTGCAAAACATTGCAATGCGTTTACACACGCGTGAGAAAAATCGCTTGGGATCGGTGTTCTGTAGATTGTATTATTTTCCCTTATAACATGGTTATAAGGGAAAATAATAGCATTCTGAATACAGAATGCATAGTAAAATAGCACTGGAGGGGTTAAAAAAAAATTACGCGGCCTCCCTGCCCTCCCCCTCCAGGTACCTATCCCCAGGGTCCTGTTCCTGCACACAGCTGCGCGATCAAGTGGATTAAGGTGAGTTAAATTTTTTTATTTTTTTTTTACCCCTCCAGCGCTATTTTACTATGCATTCTGTATTCAGAATGCCATTATTTTCCATTATAACCATGTTATAAGGGAAAATAATAATGATTGGGTCTCCATCCCGATTGTCTCCTAGCGTGAAAATCGCACCGCGTCTGCACTTGCTTGCGGATGCTTGCGATTTTCACGCAACCCCATTCATTACTATGGGGCCTGCGTTACATGAAAAACGCACAAAGAGCATGCTGCGATTTTCACGCAACGCACAAGTGATGTGTGAAAATCACCGCTCATGTGAACAGCCCCATAGAAATGAATGGGTCGGGATTTAGTGCGGGTGCAATGCGTTCAACTCACGCATTGCATCCGGGCGGAATACTCGCCCGTGTGAAAGGGGCCTTACAGTTGAAACTCCAAAAAAGTGACCCCATTTTGGAAACCAGGGGATAAGGTGCCAGTTTTATTGGTACTATTTTGGGGTACATGTAATTTTTAATTGCTCCATATATTTTTTTTTGTGAGGCAAGGTAATCAAAAAATAGCTTTTTTGGCACAGTTTTATTTTTTTACAACAGTCATCTGACAGGATAGATCATGTGCTATTTTTATAGACCAAGTAGTTATGGACGCAATGATATCAAATATGTCTGCTTTCTTAGTTTGTTTGACATAATAAAGCATTTTTTTTTATTATGTTTTTGTGTCTCTTTGCAGAAAGAGTTTACGTTTTTATTGATACAATTTTTGGGTACATATGATTTTTTGATCATTCATTACTTCACTTTATGTGGAGTAGGTGACCAAAAAATTGGTTGTTTTAGCAGTTTTGTTTATTTATTTTTACAGCGTTCACTTGAGGGGTTAGGTCATGTGACATTTTTATAGAGCAGCTCGTTACGGACGTAGCAATGCCTAATATGTATACTTTTTCTTATTTATTTTTTACACAATAATAGCATTTTTGAAACCAAAAAAATTATGTTTTAGTGTCTCCATAGTCTGAGAGCCATATTTTTATTTTTTTTTAAATGATTTTCTTAGTTAGGGTCTAATTTTTAGCAGGATGAGGTGACGGTTTGATTTCTACTATTTTGGGGGGCATACGCATTTTTAATAGCTTGGTGTTGCACTTCATGTGTGTCATGCCCTGCCCTGTGCGTGTTCTGAGGAGATCTGTCAGAATTGCTGCACGTGACTCGATCTGACAGTTTGTTTTGTTGTGGGTTTGAGCTGAAATCCACCTCTTCCCAGCTGTTGTTCTTTAGGTAATTGGTGAAGCTATTTCTTCCTCTCTCTCCCTATAGTCTTTGCGGGTTATAGTTCTGCCTTGTGTGAGCTCTAGTAGTTTGGTGGATCGTCTGCTCCAACACATCTCAAGATAAGTCCTTTTCCCTTTTTCCTTCTGTGTCTGTATTGACTAGGCCTCTAGGGTGACGCTAGCTCCCTCGGTTGTAAAAGGAGCTGGGTGTCTCTTTCCCTCTTCCCTACAGCTGAGGGTTTGGTTCAGTGTGTTATAGTCCTAGGTACGTGGGCATGTGCATATCTACCATCCATATACAGTCAGGTCCATAAATATTGGCACATCGACACAATTCTAACAATTTTGGCTCTATACACCACCACAATGGATTTGAAAAGAAACGAACAAGATGCGCTTTAACTGCAGACTGTCAGCTTTAATTTGAGGATATTTACATCCAAATCAGGTGAACGGTGAAGGAATTACAAAAGTTTGCACATGTGCCTCCCACTTGTTAAGGGACCAAAAGTAATGGGACAATTGGCTTCTCAGTGTCACGGCCGTATGTGAGCAACAATAGTATACACAGTAAAAGAGCTACTGACCGGACCCAAACTAGGGAGGATAAAGGGTGACCCCTGTCAGACCCTCAAAGCTCTCCCTATGCTGCTAAAGCACATGCCCGGATCCAAATGGCGGAACGAGGCATGCCCACGTGCCTAATACTGATGACCACTGTAACCCCTACAATAGTGGAAGGGGCACGGCCACCGGTGCCCTACTCAGTATATGGAGGGAACCGTGGCCACCTCAGATCCAGTCAGAAAATAATCAGGTACACAACAATGTCTGTACACTTAGCTGAAGGTGTTGCAGCCGCAGAGAAGACGGATCCAAGGACAGCTGGCAATATCCGGAGTGCTTGCTGCAGCAGAACACAGGTCCAGTGAACTGATAGCTACAAGTGAAGATACTAAAGCAAGAGCTACAACTGAAATGAGAACTATAATCCACGCCCTACAATAGGAGGAGGGGTGATATAAAGAGAGGGAAATCAAACGCATGAGGAACAGCTGGGAGGAAGGAAACCAAAAGTAAACAGAGCAGTGAGAACTCCTCCCAGCTCTAGTAGTGACATCATCACAGGGGTGGAGAAACAGAGCTGTGAGAACGTCCCAAAGCTCTGGTAGTGACAGTACCCCCCCTCTACGGGTGGACTCCGGACACCCAGGACCCACCTTCTCAGGATGAGCCCTATGAAATGCCCTGATGAGGCGAGTGGCTTTAATGTCCGACACCGGAACCCACATCCTCTCCTCAGGACCATAACCCTTCCAATGAACGAGGTACTGAAGAGAACCGCGGACATTGCGAGAGTCCACAATTCTGGAAACCTCAAACTCCAGATTGCCATCAACCAAAATCGGAGGAGGAGGCAAAGAGGAGGGTACCGTGGGCTGGACATATGGTTTTAAGAGAGATCTGTGAAATACATTATGTATCTTCCAAACCCGTGGAAGATCAAGACGGAAGGCAACAGGATTCATGACTAGATTTTATAAGGCCCAATAAACTTGGGACCCAATTTCCAGGAGGGAACCTTCAGTTTAATATTTCTTGTAGACAACCACACCAGATCACCCACATTCAGGTCCGGACCAGGCACACGTCTCTTATCAGCCACACGCCTATACCTCTCACTCATCTTTTTAAGATTACTCTGAATCTTTTGCCAAATGGTAGACAAAGACGAGGAAAATCTCTCCTCCTCAGGTAAACCAGAAAGAGCCCCTCCCGAGAATGTCCCAAACTGCGGATGGAATCCATATGCACCAAAGAATGGTGACTTATCAGAAGATTCCTGACGACGGTTGTTCAGAGCAAACTCAGCAAGAGGGAGAAATGAACACCAATCCTCCTGGTTCTCTGCCACAAAACAGCGCAAATATGTCTCCAGATTCTGATTGAGGCGCTCAGTCTGACCATTCGACTGCGGGTGAAAAGCAGAAGAGAAGGACAGCCGAACCTCCAAGCGAGAACAGAAAGACTTCCAGAACCTGGACACAAACTGCGTGCCTCTATCGGAAACAATATCAGAGGGAATGCCGTGCAATTTAACAATATGGTCGACAAAAGCTTGCGCCAACGTTTTAGCATTGGGTAAACCAGGGAAAGGTACGAAATGAGCCATCTTGCTAAAACGGTCCACCACCACCAGGATCACCGACTTCCCCGAGGAATGAGGAAGATCCGTGATAAAGTCCATGGACAGGTGTGTCCAAGGACGGGAAGGTATGGGTAACGGGAGAAGGGAACCTGAAGGCCGTGAACGAGGGACCTTAGCGCGAGCGCACGTCTCACAAGCAGCCACAAAACCCTCCACCGACTTACAAAGAGCCGGCCACCAAAATCTCCGAGCAATGAGATCTACCGTGGCTCTACTCCCGGGGTGACCAGCAAGAACCGTATCATGATGCTCCTTAAAGAGTTTGTGACGTAGCTCAGGAGGCACGAACAACTTCCCAGAAGGACAACGGGCAGGTGCCTCAGTCTGGGCAGCCTGGACCTCGGCCTCCAAATCGGAATATAGAGCAGAAACAACTACCCCCTCCGCCAAAATGGGACCCGGGTCCTCAGAGTTTCCTCCTCCTGGAAAACAGCGAGAGAGAGCATCAGCCTTCACATTTTTTATCCCAGGTCGGAATGTAACAACAAAATTGAATCTGGAGAAGAACAGAGACCATCTGGCCTGTCTCGGATTCATACGCCTGGCCGACTCCAAGTATGCCAGATTCTTATGGTCGGTAAAAACGGTGATAGGGTGCCTGGCCCCCTCCAACCAATGGCGCCATTCCTCGAAAGCCAACTTGATGGCCAACAACTCCCTATCTCCCACATCATAGTTTCTCTCTGCCGGGGAGAGTTTTTTAGAGAAAAAGGCACAGGGTCGCCATTTGGCAGGAGAAGGGCCCTGGGACAAAACCACACCCACACCCACCTCGGAAGCATCCACCTCAACAATAAAAGGTAAGGAAACATCGGGATGCACCAAGACGGGAGCAGACGCAAAACTCTCTTTAATCTTAGAAAAGGCTGCAAGCGCCTCCTCCGACCAAGAGGAAAAATCCGCCCCCTTTTTTGTCATGTCAGTAAGGGGTTTGACAACAGAGGAATAATTCAAAATGAACTTTCTGTAATAGTTCGCAAAACCCAGAAAGCGCATCAATGCCTTCTGATACTCGGGAAGCTCCCATTCAAGTACAGCACGGACCTTCTCCGGATCCATGCGAAAACCAGAAGCAGAGAGGAGAAAACCCAGAAATTGAATCTCCGATACCATAAAAAGACATTTCTCCAGCTTGGCGTACAATTTATTTTCCCGCAGAATCTGCAGAACCTGAAAAAGATGATCCTGATGGGTCTGAACATCAGGGGAAAAAATCAAAATATCATCAAGATACACCAATACAAATTTCCCCATTAAATGGTAGAAAATACTATTAACAAAATGCTGAAAGACGGCCGGAGCATTCATCAGGCCGAAAGGCATAACGAGATTCTCGAAATGCCCGTTAGGGGTATTAAAGGCCGTTTTCCATTCATCCCCCTCTCTGACCCTGACCAGTTTGTACGCGCCTCTCAAATCCAATTTAGAAAACACCTTGGCCCCAACAATTTGGTTGGAGAGGTCCGGGATCAGAGGAAGGGGATAGGGATCGCGAATCGTGATACGGTTCAGCTCCCTAAAATCTAGGCAAAGTCTCAGAGAGCCATCTTTTTTTTTAACAAAAAAAAAACCCGCGGCCACAGGTGACTTTGAGGGACGAATATGCCCCTTCTCGAGACTCTCGGAGATATAAGTTCGCATTGCGATTCTTTCCGGTTGTGAGAGATTGTAGAGGCGTGCTTTTGGCAGCTTGGCGCCGGGAATGAGGTTAATGGGACAGTCAAACTCCCGGTGAGGAGGTAGCTCCTGAACACCGCTCTCGGAAAACACATCCGAGAAATCAGAGAGAAATGATGGCACAGTTTTAGTAGACACCTCTGCAAAAGTCGCTGTGAGACAATTCTCTCTACAAAAGTCACTCCACTCATTTATTTGCCTTCCTTGCCAATCAATAGTGGGGTTATGTCTAGTGAGCCAGGGTAACCCCAAAACTAGAGGAGAAGGCAATCCGTTAAGGACAAAACAAGATATATCCTCCACATGAGTGTCACCTACAGCTAGCCGGATATTGTGAACAATGCCCTTCAGAGATCTCTGTGAGAGTGGAGCAGAGTCAATAGCAAAAACAGGTATATCCTTTTCTAATGTGCAAACCTGAAAACCATGCATGGCTACAAATTGAGTGTCAATAAGATTGACGGCCGCCCCACTATCGACAAAAATCTCACAAGAAATGACTTTGCTCTCTAGCGCCACCCTGGCAGACAGGAGAAAACGGGAACTGCAGGTCAGAGGAAAAGCATCAATTCCTACATCAACTTTGCCCAAAGTAGCAGATGAAGCAGAATTTGATGATTTACCTTTTGAGGTTTTTCTCTTATTATCGCTCTTAGTACAGTTCAAGAATCTCCTAGACGGACAAACATTTGCCAAATGACCTATGCCCCCACAACAAAAACACACCATACACTGAGGACTAAATCCTCTTTTATCAGGGGCAAGTCGACCTAGCTGCATGGGCTCCTCCTCAGAGGGGAGCGAGACAGGATGAGGCCCCTGCACACTGAATGAGTCCGCACCAGTGCCCCTAGACTGACAATGGCTGGACAGAGAGGTCTCATTTCTTTCTCTTAGACGCCTGTCAAGGCGTACCGCCAATGAAATGGCAGACTCTAAGGAAGTTGGTCTCTCATGGAAAGCAAACGCATCTTTCAATCTCTCTGAGAGACCATGACAGAACTGACTCCGGGGTGCAGCATCATTCCAACCCGAATCAGCTGCCCATCTCCGAAATTCAGAACAATAAAGCTCCGCAGACAGTTTGTTCTGGCATAAAACACGTAAGTTAGATTTGGCCAGAGCAACACGATCCGGGTCATCATAAATCTGCCCCAGGGCCACAAAAAATCTTTCCACGGATCGAAGGGAGGGATCCCCTGATGGCAGCGAAAAAGCCCAAGTCTGAGCATTACCCCTGAGCAGGGAGATGACAATCCTCACCCTCTGCTCCTCCTTACCAGAGGAGTGGGGACACAAGCAAAAATGGAGTTTGCATGCCTCTCTGAAGCAAACAAAATTCTCACTGCCCCCGGAGAACGTTTCCGGAAGTGAGACCTTTGGCTCGCAACAGACTCCATGAGCCGGAGCAGAGCCCAATGCTTGAAGCTGAGTCATAGATTGACGGAGATCTGCTACTTCCAAAGAAAGACCCTGCATGCGGTCAACCAGGCCAGAAAGCGGATCCATGTCAAAAAAGGACGGTTTTGGTGGATTATAATGTCACGGCTGTATGTGAGCAACAATAGTATACACAGTAAAAGAGCTACTGACCGGACCCAAACTAGGGAGGATAAAGGGTGACCCCTGTCAGACCCTCAAAGCTCTCCCTATGCTGCTAAAGCACATGCCCGGATCCAAATGGCGGAACGAGGCATGCCCACGTGCCTAATACTGATGACCACTGTAACCCCTACAATAGTGGAAGGGGCACGGCCACCGGTGCCCTACTCAGTATATGGAGGGAACCGTGGCCACCTCAGATCCAGTCAGAAAATAATCAGGTACACAACAATGTCTGTACACTTAGCTGAAGGTGTTGCAGCCGCAGAGAAGACGGATCCAAGGACAGCTGGCAATATCCGGAGTGCTTGCTGCAGCAGAACACAGGTCCAGTGAACTGATAGCTACAAGTGAAGATACTAAAGCAAGAGCTACAACTGAAATGAGAACTATAATCCACGCCCTACAATAGGAGGAGGGGTGATATAAAGAGAGGGAAATCAAACGCATGAGGAACAGCTGGGAGGAAGGAAACCAAAAGTAAACAGAGCAGTGAGAACTCCTCCCAGCTCTAGTAGTGACATCATCACAGGGGTGGAGAAACAGAGCTGTGAGAACGTCCCAAAGCTCTGGTAGTGACACTCAGCTGTTCCATGACCAGGTGTGTGTTATTCCCTTATTATACCAATTACAATGAGCAGATAAAAGGTCCAGAGTTCATTTCAAGTGTGCTATTTGCATTTGGAATCTGTTGCTGTCAACTCTCAAGATGAGATCCAAAGAGCTGTCACTATCAGTGAAGCAAGCCATTATTAGGCTGAAAAAACAAAACAAACCCATCAGAAAGATAGCAAAAACATTAGGCGTGGCCAAAACAACTGTTTGGAACATTCTTAAAGAGAAGCAACGCATTGGTGAGCTCAGCAAAACCAAAAGACCCAGAAAACAACTGTGGTGGATGACCGAAGAATTCTTTCCCTGGTGAAGAAAACACCCTTCACAACAGTTGGCCAGAACAAGAACACTCTCCAGGAGGTAGGTGTATGTGTGTCAAAGTCAACAATCAAGAGAAGACTTCACCAGAGTGAATACAGAGGGTTCGCCACAAGATGTAAACCATTGGTGAGCCTCAAAAACAGGAAGGCCAGATTAGAGTTTGCCAAACGACATGTAAAAAAGCCTTCACAGTTCTGGAACAACATCCTATGGACAGATGAGACCAAGATCAACTTGTACCAGAGTGATGGGAAGAGAAGAGTATGGAGGAAAGGAATTGCTCATGATCCTAAGCATACCACCTCATCAGTGAAGCATGGTGGTGGTAGTGTCATGGCGTGGGCATGTATGGCTGCCAATGGAACTGGTTCTCTTGTATTTATTGATGATGTGACTGCTGACAAAAGCAGCAGGATGAATTCTGAAGTGTTTCGGGCAATATTATCTGCTCATATTCAGCCAAATGCTTCAGAACTCATTGGACGGCGCTTCACAGTGCAGATGGACAATGACCCAAAGCATACTGCAAAAGCAACCAAAGAGTTTTTTGAGGGAAATAAGTGGAATGTTATGCAATGGCCAAGTCAATCACCTGACCTGAATCCGATTGAGCATGCATTTCACTTGCTGAAGACAAAACTGAAGGGAAAATGCCCCAAGAACAAGCAGGAACTGAAGACAGTTGCAGTAGAGGCCTGGCAGAGCATCACCAGGGATGAAACCCAGCGTCTGGTGATGTCTATGTGTTCCAGACTTCAGGCTGTAATTGACTGCAAAGGATTTGCAACCAAGTATTAAAAAGTGAAAGTTTGATTTATGATTATTATTCTGTCCCATTACTTTTGGTTCCTTAACAAGTGGGAGGCACATATGCAAACTGTTGTGATTCCTACACCGGTCACCTGATTTGGATGTAAATACCCTCAAATTAAAGCTGACAGTCTGCAGTTAAAGCACATATTGTTTGTTTTATTTCAAATCCATTGTGGTGGTGTATAGAGCCAAAAATGTTAGAATTGTGTTGATGTCCCAATATTTATGGACCTGACTGTATGCACATGGGCATAGCAGCTTAGGGAAAGTGTTTTAGGAATTGCTAGGAGGTGACCCCTTTGCTCCCTAACATTGGGGCCTAGTCAGTTGTTTTTGTTTGCTTTGTCTTGTTCTGTTTCCTTCCCTACCTATCTTACCTACCGTGACAATGTGCTGTTAGGTAACAAAAAATGTTTTTGCCACTGCTTTTATTTTATTTTGTTTATGGTGTTCATCTGAGGGGTTAGGTAATATGATATGTTTATAGAGCAGGTAATTACGGATGCAGCGATGCATAATATGTCAACTTTTTTATTTATTTCAGTTTAACACAATAATAGCAGTTTTTAAGGAAAAAAAAACATATTTTAGTGTCTGAGATCGAATTTTTTCCAGGATGAGGTGACTGTTTGATTGGTACTATTTTTTGGGGCATGCGTCTTTTTGATTGCTTGGTGTTGCAATTTTTGTGATGTAAGGTGACAAAAAAAATCGCTTTTTTGTGCACTGTTTTTATTTATTTTTATTTTTTTGGTGTTCAACTGAGGTGTTAGGTCATGTGATATTTTTATATAGCTGGTTGTTACGGACTTGGTGATATGTTTACTTTTTTATTTATTTCACTTTAACACAACACGCATTTTTGAAACAAAAAATTATGTTTTAATGTCATCATGTTCTGAGAGCTATAGTTTTCTTTTTGTTTTTTTTGTGATTTTCTTATGTAGGGGCTCATGTGACGGTTTTATTTGTACCATTTTGTGGGACATACGCATTTTTGATCACTTGGAGTTGCACTTTTTGTGATGTAAGGTGACAAAAATAGCTTTTTTTGACACAGTTTCATTTTTAATGGTGTCTAACGGAGGGGGTGGATCATGTGATATATTTTTTGAGCCAGTCGTTACGGATGTGGCAATACCAAATATGTCTATTTTACTTTTTTTTTATATTAAAAAAAATTATGTAATTACTTAATTGGGGAATTTTTTTTTACATGTGAAACCTTTTTTTTAACACTTTATTGTTTTATTTTTTTTATTTTTTATTTTACACTTTGCGTCCCCCAGTTTCCCCAGTTGCAGGGGGAATACAGACCCCAGAGAGGCTGTACAGCAGAATACAACGCTGTACAGCCTCAGTGCAGGGCTGATCGAGGTCTGTAGAAGACCCGACAACTCCTGCACTCTCCCGGCCCCGGCAATCGCATAGCGCTTCCTAATCTGTATACACAGGCAGGGACACCTGGGAACTGTCTCTGGGGGGGCCAGAGGTCACTGACAGCGGGCCCCCCACTCGACAGCTGCACGATTAGCATGCAGCTGCCATCTCTGAATGGACGTTCCAGAACGTCCATTTAGAGATAAACATCCACCTATAGGACGTTTATATCCTATGGTCGGATGTGAAGTGGTTAAATGACACTTTTGAGTCCTTAAAGGTCTTTTGAAACCTGACAAAACCCATGCCATCACGGTAAATATTAAAATGTCCTCTGAGTATTTTAGCATCCATTGCCTACATTTTCCATATGATTGCTTAAAAAAACATGCAGAAAATTGTAGCAACCTTTAAACAGTGTGGTGTACCTATGCTAGTACCTGAAGAGCTCTCTGAGGTTTCCAAAAATAAAGCTTTATACGCTTATAAATCTTGAAAGGGAATTAAAAAGATTGCTACACAATTGGAAATCAATTATATCAGTGCTTAGAAGATTGTGAAAAAGTGTAGAGAATTTCAAAGACTTTCCTAGGCTGTGTCAGCAAATTTAACCCCAGTCCAGAACATTATGCAAGATGAGAATAGACAAAGCTCAGATATTATAACAAAACACATATTACGAAACAAAAGGCAACCTCATACCAACTGTAAAGCATCATTGAGGGATTGGGTTATTTTTCCTAGACAACCCTCCATCTGGATATCTAGTATAAATTTTTCATTTCACTAGGAAAAATTGAAGCTCAGCTAAAAAATGGACCTTCCAAAGAACAACAATCCAAGACACAGCAGTAAAAAGAAAAGGAGGGTTATTGAATGGCCAAACCTGAATCTAAATCCTATAAACATGCTGAGAGGATACTGAAAAATGACCAGACATGCAAGAAACTGCTCACACACCTGAAAAATATTCTTCAAGAAAAGTGAAAAACTTCTTTTAATGTCAATTTAAAGATTCATAGACACTTATAATAAATAGAAGTTAGAAGTTACTTATGCCAAAGGTTTAATCTGAGGTATTAGGGCATGAGAAGGAAATGGCAGCTCTGTGAATATTTTGTTTTATATAATGATATAACATCAACTTGTTATTGCTTATATGTTCCGCTACATTACCTTTAATGGCATATATAGTTTGAATGAAGATCAAATATTGGTAAGTCTACATGAAACTTGAAAGTGAACTTTTCCACATTTTTTCATGTTACACTAAATGTAGTTTATTGATACATCACAATGATACATGTTTGTCTAAATTTTTAATAAATAAAAATCTAGAAAGTGTGACGTGCATTTGTATTCGCCACCCCTGAGTCAATACCTTGTAGGATCACCTTCTGCTGCAATTACAGCTGCAAATCTTTTGGGGTATGCACATCTAGATGCTGGAATTTTTGCCCAATCTTCTTTGCAAAACAGCTCAAGCTCAGTCAGATTGAATAGAGAGTGTCTATGAACAGCAGTTTTCAAGTCTTGCCACAGATTCTCAATGGGATTTAGGTATGGACTTTTGGCCATTCAAACACATGAATATGCATTGATCTAAATCACTCCATTGTAGCTCTTGCTGTATGTTTAGGGTTGTTGTACTGCTGGAAGGTGAACCTCCGCTCCAGTCTCAAGTCATTAGCAGCCTCTAACAGGTTTTCCTCCAGAATTGCCCTGTATTTAGCTCCATCCATTTTCCCATCAACGCTGACCAGCTTCCCTATCCCTGCTGAAGAAAAGGATCCCCACAGCATGATGCTGCCACCACCATATTTCACGGTGGGGATGGTGTGTTCAGAGTGATATGCAATGTTAATTTTCTGCAACACATACCATTTTCCATTTAGGCCAAAAAGTTCAACTTTAGTCCTAACTGACCAAAGCACCTAATCCCACATGTTTGCTGTGTCCCCCACATGGATTGTGGCAAACTGCAAATGGGACTACTTATGGCTTGCTTTTAAAAATGGCTTACTTCTTCCCACTTTTCCATGAAGTTCAGATTTGTGAAGTACATGACTAATAGCTGTCCTGTGGACAGATTCTCTCAACTGAGCTGTGGATCTCTGCAGCTCCTCCTGAGTGACCATGGTCCTCTTGGCTGATTCTCTAATTAGTGCTCTCCTTGCCTGGGTTGTCAGTTTAGGTGGACAGCCATGTCTTGGTAGGCTTGCAGTTGTACCATACTCCTTCCATTTTTGGATGATCAATTGAACAGTGCCCCATGAGATGTGCAGAGCTTGGGATATTTTTTTACAACCTAACCCTGATTTACAGTTCTCTACACCTGTCTGGTATGTTCCTTGGTTTTCATTATGCTGTTTGATCACTAATGTTCACTAACATACCTCTGAGGCCATCACTGAAAAGGTGTAGTCCTACTGAGAAAAAGGTTTACTTTATTTACTAATTAAGTGACTTCTAAAGGCAATTGGTCACACTCGATTTTATTTAAGAGTATCAGAGTACATTGAGCTGAGTACATATGCACACCACACTTTTCAGATTATTTATTAAAGATTTAGAAAACTATGTATCATTTTCTTTTCTCCTCATACATACTTGCTACTTTGATAACCAAATAGAGACACAAATAACTATGTGTGGTAGCAATATATACCTCACCAAACCAAAAAGACCATCCTTAAAATACAAATACATACTTTATTACATAATATAAAATTGGACATACAATAAGTTGATACGACAAATTACAACTCGCTACTTTGTGTTGGTCTATCACTTAAAATCCCAATAAAATACATTTAAGTTTGTGGGTGTAACAATGAAAAAATGTAGAAAAGTTCAAGGGGTATCAATACTTTTTCAAGGCACTGTATGTTAAAATTTTACTTACTTTTTCATGTGAATGCAGCAGACTAGCTAGAAACTAGTATTTCTCCTTTATTGTAAATAGCTTAGCAGTACAATCACAAGCTGTAATGAGTTATTTCCCAGTCATTGATGGTGCTTGGCAAGAAAGTTCTTCCACTGCTTTAAGAATTGAAGGAGTAAATTCAACTATAAGCAGTGTTAGAAAATCTACGGTATTCATCCAGCCATGACCAACAGCCTCACCAAACCGTTGAAGCATTGAACAGGATCAATATTTGCTCTTACTTTGTAATATGTTATTTTCTGTGTTGAGGATTTGTAATTCTAGGCTTTGGTTTGGTTAGACTTCTATCATGCTGCTCTTGTCGTGTGATGTTAAGTAATATCTTAAGTCTGGACATTAGGTACAGCTGATATGAAGAGTCAAGTTAAGTACAATGGAAAAGTCAGTTTTCACCTTCTATAACATGACAGGAACAATGATCCTACTTACACTAAACCCGATCACTCCACATAAATACACCACTTATAGTACATTATTTGATGCAAACAAGGCCACAAGAAAAGTTTTGTATACAATTGTTATTTTAATGTAACCCTTTAATGACCAAGGTATGAAAGAAATCTGTCACAATGAAAAACAGCTCTGAACTACTGTGTGGATAGCTGATAAGACACAGATTTTAAATATGTCATTCTTATCTCTAAGCTCCCTTTCCCTCTCCGACAGTAAGAAAATGGCACATGCTTGGTATGCTGATAAGTCATCTAAGAGTCCACTGTAATGTTTGTCAGAACAAAGTCCATGGGATGTGTTACAGTGCAGAGCAGGGACCCTTTTCCAGCTTACTGCACAGGAGGAAATGTGAGTTTGGACATAATAATTGCATTGTTGGAGTCTGCGTCTCTTCAGCTCTCCACACATTATAGTTGATCAGAGCTGTTTTTTTTTATAGTGACTTATTCTCTTTAACCCCTTAAAGCACTCGGCCCTATTTCACCTTAAGGACTTGGCCATTTTTTGCAAATCTGACCAGTGTCACTTTAAGTGCTGATAATTTTAAAACGCTTTGACTTATCCAGGCCATTCTGAGATAGTTTTTTCGTCACATATTGTACTTCATGACACTGGTAAAATGAAGTAAAAAAAAAAATCATTTTTATTTATAAAAAAAAAATTATAATTTACCCAAAATTTGTAAAAAATTGCAAATTTCCAAGTTTTAATTTCTCTACTCCAAATCCAGTACCTCCAAATATAGTTATTACTTTACATTTCCCATATGTCTACTTCATGTTTGGATCATTTTAGGAATGATATTTTATTTTTTGGAAATGTTACAAGGCTTAGAAGTTTAGAAGCAAATCTTGAAATTTTTCAGAAATTTTTAGGGACCAGTTCAGGTCTGAAGTCACTTTGCAAGGCTTACATAATAGAAACCACCCAAAAATGACCCCATTCTATAAACTACACCCCTCAAGGTATTCAAAACTGATTTTACAAACTTTGTTAACCCTTTAGGTGTTCCACAAGAATTAATGGAAAATAGAGATACAATTTCAAAATTTCACTTTTTTGGCAGATTTTCCATTTTAATACTTTTTTTCCAGTTACAAAGCAAGGGTTAACAGCCAAACCAAACTCAATATTTATGGCCCTGATTCTGTAGTTTACAGGAGAACCCCATATGTGGTCGTAAACTTCTGTACGGGCACACGGCAGGGCGCAGAAGGAAAGGAATGCCATACGGTTTTTGGAAGGCAGATTTTGCTGGACTGGTTTTTTTGACACCATGTCCCATTTGAAGCCCCCCTGATGCACCCCTAGAGTATAAACTCTATAAAAGTGACCCCATCTAAGAAACTAAACCCCTCAAGGTATTCAAAACTGATTTTTACAAATGTTGTTAACCCTTTAGGTGTTCCACAAGAGTTATTGGCAATTTTTTGGCAAACTTTCCATTTTAAGCAATTTTTCCCAGTAACAAAGCAAGGGTTAGCTGCCACGGGCACACGGCAGGGCGCAGAAGGAAAGGAATGCCATACGGTTTTTGGAAAGCAGATTTTGCTGGACTGGTTTTTTTGACACCATGTCCCATTTGAAGCCCCCCTGATGCACCCCTAAAGTAGAAACTCCAAAAAAGTGGCCCCATTTTAGAAACTATGGGATAGGGTGGCAGTATTGTTGGTACTAGGTTAGGGTACATACAATTTTTGGTTGCTCTATATTACACTTTTTGTGAGTCAAGATAACAAGAAATAGCTGTTTTGGCACCGTTTTTATTTTTTGTTATTTACAACATTCATCTGACAGGTTAGATCATGTGATATTTTCATAGACCAGTTTGTCACGGATGCGGCGATACCTAATATGTATACTTTTTTTTATTTATGTACGTTTTACACAATGATTTATTTTTTGAAGCAAAAAAAATCATGTTTTAGTGTTTCCATAGTCTGAGAGCCATAATTTTTTCAGTTTTTGGGCGATTACCTTGGGTAGGGTATTATTTTTGCGGGATGAGATGACGGTTTTATTGGCACTATTTTGGGGTGCGTGTGACTTTTTGATCGATTGCTATTACACTTTTTGTGATGTAAGGTGACAAAAAATGGTTTATTTAGCACAGTTTTTATTTTTATTTTTTTTACGGTGTTCATCTGAGGGGTTAGGTCATGTAATATTTTTATAGAGCCGGTCGATACGGATGCGGCGATACCTAATATGTATATATATTTTTTTATTTATGTAAGTTTTACACAATGATTTCATTTTTGAAGCAAAGAAAATCATGTTTTAGTGTTTCCATAGTCTGAGAGCCATAATTTTTTCAGTTTTTGGGCGATTACCTTGGGTAGGGTATGATTTTTGCGGGATGAGATGACGGTTTTATTGGCACTATTTTCGGGTGCGTGTGACTTTTTGATCGCTTGCTATTACACTTTTTGTGATGTAAGGTGCCAAAAAATGGTTTATTTAGCACAGTTTTTATTTTTTATTTTATGTTCATCTGAGGGGTTAGGTCAGGTGATATTTTTATATAGCCGGTCAATACGAACGCGGCGATACCAAATATGTATACTTTTTTTTTATTTATGTAAGTTTTACACAATAACAGCTTTTTTAAAACAAAGAAAATGATGTTTTAGTGTCTCCATATTCTGAGCCATAGTTTTTTTATTTTTTGTGCGATTGTCTCAGGTAGGGGCTAATATTTTGCGGGATGAGGTGACGGTTAGATTGGTACTATTTTGGTGGGCAAACGCCTTTTTGATCGCTTGCTGTTGTACTTTTTGTGATGTAAGGTGACAAAAAAATGGCTTATTTAGCACAGTTTTTATCTTTTATTTTTTTACGGTGTTCATCTGAGGGGTTAGATCATGTGATATGTTTATTGAGCCAGTCGATACGGACGCGTATTTTTTATCAATTTTATTTTTACTTTATTTGGGGAAAATTACATTTTTGTTTATTTTTACTTGAAACTTTAAATTTTTTGGGGGGAAAACTTTATTTTTTTCACTTTATTTTTTTGTCCCACTTTGGGACTTGAACTTTTGGGGGTGTAATCCTTTACAATGCATTCCAATACTTCTGTATTGGAATGCATTGGCTGTATGAGTAATACTGGGTGTATTACTCATACAGCTTCCGGCCTGTGAGATCCAGGGGGCTGGATCTCACAGGCTCTTCACTGGAAGGCAGCGCAATACCTCAGGAAGGCATCATGCTGCCTTCCATGCCATCGGGTCCCCCCTACAGCCCCATGGGGACCCGATGGCACCACTGCCACCGCCGCACCAGGTAGAAGCCGCAAAGCGCAGGTCTGAATTGTGGGCGACATAAACCCATTTTTGGGGTGGGATACACCTCCTTTGCATCCATGAAAGGGATTTCAATGGGTAATATGTCGGTTTATTCTGTCGATGATGTAAACCCATTTTATGGGGTCCAAAACACCTCATATGCACCCGTCACATGGAAATACAATAGTTAGTCTGTCTGCTAATTCTGTGTGTGTCATAAACCCATTTTTTTGGGGGGTAAAATACACCTCATATGCATCCGTGACACGAAATACAATAGTTAGTCTGTCTGCTAATTCTGTGAGTGAGATAAACCCATTTTTTTGGGTGCAATACACCTTCTTTGCACCCATGACACAGAAATAAAATAGTTAATCTGTCTATTCTGTGGGTGACATAAACTCCTTTTGTGGGTTAAAATACAACTCATTTGTACCCATGACACAGAAATACAATTGTTTGTTTGTCTGCCAATTTTCTGGGTGACCATAATAAAAAGAAGAAAACATCAAATACAGGATGTGGTCGTGGTGCTGCTGGTGTTGGTGGACCTCCTGCTGCAGGGAGAAGACGTCGATCCGTGCCAGCTACGTGCCCAAATAAAAAACCTTCCTCTGGTGCATGCAGGTGACAGAATGTTCTGCGTCATTTTGTAGGCCCGAATACCACTGTACGAACAAGTAGAGGCCTGAACAAGTAGAGTAGTACAATGTATGGCTTACAGTGCCTCCAATTCCTTCACATTATCTTCCACCCGGTCCCCTGCTGAAAGTGCAGAGTTGGCACTTAAACCCCTTGTAAATCAGCCAAGCAATCTGAGCTCCAAGTCATGCAGCAGCCACTTATGCTATGTGATGTGGGGGTTCCGTGGGCCATCCACCTAGCACTGTGTAGACCGGCAAGGAGGACAGGGGTGAGGAGTGGGTGGAAGATGTTGTGGTGGAAGATGAGGTCCTAGACCTCATATGGAATCAAGGTCATCCGAGTAATGCGTGCAGTTCAGTGGAAGAGGTGGTGGTCAAGTGGTGCTGGGCACACAGCAAAAGAGGGAGCACGGTGCAAAAGTAAAGCGGCTGGCCAGTACATCTGATAGTACCCACTGCGCTGACTTAGCACACCAAAGTCAGCTCAAAGAGGTTCCCTGGCATGGCAGTTTTTCAGGCAATATGCTGATAACAAGACACGGGTAGTTTGCACGCCTGAAGGGAGGCATAGATATTCTAAACCTGAGCACCACCTGCATGACCAGGCATCTATATGCAGAGCACAAGCTGCGGTGGACTAAACACCTTAAAAACCACTAAAGATCTGAGGCTCCTCCTGCTTCCTCTTCTGCTGCAGTCTCTGCCTCTCCCTATTGAGCAACAGGGCCACCTGTCTCCCCAAAAAGAGGATGCGACAGCACCACCACCAGCAGTGTCACAGAGCATCTCCACACTGTCCCATGGAAACATTCAACTGTCTATCCCCCAAACCCTGGAGAGAAAGAGGAAGTATCCCCTACCCACCTACAAGCCCTGGCCCTGAATGCCAGCATTTCTAAATTCCTAGCATTTGAAATGCTTCCATTCCGTATGGTGAAGATGGATAGTTTTAAAAACTTTATGGCGGTGGCTGTCCCACAGTATGTGGTTCGCAGCCACCACTACTTTTCTAGGTGGGCCATCCCTGCCCTGCAAGAACAAGTTGCAGACAAAATCAGGTGTAATTGCCCACTGGGCAATGTAGTGGTGACTGGGCCTGAAGTGGAAAGCTGTTTGGTCCATGTCCTACCACCACTGAAGATTGCGGGACTTTTCTCATTGCTTCCTGTTGCCTCCTCCTCCTACGCTTCCTCCAATACCGCCTCCTCATCCTCCTCTACCGCCACCTCATCTGGTCAGCGTAACACCTGCTTTACCAACTGCAGCAAAGTCAAGGGGAAACGACAGCAGGCTGTACTTAAACTCATATGTTTGGGGGAAAAACCCACAACACGCAGGAGCTGTGGGCGGGCACGGAAGAACAGACCAATGAGTGGTTGGTGCCGCTGAGCATCAAGTCCGGCCTGGTTGTGTACGACAATGGGCAAAATTTTGTAGCAGCTCTGCGCCTAGCCGGTTTGATGCACATCCCTTGCCTGGTGCATGTGCTGAATTTGGTGGTGCAGAGGTTCCTGAAAAATGACATTGATATGTCAGAGTTGCTGCAGAAAGTGAGGGCCATCTGTGCGCGCTTTTGTCATTCTCACCCTGTTGCTGCTGCACGCCTTTCTGCGTTGCAGGGTAACTTTGCCCTTCCCATTCACAGCCTTATATGCAATGTACCCACAAGATGGAACTCCACCTTGCACTTGCTGGAGAGACTGTGCGAGCAGCAGCAGGCAATAGTGGAATTTCAGCTGCAGCACGCACGTGTGAGTTGCTCTGCGGAACAGCACTATTTCACCGCCAAAGCAAAGAGTGGGCCTCCATTCAGGACGTGTGTGCTGCGTTGCCTTTTCACGTACTCCACCAACATGGCCAGTGTTGACGATGTCGTCATCCGTGTTACTAACCCACTTGTATGTCTCCTTGAAAAAAAAATCTTCAGGCGATGATGGATGAGGTTGTGGCACAGGAGTAACAGGAGGAGCAACAGGAATCATTCCCATGGTTATCAGGCCAGTCGTCCACAGGTGGCTAGGAGGGTGGGTTCCTGCACCAACAACCAGGTACACAACTGTCCAGCCAGGGTACAGTTTTGGATGATGAGGAGGAGAAACCATGTTCACAGCAGGGTGGCCCCAAATCAGCTCACAGGCATCAATGGAACATGGCTGGGATGATACAGGGGACACAGACAATACACCTCCCACCAAGGATAGCTTGTTGTGGCCCCTGGCAGCCTGGCACACATGAGCAAATACACACTGCAGTGCCTGCGCAACGACCGCCGAGTTGACCTCATTGTTACCAGTGCTGAGTACTGGGTGGTCACCCTGCTTGATCCTTACTACAAGGACAATGTGCCCTTCTTACTTCCATCACTGGAGTGTGATCGGAAGATTTGTGAATACAAGCACACGCCTGTAGATGTGCTAGTGTTGGCTTCCCACCTGACAGCACGAGGCAGCGGAGGCGGAGGAAGTTGACATCGCAGCTGGGGCACCATCACCACCTCAGAAGGAGGGTTAGCATTAGTGTTGAGTGCGAATATTTGTATTATGATTTTTTTGACATGTGCACACATATTCTGCTGTCCTTTCATGCTGCAAGTGTATTGTCCAAAAATGTATTTAGCATGGCAGGGGGTGTGATCACAGACAGGTACATCCACCTGTCCACAGCTAACGTGGACAAGCTCACGTTCAATAAAATGAACCAGGCATGAATCCCACAGGACTTGTTGTAGCTGGCCAGCTAAGACCTGTCCTAGGTTGCTTATATAGCTTATATATTTATACTGCTAGACCTACCAATAATCTTAATACAGTTTCTATGTTTGTGTGTTAAAGACAAGAGCAGAGTTATTTACAGTGACTTCAGACATACAGGAGGAGTTTTGGAAAGACAAATCAGAACTGTAAGAAATGTGCTCAGTGTTGAAAAAGAACGCAGGAAGAATAGATGATGCTTCACTTAGGACCCTATTCTATGAAGTAATGTCTATTGTTAACAGTCGTTCACTTACAGTTGATAACATCAATGATCCAACAAGTTTGGACCCTTTAACTCCCAACCATCTACTTCACCTTAAGTCTGATTACATACAGCCACCGCCTGGCAAGTTCACCAAAGAGGATTTATATGCTAAACGGAGATGGCGAAGAGTTCAATATTTATCAGATCAGTTTTGGAATAGATGGAGGAAAGAGTACTTAGCCAATCTTATGCTAAGAAGTTAATGGCAAACACCCAGAAGAAATGTCCAAGTTGGTGACATAGTGTTAGTAAAAGAAGAAGATTTGCCTAGAAGTCAATGGAAATTAGACAAAGTTCTAGAAGTTCAAAAGGATAAAGACAAACTAGTAAGAAGAGAGTTGTTACAAATAGGAGACTCAAAACTTGACAAAAAAGGAAAACGTCTCATTACTCCACTCAAGTTGGAATGTCCTATACAGAAGTTAGTTGTTCTACTTTAAAGTGATAAAAGACACTGGGAAGTTGAGAAACTGATGGAAAATTCCTCAAATTCATGTTCAAGTTCTACCACTAAGAACATAGAATTATAGGTACTTTTGGTGGGAGTGTAGCTGGCCAGCTAAGACCTGTCCTAGGTTGCTAATATAGCTCATATGTTTATACAGCTAGACCTGCCAATAACCTTAATACAGTTCCTATGTTTCTGTGTTAAAGACAAGAACAGAGTTATTTACAGCGACTTCATGTTTGGATGTCAAATAACTGTTATATATATTGTGTTCACAGAAGCAGAAAAGATAATATGCCTAATAAATTAAGATTTATTATATAATGTAAGGTAAGCTCAATGACACAGCAGAAACAACAGAAAGCATAGAGTTAAACTGTTGTTGCTGGGGGGTGGGGGGGGGTGGAGCTAGCGCCTGTGCTGAATTGCTGCATCCGGCTGAAGCTCCTGCTTTCAACCTGCTGTGGGGACGGCATTATTAAGCCAACAGATCGCAAAATGGTCAAATATGGTGGACCTAAGCATGGGGATCCCACCCCGCAAGCTAAAGTATCCCCCGCTGTGTCAGATATGACTAAACTCTTAAAAAAACAACAAGCAGCCGGACCGACCAAAGATCCCAAGATGGCCGCGGCTCTCAACAGCACTGCGTGTTGCCGCACACCAAGCCAATCCGACTGTGAAAATGATTCAGGAGAAGCCGGTGAGTCACAAAACCTCCCGATCTCCCGTCGCTTCATTAAACAAGCCCTGGAAGAGGCTTTACACCCCATATACTCCAAGTTACAGGAGGTGGCCCATGAAGTCCAACAGATAGGCCACAGGGTGCACTCGTTAGAAACCACACAAGCTGCGACCCTAGATCACAGCGCTGCGGTCACGCAATCCCTTTCAATATGTCAAACACATATAAATTAGCTCTATGCATCCCTGGAAGGCCAGGAGAATCGTGGCAGGCGAAACAACCTCCGTTTCAGGGGGATCCCTGAATCGGTCACAGCCACTGACATCCCAGCCGCTATCATGAAGATAGTAGCTTCCCTATTGGGGGATTTTGATCCTTCCATGCTAATAATTGAAAGGGCACACCGAGCACTACGCCCACGTCCTAAAGAAAACAATCCTCCAAGGGACATTATCAGCCATTTCCTGAATTTTCAGGATAAAGAAGCAATTCTAAAAGTGGCCAGAGCTGCACCATCCATCCTCCTGGACGAGGTCCCTATTCAGATATACCAGGATCTATCTCCATCCACCTTACAAAAACGCAGATTTTTAAGGCCTCTCACATCTATCCTTAAAGAGAAACAGATTCCCTACAGATGGTCCTTCCCATTTGGACTTTCATTTATTGTCTCAGGAAAAAGGATTACCATCTCTTCCTTTTCGGATCTTCCAGAGGCTTACAACGCGCTGGACACTTCTCCGTTGAATATTCCAGATTGGGATAAAGTTCAAGATATCTCTTCCTTGCCTCCTCTTCCAGTCCTTCAACCTTGGGAACTTTCTACCACTCCGAAAAAGTAAAGGTCCAAGAAGAACAAGGACTCAGCAACTCCTAAGAAACCGCATACCTCTCATGACGGTCCCTGAGTTACCCTCATCTGAACCAGTATTCATCCTCATCAGGACTCTCTAATCTGTCTTGATTCTACCTCTGTCCACCCCCTCTATGTACCGCTACTGGGTATATAATGGGCTATTCTTCCATATCCTTTCTACCTCTCTCCACTTCCCTTTGCATTTATTTCCTTCCTATATGTTCCTTCCCACCTATGTCCATTTACTATCATCTTAATTTCCCCATTGCCCTCCTCTCCAATCCCCCCTTTGTGATCTATTATCTTTTATCTTTTCAACTCCCCACCTTGCTGCAGGCTACATGTGAATTATTATTCACTTTCCCCCTAATAGTCTCTTGTTAATAACCGTACAATCATTCATTATGGTATTAACCTCTCCAATAAGGTTATCTGTTTTATTTTTTATTTTTATTTTTCTTAGTTATATTGTTGGGCTCCTCATAATTGCCACAATACCTACTCTCAGCTTTGTCTTCTGCCTTTACGTAGATAAGTCATGTCAGACTTGAATATAGTATCCTATAATGTAAAGGGTCTAAGGTTTCCCTCTAAACGTTGCCAAATATTCTCCCTTCTATGGAAGGAAAAATGTTCAGTAGTATTCCTTCAAGAAACCCACTACAAACACAACAACTACCCTAACCTTTCCTTTTCTAAATTCCCGACATGGTACCACTGTGGTGCTAATTGTGCAGCCTCTAGGGGAGTCAGCATTGGTTTTCGCAGAGGTATCCCCTTCACATACTTAAATCACATTCAGGACCCAGAGGGTCGCTACATTATCCTGAAAGGCCAAATAGGCCAGACGCTCTATACTTTTGTTAACGCCTATGCTCCCAATGCTGACCAACCTCGATGGATTGCTGAACTCCTCTCTTTAGTGGAGATTCATAGGGAGGGTATCCTTATCTTGGCAGGAGATCTAAATCTAGCCCTTAATCCCCTGATGGATACCTCCTCAAAAAAGTCTGCCCTATCATCTAGGGCGATCTGCGCTACTCTAGCTAGATTATTCAACCTAGGGCTTGTTGATATATGGAGATGCTTGAATCCTAATGTCATTGATTACTCTTTTTTTCCTCAGCTAACAATTCCTACAGCAGAATTGACTATATACTAATGTCGAAGGAGCATCTACAACTCTGTTCCTCAGCACGAATAGGGGCTATGACGCTCTCTGACGACTCACCCATCTTCTGCACCCTCCGCCATCCCTCGGGATCAGGTAAGAAATCCTGCTGGAGGTTCAATGAGTCCATTCTGAATAACGATATACACAAAAACCGTATAACATCTCTCCTGAAAGAATATTTCTCCATCAATCAAACCCCCTCCACCTCCCCTAATGTTTTGTGGGATGCACACAAAGCCTATATAAGAGGCCAATTAATTAGTCTAGGCTCCTATATAAAAAGAGAATCTGAAAAAAAGCTAAACTCCCTCCTTTCTAGGATCAACTCTTTAGAAAAAAAACATAAAATATCCTTACTTCAGCTCCACCTATCTGAGTTAATATCCCTTAAAACTGAATTAAAGAATATGCTCAATGAGCGTTCTGCTAAGTTTTTCTTATCTTCTCAACAAAGAATTTTCACCCATGGTGACAAAGCCACAAAATACCAAATGCAGAGAATCAAACGTAGAAAACTTGCAAACTACATGCAGAGCATTACTGCCCCTTCTGGTTCCACACTGTTTCGAACTGAAGATATAGCAGAACAATTCAAACTCTACTATGAATCCCTCTACAACCTCCCCTCTCCACCCCTCCCAGACCCTCGGTATGACAAAGAGCACAATATATCCGCCTTCCTCAAATCATTGAATCTCCCAACCCTCTCAACAAGACCTGCTTGCTGCTGCTTTTTACCTTGTAAGACCTACTGGAGGCGCTAAAATCTTCCCCAACAGGGAAATGTCCAGGTCCAGATGGCCTGCCTCTGTCTTACTACAGATCCTTTTCAGACATCCTCCTACCTCAACTTCTTCCAGTATGCAACAGAGCCCTCCTCATCACCTCTATTTCAGCTGACATGTCTTGAGCCACAATAACAATCATCCCCAAACCTGGCAAAAACCCATCATTTTGCTCAAATTACCGTCCCATCTCTCTACTAAACACCAACCTTAAATTATTAGCCAAAATGTTAGCTAACAGGCTACAACAGTTTCTCCCCTCTCTAGTTTACCCAGATTAGGTAGGATTTGTAAAAGGGAGAGAGGGGAAAGACAATGTAATGAAAATACTGAATGCTTTATATTTTTCATCCCATAAGGCGGTCCCACTAGTCATGCTTGGCACAGATGCCGAAAAAGCTTTTGACAGAATTGACTGGTCATATATTAACCTTGCATATATTAACCTTGCTGAGTTTAATATCCCGTAAAAATTCTCTAACGCAGTTACGGCTATGTACCACTCTTCTTCGGCATCTGTGTCTGTAACCTAATGTGTTGCTATAGTCGTCCTATGATTGTCTTTACACTGATCAGTCGCTCTGTTTACATAATTGATGTAATGTATCTTTTATTTAATCATTGAATATCCTTAAAACAATAAAAAATTGTTAATAATAAAAAAAACTGTTGTTGTTGGGCAGGAGTCTTGACCAATCACAGCCAGCCTCACTCACAGCAGGAGATTTGAAGGATCACAGCCAGCCTCACACACAGCCTGTTTCGGAAATTCCCCTAGCAGGAGCTGCTAGAATCCTTATACACCAGAGGAGAGGAGCTGAACAGACATTCACTCCACTAAGAGATGTGTTTTATGGAAGCAGAGAAGCAAAAATAGGTATTTAGAACAGTTATATAATGTTCCTATTGTTAATGTAATGATTAGAACTGTATACTGGACCAGTTATATGTGTGTTTACTTACATTTCCACCAACTGCAAACAAATCCAAATTCAAATTCCATATTGCAATCCAAATTGCATACAACCATACCAGATCATACTCGACAAATCTGCAAATAGTTACTGATAACTGCATATTACAAATTGCGACCAAATTCAGCAAGTAGAACTATTAGTTAGACCTCAGATATACCTCTCAGAGAGATCATAAAGCGCTTAAATAACTTAAAGTGAGAGTACAGATACTCAAGAGAGAAATATATCCACCATTTTATGAATGACAAGATTGAACAGTTGAACCACCATCTTATGCATACCTCCATTTTATGAATCTTTTTGCAACACGTGTTTTGTACATGGACTATGTGCTGCAGAGGCGGCAGTGTTATATGGAGAAAAGTTGAAGTTAATAAAGAAGTTTTTTCAAGCATTTGGTGTGCTCTTTAAACCTACTGTTTCCATAGAACGGCGCTAGAGGATTTACAGAGTAATATAAAGTCTGGTTAGACTAAAAGTCAGATATATCAGAATTCTTCTAATGCCACAGCGCAAAAGGCACTTCATAGTGCTGCGCCTGCCACACTTGTCCGTATCTTGGGTTGAGTAGAGAAGTATACCAGCCGCACCCAGCCATTGTTATACTCCAGCGCAGTTTGTTCGTTCTGTTTGTCATTTTCAATGTTTTGGGGCCTCCCCAAATACCAAAAATAAATAAAAAAATGAAAGAAAAAACAAAGAAAAAAAAAGAAAAAAACACACAAAAACAGTGTTGGCTCACGCCATCCACCTTTTCCACCTACAGATGTAGTAGAGTTAACACTCATGATTTATGAGACGTGTTATCTAAACTAAGTGTACATCACCACATCAACTGCCTCCACAACCTCCTACTCTACTTGGACCTCCGCCTCCTGGTTCAAGATTATTATTTAATTTTTTTTCTATTATTTGTTATTTTAAGTCATTTCCCTATCCACATTTGTTTGCAGGGCAATTGTCCTGCTCTTACCCCCATTTTGGTTTATTTTGCAGCCCTCTATCCCTTGCAGACATTTTACAGCACCAAGGTTCGGGTCCCCATTGACTTCTATGGTGTTCGAGGTCAAGTTTGGGTAATCAAACCGAACTTTGGACTGACATTTGGCCGAACACGTTGAACCTGAACAGAACATCCATTTATAACCCTATTTATGAAGTGGTGATGCTCATCCCTATTTATAACCAGACAGCTTCTCTGACCATTTTAAAACTTGGATACAAAGTCGGATTTGGCACTGTCTTGTACCTTGGTACCAAAGCTGACTTTGGATCCAAGTTTTAAAATGGTTTTCAAGTTTAAAAATCGAAGTCCAAAGTTATTCACCAAAGTCCCGCAAGACTTTGGTGATAACGAATTTCCCTCATCTGAGCCCATATATTTGAATGCTGTACGGAGATGAATCTCCTTACAGCATTCAAATGAAGTTTTGAACGAATCAACTTCGGATATTGGACTTACTAGTGATGAGCGGCAAGGGTCATATTCGAATTTGCCATATTTCGCAAAAATTTAGTAGAATATTCGGCGAAGATTTGCAAATTCGAATATTCATTATATTGTACAATTTTTTTACTCGAAAAATCGAGAAGGTAATGATTGCGTAATATGCGAATTTTCGTAATGCTACTTTTTATCACAAATTTTTCATTTGCCGAGTAGAGTTGAGCAGACACCTGGATGTTCGGGTTCGGCCGAACTTCGGAAAAAAGTTCGAGTTCGGGACCCAAACTTGACCCCGAACCCCATTGAAGTCAATGGGGACCCGAACTTTGAGCACTAAAATGGCTGTAAAAATGTAATGGAAAGGGCTAGAGGGCTGCAAATGGCGTCAAAATGTGGTTAAGAGCATGGCAAATGATCTACAAACAAATGTGGATAGGGAAATTACTTAAAATAGCATAAAATAGGTAAAAAATAAAATAAAAAATCTTGATCTAGGAAGACCAGGTCCATATGGAGTAGGAGGTTGAGGAGGCGGTGGATGTGGCAGTGTAGGTGTCACGGCTGAGGATGGGGGAAATCCTCAGCCGTGCGATGCCAGATGCTGTTGGCCTACTCGGCCAGGAGAACAGGATAGGGAGCAGGTCACCTCCTAACAGCGTCCCTACCCTGACCCTAACTCCTAACTGCATGGGCCGACCTTAAAGGTAGGAGGACCCATGCGCAGGAACCTCGGATCCCTAACTTACCCTCCGTCCGGTCCCTGCACTAGGAGTCAGGGTAAGACGACCTACTCCTCCTAGGCACGGAGGAGCAGGAGTCTCACTGGCCAAGCTGTTGGGAAAAAGGGGAACCAAAACAGACTAATGGAAATGGCAGGTGAACTAAGTAGTTCAACCAACCTGCCACAGCCTTGCTGACTGGATCCCTGAGAACACACAGAATCCAGAACCATTAGCTGCACAAACCAAACGCAGGAAGAACCCAACAGAACATCAGATGGACATCTCACACAACATGACATAAAACATAAAGTGACATTTTCTTTATGACCACAGGGGTGGCTCTCACAGGCAGGTAGAAACACAGGAGGCTGCTCCAGCCAGCATGACTGAAGCAACCTACTGAGCCATGCAAAAGTTAGAGGCTTTATAGGCCAAGTAGCCACACCCACAGTCAGACACACCCAGTGCACACACACACACTAGGAAGGAGGTTAACCCTTCCAACACCAGGGAAGGGAAAACATAAATAAAAAGGGAAAGTGTCCAACTCAGAAACACACTGTGGCTGTTGCCGCAGGCAATGACATGGGTGGCCACCGTGTCCTGGGAGTCAGCCCGAAGGCCGGGACACTGCCACCACATGTACACCATGCAACCAAACGTTGCCACGGGCAACCACAGTGAGGAGAAGATGTAAGTGTACACCACACAAAACAGAGAGTGCACACCGACATACAAAAGTGCATACATACACACAACTCCTAGGAAACCGCACACATAGCTGTTGTCCGCGGCAACCGCACCTGAGGCCAACTACATTATGCCTCAAGCTGCGGTTGAAACTACAACACAAAACCGTGGGCAACAGTATGCGGCTCCCAAGGAGTCACGGCCAAAACCGTGGCCGTGACACTCCCACCCCTCAAAGCCCCCCCCCCACAAAAAAAAAACACGTGAGGGACTCACACAAGGGGATGGGAGAAGGGGACGTCCACTCTCAGACACGGTTCCCAAAAAGTCGCTGTCAGCTGCATCCTCTCCCAGCACACAACACAGCCAGTCCGACGAGGCCTGCAGCCCGCACCAGCGACACAGGGAAGAGAACCACTGAGAAATGGACGAGGGGACTCTCCACTCACGTCCCCACTCCAGTCGCTGCCAGCAGACACTCCTAACTAGCACGCAGCCGGACCACTTACGGAGTGCTGCCAGCAAACGACCAGAGATGGGAACATGGAGAGGGACGAGGGATCACCAATACAGACACGGAAGTTAAGGTGGCGGGGAATAAGCCACCAACCGTGCTGTTAATGGTGATCCCCCCGGGACGCTCTCCCTCCGGAGAACGCGCATGCAGGCCACAAGGGGATGGCACTGCATGCTGCACCCTCTTCCGAAGGCATGCACCCGCATACCAAACAAACACAAACGGTGCGATAAAAATATCAGGGGACGCCAAACGAACACGGTGAGGAAGTGGCGGGGAAAAAGCCACTCACCGCGCTGTCAGCGGCGAAACCCCCATAACGCTCTCCCTCCGAAGAGCGCGCATGCACCCCATAAGCATATGGCGATGCATGCTTTACCCTCTTTCGACGGAACGCCACGTAAGAAGCCTCTGTGGTCATACTGTCACGGCTGAGGATGGGGGAAATCCTCAGCCGTGCGATGCCAGATGCTGTTGGCCTACTCGGCCAGGAGAACAGGATAGGGAGCAGGTAACCTCCTAACAGCGTCCCTACCCTGACCCTAACTCCTAACTGCATGGGCCGACCTTAAAGGTAGGAGGACCCATGTGCAGGAACCTCGGATCCCTAATTCACCCTCCGTCCGGTCCCTGCGCTAGGAGTCAGGGTAAGACGACCTACTCCTCCTAGGCACGGAGGAGCAGGAGTCTCACTGGCCAAGCTGTTGGGAAAAAGGGGAACCAAAACAGACTAACGGAAATGGCAGGTGAACTAAGTAGTTCAACCAACCTGCCACAGCCTTGCTGACTGGATCCCTGAGAACACACAGAATCCAGAACCATTAGCTGCACAAACCAAACGCAGGAAGGACCCAACAGAACATCAGATGGACATCTCACACAACATGACATAAAACATAAAGTGACATTTTCTTTATGACCACAGGGATGGCTCTCACAGGCAGGTAGAAACACAGGAGGCTGCTCCAGCCAGCATGACTGAAGCAACCTACTGAGCCATGCAAAAGTGAGAGGCTTTATAGGCCAAGTAGCCACACCCACAGTCAGACACACCCAGTGCACACACACACTAGGAAGGAGGTTAACCCTTCCAACAACAGGGAAGGGAAAACATAAATAAAAAGGGAAAGTGTCCAACTCAGAAACACACTGTGGCTGTTGCCGCAGGCAACGACATGGGTGTCCTGGGAGTCAGCCCGAAGGCCGGGACACTGCCACCACATGTACACCATGCAACCAAACGTTGCCATAGTGAGGAGAAGATGTAAGTGTACACCACACAAAACAGAGAGTGCACACCGACATACAAAAGTGCATACATACACACAACTCCTAGGAAACCGCACACATAGCTGTTGTCCGCGGCAACCGCACCTGAGGCCAACTACATTATGCCTCAAGCTGCGGTTGAAACTACAACACAAAACCGCGGGCAACAGTATGCGGCTCCCAAGGAGTCACGGCCAAAACCGTGGCCGTGACAGTAGGTGGAAGTGGCGGTGGAGGAGGAGGTAGCCTACACTGCTTTTTAGTTTAAAATTTATTTATATTTTTTTAAATTAGGGTACACCCCAAAACATTGGGAAATATAACCCTCCAGTCGTGCTAAACACACGTTAAGACAATACACTGGCTGCAGGGCAGGCCAGCACCTCCAAGGCGTAAAGGGCAAGCTCAGGCCATGTGCCCAATTTGGAGACCCAGAATTTGCAGGGGCTGACCCCTGTCAGTTAGTTCGTGTATGCGTGTGCATACTTACTGCTCCACCATGTCGCACGTGTCCGTGATGTTCGCGATCCAATTTGATATCTGCTCTATCAACTTTCGATGTTCTTTTCTGCGCCTACCATGGTGATCACGGGTGGCGGGGAATCAGGGTTCCAGGCCGGAGAAGGAGCGTAAGAAAAAGAGACCAAATTTAAGGGAGATTAATTTATTTTAAAAAATTGGGATCGAGCAGAAATGTGGGAAAAGCTATTGAGGCGCAAATGTTGGCCAAAAGAGTATAGCGGAAATGTGGGACAAATTATTGAAGTGCAAATGTGGTACAACTTGTTTAAGTTTAAGCAATAAATCAAAGGAGTTGGCGCGCATCAATTAAAGAAGCTTTTTAGAAATTTTATTCCCTGTCACCTATGCAGAGCAGGGGTTTATTCACGTCTAAAATTGTATAATGTCAACTCAAGAATGTAACATAAAAATTACATAAAATTATTAACCTGTCTACTTGGTAGAGCAGGGGTCTTTGACAGAAAACAATTGTTTATTGTCACCCGAAAATGTAAAATAAAAATTATTAAAATTTATTAAGCTGTCAACTAGGTAGAGGAGGGGTATATTACACTCAAAAATTGGTGAATTTGACCCCAATTTTTTTTTTACCAGTCTAATAGGTATATCAGTCGTACATCACTCCAAAACATTGTTGAATTTCAACTGAAAATGTAACTGACAATTTATTTCTTTTTTAACGGACTACTAGGTATAGCATTGGTACTATACACCCAAAAATTGGTGAATTTCACCCGAAAATGTAAATGACAATTATTATTTTTTTTTAACCGGGCTACTAGGTATAGCAGTGGTACTATACACCCATAAATTGGTAAATTTCACCCGAAAATGTAACTGACAAAGTAGTGAAATGATATAAAATAAAATACATACAAATAAAATAAAAAAATAGATTTATGAGGTGGAGTTCCATATGGAGTAGGAGTTTGAGGAGGCGGTGGAAGTAGCGGTGTAGGTGGAAGCGGCGGTGGAGGAGGACGAGGTAGCCAACACAGGTTTTTGGCTTTAATTTTTATTTTATTTTTTATTAGGGTACACTCTAAAAGAGTGTGAAATATCCAAAATACAAGAATGAGCAATTGCGCTGCAGTATAACAATGGCTGGTTAGTGCCGTATACATGTCTATTCTGAACAAGGTACGGACAAGTCCTGAGGGATCCATGCCTGGTTCATTTTAAAGAACGTGAGCTTGTCCACATTGGCTGTGGACAGGCGGCTGCACTTGTCTGTGATGACGCCCCCTGCCGTGCTAAACACACGTTCAGGCCAGCACCTCCAAGGCGTAAAGGGCAAGCTCAGGCCATGAGACCCAGAAGTTGAAGGGGGCAGACCCGTCAATACATGTAGGCGTGTGCACACATACTGCTCCACCATGTTGGTGAAATGCTGCCTCCTGCTAAGACGTTCCATATCAGCTGGTGGTGCTGGTTGTTGTGGCGTGCTGACAAAGCTTTTCCACATTTCGGCCATGCTAACCCTGCCTTCTGAGGTGCTGGCAGTGCCCCAGCTGCATTGGCGACCTCTTCCTCGTCCTCTGCCTTCGCTTTGTGCTTCCACTGTGCCCCGCTGTCAGGTGGGAATGCCACCAGCAGCACGTCTACCAGCGTGCGCTTGTACTCGCGCATCTTACAATCACGCTGCAGTGACAGAATTAAGGACGGTACGTTGTCCTTGTAACGGGGATCCAGCAGCGTGGCCACCCAGTAATCAGCACAAGTTAGAATGTGGGCAACTCGGCGGTCGTTGCAGAGACACTGCAGCATGTAATCGCTCATGTGTGCCAGGCTGCCCAGAGGCAACGAAAATCTGTCCTCTGTGGGAGGTGTATCGTCTGTGTCCTCTGTATCCCCTCATCCACGCACCAGTGATGGCTATGAGCTGGTCTGGGTGCCACCCTGCTGTGAACATGGTTCCTCTTCCTGCATCTCCTCCTCCTTATCCTCCATCTCGTCATCCTCCACAACTGTGCCCTGGCTGGACAATTGTGTACCTTGGGTTTGTGGGTTCAGGAACCCACCCTCGGAGCCACTTGGGAATGACTGGCCGGAAACCCTACGAAATGATCAATCTTCCTCCGCCTCCTCCTGTGCCACATCCTCTTCCATCATTGCCATGATCGTTTTTTCAAGGAGGCATAGAAGTGAGATAGTAACGCTGAGAATGGCATTATCGGCACTGGCCATGTTGGTGGAGTACTCGAAACAGCGCAACAAGGAACACAGGTCTCGCATGGAGGCCCAGTCATTGGTGGTGAAGTGGTAATGTTCTGCCAAGCGACTCACCCGTGTGTGCAGCAGCTGAAACTCCACTATCGCCTGCTGCTGCTCGCACAGTCTGGCCAGCATGTGAAAGGGGGAGTTCCACCTTGTGGGCACGTCGCATATGAGGCGGTGAGCGGGAAGGCCGAAGTTACGCTGCAGCGCTGACAGGCAAGCAGCAGCAGGGTGAGAACGCCAAAAGCGCACACAGACACACAGACTTTATGCAGCAGCTCTGACATGTCGGGGTAATTTTTAAGGAATCTCTGCACCACTAAATTCAGCACATGCGCCAGGCAAGGGATGTGCGTCAAACCGGCTAGTCCCAGAGCTGCTACAAGATTTCGCCCATTATCGCACCCCACCAGGCCAGGCTTGAGGTTGACTGGCACAAACCACTCATCGGTCTGTTGTTCAAGGCCCGTCCACAGCTCCTGCGCGGTGTGGGGTTTGTCCCCCAAACAGATAAGTTTTGAAACTGCCTGCTGTCGTTTACCCCTGGCCGTGCTGAAGTTGGTGGTGAAGGTGTTACGCTAACCGGAGGATGAGGAAGCAGAGTTGAAAGAAGAGGAAGCAACAGGAGGCAAACTGAAGTGCCCTGCAATCGTCGGTGGTGAAAGGACATGCACCAAACTGCTATCTGCCTCAGGCCCAGCCGCCACTGCATTTACCCAGTGTGCTGTTATGGAGATATAAACGTAGCCGTAGTCAGGTGCACCTTGCCACAGATGGCGTTGCGCAGTGCACACCTGATTTTGTCCCCTACTTGGTTGTGAAGGGATGGGATGGCTCACCTTGAAAAGTAGTGGCGGCTGGGTACGACATACTGTGGGACAGCCACCGCCATAAGGCCTTTAAAACTATCCGTCTCCACCAGACGGAATGACAGCATTTCAAAGCCTAGTAATTTAGAAATGCTGGCATTCAGGGCTAAAGAATTGCGGGTGGGTAGGGGGGTACTTCCTCTTCCTCTCCAGCGTTTGGGATATGGAGAGCTGAACACTTCCGTGGGACATTGTGGAGATGCTTGGTGACCCAGTTGTTGGTGTTGCTGGCAGATCCTCTGTTTGTGGGGTGCCAGGTGGCACTGTAACTCAAGAGGTGGATGAAGAGGCAGAGACTGCAGCAGAAGAGGAAGCAGGAGGAGTCAGAGACCTTTCTTGGTTTTTGAGGTGTCTACTCCACTGCAGCTCGTGCTTTGCACTTAAATGCCTGGTCATGCAGGTTGTGCTCAGGTTGAGAACGTTTATGCCTCGCTTCAGGCTCTGATTGCACAGCGTGCAAACCACTTGTGTCTTGTCGTCAGCACATTGTCTGAAGAACTGCCATGCCAGGGAACTCCTTGGAGCTGGCTTTGGTGTGCTCGGTCCCTTGCTGCGGTGGGCAGTAGGAGACGTACTGTCTAGAGGACGGCCGCTCCGCTTTTGCACCCTGCTCCCTCTTCTGCTGTGCTGGAGGCTCTGTGCGACCACCGCCTCTTCCTCCGAACTACATCGGTCACTCGCATGACCTTGATTCCATGTAGGGTCGAGGACCTCATCGTCCTCCACATCATCTTCCACCCCTGACTTCCTTGTCCGTCTGCACACTTTCGAAAGCCCCAACAGTTGGCACCTGTGTATCGTCATCATCCGAGACGTGCTGCGATGGTCCTCCCATTTACTCATCTTAAAAAATAAGTGGTTGGGCATCGGTGCACTCAATCTCTTCTACTTCTGGGGCAGGGCTAGGTGGATGGCCCTGGGAAACCCTGATAACAGAGTCATCAAAAAGCAGAAGAGACTGCTGCATGACTTGGGCTCAGACTGCTTGGCTGATTTGCAAGGGGGTGAGGTGAAAGACTGATGGACATCGGCTCTAGGTGCCAACTGTGGTCTTTCAGAAGGAGATTGGGTGGGAGACAATGTGAAGGAACTGGATCCACTGTCAGCAACCCAATCTACTATCGCCTGTACTTGTTCAGGCCTCACCATTCGTAGAGCAGCATTAGGCCTGACCAAATACCGCTGCAGGTTTTGTCGCCTACTCGCACTTGAGGAAGGGGTTTCACTTGTGCATGTAGCTGGCACAGATTGACCACCTCCTCTTCCTGCAACAGGAGCTCCACCAGCAGCACCACGACCTGGGCCACGTCTCTTATTTGATGCTCTCCTCATATTTTTTTGAATTTAGGATCTTGCCCTAAATGGGTGTTTATTAATAGTAGAAAAGAACAGTATGTAAAGGGTGTATCTCACGCAGCCTGAACCAGACTAGGCCTCAATTAAAGATTTCTTTGCACAAAAAGGCTGTATTTCAAATGGATGTATTTCAAATGCCTAATTCAAACCCCTGTATGTATAGGGGGGTTCACACACGCCTTGAACCAGTGTAGGCCTGCAGTAAATATATCTTTGCACAAAAAGGCTGTCATGGTGGACAGGATACAAGATACACAGAATACCACCATACAAGTGTCTAGGCAAGAAGCTGAGGATAAAGGTCACCTCCTGACAAATCCCTACAAGCTCTCCCTAGACTTCTATGCCCACGTTCAAACCCTGAAGGTGGGAATAAACGTGTCCCCGTGCCTGGGCTGAATATTCCCTAAAATCCCTAAGATGGTGAAAGGGGGACAGGGGCAGCCTGCTCCCTCAGGACCTGGAGGGGGCAGGCGTCTCTCAAACAGCCTAGACAGACAACCACAAGAAAGCAAAACCAACTTATCTTGTTACTGAGCAGGAACAGCAAATCTTTCCTTCCTTCCTCTGAGCCAGACAGAAGCTGTAACCCGCACAGGACACTGGGAGTGGGCGTAATTTAAACTCAAACCAATGACCCAACCCAGTGCACCTGAAGGGAGGCAGATACAGCTGAACTCAAAACAAAAACAAAAGGCTACACACGTGCTGCTAACCTGGCAGACCTCCGCACATAACCTGAGCAGAGCATGACAGTACCCCCCCTTTCTACGGGTGACCTCCGGACACCCCGGCCCAACTTTATCCGGGTGGGATCTGTGAAAAGCCCTCACCAGTCGACCAGCACTAACATCCACAGCCGGAACGCACATCCTCTCCTCAGGGCCGTATCGCCACCTGTGTACCAGGTACTGATGGGAACCCTGAAGAACTCTTGAGTCGAGAACCCTAGAGATCTCGAACTCTAAATTTCCATCAACCAGAACAGGGGGAGGAGGCAATGGCGATGGTTCGACCGGTTTCACATATTTCTTCAGTAAAGACCTGTGGAACACATCATGGATCCTCCAAGTCTGCGGAAAATCCAGACGAAACGCTACTGGATTGAACACCGCAGATATTTTGTAAGGTCCAATAAATCTTGGACCCAGTTTCCAAGATGGTACTCTCAGTTTAATATTTTTAGTAGATAACCACACCAGATCACCCACACACAGGTCTGGACCAGTCATACGTCTCTTGTCAGCCATTCGCTTATACCTCTCACCCATCTTCTCCAAATTCACTTGGATCCTCCGCCAGATAGAAGACAAGGCAGAAGAAAATCTCTCCTCCTCTGGCATCCCAGAGGAACTAGTCCCAGAAAAGGTACCAAACTGAGGATCAAAACCGTATGCGCCAAAAAATGGCGACTTACCCGTGGGCTCCTGCCTACGCTTATTCAAAGCAAACTCTGCTAGGGATAAGAATGAGGACCAGTCCTCCTGATTCTCAGCCACAAAGTACCTCAAGTAGGTCTCCAGGTTTTGATTGGTACGCTCTGTCTGCCCATTCGACTGCGGATGAAAAGAACGAAAATTGAATGAAGTTGAATGCCAAGCCGAGAGCAGAACGCTTTCCAAAACCTGGAGACAAACTGTGTGCCCCTATCAGAAACCACATCCGAGGGAATGCCATGTAATTTCACGATATTATCAACAAAAATCTGAGCAAGAGTCTTGGCATTGGGAAGACTAGCTAACGATACAAAGTGAGCCATTTTACTAAAACGGTCAACAACCACCAAAATTACTGTTTTCCAGGAGGAACTCGGCAGATCCGTAATAAAGTCCATAGACAAGTGCGTCCAAGGACGAGACGGAATAGACAAAGAAAGAAGTGAACCAGAAGTTCGAGTGTGAGCAACCTTTGACCGTACACAGGTTTCACAAGCTGCTACGTAATCCTCAACACTCTTACGTAACCCAGGCCACTAGAACCTCCGAGACACAAGATCAAAGGTGGACTTACCACCAGGATGTCCAGCAAGGACTGTATCGTGATGTTCCTTGAATACCTTGTATCGCAGTCCATCAGGAACAAACAACCTCCCTGGGGGACAAGAACCAGGAGCCCCCTCCTGGGCTCCCAACACCTCCATCTCCAATTCGGGGTACAGAGCGGAGACCACCACCCCATCAGCCAATATCAAAGCAGGATCCTCTAAATCACATCCCCCAGGAAAACTGTGAGACAACGCATCTGCCTTGATGTTTTTAACCCCCGGGCGAAAAGTAACAACAAAATTGAACCTGGTAAAGATCAGTGACCATCTAGCCTGTCTAGGATTCAGACGCTTGGCAGATTGCAGGTAAGCCAAATTCTTATGATCAGTATATACCGTAACGGGATTAGACACCCCCTCCAACCAGTGACGCCATTCCTCAAAGGCCAATTTGATGGCCAGCAATTCCCTATCTCCTACATCATAATTCCTCTTGGCGACCGAGAGCTTCTTGGAAAAAAAAGTGCACAGAACCCATTTGCCATTAGATGAACCCTGCGACAGCACTGCTCCAACCCCCACTTCTGATGCATCAACCTCCACCACGAATGGCTGAGACACATCGGGCTGCACCAGAATGGGAGCAGACGCGAAACATTCCTTAATAGTCAAAAAGGCCTGCAATGCCTCATCCGACCAGACAGAGACGTCAACGCCCTTCTTAGTCATATCGGTCAGAGGTTTTACAATGGTAGAATAGTTCAAGATACATTTTCTATAATAATTAGTAAACCCCAAAAACCGCATCAAAGCTTTCTGATTCTCCGGTCGGTCCCATTCCAGAACCGTCCAGACCTTTTTGGGGTCCATACGAAAACCAGAGTCAGAAAGCAGATATCCCAGAAACGGAAGCTCCTGCACAGAAAACACACATTTCTCCAATTTGGTAAATAATTTATTCTCCCGAAGGATCGACAAAACCTGTCTCACGTGATCCTGATGGGTCTTCAGATCAGGAGAGTAAATTAGAATGTCATCCAAGTAAACTACCACGAACCTCCCACAAAATGATGGAAAATGTCATTGACGAATCGCTGAATTACCGCTGGCGCGTTAGTTAACCCAAAGGGCATAACCAGATTCTCGAAATGACCCTCGTGCGTGTTGAAGGCTGTTTTCCACTCATCCCCTTCCTTGATTCTGATCAGATTGTAGGCCCCTCTTAAATCCAACAATTTGATCAAAAAGATCGGAGATCAAAGGAAGGGGATATGGATCCCGGACCGTAAAACGGTTCAATTCCCGGAAATCCAAACAAGGTCTCAGCGATCCATCCTTTTTCTTTTTTTTTAAAACATATTTTTTTTATTTTATTTATAATGTATCATCTTACATGGCATTTTCATTGCATGTCACATAATGTTGAATAAAGAGTACATTATATAATTTAAATATATAAACATAGTGCAAAAACATTGAGGTAGTACAATCAGTGCAATACATGTTTTGCAAGAGAAAAGTGCAAGTAAAAGATAAAGAAAAAACACCCCCCCTTCCTCCCTAGCCCTCCCACCCCAAATTAAAGGATGACTGTTCCTACAATCCCCTTCTCATATTATATTATATTAAACAGGATTTATTTAATTTACGTGGATGATGACATAGGATAGGACCCCCGAATACCAATAGATAATCTCCCTATGCTCCCCGTCAATACTGCCTTTGAGTACCACTCTGTATATCTGAAGGATGTCATCAGTTCCTCGATATCTCTCCGTGGAAGATGTTTTTCAATAAAGGTTTGCCATTTGCGGAAAAATCTCTTAGTTTTTTTCTCCTTTTGATATTCCGTGTCAAGTTTGTCTATATACAGTTGCAAGAAAAAGTATGTGAACCCTTTGGAATGATATGGATTTCTGCACAAATTGGTCATAAAATGTGATCTGATCTTCATCTAAGTCACAACAATAGACAATCACAGTCTGCTTAAACTAATAACACATAAAGAATTAAATGTTACCATGTTTTTATTGAATACACCATGTAAACATTCACAGTGCAGGTGGAAAAAGTATGTGAACCCCCAGACTAATGACATCTCCAAGAGCTAATTGGAGTAAGGTGTCAGCCAACTGGAGTCCAATCAATGAGTTGAGATTGGAGGTGTTGGTTACAGCTGCCCTGCCCTATAAAAAACACACACCAGTTCTGGGTTTTCTTTTTACAAGAAGCATTGCTTGATGTGAATGATGCCTCGCACAAAAGAGCTCTCAGAAGACCTACGATTAAGATTTGTTGACTTGCATAAAGCTGGAAAGGGTTACAAAAGTATCTCCAAAAGCCTTGCTGTTCATCAGTCCACGGTAAGACAAATTGTCTATAAATGGAGAAAGTTCAGCACTGCTGCTACTCTCCCTAGGAGTGGCCGTCCTGTAAAGATGACTGCAAGAGCACAGCGCAGACTGCTCAGTGAGGTGAAGAAGAATCCTAGAGTGTCAGCTAAAGACTTACAAAAGTCTCTGGCATATGCTAACATCCCTGTTAGCGAATCTACGATACGTAAAACACTAAACAAGAATGGATTTCATGGGAGGATACCACAGAGGAAGGCACTGCTGTCCAAAAAAAAACACGTTTACAGTTTGCACAAGAGCACCTGGATGTTCCACAGCAGTACTGGCAAAATATTCTGTGGACAGATGAAACCAACGTTGAGTTGTTAGGAAGAAACACACAACACTATGTGTGAAGAAAAAGAGGCACAGTACACCAACATCAAAACCTCATCCCAACTGTGAAGTATGGTGGTGGGGGCATCATGGTTTGGGGCTGCTTTGCTGCGTCAAGGCCTGGACGGATTGCTATCATCAAAGGAAAAATGAATTCCCATGTTTATCAAAACATTTTGCAGGAGAACTTAAGGCCATCTGTCCACCAGCTGAAGCTCAACGGAAGATGGGTGTTGCAACAGGACAACAACCCAATGCATAGAAGTAAATCAACAACAGAATGGCTTAAACAGAAGAAAATACACCTTCTGGAGTGGCCCAGTCAGAGTCCTGACCTCAACCCGATTGAGATGCTGTGGCATTACCTCAAGGAAGCGATTCACACCAGACATCCCAAGAATATTGCTGAACTGAAACAGTTCTGTACAGAGGAATGGTCAAGAATTACTTCTGACCGTTGTGCACGTCTGATCTGCAACTACAGGAAACGTTTGGTTGATGTTATTGCTGCCAAAGGAGGTTCAACCAGTTATTAAATCCAAGGGTTCACATACTTTTTCCACCTGCACTGTGAATGTTTACATGGTGTGTTCAATAAAAAAATGGTAACATTTAATTCTCTGTGTGTTATTAGTTTAAGCAGACTGTGATTGTCTATTGTTGTGACTTAGATGAAGATCAGATCACATTTTATGACCAATTTGTGCAGAAATCCATATCATTCCAAAGGGTTCACATACTTTTTCTTGCAACTGTACATAAAATGAGACATCTGGGAAATCAGTTCACTAATTTGAGGAGTGTTAGCTTTAAGCCAACTATTTAGAAGGCCACGGAGAGATATCAACAGAGCCACATCAACTATCAGCCTGGGTTTAGAGGCATCATCAAAAATATGGAAAAGTAATGTCTCAGGACTATGGGATAAAGATTCCCCCCATGTACCCCTAATCCAATCGGACACTGCCTTCCAGAAGGTTTGGACAGATGCACATTCCCACACACAATGTAGCAAATCTGCTCGATCTGCATCACATTTCGGGCATTTTGTTAAATAATCTTTTTTAGGTATCTTTCTTGAAATATTGAATGCATAAATCACTGAATGTATAAGGCGGAAATGTGACTCTCTCCATTTTTCACAGGGCACTGCCTTACAAACTCTCATCCATCCGTCAAGACTTCCTCCACTGGCAACGATACCTTTAGTTTCCTCCCCCATTTTTTGAAAAGACCGGCTTCTACTTTCTTGTCAACCGATTCTCTCATAGTATGATATATATGGGAAATAGAGTATCTAGCGTCCCCACGCGTTAATGAGAATGCTAAAGATTGATTTGTACATTCGCTAGAGACATCTATTAGTCTCTGTTTACAAAAATGAATAAGTTGTTGATAAGCCAGAAACTGGGAGTTTTCAAGGCCAAACTTGTCACATATTTCTGGGAACGTTAGATATCTTTTCTCAGACATATGGAGAACATCCAGAAATGTGTGTATTCCTCTGGATTTCCAGATCTTAAACATTTTGTTTTGCGCCCCTAAGGGGAATTCTGGATGCTTCCATAATTCCATGTACCTAGAAGCCAGGAATGGTCTCTTGGCTAATTTACGTACCTCCTTCCATGTAACCATGGTATCTCTTAGTATCAGTGAGTGTTTTAGATGGGGTGGGAGTGTCTGCCTCCTCGAATGCAAAACATTCACCAACGGCCAATCATCAGCCAGTTGCTGTTTCAGAGTGGGATCTGAGTAAAAGTGAGACTTGTGCGTCCAGTCTAGGCAGTGTCTGAATAAACAAGCTAGGTTATAGAGTCGTATATTTGGGATGTTCAAACCCCCTTGATGTCTGGGCAAAATTAACTTAGATAGGGCCACTCTAGGTTTTTTCCCTGACCATAGAAATGATGTGAACATGGACTAAATACCCTTGATGTCAGAGTGCTTTAAAAGTATCGGCAATGTTTGCATAGGGTACAAGAGTTTCGGGAAACAAATCATCTTGATTAGATAACCTCTGCCCGTTAAGGACAATGGCAGATTTTTCCACCTTTCTAGATCATTTTTTATTACTTTAAATAATGGGGTATAATTCAGAGCATAAACTGATTCCTGGGTTCTCCCTATTTTAATACCTAAATATTTGATATATGTAGTAGCTACCACTATCTGACTACATGACTCCGGCAACTTAAGTTTTGGCGAGGAAGCTCTCAATGTGAGTAGTATACATTTGTCCAGGTTTATTTTAAAGCCTGATACCGGACCAAATGATGACAGGAGTCGTAGCACTTTTTCAAGGTCCATCAACGGGTCAGCAAGAAAAATGAGTAGGTCATCAGCAAATAACGATGTCCGCATCTCATTTTTCCCTACTTTTATACCTTGAAAAATATTCCCCTCCTCTAGAAATCTGATCAGGGGCTCTAGGGCTATATTAAATAATAGTGGCGAAAGGGGACAACCCTGACGCGTTCCCCTGGCTAGTTTAAAAGTTGTTGATAGGAATCCGGGAGTCGAGATTCTAGCTTTGGGGTCACTGTATAATGCTGAAATGAAAGTTCTAAATGGACCGAGGATCTGCATTCTATCCATTACCCTGTCCAACCAATCCCATCTCACGTTATCAAATGCCTTCTCCGCATCAAATGCAACCAATGAAGGCATAATAGATTTGTCAGATTTCCCTCTTACTGCATCTAGTACTGTGAGGACTTTGCGAATGTTGGAAACCGCTGCTCTATTCTTAATGAATCCCGACTGTGATGGAGATACCAAATCAGGCATTACGAATGAGAGTCTGTCTGCCATTATTTTGGCTGCTAATTTTAGGTCGACATTGATAAGTGAGATGGGACGGAATGACGATGGAAGCATAACATCTCTTCCGGGCTTGGGAATTAATTTAATGTATGCTACATTATCCGACGATGACAAAGGTGAACCCGTGAGGATACCATTAAAAACCTTTGTGAGAGGTTCTGCTATTTCTCCTGCCAGCATCTTGTAAAACTCTATTGAGTACCCATCGGGGCCTGGTGCTTTGTGTAATTTCGAGTTTTTTATTGCCCTCAGAACTTCCGAGTCAGTAATCGGTGAATTCAAAGTCTCTAGCTGAGCCTGCGATGGCGAAGGGAGAGTAGTGCATCTCAAAAAAAACTCGGACATTGGATCAATTGGGCCAGGGTCCTCATATAACTTAGCATAAAAGTCGCGTAAAACGGATAATATTTTCTCAGTTTTTTTGTGTATTTCGCCCCAAGAATCAACTATGGACGTTATATGATGTTGTCGCTTAGCATTTTTCACTAATGACGCCAAAAGTCTGCCTGACGGTGAATCCTGATAGGAGCTATTATCTCCCTTGTATTCCCAATACCAACCCCTAAGAAGGTCCGCAAAATTTTCATCATCATATAAAAATGATTGGAACCGCCATATAATGTCTGAACCTCTGGGCTGCTGTTCTGCTATGTTTATGGAGAAGGGGGCATGATCAGATATGATTAAATTGTGGATCTTGGTTCCTAAAATTCTATTAGTCAGATTACCTGAGGTAAGAAGATAATTAATTCGCGACCACGAGTCATGGGGATTAGAGTAGAAAGTATATTCCCTACTATCTGGATTTAGAAGCCGCCAGGAGTCTATCAATGCTGTATCCTCCATGAATTTTACCAACGCCCCTTCAATTATGGACAACCGCTCCTTAGGTTTTCGTGAAGATTTCCTGTCTTCCCTCAAGGAGTATACAGCATTGAGGTCTCCCCCCACCACCTTATTGGCTGACGCATCTTTGGCAAGGATCCCAGCTAAATCAGATAGGAAGGGCCTATTATCTCCGTTAGGGGCATAGACGTTATAGATCGTGAGTTCATCCGTTCCCAGCGAGATTCTCGCCATGCACCACCTCCCTTCACCATCACACGACTGGTCCAGGACAATAGAGGATAAATTCTTATGCAGTAAGATCAAAACTCCCGCTTTACGGTTGATTGCAGCGGAGCCCACCACAGTTCCCACCCACGTCTTCTTCATTCTGACATAATCCTCCTCTACCAAATGAGTCTCCTGTAAGAGGGCTATATCAGTACGAAGTTTCTTCAGGTGGCGAAGTATTTTGTTGTGCTTTTGAGGAGAGTGCAGCCCCTTAACGTTCCAGGAAACTATTCTCATAGAGGTCTCCATTGAACGCTAAGTCGCAAATGAAAATGGGGAGAGGCAGACATCCTATAATTAAAAGCAACAATAACATTTCCCATAATCCCTTCATAATAGCAAAAAAAACAGCAACAAATAAAAAACTTAAGGGCTCTAGGCCCTAAATATGACCCTAAAGGCCATTTCCGATCTTTTTGAGTCTTCACTTTTTCCCCATGTGTAAGCGAATGATCAAAATATTATGGTCGTTTCACTCCCCAAGCTACCCTGTATCTGGAAACATATTTCCATCATCGATTAAACAGAGCGTACAAGTAGTGAATATGTGGTACCGTAAGACCCATCCCTCGGACCACCTCTCAGGCTAAGGAAACCGGGGCCCCAGGTATAAAAGGATAAACCAACTTCTCTGCAGGAGTAAAGTTTTGCCCCCGGTCGCCTCAGCCCAAAAGCCTGGCACAAGCGATCGCAACATTTCCTGCAAACCACAATCTAAGATATCTTCGATATCTTCCTGGCCCCTGAGATTAGACCATCAACAACTGAACAGACCGTACTAACAATAAAGTGACATGGTATACTGTTATAATGAATCCACCTCCCGGATTCGGGAAGCCGGGCCCCAGGGATTAGATGAAACTTGGTCATCCCCACGGGAGCGAAATCGCCCCCGGCCTCCCTTATCCAAAAGGCTGATCCCACAACATACCGATTTTAGCACTTTGCAGTCCATGTTGTCCCCTGGACCTATCCAATGAAGTGTGTTGTGGAACACAGCCGTTAGTTCATCTTGTCTCGCGATGCTGACTTGAACTGACCCGGATCGCAGATGATCGCTCGTGTGGTCCCGACGTCAGCAGGTCTTCTGTAAGGCCACTGGATCCCCAGTCCCGATCACGATGTCGCTGCGACCTCGGCAATCCCCGAGGAGATGACGTGTTTCTTTCCAAGGAGTTGGATGCTTCATCCGGAGAATGATACAGCGTGGAAGAGCCATCTGAGCGGTATACTCGAAGTGAGGCCGGGTATATCAGTGCGAATCTGACATTTTTGTTATGTAGATGTGTACAGATCGGAGAAAAACCCTTCCGCCTCCTAGAGACTTCCGCAGAATAGTCCCCAAACAACAAATTTTCGCCCCTCTCAGCATGATAGGGCCTTTGCGCGCTTTGTAAGCTCTGAGGATGGCTTCCTTGTCAGAGTAATCTAAATAACGCATAATGACCTGTCTAGGTCTAGCGGGCTGACGGTCGTCACTGTGGTTATTCGGGCCCACTCTATGTGCGCGCTCCACCTTGCAATGGCGCGAAATCCCCAAAACACCGGGTAGTTCACTTTCACAGATGGCCAATAAATCTCCCGCCGGAATCGCCTCCTGTAGCCCCACCAGTCTCAAATTATTGCGTCTGGAGCGGTTTTCTAAATCCTCCACCTTCTCACCCAATCTCTTGTTTTCCGTGAGAACTTTTTGCAATTTGTGGAGGATCGATTCTGCAGTGTCTTCCATCACCTGTATTCTGGACTCGGCCACATCGAGTCTGGCATCATGTTGTTGCACAGTGTCCTGTAGCTGTTGCATAACATGGGTGACCAAAGAGGCCAAGGTTTCTCGCAGGTCAGGAGCTAGGTGAGCAGCGACCTCCACTGCGAGCGCTTTGTAATCAATATATTTTATCAGGGAGTCCGGCATAATATTCTGTACCTCATTCCCCTCTGTTAGCTGCCCCGGCTGGCTATGAGCCGCGGCAAGATCCGCGGCGCTTGAGTTCGGCGCCATGTTGGCAGGCATCTCGTCCTCTTGCAGCGGCGATGAAAACACTCTGCTCTTTCGTTTTTTGCCCATGCTTACAAGGTAACGATCCATGCAGCGTGATCGCACCCTGTGGTCTCCTTCCCCACTGCAGAAATTAAGACGCACGAGCAGTATGTCTCGGTTTATGGCAGGTAGTTGGGGAGCTCAATTTCCAAGCGACTTCACATGGCGGCCCCGGAACCGGAAGCTCATCCATCCTTTTTCTTAACAAAGTGTAACGGACTGTTTCAGCAGACAAGGGGTTAAAATCCGTTTAGGCAATAAGCCCCTTTCTGAGAGACAGGCACAGCTACTGCAGGACACCAAATTCCCGAACTGGATACAAAATAGCACTCCAAACTGGAACCTCACGAATAGCTGCTAGCAGACGAACAGGGATTTTACACTTCTGGCAATCGGTCCTCTAACAGCATACAGTGAATCCCCCCAATAACGAGACAAGGCTCCGTGTTGAGGGTCAAGCAGTGGTCTGACTGTACTTCACGTGCAGCCTCTTTTATTCATAAACCACAAACATAGTACTGCCCACAGGGGTTTGAAATACAACCAATCAGTAATTTACAACACATACAATGTAACTACAGCAACCAATCGTTCACACCCCCAGAGGACCAGAATGAAGACTGTGACATAGGACAGATACAACATATCCCCACAATGCATCATGGTCTCCTCCTCTCTGTCCCGGAGACAACCTGAGGAGCAATCCAATTATCTCTGAGGACAAAGGGAGATCGCCAATACACATGTGAGGACAACAGAACAGACATCACCATTTAAACACACAATGGGACAATGGCACAATAGAAACACACCCAGCATTTTCCTCCCAAGCTGACAAGTTACACTTATTATAAATTGTTACAACTTTGTGAGTTTACATTGGCCATACATATAACTTACATCAATTTAAACAGTATAACTTGGGGACAAACCTATCCAAAATTCACTTGAATAGGTTCAGTGGTTTAAAGGTTAGCATATGGCCCATAATCCAGGGGCAAGAGGCCAGCAGCCAGTCCTCTCCAAAACCCAGTGGCGAGGTTGGTTTCGCCACACATCCCCCCCCCCAAGGAAGACTAACCAGATACCTGACCTCACGCCGGTCGGTACCTGAGTTAGTCTGGCAGCCCACCCACAACCCAATACTGGACCTGTTGAATTTAGTAGCCTGTCTCTGTCCAGTGAGTCCACCAAGGTTATGTTGGAAGCTGGTACTCCCGGTCTCTGTGTTGCTCCCTGGCTTGGAGTCTGGTTGTTGGAGGGGGAGACCGACTGTCTCTACCCCCTGTGCTGTAAGTGCAGAGACCACGGTCCCATCTGCACTGTTGTGGGGCTTACTGTCTCCCCCTGGTGCGTTAAGCTGCCGCTGGGGAGAGGGGGTAACGAGCTCCTCTCCCATACATACTTCCAGCCGCTGGGGAGGGCGACCGACCATCTCCACTCCCAATACAGTGTCCTGCTGCTGGGGAAAGGAGACTGGGCTCTCTATTCCCTGCTGGACACTCTGCCGCTGGGGAATGGAGACTGGGCTCCCAATTCCCAAAAAATCACTCTGCTGCTGGGGGGCAGGAACAACTACCTCTGCCCTCTGTAACTCAGCCTGCCGCTGGGGAGGGAGGACACTGCTCTCCTCTCCCTGCACTTCACACTGCCTTCCCGGCATATCACTCTGCTGCTGGGGGGCAGGAACAACTACCTCTGCCCCCTGTAACTCAGCCTGCCACTAGGGAGGGAGGACGCTGCTCTCCTCTCCCTGCACTTCACACTGCCGCTGGAGAATGGAGACTGGGCTCCCAATTCCCTGCAGGACCGGTGGAGAGACCTCGGTCCCATCTCTACTGGCCACCTGGGGTCCTTCCCAGTAACACTCTACAATATCTGCCCAGCTGAATGGGTCTGGATCTGGGTCTGTCACCTTACCGTCCTGCTGAGCCTTCTCAATGGAGTGGAAAAAATCTCGGTAGTCCTGCTCCAGTTCCCACTCCAGGGTTGCTAGGTGAGCCAGGTCTTGCTCTACCTCATGGGGGTCATCCCACTCATGCCTAGCCTCCCTCTCATAGAAAATGTCCTGAAGTCTGGACTGTACAGGGCTCTCGAAGTCAGGCTCTGAAAAGGACTCCCATTACAAGCCAGGACCATAAAACTCCTCTCCCTCTGGCTTGTCATGTTTGGCTGTCCAGGGTATATACTGTGCCATATACCACCAAAGTGCCTGGTAGGCATCCTCCAGCCATAGCTCCTGCCATACCCGGTGCTCTAGTTCCTTCACCCATTCCTCCAGGGGCTGCTCTCCCAGGAAGGGCATCCGCAGGGCCACTTGCTTCTGCAACCGCTGCTCTTCACTGGGGAGACTCTCACCCCGCTGGTATTGTAGATTATCCAGGGCCTGGTACCAGATGCCTTTCCTTAATGCATCCCGGCCATCCAGGTCCTCCTCCTCATATAACACTGCTGGTTCCATCCTGCTGCCGTCAGGGACACTGTACTGGGACATGCGTTGTCCTTAAATTGTAGAATCCACAAAAATGGTGTCTCCTGTAGCTGTCCTTCTGGCTGTAGGAACGATCCCGCTGCTTGTCACCAATGTAACGGCACGTTTCCGCAGACAAGGGGTTAAAATCCATTTAGGCAATAAGCCCCTTTCTGAGAGACAGGCACAGCTACTGCAGGACACCAAATTCCCGAACTGGATACAAAATAGCACTCCAAACTGGAACCTCACGAATAGCTGCTAGCAGACGAACAGGGATTTTACACTTCTGGCAATCGGTCCTCTAACAGCATACAGTGAATCCCCCCAATAACGAGACAAGGCTCCGTGTTGAGGGTCAAGCAGTGGTCTGACTGTACTTCACGTACAGCCTCTTTTATTCATAAACCACAAACATAGTACTGCCCACAGGGGTTTGAAATACAACCAATCAGTAATTTACAACACATACAATGTAACTACAGCAGGTTCAGGGGTTTAAAAGTTAGTATATGGCCCATAATCCAGGGGCAAGAGGCCAGCAGCCAGTCCTCTCCAAAACCCAGTGGCGAGGTTGGTTTCGCCACACAAAGAATAAACCAACTGCAACCGGAGACTTAGATGGCCTAATATGACCTTTTGCCAAACTCTCGGCAATATACTTCCGCATGACCTCTCTTTCAGGTTGAGAAAGATTGTAAAGCCGAGACTTTGGCAACTTAGCCCCTAGGATGAGATTAACTGGACAATCATAGTCACGATGAGGGGGCAATTCCTGAGCCCCACCCTCCGAAAAGTCATCCGCAAAATCGGAGAGATACTGAGGTAAAGCAGTAGTAGACACACCAGAGATAGATGTGCCAAGACAATTCTCCGAACAAAATTCACTCCAACCAATGTTCTGTCTTGCTTGCCAATCTATAATTGGGTTATGTTTTGTCAACCATGGTAAACCTAAGACTATAGGAGCGGGCAAATCCTTCATGACAAAACAAGACATGATCTCAACATGTGAATCACCCACCCTTAACTGAATACCATGAGCAATATGAGTGAGACTCCTTTGATAAAGAGGGGAAGAATCAATTGCAAAAACCGGAATCTCTCTTTTTAAAGTGCAAGTACTTAGACCCAGATTTTGAAGAAAAAGAAAATCAATAAGGTTTACCCCAGCACCACAGTCAATGAATACTTAAACAATAAATTTTCTTGAGTCTAGCACCACCATAGCTGGAAGAAGAAAACGAGTATTACAGGGAGCTTGCATACCTTCTTGCTCCACCACCCCATTCACTCTACCAGTCAGGGATGTTTTTTCTTTATCTTTAAGTAAACCTCTTTGTGATTCTTTCTCATCAACATGCGGTTTAACAAAAGGACAAGCAAAAATAAAATGACCACTTTTTCCACAGTAATAACATAGTTTATGCAACCTCCTAAAGTTCCTACTACCAGAACGGGTAGACACCTGACCCAGCTGCATGGGTTCCTCCCCTACCCCAGAGTTACATGTCATATCACCCTGGGGAGCAGGTGAGATGAAACCACTCACAGAAGGGATCCTTTGCGCAGAGGGAATCTTACACCTCTCTCTAATACGTCTATCTAACCGTACTGCCAAAGACTTAGCATTCTCCAATGTATCCGGGTGCTCATGAAAAGCAAGGGCATCTTTCATTCTCTCAGATAACCCCTGACAAAACTAACTATGTAACGCTGGGTCATTCCACTCTGATTCAGTAGCCCATCTCCTAAACTCAGCGCAGTAAGCCTCTGCAGTATGTTCACCTTGCAATAAATTACGCAATTTAGATTCTGCCATCGAGACCCGATCTGGATCATCATAAATGAATCCCAAGGCGTTAAAAAATTCTTCCACCGACCGGAGGGCCAGGGAACTGGACGGCAGAGAAAAGGCCCAGGATTGCGCGTCCCCTTTAAGCAGGGATATGAGTTACCCTACCCTCTGACTCTCATCACCAGACGAAGATGGACGCAGCCGAAAAATACAGTTTGCATGACTCTTTAAAGCGGATAAAGTCATCCACACCCCCTGCAAATCTATCAGGGAGAACGACTTTAGGCTCCCCATAAATTTGACTTCCTCCTATTGCACCTGATGCCAGAGCATTCTGACACCGTGTGACCGAATTACACAGATCAGCAACCTCTAGGGATAATCCCTGCATGCGATCAACTAGCGCATCAATTGACTCCATCTCAAAACAGCTGAGAAATGGCAGTCAAAGTATTGGCGGGTTATAATGTCACGGTGGACAGGATACAAGATACACAGAATACCACCATACAAGTGTCTAGGCAAGAAGCTGGGGATAAAGGTCACCTCCCGACAAATCCCTACCAGCTCTCCCTAGACTTCTATGCCCACGTTCAGACCCTGAAGGTGGAAATAAACGTGTCCCCGTGCCTGGGCTGAATATTCCCTAAAATCCCTAAGATGGTGAAAGGGGGAAAGAGGCTGCCTGCTCCCTCAGGACCTGGAGGGGGCAGGCGTCTCTCAAACAGCCTAGACAGACAACCACAAGAAAGAAAACCAACTTATCTTGTTACTGAGCAGGAACAGCAAATCCTTCCTTCCTTACTTCCTTCCTTCCTCTGAGCCAGACAAAAGCTGTAACCCGCACAGGACACTGGGAGTGGGCGCAATTTAAACTCAAACCAACGACCCAACACAGTGCACCTGAAGGGAGGCGGATACAGCTCAACTCAAAACAAAAACAAAAGGCTACACACGTGCTACTAACCTGGCAGACCTCCGCACATAACCTGAGCAGGGCATGACACCTCCTCTCTGTTCTGGTCACTTCCTCTTGCAAGTGGATGCAGATTGGTGTGGTATGTACCCTTTTGCTCTGTCCACACCAAGATGCCACGGGAGGTGCTGCCCTTAAGGAAGCCTCCTGGCGAATTTCATTAGGAGGGTGAGGGTTAGCTGCGCTCAGTTTTGAGCGGCCTCAGCTCTCCCCTGACAATCTCCTCCCCTGTGCCAGCTTTTGTGCCGAGTGTGGAGCTGTCGCAGTATGCATGCAGCTTCAGCTGGGGGCCAGCGGTCTGCTAGGCGTACCCGTTCCCCCGCCCGACTTAGTCATAATCCCTGGTCATAATCCCCCAGCTGCCCGCTTCCTCCGGCATGTCTAGAGCGGAGTGCGCGCCATTTTTCCGGCCCAGCCTAGGGAAGTTTTGCAGCGCTGTGCTGGGGCTCCGCCCCTCCCCTGCAGCGCTTCTAGTACGTGGGTGTTGGGCAGCGCATGCCAGGCAGGATTGTTAGACATGAGGGGGGGAAAGGGGCGCGAGACTGCTCCTCACTCCCTGATGAAATCCACCCCCCTCCACACCACCTCCATTGTAGCCTATTGTGCCTCCCCCTGCTAATGTGGGGCAGCATGAGGGGGTCAATGCTTCAAGCAGGACCCCTTCAGCGCCCATGTTGCAAGCTGTAGCTCTGCGCCTGGCCTCACCCCCTTCCCTTGCAGCGCTTACAGGGAGCTCGTAACAGGCGCCGCTTGGCAGGCAGGTTCGTTTGTTACTCTGAGGCCCCGGGAGAGCTCTTTGCCCACCCCTGGCATCCACCTACCCCCCTCCCTTCTCCATCCTGGATTACAATGTTGCCACTAAAATAATATTGCCTCAAAGGGGAGTTACTGCCGCTCCCGCTTCTGTGGTCAGTGCCCCTCTAGTACTGTGTGGTGATCGGGGTCTCTGTTGGAGCATGTTATGGCACCTCCCCTTCCCCCTTTTTTCTCGCCATGCCTGTGTCACAGCCAGACAGCTGAGAAGCTCTGACAGGAGCCTTTCAGATCCTCCTCCTTGAATTTCTTTGTTTTGGTTGAGTTCCTCATCTCGTTAGTCTATCTCAGCTGTCATGCAGTTGGACTGATTGCTGCCCTTTAAGTTCCTCCCCAGAATGCAGTAGTGTGCGGCTTATACAACTTCCTGGAGTGTGTGTGCATGCTGTTCCTAGTTCTCAGTCCACAGTCCCCAGTCGTCTGCAAGATAAGTGCTGTTTATGTATTTATGATTTTCTGTTTTCTGGATCCAGGTGACCCTGACTCCCTCCGTGTCTGTGTAGGGAGCCGGTGGTCGTATCCCCTCACTATTGTAGGGTCTTCACCCCTTTGGGGTGGTCGCATAGGCTGAGCAATAAGGGAGAGCGGCAGGTCTCATGCAGGGGTCTCCCTTTTGTTCCTTAGTTGTGGATCCAGTGAGTCATTGTTTATATTGTATTGTCTTGTTTCCGGTACACCATCCGTGACATTATAAGCCGCCAAAACCGTCTCAAGCATGGATCCGGTTTCACTTTTGGCTGAACGCCTCCAGGGTCTTTCATTGGAGGTAGCTGATCTCCGTAGGATTTTTTCTCAGTTTCAAGTGACTGGTTCAGCTTGCGTTCATGGAGTTTGTGCTGAGCCTAAGATCTCGCTCCCGGATACGTTCTCTGGGGGTAGTGAGAATTTTGTGCGTTTTAAAGAGGCTTGCAAACTCCATTTTTGCCTTCTTCCCCATTCCTCTGGTGATGAAGAACGGAGGGTGGGGTTCATTGTATCGCTGCTCAGGGGTAACGCTCAGTCTTGGGCCTTTTCGCTACCGGAGGGGGCACGGCCCCTCCGCTCAGTGGATGAATTCTTTTTAGCCCTGGGTCAGATATATGATGATCCGGATCGTATTGCTCTGGCTGAGTCTAAACTACGTCTGTTATGCCAGGGTAAACAATCCGCAGAGATATACTGCTCAGAATTTCGGAGATGGGCAGCTGATACTGGTTGGAATGATGCTGCACTCCGAAGTCAATTTTGCCAGGGTCTTTCAGAGGGATTGAAAGATGCATTTTCCTTTCATGAGAGACCTACCTCCTTGGATTCTGCTATGTCTCAGGCCGTTCGTATTGACAGGCGTCTTAGAGAGAGAGGAGAGATCTCTCCTTCCTGTCATACTCAGTCCCGGGACAGTGCAGCAGTCTCATTCTGTGCGCAGGGGTCTCAGTCACTGTCAGCCCCTTCTGAGCAGGAACCCATGCAGCTGGGGTTGATTGCCTCAGACAATAGAAGATTCAGCCCGCATGGGAGGGTCTGTTTTTGTTGTGGAGGTATAAATCATTTGGCAAATGTTTGTCCCTCTAGGAGATTCAGGCAGTTTTCTGGGAGTAATAAAGAGACAAAAAGGAAAAAATCTTTTAAAAATGTTCCGTCTGTTACTATTGGCAGGGTTGAGGCGGAAATTGAAGGTTTTCCGTTTGCTTGTAGTTCCCGTTTTGTCCTACCTGCTAGGGTGGCGCTAGAGAGCAAGAGCATTTTTTGTGAGATTTTTGTGGATAGTGGAGCAGCTGTCAATCTCATTGATAATCAATTTGCAATAACTCATGGTTTCCAGGTATGCACTTTGGGAAAGGATATTCCTGTTTTTGCTATTGATTCCGCTCCACTTTCTCAGAAATCATTAAAGGGCATAGTTCACAATATCCGTTTAATTGTGAGTGATGCTCATCTTGAGGATGTGTCATGTTTCGTCCTTAGCGGTTTGCCTACTTCTCTAGTGTTGGGACTACCCTGGCTCACTAAACATAACCCCACCATTGATTGGCAAGCGAGGCAAATAAATGGTTGGAGTGACTTTTGCAGAGAGAATTGCCTCATAACATCTGTTTCTGAAGTTTCTACTAAGACTGTACCACCTTTCCTCTCTGAATTTTCGGATGTCTTCTCTGAGAGTGGAGTTCAGGATTTGCCTCCGCACAGGGAGTATGATTGCCCTATTAATCTCATCCCAGGCGCCAAGCTGCCTAAATCTCGTTTATACAATCTCTCCCAACCTGAGAGGGTCGCTATGCGTGCTTATATCTCTGAGAGTCTGAGAAAAGGACACATACGACCCTCGAAGTCACCTGTTGCCGCTGGCTTTTTCTTTGTTAAGAAAAAAGATGGTTCTTTAAGACCTTGTCTGGATTTCAGGGAGCTGAACAGTATCACTATTCGTGACCCTTATCCGCTTCCTCTGATCCCGGACCTGTTTAACCAGGTTGTTGGGGCTAAAGTCTTTTCCAAATTAGACCTAAGAGGGGCATACAACCTGGTCAGGGTCAGAGAAGGAGACTAATGGAAGACGGCTTTCAATACCCCTGAGGGCCATTTTGAGAATTTGGTTATGCCTTTTGGTTTGATGAATGCCCCAGCCGTTTTTCAGCCTTTCGTGAACAGCATTTTTTATCATTTAATGGGAAAATTTGTATTAGTGTATTTGGATGACATTTTGATTTTTTCTCCTGATTTCAAGACTCATAAGGAACACTTACGTCAGGTCTTGCTCATTCTGCGGGAGAATAAATTATACGCAAAACTGGAAAAATGTGTGTTTGCAGTTCCAGAAATTCAATTTCTGGGGTTTCTTCTCTCCGCTTCTGGTTTTCGCATGGACCCCAAGAAGGTCCGCGCTGTGCTTGAGTGGGAGCTTCCTGAGAATCAGAAGGCGCTGATGCGTTTTTTGGGCTTTGCCAATTATTACAGGAAATTTATTTTGAATTATTCCTCTGTTGTTAAACCACTCACTGATATGACCAGAAAGGGGGTAGATTTTTCTTCCTGGTCGGTAGAGGCGCGTAAGGCCTTTTCTAATATCAAGGAGAGTTTTGCTTCCGCTCCCATCCTGGTACAACCTGATATTTCCTTACCCTTCATAGTTGAGGTTGATGCTTCTGAGGTAGGGGTGGGTGCGGTCTTGTCTCAGGGTTCCTCTCCTGCCAAATGGCAATCGTGTGCCTTTTTCTCGAAGAAACTCTCCTCCGCAGAGAGAAATTATGATGTGGGAGATAGGGAATTGTTGGCCATCAAGTTGGCTTTTGAGGAATGGCGCCATTGGCTAGAGGGAGCCAGACACCCTATTACCGTGTTTACTGACCATAAAAATCTGGCCTACTTGGAGTCAGCCAAGTGTCTGAACCCGAGACAGGCCAGATGGTCTTTGTTCTTTTCAAGGTTTAATTTTGTTGTCACGTTCCGCCCTGGGGTTAAGAATGTGAAGGCAGATGCCCTGTCACGTTGTTTTCCGGGAGGTGGGAATTTTGAAGACCCGGGTCCCATTTTGGCTGAAGGTGTGGTGGTCTCTGCTCTTTTTCCTGAATTGGAGGCAGAGGTGCAGGCAGCCCAGTCAGAAGCTCCTGATCTTTGTCCTCCTGGGAGGTTGTTTGTGCCTCTCGCTTTGAGACACAAGATTTTTAAAGAACACCACGATACGGTCCTTGCTGGGCACCCGGGGGCAAGAGCCACACTGGATCTCATCGCTCGGAGATTCTGGTGGCCTGCGCTTCGTAAGTCGGTTGAGGGTTTTGTGGCAGCTTGCGAGACTTGCGCTCGTGCCAAAGTCCCTCATTCACGGCCATCAGGTCCTCTCCTCCCTTTGCCCATTCCTTCCCGTCCTTGGACACATCTGTCCATGGACTTCATAACGGACTTGCCTCGTTCCTCGGGGAAGACTGTGATTCTGGTGGTGGTGGACCGTTTTAGCAAAATGGTGCATTTTATCCCTTTTCCTGGTTTGCCCAATGCTAAGACGCTGGCGCAGGCATTTATTGACCACATTGTCAAATTGCATGGTATTCCTTCAGACATAGTCGCTGATAGGGGCACACAGTTTGTTTCCAGATTCTGGAAGGCTTTCTGTTCTCGCTTGGGGGTTCGGTTGTCATTCTCTTCTGCTTTCCACCCGCAGTCGAATGGCCAGACGGAGCGCGTCAATCAGAATTTGGAGACATATCTGCGCTGTTTTGTGGCGGAGAATCAGGAGGATTGGTGTTCTTTTTTGTCCCTTGCTGAGTTTGCTTTAAATAACCGTCGTCAGGAGTCCTCTGATAAGTCACCATTTTTTGGTGCATATGGGTTTCATCCGCAGTTTGGGACTTTCTCGGGAGAGGGGTCTTCTGGTTTACCTGATGAGGACAGATTCTCCTCGTCTTTGTCATCTATTTGGCAAAAGATTCAGGATAATCTAAAGAGCATGAGTGAGAGATATAAGCGTGTGGCAGATAAGAGACGTGTGCCTGGTCCGGACCTGAATGTTGGTGATCTGGTGTGGTTGTCTACCAAGAATATCAAATTGAAGGTTCCCTCCTGGAAGTTGGGTCCTAGGTTTATTGGGCCTTACAAGATCCTGTCTGTCATCAATCCTGTTGCCTACCGTCTTGATCTTCCTCAGACTTGGAAGATCCATAATGTTTTTCATAAGTCCTTATTGAAACCTTATGTTCAACCTATTGTACCCTCGCCTTTGCCTCCTCCTCCGATTATGGTTGATGGAAATCTTGAATTTCAGGTCTCTGGGATTGTGGATTCTCGTCTTGTCCGCGGTTCCCTCCAGTACCTCGTTCATTGGGAGGGTTATGGTCCTGAGGAGAGGATGTGGGTCCCAGTGACGGACATTAAGGCCTCTCGTCTCATCAGGGCTTTCCATAGGTCCCATCCTGAGAAGGTGGGCTCTGAGTGTCTGGAGTCCACGCGTAGAGGGGGGGGGGTACTGTCACAGCCAGACAGCTGAGAAGCTCTGACAGGAGCCTTTCAGATCCTCCTCCTTGAATTTCTTTGTTTTGGTTGAGTTCCTCATCTCGTTAGTCTATCTCAGCTGTCATGCAGTTGGACTGATTGCTGCCCTTTAAGTTCCTCCCCAGAATGCAGTAGTGTGCGGCTTATACAACTTCCTGGAGTGTGTGTGCATGCTGTTCCTAGTTCTCAGTCCACAGTCCCCAGTTGTCTGCAAGATAAGTGCTGTTTATGTATTTATGATTTTCTGTTTTCTGGATCCAGGTGACCCTGACTCCCTCCGTGTCTGTGTAGGCAGCCGGTGGTCGTATCCCCTCACTATTGTAGGGTCTTCAGGTGTAAGATAGTCGAGGTACGTGGATATGCGCCCATCCACCTTTGGGGTGGTCGCATAGGCTGAGCAATAAGGGAGAGCGGCAGGTCTCATGCAGGGGTCTCCCTTTTGTTCCTTAGTTGTGGATCCAGTGAGTCATTGTTTATATTGTATTTTCTTGTTTCCTGTACACCATCCGTGACAGCCTGATTGCATTGCACCCGTGCCTATAGGCTTGCCTCAAAGGGGTGTTCCTGCTGTCCCTGCTTCTGCGATTAGTGCCCCTTCAGTACCATTGGGCTCTCTGGGTCTCATTTGTAGCCCATTTTAAACCCCCCCCATCCCCACGGGTCACGCTGGCGCAGGAAGCTCTCTGTTTTTTATCCTCCTCGCTGGTGGTCAGGAGGCATGGCACAGTAGGCGGTCCAGATCCTCCAGGTGGCGCTTACCGTCATCTTTGGACAGAATGTCAGGCGCATCTGAGGAGTCTGGTCTGATGTTGCGATTGAAAACTGTAAGAGGCTGGTGCCTGACCATCAATCCAGGGTTCTTAGCCTGGTCACTGCAGCGGCCCACCAGGATGGAATTCCTGTACCCGCTCCTTCGGCGGTGCCATTCTTCCTACGACTGGTGAGTACTAATGCGGTGGGGGGTGGGAGGTCTTGTGCAGATTTAGAATCATCACTATGGGCACTTTTAGATACCGGGTCCCCCGCCCCTCCAGCGAGCTGGTAGCTCCATGGTACTGCAATAGCTTCATGTGTAGCATTTCTTTTTTTGAAACTCCTTTGGTTTAGGTTAGTTGTGTACAGGTTTGGAGCTGGGAGGTACCCCAGCCATAGTTTACATGAGCTTGTGCAACTGCGGGTTTAGCACTTGGGGTATTCATATCCTATAGAAGAGGTTTTCCCAGACTATACGTAAAAAAATAAAAATAATTTAATTAAAGAGTAAAATAAATAATAAACAACCACAGAAAGCGACAAAGCCCCTCTGTCAGTGTCGGTTTCAGGACGTCTGTTACTCCCCGGCATGTAAGCACGACTTCCCCTCTTTTAAAGGGATTCCTACGGTGGTCGTCAGAAGTAGTGGAATGAGTAATTAATTTGTATGGTGTAGAAATCTTGTTGAGTTCAGAATAGGTCGTTCGTTAGTCGCCAGTTTCTTTATTTTGTCTATGCGGTACCCCACACGATCCATGTAACGGTTCTTGGTCCCCCCGGTCTTTCGGCAGGTCTTCTTGCAGCTGGTTTTAGGTAAAGTTTAGTTCTTCTGGCTGTCCTCCCGTTTTCCCTTACAGCTTGGAGTGTAGGAACTTCCTTCTCCTAACTGGATCGTATTTCTCCTTTTATGCAGCAGTTATAAAGTATAAAAAAATAATAAAAAATTATAAAAAAAATACAATATATATATATATATATATATACAGTACAGACCAAAAGTTTGGACACACCTTCTCATTCAAAGAGTTTTCTTTATTTTTATGACTATGAAGGCATCAAAACTATGAATTAACACATGTGGAATTATATACATAACAAACAAGTGTGAAACAACTTCACTTCACTTCACTCTGCGGTCCAGCTCACCCCAAACATCTCGATTGGGTTCAGGTCCGGTGACTGTGGAGGCCAGGTCATCTGGCGCAGCACCCCATCCCTCTCCTTCATGGTCAAATAGCCCTTACTTTCAAAGTTTTCCCAATTTTTCGGCTGACTGACTGACCTTCATTTCTTAAAGTAATGATGGCCACTCGTTTTTCTTTACTTAGCTGCTTTTTTCTTGCCATAATACAAATTCTAACAGTCTATTCAGTAGGACTATCAGCTGTGTATCCACCTGACTTCTCCTCAACGCCACTGATGGTCCCAACCCCATTTATAAGGCAAGAAATCCCACTTATTAAACCTGACAGGGCACACCTGTGAAGTGAAAACCATTTCAGGGGACTACCTCTTGAAGCTCATCAAGAGAATGCCAAGAGTGTGCAAAGCAGTAATCAAAGCAAAAGGTGGCTACTTTGAAGAACCTAGAATATGACATATTTTCAGTTGTTTCACACTTGTTTGTTATGTATATAATTCCACATGTGTTAATTCATAGTTTTGATGCCTTCAGTGTGAATGTACAATTTTCATAGTCATGAAAATAAAGAAAACTCTTTGAATGAGAAGGTGTGTCCAAACTTTTGGTCTGTACTGTATATATATATATATATATATATATATATATATATAAAAATTTATATACACTCACCTAAAGAATTATTAGGAACACCTGTTCTAGTTCTCATTAATGCAATTATCTAGTCAACCAATCACATGGCAGTTGCTTCAATGCATTTAGGGGTGTGGTCCTGGTCAAGACAATCTCCTGAACTCCAAACTGAATGTCAGAATGGGAAAGAAAGGTGATTTAAGCAATTTCGAGCGTGGCATGGTTGTTGGTGTCAGACGGGCCGGTCTGAGTATTGCACAATCTGCTCAGTTACTGGGATTTTCACGCACAACCATTTCTAGGGTTTACAAAGAATGGTGTGAAAAGGGAAAAACATCCAGTATGCGGCAGTCCTGTGGGCAAAAATGCCTTGTGGATACTAGAGGTCAGAGGAGAATGCGCCGACTGATTCAAGCTGATAGAAGAGCAACGTTGACTGGAGCAACGTTGACTGAAATAACCACTCGTTACAACCGAGGTATGCAGCAAAGCATTTGTAAAGCCACAACACGCACAACCTTGAGGCGGATGGGCTACAACAGCAGAAGACCCCACCGGGGACCACTCATCTCCACTACAAATAGGAATAAGAGGATACAATTTGCACGAGCTCACCAAAATTGGACTGTTGAAGACTGGAAAACGTTGCCTGGTCTGATGAGTCTCAATTTCTGTTGAGACATTCAAATGGTAGAGTCCGAATTTGACGTAAACAGAATGAGAACATGTATCCATCCTCTGATGGCTACTTCCAGCAGGATAATGCACCATGTCACAAAGCTCGAATCATTTCAAATTGGTTTCTTGAACATGACAATGAGTTCACTGTACTAAAATGGCCCCCACAGTCACCAGATCTCAACCCAATAGAGCATCTTTGGGATGTGGTGGAACGGGAGCTTCGTGCCCTGGATGTGCATCCCTCAAATCTCCATCAACTGCAAGATGCTATGCTATCAATATGGGCCAACCTTTCTAAAGAATGCTATCAGCACCTTGTTGAATCAATGCCACGTAGAATTAAGGCAGTTCTGAAGGCAAAAGGGGGTCCAACACCGTATTAGTATGGTGTTCCTAATAATTCTTTAGGTGAGTGTATATATATATATATATATATCCATGGAAAAGGTCTGGCAGCACTCCCTTGGAACTTTAGAGGTGTAGGGTCCCCGCGGTAATCCCTCGATTCAGGACGGTAAACAGACAATGAAAGTCCGCAGCACATTTTGCTCTTTATTCACACATATCAAGTGACAATGTTTCGGTTCTCTCACAGAACCTTTCTCAAGTCAGGTGAAACATAAAGTGCAATAATGCCGGTATAAATACATAGTAAAGTTGTTACCAATTAATTAGTTAACTAATGCAAAAGCGTGCACTCCCCTTTATAGGGATGTTACAATTCATAGATTTACACCACATATCAAAGTGAATAGGGACTACAAGACGTCCAAACATATATGCTATAGCATTATAGCAGTGATATTGATTACAAACATTCCATAGTCATAGTGCATGTAATAAAGTGCATGGTGCATTAAAACCAAACATACAACTGTACCTTGCTGGGAGATTGTGGAGTGAACCAAGGAGGATGGCGTCTTAGCTCGGCGAGATACACGCTGGTTCTGCACGTCTATGCCTCACCACTGCGCATGTGTCAACCCTTACCCCTATATATATATACAGAACAGACTAAAAGTTTGGACACACCTTCTCATTCAAAGAGTTTTCTTTATTTTCATGACTATGAAAATTGTAGATTCACACTGAAGGCATCAAAACTATGAATTAACACATGTGGAATTATATACATAACAAACAAGTGTGAAACAACTGAAAATATGTCATATTCTAGGTTCTTCAAAGTAGCCACCTTTTGCTTTGATTACTGCTTTGCACACTCTTGGCATTCTCTTGATGAGCTTCAAGAGGTAGTCCCCTGAAATTGTTTTCATTTCACAGGTGTGCAGGTTTAATAAGTGGTATTTCTTGCCTTATAAATGGGGTTGGGACCATCAGTTGCGTTGAGGAGAAGTCAGGTGGATACACAGCTGATAGTCCTACTGAATAGACTGTTAGAATTTGTATTATGGCAAGAAAAAAGCAGCTAAGTAAAGAAAAACGAGTGGCCATCATTACTTTAAGAAATGAAGGTCAGTCAGTCAGTCGAAAAATTGGGAAAACTTTGAAAGTAAGGGCTATTTGACCATGAAGGAGAGTGATGGGGTGCTGCGCCAAATGACCTGGCCTCCACAGTCACCGTACCTGAACCCATTCGAGATGGTTTGGGGTGAGCTGGACCGCAGAGTGAAGGCAAAAGGGCCAACAAGTGCTAAGCATCTCTGGGAACTCCTTCAAGACTGTTGGAAGACCATTTCAGGGGACTACCTCTTGAAGCTCATCAAGAGAATGCCAAGAGTGTGCAAAGCAGTAATGAAAGCAAAAGGTGGCTACTTTGAAGAACCTAGAATATGACATATTTTCAGTTGTTTCACACTTGTTTATGTATATAATTCCACATGTGTTAATTCATAGTTTTGATGCCTTCATAGTCATGAAAATAAAGAAAACTCTTTGAATGAGAAGGTGTGTCCAAACTTTTGGTCTGTACTGTATATATACACTCACCTAAAGAATTATTAGGAACACCATACTAATACGGTGTTGGACCTCCTTTTGCCTTCAGAACTGCCTTAATTCTACATGGCATTGATTCAACAAGGTGCTGATAGCATTCTTTAGAAAGGTTGGCCCATATTGATAGGATAGCATCTTGCAGTTGATAGAGATTTGAGGGATGCACATCCAGGGCACGAAGCTCCCGTTCCACCACATGTCAAAGATGCTCTATTGGGTTGAGATCTGGTGACTGTGGGGGCCATTTTAGTACAGTGAACTCATTGTCATGTTCAAGAAACCAATTTGAAATGATTCGAGCTTTGTGACATGGTGCATTATCCTGCTGGAAGTAGCCATCAGAGGATGGATACATGTTCTCATTCTGTTTACGCCAAATTCAGACTCTACCATTTGAATGTCTCAACAGAAATCGAGACTCATCAGACGAGGCAACATTTTTCCAGTCTTCAACAGTTCAATTTTGGTGAGCTTGTGCAAATTGTAGCCTCTTTTTCCTATTTGTAGTGGAGATGAGTGGTACCCGGTGGGGTCTTCTGCTGTTGTAGCCCATCCGCTTCAAGGTTGTGCGTGTTGTGGCTTCACAAATACTTTGCTGCATACCTCGGTTGTAACGAGTGGTTATTTCAGTCAACGTTGCTCTTCTATCAGCTTGAATCAGTCGGCCCATTCTCCTCTGACCTCTAGCATCCACAAGGCATTTTTGCCCACAGGACTGCCGCATATTGGATGTTTTTCCCTTTTCACACCATTCTTTGTAAACCCTAGAAATGGTTGTGCGTGAAAATCCCAGTAAGTGAGCAGATTGTGAAATACTCAGACCGGACCGTCTGGCACCAACAACAATGCCACGCTCAAAATTGCTTAAATCACCTTTCTTTCCCATTCTGACATTCAGTTTGGAGTTCAGGAGATTGTCTTGACCAGGACCACACCCCTAAATGCATTGAAGCAACTGCCGTGTGATTGGTTGACTAGATAATTGCATTAATGAGAAATAGAACAGGTGTTCCTAATAATTCTTTAGGTGAGTGTATATATAAAAAAATTGTAACAAAAAAAATAATATATAATTAAATAAAAAATAATTAACATAGGAGAGAATGGTATATGCGGGTGCTTTCATGTGTAAAGTAGTACTGCCTGTTATGCTCCTATCTGCGGGCACTAGGCCGTGTGTATGTAAATAAAAATAAAAATAAAAAAAATTCTATTTGGCCTTTCAACAATGACATATAGGACATGGTCAGTTCATATGTACGGAGGCAAGGCGCAGTAGTAGTAATTCCTCTAGCATTCAGCTCTATAGCCCGTGGCTATAGACCTTCCTTTAATGTAAATGGTTGTGAGTTCATATCATCACAGCCGCAATTACGGTTTTCTCTTTCTGCAGTCTACAGTACTGGTCCGCTGGCCCAAGGTTCCGTTGGTATGGTTGATAACTGGGCACTTCTGCTGAGCTTCTAACATGCTATGCAGGCTGGCAGCTTGGTGGTGATGCACTTGCCTCATGTCCAGTGTTACAGGAGTTACAGTGCGGTGGGATCCAATAGGGTCGAATCCAACGGAGATGTGCAGTTTAAAGCTATAGCTCAGTGGTAAGACATTTGCTTTGCATGTAGTGTTCATTGGTTCATAACCCCTTTCAGGCTTTTGATGTTAGCAGTATAAGAGACTTTATTCTACTCCAGCTGGGTTGGTTGCTATGAGAGCGGTATTAGTATACTTGTGCCGCATGGTTTGTACGAAGCAGGGCTGCCCATTGTTGAGTGAATATGGTGAAATCAGTAGTCGCAGGTATAACTAGCTGGTAAGCCAGAAGCGGATAACCAGGTCAGTTCGTAGACATCGCTCAGGGTAGAGCCTTAATACAAACATAATTCATGGAGATACACAGTAAAACTGCAGCCTTTCATTCCCCATTCAAATCTAGGTTTTGATGCGGGTCAGACCCACTGACTGGTCCTCTTGACAGGACTTCACAGGTCGGCATGGTGACCCTCTAAGCATTACTTTGCATGTGTATCGTTTCATTGTACGGTAGGCGATACAGGTTTAGTTAGGGAGTATTTAGCTGGATAGCCATGTCCCGTCTCCTTCAGCCTTCTGTTCTGGCTTATTGATATTTTCTCCAAGGTGTTTGTCTCTTCATTCAAGGCCGCACTGCACGGGTGATTGTTATTCCAGAATTTTTGTATGGGGTAATAGTACTCGGGATTGGGGTCCGTCTATACATGTCGATCCAGTTAATATAAAGGGGTGTGTACCTCCCCTCCGCCTGTTTTTGGTCCGGCTGGTCGGTTCGTTTGGTATTCGGTAATGACTTCACGCATGGTGGGGCTCCAATTGTTTTTCCCTCTAGGTTGGTTTGACAATTTACCTTGGTCTTATAAAAATCTAAAAAAAATAATAACAATAATTAATAAGAAAAAAGTAAAAAACTTTTTGGATGAAATATAACTATTTTGTGGCTAGTTATACGATCCTCTTTTGTGTGTTGAGGCTCGGGCTAATTGTTTTTTCTTTCAGATTTGTGGCGTTCAGCGGTTCGATGGTTGGCCTTTCGTATATCTTCTGTGCGGTGCGGAGAGAGGAACACAGGCCCGGTGGGTGCTCTTTGGTTTTTTAGAGTGGTGGAAGTCTTTTGGAAAGGTACCTGGAATTCAGGTGGTCATAACTTCTTCCAGAGGTGGTTGGTATAGAGTTCCGCCGGAGGCACGGTGATGCTGGTGACCCTTGCTGTGGTAATGCCCCTTTGTCTATTCCAGAGCTCTGGACCTCATGTGTCCTGACATATGATTATCCCTTTCTTTTTCAGGAAGTTGGTAGTAGAATAGTTGGTGGTTATCTCCTGGGTGGGTTGTTCTGGGCCATATATGGAAGGCATTATGAATATAATACAAAGGTAGAGATCAAGGGGCGGTAGTTCGGCACTGTTATCGGGAAGATGCAGCTATATAGTGTAGTGGTTACAGTCCCTGGATCAACGACCCCTCTCTAGTAGCTATAGCCTGTAATATTATTACACTCCGGAAATACATCCAGGCCCCTTTTGAATTTTTGGTGATCTCACCATCACCACCTCCTCAGGCAGAGAGTTCCATAGTCTCACTGCTCTTGCCGTAAAGAATCCTCTTCTATGTTGTGAAAAAACATTTTTACCTCCAGACACAGAGAGTGTTCCTCTTTCACAGTCCTGGGGATAAATGGATGATGGGAAAAAAAGTCGCTCCTCCTACTGGTAAGTGACAGGTCTGTGCTATAAGCAATGCGCCGCACAGACCTTTCACTTACCAGTAGGAGGAGCGCCGGCTGGCCACAGACAGCGCATGTTAGTATAATGCTACTAAAAGTGCTAAGTATCCATGGCAGCCAGGACTGCAGTAGCGTCCTGGCTGCCATGGTAACCCATCGGAGCCCCAGCGATTAAACTGGGATTCCGATCGAAACTGCCGCTCCGCTGCCACCAATGATGGGGGGGAGGGGGGTTGTTAACCAATGATTTTAATTGGGGGGGGAGAGGGGAGGCCGCACTGGACACCAATGATTCAAGTTAAAATATACCATCAGATTGGAGAAACTCCGATCCGATGGTATATTAATATTACACGAACACCGAACCCGAACTTTTACTTAAATGTTCGGGTTCGGGTTCAGATGCCGAACACCGTAAAGTTCGGTACGAACCCGAACTTTACAGTTCGGGTTCGCTTAACCCTAATCAACACTAATAGTTACATAGTTAATATAGTTGAAAAAACATATAAGTCCATCAAGTTCAACCAAGGGATGGGTGGGGGCGCAAATTCCAGAAAGGAAGTGAGACTCAGATTTCTACACTTTTTCCTAAGCATTAATGTCATTTACTTTTAAGAATTTATGAATAGTGTTGAGCGGCATGTCCCATATTTGAATTCGCGAAATTTCGCGAATATTCGAAAGAATATTCGAAAAATATTCGCGAATATTCGAATTCGTTATTATTTCGCATATGCGATAATTCGATAATACATATTATGCGATACATTTAACACTAATCCTACAAGCGTCACTTCACTGTGTTGTTAGAATATACCATTGGATCTAAGTTTTCCATACGTTCGTGAAAACTCAGTTCCGATGGTATATTTTAACTAATGCGGCAGGGTTAATAGCATTTTTCAAAAATTCGCCTATTAGCTGGCTGGATAATTTGCTTATTCGCTATATTCGTTTATTCGCTACATAACCACTTAAAATAATGTGATGCTATTGTTCGCGCGCACGTGCGCGCGCATTATAGGCGTGGTTTATTGCAAGTACGTCAGGGTCAATAGCATTTTTCAAATATTCAAATATTCACCTAACCGCTGCCTGTTAGATAATTTGCCTATTCGATATAGTCGCTTATTCGCTACATACACCACCTGTCAGTGTGTTGTGATTGTGCGCGCGCACATGCGCACGTGCGCGCGCGCGCATTATAGGCGTGGTTTATCGCAAGTACGTCAGCTCCATTTTAAGAGTGAATCTTGCTGAGAAGAGATAATGGTGGGCACAAAATTCCACGACGAAGAGGATGAACTCCTGCTAACCGTAAGTACAAAACTTCATGTCATAACATTTTGAACGCATGTTCGCACCATATCTGTATAGTATAGTAATTATTAAGCAATAGTATGTTTAATACTATATTCGCGCATGCGCAGTTATGCGGATATATATGCGCACTAAATATAACTTTATTTTTAATCATGTCTGATTAGATAATCATCATTGTTGTAATAAGTATTGTTTTGACATCACAGCACTTTGTAAGAAGTATGTATGTATGTATGTATGGACAGCAAAAATGATGTTTTATTGTCTCCATGTTCTAAGAGCTATATTTATTATTTTTTTTGAGAGATTTTCTTATGTAGGGTCTCATTTTTTGCGGGATGAGGTGACGGTTTTATTGGTACCATTTTGTGGGACATACGCGTTTTTGATCACTTGGTGTTGCACCTTTTGTGATGCAAGGTGACAAAAATTGCTTTTTTTGACACATTTTTTTTTTTTTTTTACGGTGTTCATCTGAGGGGTTAGCTCATGTGATATTTTTATAGAGCTGGTTTTTACGGACGCGGCAATACCTAATATGTATACTTTTTTTATTTGTTTCACTTTAACACAATAATAGCATTTTTGAAACCTAAAAAATGATGTTTTATTGTCTCCATGTTCTAAGAGCTATAGTTTTTTTATTTTTTGAAAGATTTTCTTATGTAGGGGCTCATTTTTTGCGGTATGAGGTGACGGTTTTATTGGTACCATTTTGTGGGTTATACGCGTTTTTGATCACTTGGTGTTGCACCTTTTGTGATGCAAGTTGACAAAAAATTTTTTTTTCACACAGTTTTTTTTTTTTTTTTCACGTTGTTCACCCGAGGGGTTAGGTCATGTGATATTTTTATAGAGCTGGTTTTTACGGACGCGGCAATACCAAATATGTCTATTTTATTTTATTTTTTCTATTTGGGGCCTTTTTTTTTTTTTTTACATGTGAAACTTTTTTTTATTTTATTTTTTCAACCCTTTATTTATTTATTTTTAATTTTACACTTTTCGTCCCCCATAAGGTCATGCAAGACCTCTGGGGGACATCTACTTAACTTTTTCTTTTTTTTTTCACTGTTGATTTCTCCTGTAACTGGAGCTGACATAGTAGCCCCAGTTACAGAAGAAATGCACCCCCCAGAGAGGCTGTACAGCAGTATACAGCGCTGTACAGCCTCAGAGCAGGGCTGATCGAGGTCTCTGAGAGACCTCACACAGCTCCTGCACACTCCGGTCACGGCGGTCACATGACCGCCGGGCCGGAACAGGAAGCGCACAGCGCTTCCTTCTCTGCAGACACAGCGCTCGGTGAGCGCTGTGTCTGCAGCGATCCGGAAGGCAGGGACACCTGGGCACTGTCCCTGCCTTCTCTAAGGGTTGCCCTGCTGTCACTGACAGCGGGCAACCCGATCAGCAGCTGCACGATTAGCGTGCAGCTGCACTTTCTGAACGGACGTTTTAAAACGTGGTTTCAGAAATATAGGTCCACCCATAGGACGTTTATATCCTATGGGCGGACGGAAAGTGGTTAAAAACTCTCATAAGATAAGCATGGTCCTCACTGGAGTGAACTATCGCATTTTTTTTGCAACTTTTTTAATAGTCCCAATAGTAAATCTGTCTAGAGATTCATCTACATAAGAAAACATGCCCACTGCGCAGTTTTAGCGTTTGCGCATTTTCTTGCAACTTTTTCACTCCATTATTCTGACTTGAGCTAATGATAAATCTGGCCCCATGTCTTATTGGTCTGGAGAAGAATTGAAAGTTTCTTCCTGCCATTATTTGCTGGTTCATTTAGCGTTACCCAGGGTGCACCACGGGGAGGCGAACCAGCTGTACACCCCATATCGTACCGTCACTTATTAGACAGGTACATATCAGCTCAGCCGGCCAATATCCGATTGCTCAGACCCCACCCACATACAATCGCAATACAATCAGATCTTATAACGTGAACATTAAATATAATATTTCCACCTTCTAACAAATACTTTTTGCTGTGTTTTGGATGATATTTATTAATAATCCTTGTATTTCCTAAATTTTGTAATACATGTTTGCATCTTTATCCTGCCGCGCATGTTGTTGAAGGGTTATGACAGGACCCGGAAGCAGGCGGAGAAGAACGCGATTGTCGAGGGGGCCGTCAACGTTTTAAAAAAAAAATTTGGACGGACCCACGACAAAATGCAGATAGTTAAGAAGTGGTCGGATTTGAAAAGGAGGCACCCGGCCTGGGTCAAAGAGCTCAGTGAGAGAGTCTGCCCTGGTACTTTTTTTTTTATCACCCGTTACAAATTATTACTTATTTTTACCTGTTGTGAAACATAGCAAATCATCCCTTTACCTCATACATCTCTCCCTCGCTGTGAGTGTATATATATATATATATATATATATTTATCCACACAGCGCGGTAGTGATGTATGATGTAACCGGCTGATTTTGTACTTTGCACACACACATAATAATAAATATATGTGTATATCTAGATAAACAGCAATCATCAATCTGTATTAGGGCTGTTTCACACGAGCGGATGCCGTGCGTGACATCCGCTGCGTGAATGACAGCCAAGACCCGATGCAGACTGCAGAAGCACGGAGCATTAACATGATTGATAATGCTCCGTGCCTCTCTGTGATCTCTATACTACAAAATCACAGTGACAACTTTATCTCGCTATGATTTCGTAGTAAAGAGATCACAGAGAGGCACGGAGCATTATCAGTCATGTTAATGCTCCGTGCTTCTGCTGTCCGCATCGGGTCTTGGCTGTCATTCACGGAGCGGATGTCACACACGGCATCCGCTCGTGTGAAACAGCCCTTAGGCCCCTTTCACACGGACGGATTAGGTCCAGATACGTCCAGGGTGTGTTCAGTGAAACTCGCACTATTTTGCAATAAAGTTGACTCAGTTTAATCTGCGATTGCATTCAGTTTTTTTTACACGCGGGTGCAATGCGTTTTGATGCGATTTTCACGCGCGTGATAAAAAACTTCAGGTTTAGACACAACATCTCTTAGCAACCATCAGTGAAAAACGGATCACCCCCCCACTTGCTTGCGGATGCAATGCGTTTTTCACGCAGCCCCATTCACTTCTATGGGGCCAGGGCTGCTTGAAAAACGCAGAATATAGAACATGCTGCGATTTTCATGCAACGCAGAACTGATACGTCAAAAACAACGCTCATGTACACAGACCCATTGAAATTAATGGGTCAGGATTCAGTGTGGGTGCTATTCTTTCACGTAACGCATTGCACCCGCGCGGAAAACTTGCTCGTGTGAAAGGAGCCTTACAATAAAAGTCCCCATCCATCATTACATTACATACATCCCCCACTTAGGTTAGTTTCACAATAGCGGCATGGACGTCGCCAGGCTGTTCCCTCATGTGAACAGCTTGTCGGATCCGTCCTGCCGCTAGTTTACGTGTGGCCCCATACTACAGCTCCATCACCATTGACTTTCAAGGGATCGTGGCGTTATTCCTGGGCATGAACATCTGAAAACCATGCCGACATGTTCTAGTTTTATTCTGTGCACCTCTCAGCAGGGTTTATCGTTGTAGCCTTGGTATGACGCCCCGTTCCCACTACAGTCAATGGGTCCGGAGCGGTATTCCTGAGCCACACGTACACTAGCGGCAGGACGGATCCGAGGTTCCAGAGCTCTCTGCTGCTATTGTGAAAATAGCCTTACTTAGCATTTATTATTAGTTCTGAGTTGTTTCTCTAAGGGCCCATTCACAAGTGCTCAATTTCATAATTTTTTTTTCTGAACTGACTTGAGGACCCATTCATCTCTAAGGGGGCCGCACGATGTGCGTCCCGTCTCCAGAAAAGCGGACCCGCACTTCTGGATCCACATATCAGTTCTTTAAAAAAAATGAACGAATATATTTTTGCACTAAATATAACTTCATCTTTTATGATGTCTGATTAGATATTCATCATTGTTGTAAGTAAAGTATTGTTTTGCCATCACAGCACTTTTTATTTAGCAAGTATGTATGTATGTATGGGCAGCAAAGAAATATCAAGCACATGCACATTGCATATACATTTTCCTACCACACACTGTATACCACATACAAACACATAGTCTATTTATTAGAGTTTATGTCTTATTGGTCTGGAGAAAAACTAAAAATTTCTTCCTGCCATTATTTGCTGGTTCATTTAGCGTTACCCAGGGTGCACCACGGGGAGGCGAACCAGCTGTACACCCCATACCGTACCATCACTTCACTAGACAGGTACATCTCAGCTCAGCCGGCCAATATCCGATTGCTCAGACCCCACCCACAATCGCAATACAATCCGATCTTAAAACGTGAACATTAAATATAATATTTACACCTTCTAACAAATACTTTTTGCTGTATTTTGGATGATATTTATTAATAATCCTTGTATTATTGTCCTTAATTGAGGCCAAGAATAGTCATATTATATTATTGCCATTGACGTGCGGTCTTCAAAATGTGTCACGCACATTGCCGGTGTCCTTTTTTTTTTTTTTTTTTTTGGGTGGATAAGAAAAACACATTACGGACGTTTAAATTGAGCCTAAATCCAAACGTTGTGTGATTACAGGGCTTCCAGTGCCAAAGGTCCGCCGCCGTTTAACCACGGCGGATTTCGATCTGGTGGAGGTCTCCGCTGGGGAGGAGGAGGAGGATGAGCAGGCGGGCCCCTCCCACAGTCTTAGAGGTGCCACCAACCCACCTGATGTGGGAAATGTTGTGGAGGTGGCATCTGCCGAACCCGGACCCTCTGAAGGGCCGAAAACATCCAGCCCAGCTCCTGCTGAGGAGGATATGCCCACCTCAGCTCCTGAGGAAGATGATCAGGCGTTGGTCACCACCCCGCACCAGGAGGGTAAATATGTGCACACATCATTGTAATTATGTATACATCACATATTTAGAAACATTAACCCTCAGTACCCAATGCCCATTTTTACTTTAACGCTAATTAATATTTTTTTTACAGACACCTAACACTGTCTGGCTATCTATTTAGGTACCGTATTACACTAATACAGGCACAGCAGTAATGACAGACTTAGCTGAATATAAATGTGAGGCCTATTTTTTTCGCGCTGTGTGACAGGTATACCTTTAATCACAGAATTAGACTTGGATCTGCACTGTAGCGTGTGTGTTAAGTTTTGCAGAATGACACTATCAGCACCTTGAATCTAATATACCCTTTTAGGGATAGATTTAAAGTAGGCCTGATACAGCAGAAACCACTAATTTTGAGAATGGCAAATTTGGGAATAGTTTTTCAACCCAGAACAAAAACTGTGCTTTTATGGTCACTACAAATAACTTGACCAGCTAAAACTGTACAGATTTGGATGAATATAAATGTGAGGCCTATTTTTTTTGGCGCTGGGTGACAGGCTCAACTTGCCCCTGATGTAGTATATGTGCAAAAAATAACCACACTATTGATGGTTAAATGCACTTGATGAAAGCTTGACCTTGATGTAGGATATAGCAAAAAATAACCACACTATTGATGGTTAAATACACATGGTGGTAGCTTGTGCTGGCGCACCACAAGCCACAAAATGGCCGCCGATCACCCCAGAAAAAAGTGACTGAAAAACGCTCTGGGCAGCCTAAAAACACTGAGCGATTTAATATCAGCACTTCAATGATCCACAGCTGGAGATCGATCACAGAATAAAGTCTTTTGGAGGAGTTAATCTGCCTAATCTCGCCCTAACGTTGCAGCAGCAACCTCTCCCTATGCTTGAATCAGCAGAGTGACGTGCAGCGCTACGTGACCCAAGATTATATAAATGACTCTTATTGTTAATTGATATATTTATTTCTTGTGTTTTCATAACAGTAACAAAGAAAATTTCGGAAAGAATTGCTCTAATGAAAAAGAGGCAAAAGAAAATAAAGCAATTACGAGCCCAGATCCGCAAATCACTCATAATGGTTCAAGAATTTGAAGGCCAATATGAGGAGGACCTAAAGTACATCGCAAGCTTGCAGGAACAAATGCAAAAGTTGCCATAATTTAATTATAATATTTTTTTTATTAAAAAAGTTTTCTGAAGTTATATTGATTCCATACTTATTTTTCTATAAGGTTATGTTTTTGTATCATTTTAACTGCAGAGTTATCAGTAAAGGAGCCTTTAGTCCACGTTGAAAGTCAGCAGGGTTCGGACAGACAACAGCAGTAGGTACATCTTAATAGTGTAGTATAAGGCCTACACATAAATAATTTTTTCTTGACAGCAGCAGCAGCAGCAGGTAGTGTTGTATTATGAGGCATATACATAACAAATCAACTTGATCAAGACAGCAGCAGCAGGTAGAGCTAATTTATTCTGAGGGCTACAAGTCACCTTTAAATGTACAGCAGCAGCAGATATTTATAGTGTTGTATTATGAGGTATATACATAACAAATCAACTTGATCAGGACAGCAGCAGCAGGTAGATCTAACGTTGTATTCTGAGGCATACAAGTCAGCTTCATCTGGACAGCAGCAGTAGGCAAAGTTAACATTTTTGGTTGATTAGTAAATAGAAAAATCAACTTTATCAGGACAGCTGACGTGTTGTATAAGGACTTCACATAGCTACCAAAGGACAAACAACTAGCTTGACATAACTCTGTATGATCATGACAGACAGCATCTGCAGCTGGTAGATATTAAAGGTCGAGTATAAGACCTTAACATATCTCATCCTAACTCAGCAGTACAGGCAGCAGCAGGTAATGTGGATTCTCAAAAGGCTGAATGCTAACTCGCCGTGATCAGAACAGACAGCATCAGAATCCGCAGTATTTAGATATTAACAGTGGATTATACGGCCTACACATAACTCTCAATGATCAGGAGAATAGAAGCAGTCATTGCTAACGGTGGAGTATAATGACCACACAGAACTCTGAAGTATCAGGCCAAGATCAGCATGCAGTTGGTAAGTTAAAGTAGTATTCTAATTACTACACAAAGTTTGGCATAACTAAGCAGTAATAGAGAGTGTCGGGTTATAATATTGCAGCAGACAAAATTTTGTAACAGATGGGGCTGTGGAAGAGCGATTATAAAAGTATTTAAAAAAAGATTCAACACCCAACTACAGCATGTGTATTCATCGCTTATATATACACTGTTGTCCAACAAAAATAAAATATTTAGAGCAAAAAAAATTTAACAGTTCATTATTATTATTATTATATGCTAGTGAAAAGCCCAATATAACATTGTACACTGCTCAAAAAAATAAAGGTAACACTTAAACAACACAATGTAACTCCAAGTCAATCACACTTCTGTGAAATCAAACTGTCCACTTAGGAAGCAACACTGAGTGACAATCAATTTCACATGCTGATGTGCGAATGGGATAGTCAGCAGGTGGAAATTATAGGCAATTAGCAAGACACCCCCAATAAATGAGTGGTTCTACAGGTGGTGACAACAGACCACTTCTCAGTTCCTATGCTTCCTGGCTGATGTTTTGGTCACTTTTGAATGCTGGCGGTGCTTTCACTCTAGTGGTAGCATGAGACGGAGTCTACAACCCACACAAGTGGCTCAGGTAGTGCAGCTTATCCAGGATGGCACATCAATGCGAGCTGTGGCAAGAAGGTTTGCTGTGTCTGTCAGCGTAGTGTCCAGAGCATGGAGGCGCTACCAGGAGACAGGCCAGTACATCAGGAGATGTGGAGGAGGCCGTAGGAGGGCAACAACCCAGCAGCAGGACCGCTACCTCCGCCTTTGTGCAAGGAGGAACAGGAGGAGCACTGCCAGAGCCCTGCAAAATGACCTCCAGCAGGCCACAAATGTGCATGTGTCTGCTCAAACGGTCAGAAACAGACTCCATGACGGTGATATGAGGGCCCGACGTCCATAGGTGGGGGTTGTGCTTACAGCACAACACCGTGCAGGACGTTTGGCATTTGCCAGAGAACACCAAGATTGGCAAATTCGCCACTGGTGCCCTGTGCTCTTCACAGATGAAAGCAGGTTCACACTGAGCACATGTGACAGAGTCTGTAGACGCCGTGGAGAACGTTGTGCTGCCTGCAACATCCTCCAGCATGACTGGTTTGGCATTGGGTCAGTAATGGTGTGGGGTGGCATTTCTTTGGAGGGCCGCACAGCCCTCCATGTGCTCGCCAGAGGTAGCCTGACTGCCATTAGGTACCGAGATGAGATCCTCAGACCCCTTTTTAGACCATATGCTGGTGCGGTTGACCCTGGGTTCCTCCTAATGAAAGACAATGCTAGACCTCATGTGGCTGGAGTGTGTCAGCAGTTCCTGCAAGACGAAGGCATTGATGCTATGGACTGGCCCGCCCGTTCCCCAGACCTGAATCCAATTGAGCACATCTGGGACATCATGTCTCGCTCTATCCACCAACGTCAAGTTGCACCACAGACTGTCCAGGAGTTGGCAGATGCTTTAGTCCAGGTCTGGGAGGAGATCCCTCAGGAGACCATACGCCACCTCATCAGGAGCATGCACAGGCGTTGTAGGGAGGTCATACAGGCACGTGGAGGCCACACACACTACTGAGCCTCATTTTGACTTGTTTTAAGGACATTACATCAAAGTTGGATCACCCTGTAGTGTGTTTTTCCACTTTAATTTTGAGTGTGACTCCAAATCCAGACCTCCATGGGTTGAAAAATTTGATTTCCATTTTTTAATTTTTGTGTGATTTTGTTGTCAGCAGATTCAACTATGTAAAGAACAAAGTATTTCAGAAGAATATTTAATTAACTCAGATCTAGGATGTGTTATTTTTGTGTTCCCTTTATTTTTTTGAGCAGTGAACAATAAATCATTTATCTAAAAGAAAAACGTAATTTATAATAGAAAATTATTGTTTAACGCACACTAATTCTCCTTTGTGTGAACACACTATTACCTTTCAAATGTATTATTGAACAAAGCTTTAGATTACAAAATACAAATCTACATTAAAAATGTATTATATATATCATTTGAGTATCAACCAAATTTTAACAAAAAATAAATTGATACTTTTAAAAAAGTATCTTATTATAAAAAAAATTATCCAACTATCCATACTGTGATCCTAATTTCAACCTCAATAAGAAAATATTGTATAGTAAAATTGTCTTAAGTTATATTAGTTACATTATTTGTAAAAATTGTAAAGATCAAATGTGTCTGAAAAAAAAAAAAAAATTGACGAGTCAACAAAGAAATAACTAGCATGAATCAGATATAGTGTCCGTTTGTTAAACTGGACATGTCGGAGCATAGCTTCGTCAATAAAGACATCAACATGTGATGCAATGAGTAGAATCACTCACAAAATGGTGACATGGCTTCAAGATTATTATACTGTCAGCAGTTAATTTTGAAAGATTACAATCTTGAATTATATTACACTTGCATGTGAAAATAATCATTATATAATTGTCAAGAAGTAAGATTACATATAAATGTATATATCTATATATACATGTGGCAATAACGCTCCATTACCAAAACCGGATTACCACACGGATGAGTATAACGCCAGTAACACCCAACCATGTAGAGAGGTCAACACGGAAGCCAGGCATCCTTTCCAGGACAACCGACAACACCATGTTAGAACCTAAGTCCGTATTAAAATAATAAATAAAACAAAAAACTTTTATTAGGTTTATCAATCAGTCTTGTACAATGTTAAGTGCACAAAACCTTTTGAAAATGGAAGCCCACATGCGGTCCCCACCTTGCTAAAGTAAGAACCACAACATGGACGCCAACAACCCAATTAAAGCAAAATTTAAATTTTTAAAATAAAATAAAATAAGTTATTTTGGTGAATGAAGCGTAAAACCACATGAATGTATTAAACAAAAACGTTTTTATTCTATCTATATTCCAATCAAATTCTTGACAATATACGATGAATAGTGCACATTCGCAAATATTAAACATGAACACCATTTTATGAAAATAATAATACTCAATACTTGTCATATTACAAGGGCTAATAAGTGGTCCATGCTGGTTCTCCTTTGCATGATCTTGAAAAAAAAAAAATCTGCAGTTTGATTTTAATAATTTACTATATTTCAGACACATTACTTGGCTGCATTAGGCCAAACAGTAGCAGTGAAATAGTAACGCAACAGTAGAAGGCTTACAAATCAAAGGGCCAAACAATTAAGGATAACTACTGAAACTACCATTAAAATAGAAAAATCTGTTGTCTAAAAGCCACAGATAGCTAAACTAAACTCTGCAGGAACAGGGCAGACAAAAGCAGGTAAATGTAAACACCATAGTAAAAGGTCTACATTATTTTCGCCTAACCCTGCAGGATAGGCAGCATCATAATTTAATGATAAAATTGAAGAATAAAGAGTAATTATAACTACATGTTCAGGATAGACAGATGCAGCATCAACAAAATGGAAGTTTGAAATGGTTGAGCATAAGGTCTAAACATAACTTGGCACAACTCAGTAGGAAATGCATAATCAACATTTAAATATAATGATGTAGTGTAAGGACTAAACCAAAATCAGCCTGATCAGCAAATTCAATAGCAGCATCAACAGGATGGAAGATGGAAAATGTCTAGTAAAAGGCCTAAACATAGCTCTGAATAACTTATCAGGACAGACAGCATCACATTCAAAGTTGGCAGCAGCAATGTGTACTGCTTAATGGGAAACCAACAGGCCATGGTAAGCCCATAAATGAAATAAGACATTTTAGACAGCATCACGTTCAAAGTTGGCAGCAGCAATGTGTACTGCGGAATGGGAAATCAACAGGCCATGGTAAGCCCATAAATGAAATATGACATGTCAGTCAGCAGCAGGTTCAAAGTTGGCAGCAGCAATGTGTACTGCTTAATGGGAAACCAACAGGCCATGGTAAGCCCATAAATGAAATAAGACATTTTAGACAGCATCACGTTCAAAGTTGGCAGCAGCAATGTGTACTGCGGAATGGGAAATCAACAGGCCATGGTAAGCCCATAAATGAAATATGACATGTCAGTCAGCAGCAGGTTCAAAGTTGGCAGCAGCAATGTGTACTGCTTAATGGGAAACCAACAGGCCATAGTAAGCCCATAAATGAAATAAGACATTTTAGACAGCATCACGTTCAAAGTTGGCAGCAGCAATGTGTACTGCGAAATGGGAAATCAACAGCAACAGGCCATGGTAAGCCCATAAATGAAATAAGACATTTTAGAGAGCATCACGTTCAAAGTTGGCAGCAGCAATGTGTACTGCGGAATGGGAAATCAACAGCAACAGGCCATGGTAAGCCCATAAATGAAATATGACATGTCAGTCAGCAGCAGGTTCAAAGTTGGCAGCAGCAATGTGTACTGCTTAATGGGAAATCAACAGGCCATGGTAAGCCCATAAATGAAATATGACATGTCAGTCAGCAGCAGGTTCAAAGTTGGCAGCAGCAATGTGTACTGCGGAATGGGAAATCAACAGCAACAGGCCATGGTAAGCCCATAAATGAAATATGACATGTCAGTCAGCAGCAGGTTCAAAGTTGGCAGCAACAATGTGTACTGCTTAATGGGAAACCAACAGGCCATGGTAAGCCCATAAATGAAATAAGACATTTTAGACAGCATCACGTTCAAAGTTGGCAGCAGCAATGTGTACTGCGGAATGGGAAATCCACAGCAACAGGCCATGGTAAGCCCATAAATGAAATATGACATGTCAGTCAGCAGCAGGTTCAAAGTTGGCAGCAGTAATGTGTACTGCTTAATGGGAAACCAACAGGCCATGGTAAGCCCATAAATGAAATAAGACATTTTAGACAGCATCACGTTCAAAGTTGGCAGCAGCAATGTGTACTGCGGAATGGGAAATCCACAGCAACAGGCCATGGTAAGCCCATAAATGAAATATGACATGTCAGTCAGCAGCAGGTTCAAAGTTGGCAGCAGCAATGTGTACTGCTTAATGGGAAATCAACAGGCCATGGTAAGCCCATAAATGAAATATGACATGTCAGTCAGCAGCAAGTTCAAAGTTGGCAGCAGCAATGTGTACTGCGGAATGGGAAATCAACAGCAACAGGCCATGGTAAGCCCATAAATGAAATATAACATGTCAGTCAGCAGCAGGTTCAAAGTTGGCAGCAGCAATGTGTACTGCTTAATGGGAAACCAACAGGCCATGGTAAGCCCATAAATGAAATAAGACATTTTAGACAGCATCACGTTCAAAGGTGGCAGCAGCAATGTGTACTGCGGAATGGGAAATCAACAGCAACAGGCCATGGTAAGCCCATAAATGAAATAAGACATTTTAGACAGCATCACGTTCAAAGTTGGCAGCAGCAATGTGTACTGCTTAATGGGAAACCAACAGGCCATGGTAAGCCCATAAATGAAATAAGACATTTTAGACAGCATCACGTTCAAAGGTGGCAGCAGCAATGTGTACTGCGGAATGGGAAATCAACAGCAACAGGCCATGGTAAGCCCATAAATGAAATAAGACATTTTAGACAGCATCACGTTCAAAGTTGGCAGCAGCAATGTGTACTGCGGAATGGGAAATCAACAGGCCATGGTAAGCCCATAAATGAAATATGACATGTCAGTCAGCAGCAGGTTCAAAGTTGGCAGCAGCAATGTGTACTGCTTAATGGGAAACCAACAGGCCAATGGTAAGCCCATAAATGAAATAAGACATTTTAGACAGCATCACGTTCAAAGTTGGCAGCAGCAATGTGTACTTCGGAATGGGAAATCAACAGCAACAGGCCATAGTAAGCCCATAAATGAAATAAGACATTTTAGACAGCATCACGTTCAAAGTTGGCAGCAGCAATGTGTACTGCGGAATGGGAAATCAACAGGCCATGGTAAGCCTATAAATGAAATATGACATGTCAGTCAGCAGCAGGTTCAAAGTTGGCAGCAGCAATGTGTACTGCTTAATGGGAAACGAACAGGCCATGGTAAGCCCATAAATGAAATATGACATGTCAGTCAGCAGCAGGTTCAAAGTTGGCAGCAGCAATGTGTACTGCTTAATGGGAAACCAACAGGCCATGGTAAGCCCATAAATAAAATAAGACATTTTAGACAGCATCACGTTCAAAGTTGGCAGCAGCAATGTGTACTGCGGAATGGGAAATCAACAGCCCATGGTAAGCCCATAAATGAAATATGACATGTCAGTCAGCAGCAGGTTCAAAGTTGGCAGCAGCAATGTGTACTGCTTAATGGGAAACCAACAGGCCATGGTAAGCCCATAAATGAAATAAGACATTTTAGACAGCATCACGTTCAAAGTTGGCAGCAGCAATGTGTACTGCGGAATGGGAAATCAACAGCAACAGGCCATGGTAAGCCCATAAAAGAAATATGACATGTCAGTCAGCAGCAGGTTCAAAGTTGGCAGCAGCAATGTGTACTGCTTAATGGGAAATCAACAGGCCATGGTAAGCCCATAAATGAAATATGACATGTCAGTCAGCAGCAGGTTCAAAGTTGGCAGCAGCAATGTGTACTGCAGAATGGGAAATCAACTGCAACAGGCCATGGTAAGCCCATAAATGAAATATGACATGTCAGTCAGCAGCAGGTTCAAAGTTGGCAGCAGCAATGTGTACTGCTTAATGGGAAACCAACAGGCCATGGTAAGCCCATAAATGAAATAAGACATTTTAGACAGCATCACGTTCAAAGTTGGCAGCAGCAATGTGTACTGCTTAATGGGAAATCAACAGGCCATGGTAAGCCCATAAATGAAATATGACATTTTAGACAGCATCACGTTCAAAGTTGGCAGCAGCAATGTGTACTGCGGAATGGGAAATCAACAGCAACAGGCCATGGTAAGCCCATAAATGAAATATGACATGTCAGTCAGCAGCAGGTTCAAAGTTGGCAGCAGCAATGTGTACTGCTTAATGGGAAACCAACAGGCCATGGTAAGCCCATAAATGAAATATGACATGTCAGTCAGCAGCAGGTTCAAAGTTGGCAGCAGCAATGTGTACTGCTTAATGGGAAATCAACAGGCCATGGTAAGCCCATAAATGAAATATGACATGTCAGTCAGCAGCAGGTTCAAAGTTGGCAGCAGCAATGTGTACTGCGGAATGGGAAATCAACAGCAACAGGCCATGGTAAGCCCATAAATGAAATATGACATGTCAGTCAGCAGCAGGTTCAAAGTTGGCAGCAGCAATGTGTACTGCTTAATGGGAAACCAACAGGCCATGGTAAGCCCATAAATGAAATAAGACATTTTAGACAGCATCACGTTCAAAGTTGGCAGCAGCAATGTGTACTGCGGAATGGGAAATCAACAGCAACAGGCCATGGTAAGCCCATAAAAGAAATATGACATGTCAGTCAGCAGCAGGTTCAAAGTTGGCAGCAGCAATGTGTACTGCTTAATGGGAAATCAACAGGCCATGGTAAGCCCATAAATGAAATATGACATGTCAGTCAGCAGCAGGTTCAAAGTTGGCAGCAGCAATGTGTACTGCAGAATGGGAAATCAACTGCAACAGGCCATGGTAAGCCCATAAATGAAATATGACATGTCAGTCAGCAGCAGGTTCAAAGTTGGCAGCAGCAATGTGTACTGCTTAATGGGAAACCAACAGGCCATGGTAAGCCCATAAATGAAATAAGACATTTTAGACAGCATCACGTTCAAAGTTGGCAGCAGCAATGTGTACTGCTTAATGGGAAATCAACAGGCCATGGTAAGCCCATAAATGAAATATGACATTTTAGACAGCATCACGTTCAAAGTTGGCAGCAGCAATGTGTACTGCGGAATGGGAAATCAACAGCAACAGGCCATGGTAAGCCCATAAATGAAATATGACATGTCAGTCAGCAGCAGGTTCAAAGTTGGCAGCAGCAATGTGTACTGCTTAATGGGAAATCAACAGGCCATGGTAAGCCCATAAATGAAATATGACATTTTAGACAGCATCACGTTCAAAGTTGGCAGCAGCAATGTGTACTGCGGAATGGGAAATCAACAGGCCATGGTAAGCCCATAAATGAAATATGACATGTCAGTCAGCAGCAGGTTCAAAGTTGGCAGCAGCAATGTGTACTGCTTAATGGGAAACCAACAGGCCATGGTAAGCCCATAAATGAAATAAGACATTTTAGACAGCATCACGTTCAAAGTTGGCAGCAGCAATGTGTACTGCGGAATGGGAAATCAACAGCAACAGGCCATGGTAAGCCCATAAATGAAATAAGACATTTTAGACAGCATCACGTTCAAAGTTGGCAGCAGCAATGTGTACTGCGGAATGGGAAATCAACAGCAACAGGCCATGGTAAGCCCATAAATGAAATATGACATGTCAGTCAGCAGCAGGTTCAAAGTTGGCAGCAGCAATGTGTACTGCTTAATGGGAAACCAACAGGCCATGGTAAGCCCATAAATGAAATAAGACATTTTAGACAGCATCACGTTCAAAGTTGGCAGCAGCAATGTGTACTGCGGAATGGGAAATCAACAGCAACAGGCCATGGTAAGCCCATAAAAGAAATATGACATGTCAGTCAGCAGCAGGTTCAAAGTTGGCAGCAGCAATGTGTACTGCTTAATGGGAAATCAACAGGCCATGGTAAGCCCATAAATGAAATATGACATGTCAGTCAGCAGCAGGTTCAAAGTTGGCAGCAGCAATGTGTACTGCAGAATGGGAAATCAACTGCAACAGGCCATGGTAAGCCCATAAATGAAATATGACATGTCAGTCAGCAGCAGGTTCAAAGTTGGCAGCAGCAATGTGTACTGCTTAATGGGAAACCAACAGGCCATGGTAAGCCCATAAATGAAATAAGACATTTTAGACAGCATCACGTTCAAAGTTGGCAGCAGCAATGTGTACTGCTTAATGGGAAATCAACAGGCCATGGTAAGCCCATAAATGAAATATGACATTTTAGACAGCATCACGTTCAAAGTTGGCAGCAGCAATGTGTACTGCGGAATGGGAAATCAACAGCAACAGGCCATGGTAAGCCCATAAATGAAATATGACATGTCAGTCAGCAGCAGGTTCAAAGTTGGCAGCAGCAATGTGTACTGCTTAATGGGAAATCAACAGGCCATGGTAAGCCCATAAATGAAATATGACATTTTAGACAGCATCACGTTCAAAGTTGGCAGCAGCAATGTGTACTGCGGAATGGGAAATCAACAGGCCATGGTAAGCCCATAAATGAAATATGACATGTCAGTCAGCAGCAGGTTCAAAGTTGGCAGCAGCAATGTGTACTGCTTAATGGGAAACCAACAGGCCATGGTAAGCCCATAAATGAAATAAGACATTTTAGACAGCATCACGTTCAAAGTTGGCAGCAGCAATGTGTACTGCGGAATGGGAAATCAACAGCAACAGGCCATGGTAAGCCCATAAATGAAATAAGACATTTTAGACAGCATCACGTTCAAAGTTGGCAGCAGCAATGTGTACTGCGGAATGGGAAATCAACAGGCCATGGTAAGCCCATAAATGAAATATGACATGTCAGTCAGCAGCAGGTTCAAAGTTGGCAGCAGCAATGTGTACTGCTTAATGGGAAACCAACAGGCCATGGTAAGCCCATAAATGAAATAAGACATTTTAGACAGCATCACGTTCAAAGTTGGCAGCAGCAATGTGTACTGCTGAATGGGAAATCAACAGGCCATGGTAATCCCATAAATGAAATATGACATGTCAGTCAGCAGCAGGTTCAAAGTTGGCAGCAGCAATGTCTACTGCTGAATGGGAAACCAACAGGCCATGGTAAGCCCATAAATGAAATAAGACATTTGAGACAGCATCACGTTCAAAGTTGGCAGCAGCAATGTGTACTGCTGAATGGGAAATCAACAGGCCATGGTAAGCCCATAAATGAAATATGACATGTCAGTCAGCAGCAGGTTCAAAGTTGGCAGCAGCAATGTCTACTGCTGAATGGGAAACCAACAGGCCATGGTAAGCCCATAGTGCCCTCTGGCGTGTAGGAATCATCACACGGTTAGGCTGGCTGTGTAGCCGCAGTGTTCTGATACTGACTCAATATGCTTTAAAGAATAAATTGTTGACTACCGATGCATGCGGCGTGTCTATTTAATTTATCTTTAGTTTTTGGATTGGTAACAATCAATTTAAGTCAAATTACATAAAGAAAATTAATTAATCTAATAATATATCAAATCATTAAAATAAATAATAGTAAATAAAAGCTATAATTAAAAAGTAATATATACATCAATAATAAGATTTAATAATTCATCAATAATTTATAATTCATACACAACAATAAATACAAATCAGACAAATTTCATAATTGAATATTTAGAATATCTAAATAAGTAAATATATAAATAAATATTTTTTAAATTTAAAAAAAAAAAAAAAGTTTTGGAGGGAGAGACAAGGAGAGGGATGGACAAGGGACCCTTCAACGGCCTGAACCGACAGCGGGGGACAAGAAGTCACTGCCGATCCAGGACTCGTTCATTTTAATGAATGTAAGTCTGTCCACTGACTCTGTGGACAGACGGGTACGCTTGTCCGTGACCACCCCACCTGACGCGCTAAATGTCCGCTCAGACAGTACGCTGGAGGGGGGGCAAGATAGTAACTCCAGCGCATACTGAGCGAGCTCGCGGCAGGTGTCCAGCCTGGCAACCCAGTACTCCATGGGGTCGTCGGTGCTCATGCTGTCGGAAGCACCAACGGACCCCATGTAGTCTGCCACCATGCGGGCCAGCCGCTGGTGGTGACTGCTGCTGCTGCTGCTACTGGGTCGCGCAGACTGGTAGAACGACCGCATCTCACCCATAAGGTCACCTGCTCGGCTGGTGCTGCTGGGGCCAGCCACCTGCTGGGTGAGATGGGCGGGGAGAACTGGAGCGTGAGGCCGAGGGTTGGCCTGCTCCAGCCGCTTGATCAGACAGGCCCGCAGTTGATCCATCTGGGCCTGTCTACGGCAGGCTGGGATGAACTGCTCCAGTTTCCCCTTGCAGCGAGGGTCTAAAGGGGGGGCCAACCAATAATCTTCCCTCTCCTTGATTCTCTTGATCCGGGGGTCACTCCGGAGGCATCGCAGCATGTGGGCAGCCATAGGGAAGAGGACAGCCCACTGTGACTCTTCATGGATGCCCAGGACCATGACCTCTTGGTCCTCCTGCTGCTGTTGCTGATGCTCCCGGTCGGAGCTGCCCCACCCCCGGACTAACGGTGGCCCCAACACCGTCTCTCCCTCCTGAACAGGCCCAGACTCCTGGACGTCCACATCATCATCGTCCTCCTCCTCCTCCTCCTCCTCGTCCTGGTGAAGCATTGCCTCCTCTTGCTCCACCAAAACACTCTCCCCAGCCTCGAGCAGGCGATCTAGTATCCTGTCCAGCAGGAACACTATGGGGAGCACGTCATTGAGGCCGACATGCTCCCCGCTGACCATCTTGGTCGCTTGCTCAAATGGGGCCAACACGTGCAGACCTGCTGTATCTGCCCCCCCTCCGCATTAGTGATGTATGGGAGTGGGTTGGTTGGCCCTGGAGTGCCTTGGTCCAGCAGGTATTCCCTCACCGCCCTTCGCTGCTCCCACAACCTCTCCAGCATGTGGAGGGTGGAGTTCCACCGCGTCACGCTGTCGACAATCAGCCTGTGAGGTGGCAGGCTGTTGTCCTGCTGCAGTCTGGATAGGGACGCGGCAGCAGTTGGGGAGCGTCTAAAGTGGCTGGCAATCCTCCGTACCCTTGGCACAATGTCACTCAACCCTTCGTATGTTCTGCACAACTAGGTTGAGGACATGTGCCATGCAGGGTACGTGGGTAAGACTGCCAGCCTGAAGGGCGGCGAGGAGGTTGCTGCCGTTGTCACAGACAACCATACCTGCCTGGAGCCTTCGGGGTGTCAGCCACTTCTGGACCTGAGCCTGTAGTGCGGCCAGAACATCAGGTCCAGTGTGTCTCCGTTCCCCTAAGCTCACAAGCTGGAGCACGGCCTGGCAGCGGACATGCACCACACTTGCGTAGCTACGGGACGCTTGCTGGGGGGCTCAGCAGCAGTGAAGACAGTGGCTTGTGAGGGGAGAGCAGCAGTTCTCCCCTGGACACCCCGGGGCGGCACCACAAAGTCAGATGCCGCCGTTCCCTCCCCGGCGCCTCGGAGGGAAACCCAATGGGCAGTAAAGCTGATATAGCGTCCCTGCCCATGCCTGCTGGTCCAAGCATCCATTGTCAGATGCACCCTGTCACTGACAGCATGATCCAGCGACAGGGATACATTCTGCACAATGTGCTGGTGTAGGGCAGGGACGCCAGTCCTGGCAAAGAAATGGCGGCTGGGGACACGCCATCTGGGTTGTGCCTGCTCCAACATCTGCCGGAATGGATTGCTGTCCACAAGATTGAAGGGCAGCAGATGTTGGGCGATAACCCTTGCCAGGAGCCCATTGAGTGAACGCACGCATCGGTCCCCGGGGGCATAGGGCGCGGTGCGTTCAAAAAGGTCAGCAACCGTGGGCTGGCGCCGGACGGCAGTGGAGGACAAAGAGGAGGGTGCGGTGGAGGCAGAGGTCTGGATGCCGGTACCAGTACCTCTAGGAGAGGGAGTGGGGGAGTGGGAACGCCTTGTTGGAAGTGGTTGGGGTGGCTGCAGAACAGTGGCAGGAGCTGCTGTCCCCTGCGCACTGCTGGTGGCGCCACTGCTGTGACCACCCCGCATCTGTTCCCACTCCCGCCAGTGGTTGACTCTCAGGTGCTGGGTGAGGGCAGTGGTACCCAGCCGAGCCGCAGACCTCCCTCTCCTCACCCTGGCATGGCACAGATTACAAATGCCAATTGTGGCATCATCTGGTGCCAGGGTGAAATAAGCCCAAACAGGCGACTTACGCACCACCCTCCTGTCAGATGGGGCGGTGCTGACTTGCGCCTGCTCGGGCTCGGTGCGGACAGGTGGAGGTGGCTGCTGCTGCCTCCTCCTACTGCCATTACCAGTGGAGCCCCTGACTCTGGGCTCACTGGCAACCTGTCGCACCATTTGCCTCTGGTGCCTACCTTCCTCCTCATCAGTGCTGCTGATGCCTGACAAGGGAGGTGGCACCCATTCTCTATCACCCTCCTCTTCGTCCCCCGATATGTCAGACACCGGGCCAACCAGTGGTGGACTGAGGCGAACAGCAGACGTGGGGCCCCTGATCTGGCTCCTCTGTCCCCTCGCTGACGCCTGGGTCTGATTAGGTGTGGGGTTTGCAGGCTGAAACCGCCCGCACCTGTTGGAAGGGATGTCACTGGGGTACATACAGGTGGTACCCCCTCCATCTCCTCCTCCATCCCTTCCATAAGGTCCTGACCCTCAGGACTGAACTGCAAATCAGCCTCCTGCATTACCTCCCCAAAGATGTCCCTCTCACTGTCGCTGTCAAACAGGAGCAGGGACGATTCTTGGGGGCTGGGGGTTGGTCCTACAGGAGACGAAGTGCAGCAGCTGCTCGGAGCCGGGGCAGAGGACTCTGTGGCACTGGCTTGTGCCACGAGAGACATAACTTCCTCGGCATCCTGTGAGGTAATTCTCCTGCTGCCAGCCCCAAAAAATTCACGAATAAGGCGGACGCCCCTGACACCTGCGTCCACACCTCGGTGGGTAGAGGAGCGGCCCCGTGCTGGCAGCTGTCCAGCACTGGGACCAACTACTCTCCTACCCCTGCTGCTTGATCGTGAAGACCTCATTATTTTTATTTTTTGAATTTATAGAAAAATTAAATTATATAATTTGATTTTGGGAAAAAGTTTATTGGGATGGGGACTGTCGTACAATAAAGAAAACCACGCGGACAATACACCGAATAACAAGTAAAAGAAAAACACTAAAACGAATAAACTTTTTTTTGTCTTTTTTTTTTTTTTTAAACTAACAAAGGACGTAGACACTGACACGACACAAACTAAACAGTAATAAACGAAAACTAAAACTTTTTTTTGGCTTTTTTTTTTTTTAACTAACAAAGGACGTAGACACTGACGCGGAGAATACACCGAATAACCAGTAAAAGAAAAACACTAAAACGAATAAACTTTTTTTTGTCTTTTTTTTTTTTTAACTAACAAAGGACGTAGACACTGACACGACACAAACTAAACAGTAATAAAGGAAAACTAATAAACTACACTAAAGGACGTAGACACTGACATGACACAAACTAAACAGTAATAAAGGAAAACTAATAAACTACACTAAAGGACGTAGACACTGACACGACACAAACTAAACAGTGATAAAGGAAAACTAAAGCCTACACTATAACTAACCTACACCTATCACGGTCGGCGTGACTATCACATACGTGACGCAGAGGGAGGGAACAAGGAAGGCCCTGCCCAAGTGAGAGGGAAGGTGGTGACCCCTGACTCACCTAGCGGCTGGCACCTGGCTGCCCTGACGTCCCTAGACGGGTTCCTCACCCGTACGCCGATCACGTGCCTAAAGCCCTGGCTTTCCCTAAGCTGAGCCCTAGATAGTGAACAGGGCGGTGGGAACACTAGTCCGCACCACTAGCTCTAAAGGAAAACACCAAGGGAAGGACAGACAATACAAACTCAACATATAATCCCAGGTGGGCGACAACAGGAGACAACAAGAAGCCCAACAGGGATCCGGAGGGTAGCACTCTGGAACGACAACCAGGATTCACAACTCCAGTGGGTCAGTATAGATGTCCAGGCAGGAAGCTCTATAACTGGCAACTAGAGAAGTGTGAGGGGAGAATATAAGGAGGTTGGGAGTGGCAGACAAGAAACAGCTGAGGAGGAGAAGCTACGGATCCCTGATTGAGACAAAAAGGATAGCAAGGCAAACACAGAAAACAATCACTAAGAAACAACGTGATCTTTAGATATAGAGCGCGCAGCCACCCGCTGCGACCTCCTGACCCCGGGTATAACGGAGTCAGATGTGGCTCTTGATACCCTCGTGACAGTACCCCCCCTTTCACGAGGGGCCTCCGGACACTCAGGACCAGGTCTCTCCGTATGAGAGGTATGGAAAGCCTGAATTAACCTGTTGGCGTTTACCTCTGACGCTGGAACCCACATTCTTTCCTCGGGACCGTAACCCCTCCAATGCACCAGATACTGAAGAGAGCGGCGGACCCGACGAGAATCAACAATTCTGGCTATTTGAAACTCCAGATTACCATCCACAATAACAGGAGGAGGTGGCAGTGGTGATGGTTCTAGAGGTGGAACATACTTCTTGAGTAACGATTTATGGAAGACGTTATGGATCTTAAAAGTCTGAGGTAGCTCCAGGCGAAAAGCCACAGGGTTAATAACGGCTACTATTTTATAAGGACCAATGAACCTAGGGCCCAGTTTCCAAGAGGGAACCTTCAACTTAATATTCCTAGTAGACAACCACACATAGTCATTCACTCCTAGGTCCGGACCTGGCGACCGTTTCTTATCGGCCATGCATTTATATTTACCACTCATCTTTTTCAAGTTAACTTGCACCTTCTGCCATACCGATGAAAGAGATGAAGAAAACCTTTCCTCTTCGGGAACCCCAGAAGACCCCCCCTCTTTGAAAGTACAAAATTGGGGATGAAAACCATATGCACCAAGGAATGGTGACTTGCCAGTGGACTCCTGATAATGATTATTTATGGCAAACTCAGCTAACGGTAAATATGATGACCACAACTCTTGGTTTTCAGACACAAAACACCTTAAATATGTTTCTAGGTTTTGGTTGGTACGCTCAGTCTGTCCATTCGACTGAGGATGGAAAGCTGAGGAAAAGGACAAGTGTACCCCCAAACGGGAACAAAAAGCTTTCCAAAACTTAGAAATAAACTGGCTTCCCCGATCCGAAACCACATCGGAAGGGACCCCGTGAAGCTTCACGATTTCACTGATAAACACCTGAGCAAGAGTTTTAGCATTAGGAAGTGCGGGTAGCGCAATAAAGTGTACCATTTTGCTAAACCTGTCTACTACTACCAAAATAACTGTTTTACCCGCAGACAACGGTAAGTCAGTGATGAAATCCATTGACAGATGTGTCCATGGCCTATTGGGGATAAAAAGTGGCAATAAAGACCCTGCTGGACGTGTATGAGAGACTTTCGCGCGTGCACAAGTAGAGCAAGTAGACACGAAATCCATTACATCCTGACGCAACCTTGGCCACCAAAAACGACGAGATAATAGCTCCAAGGTTGCTTTACTACCCAGGTGCCCAGCAAGTGCCGAATTATGATGTTCTTTTAATAATTCAAGACGCAGGTTTAACGGTACAAACAATTTCTCTGAGGGGCAAGAGGCCGGGGCGTCCCCCTGGGCCTCTAACACCTTTCCCTCTAGAACAGAGTGTACAGCAGAGACAACCACTCCTCTTTTTAAAATAGGTACCGGATCACTAACATTACCCCCTCCAGGGAAACTACGAGATAACGCGTCTGCCTTGGTATTTTTTGCCCCAGGACGATAGGTGATTACAAAGTTAAATCTGGTAAAGAATAGCGACCACCTAGCTTGTCTAGGGGTGAGACGCTTAGCCGATTCTAGGTACAGAAGGTTTTTGTGATCCGTAATCACCGTGACGGGGTGGATTGCTCCCTCTAAGAAGTGACGCCACTCTTCAAGGCCAGTTATAATATCACGGTCGGCGTGACTATCACATACGTGACGCAGAGGGAGGGAACAAGGAAGGCCCTGCCCAAGTGAGAGGGAAGGTGGTGACCCCTGACTCACCTAGCGGCTGGCACCTGGCTGCCCTGACGTCCATAGACGGGTTCCTCACCCGTACGCCGATCACGTGCCTAAAGCCCTGGCTTTCCCTAAGCTGAGCCCTAGATAGTGAACAGGGCGGTGGGAACACTAGTCCGCACCACTAGCTCTAAAGGAAAACACCAAGGGAAGGACAGACAATACAAACTCAACATATAATCCCAGGTGGGCGACAACAGAAGACAACAAGAAGCCCAACAGGGATCCGGAGGGTAGCACTCTGGAACGACAACCAGGATTCACAACTCCAGTGGGTCAGTATAGATGTCCAGGCAGGAAGCTCTATAACTGGCAACTAGAGAAGTGTGAGGGGAGAATATAAGGAGGTTGGGAGTGGCAGACAAGAAACAGCTGAGGAGGAGAAGCTACGGATCCCTGATTGAGACAAAAAGGATAGCAAGGCAAACACAGAAAACAATCACTAAGAAACAACGTGATCTTTAGATATAGAGCGCGCAGCCACCCGCTGCGACCTCCTGACCCCGGGTATAACGGAGTCAGACGTGGCTCTTGATACCCTCGTGACAACACCCTTCACTAGAAACTATCACCTAACTAATCTATTCACTAACCTAAATAAATTATTATATTTCTCCTAACTAGGCCCTACACTGCACTCTGCACTAGAAACTATCAGCTAACTATTCACTAACCTAAATTATTATATTTCTCCTAACTATGCCCTACACTGCACTCTGCACTAGAAACTATCAGCTAACTATTCACTAACCTAAATTATTATATTTCTCCTAACTATGCCCTACACTGCACTCTACACTAGAAACTATCAGCTAATCTATTCACTAACCTAAATAAATGATTATTTCTCCTAACTAGGCCCTACACTGCACCCTGCACTAGAAACTATCAGCTACACTAATCTATTCACTAACCTAAATAAATTATTACTTTTCTCCTAACTCTGTACCCTAATCTTTAACCTATCAGCTACACTAACCTACCCTATCTAACACTATCAGATTCAACAATTCGATTTAGAATTTGCTTTTAAAAAAGCAAAGCACTGCACAGTTCCAAGCTCCTCTCTCAATCACCACCACATGAAACTGCACAAAATGGCTGCCGTGACAAAATCTTATATAGTAATGGGGTGGGCAACTTTCTGATTGGTTGCTAGGGATGTTGCTAACCTGTTGGACTCCTTCTCATTGGCCCACAATCTTAAATGAGGGAGGGATTAGTGTCCTCACGAAGAGCCGATATTCGCATGTGCGCTAATAAAATCGCATTACGAATTTTCGCGCATCAATCACTTTCTCGGCAATGTGACTAAGATCTGAGCTTTTGGACCTTTGGGAAACAATCGAGATACAGTGGGGGCTGATAAAAGTAGTTGACAGAGTACAGATCAATGTAATCTGTACGGTGGAAACTAAAATAAAAAATACGAATATTCGTAAGTCGAATTTTTCGAAGTTCTAAATATTCGCGAATATGGTGCTATACTATATGAATGCACAGGCCTTTGCCTCTCTGTTCTGGGGACAAGTGCTGATATTCGCCTGTGCGCTAATATAATCGCCTTCTGAAGATTCGCAACTCAATTCACTAAAGTATGAATGCAAAGCCCTTTGCCTCTGTTCTGGGACAAGTGCTGATATTCGCCTATGCGCTAATATTATCGCCTTACGAAGATTCGCACCTCAATCACTTTCTCGTTTATGTTACTAAGATCTGAGCTTTTGGACCTTTGGGAAACAATCGAGATACAGTGGGGGCTGATGAAAGTAGTTGACAGAGTACAGATCAATGTAATCTGTACGGTGGAAACTAAAATAAAAAATACGAATATTCGTAAGTCGAATTTTTCGAAGTTCTAAATATTCGCGAATATGGTGCTATACTATATGAATGCACAGGCCTTTGCCTTTCTGTTCTGGGGACAAGTGCTGATATTCGCCTGTGCGCTAATATAATCGCCTTACGAAGATTCGCAACTCAATTCACTAAAGTATGAATGCAAAGCCCTTTGCCTCTGTTCTGGGACAAGTGCTGATATTCGCCTATGCGCTAATATTATCGCCTTACGAAGATTCGCACCTCAATCACTTTCTCGGCAATGTGACTAAGATCTGAGCTTTTGGACCTTTGGGAAACAATCGAGATACAGTGGGGGCTGATGAAAGTAGTTGACAGAGTACAGAGCAATGTAATCTGTACGGTGGAAACTAAAATAAAAAATACGAATATTCGTAAGTCGAATTTTTCGAAGTTCTAAATATTCGCGAATATGGTGCTATACTATATGAATGCACAGGCCTTTGCCTCTCTGTTCTGGGGACAAGTGCTGATATTCGCCTGTGCGCTAATATAATCGCCTTACGAAGATTCGCAACTCAATTCACTAAAGTATGAATGCAAAGCCCTTTGCCTCTGTTCTGGGACAAGTGCAGATATTCGCCTATGCGCTAATATTATCGCCTTACGAAGATTCGCACCTCAATCACTTTCTCGGCAATGTGACTAAGATCTGAGCTTTTGGACCTTTGGGAAACAATCAATTATATGTGTACTGTAATTTTGTTTAAAAAAATAAAAACAAATACGAATATTCGTTTTTACGAATATATAGCACTATATTCGAAATATTCGCGAAATCTCGAAATTGCGATATTCGCGAAAAAAATTTGCTTTTCGAATATTCGCGCTCAACACTATTTATGAATCCCCTTTTCAAAATTATCCATTGTTCCTATTGAGACCATGTCCAGAGGTAGTCTATTCCATAGATTTACAGTTCTTACAGTAAAGAAACCTTGACACTTCCAGAAACTCAACTTTTTCTTCTTCAGTCGAAGACAGTACATTTTTTTGTATAGCTCATTTAAATATTTGTATAGGATAATCATGTCCCCTTTAGACGTCTCTACTCAAGACTAAATACATTTTATTTAATCTTTCCTCACAACTAAGACCCTCCATTTCCCTTATTAGTTTAGTCGCTCTCCTTGTACCTTTTCAAGTTTCAAAGCATACTTTCTATGTACCGGTGCCTAGAACTGAACTGCATATTCCAGGTAAGGCCGCACCAAAGCTTTATAAAGTAGTAATATTATATATCTGTCCTGTGAGTTCATGCCTCATTTAATGCATGGCAATATCCTGGTAGCCTTAGAAGCAGCTGATTGACATTGCATGCTGTTATTTAATATATGATCTTCAAGTACACCCAAATCCTTCTCTACAAGTGACTGACTTAGTATTACATCCCCTAGGACATATGATGCATGGATATTATTATTATCCAGATACATAACCTTACAATTTTCCTCATTTGCCAAGTTGATGCCCAATCAATCAGAGTGTTCAAGTCAGCTTGTAGTCTTTGGACATCTTCCTTAGTCTGTACAGTATTACATAGCTTGGTGTCATATGAAAAAACAAAAACTGTGCAATTAATTCCATCCTTGATATCATTAATAAAAAAATAATAATAATAGAGGACCCAGCACTGAATCTTGGGGTACACCACTTATAACCCAGGGCTATTCTGAATAGAAATAATTGACCATGACTCTCTGGACACGGTCCCTAAGCTAGTTTTCAATCCAACTACAAACTATAATTTCCAAGCCTATAGCCTTATTTTACCTCGATACACTCAACACTATCTATAAACTTTGACCTAGTGATTGGACAAATCAATTCTACCAATTCAGAATTTGTCCTGAATTTCCCAAAAAAAAAAAACAGAATTCTAACAAACCTGAATTTCTTGTGATTCTGTTCATGCAAATCAAATATAAGAGAGTACCCCAACCAAGGTCTCTCTGGCAGCCAAGCAAATTTTCTTTGTTCTGCTATAATAACGGCAATAGTTAAAAAAGCTTATTATGAAAAAGCACTGATTGAACAGTTGAAGTCTACCACCAAAACTGTGGATAAAAAAGGGGGAAATTATTCTATGAAGCCCAAGGAGGTACATTATATACAGTGGCGGAAATAATTATTTGACCCCTCACTGATTTTGTAAGTTTGTCCAATGACAAAGAAATGAAAAGTCTCAGAACAGTATCATTTCAATGGTAGGTTTATTGTAACAGTGGCAGATAGCACATCAAAAGGAAAATCGAAAAAATAACTTTAAATAAAAGATAGCAACTGATTTGCATTTCATTGAGTGAAATAAGTATTTGAACCCTCTAACAAAAAAAGACTTAATACTTGGTGGAAAAACCCTTGTTTGCAAGCACAGAGGTCAAACGTTTCTTGTAATTGATGACCAAGTTTGCGCACATTTTAGGAGGAATGTTGGTCCACTCCTCTTTGCAGATCATCTCTAAATCCCTAAGGTTTCGAGGCTGTCTCTGTGCAACTCTGAGCTTGAGCTCCCTCCATAGGTTTTCGATTGGATTAAGGTCCGGAGACTGACTAGGCCACTCCATGACCTTAATGTGCTTCTTCTTGAGCCACTCCTTTGTTGCCTTTGCTGTATGTTTTGGGTCATTGTCGTGCTGGAACACCCATCCACGACCCATTTTCAGTTTCCTGGCAGAGGGAAGGAGGTTGTCGCTCAGGATTTCACGATACATGGCTCCGTCCATTTTCCCGTTTATGCGAATAAGTTGTCCTGTGCCCTTAGCAGAAAAACACCCCCAAAGCAAAATGTTTCCACCCCCATGCTTGACGGTGGGGACGGTGTTTTGGGGGTCATAGGCAGCATTTTTCTTCCTCCAAACACAGCGAGTTGAGTTAATGCCAAAGAGCTCTATTTTGGTCTCATCAGACCACAGCACCTTCTCCCAGTCACTCTCTGAATCATTCAGGTGTTCATTGGCAAACTTCAGACGGGCCTGCACATGTGCCTTCCTGAGCAGGGGGACCTTGCGAGCCCTGCAGGATTTTAATCCATTGCGGTGTAATGTGTTTCCAATGGTTTTCTTGGTGACTGTGGTCCCTGCTAATTTGAGGTCATTAACTAACTCCTCCCGTGTAGTTCTAGGATGCTTTTTCACCTTTCTCAGAACCATTGACACCCCACGAGGTGAGATCTTGCGTGGAGCCCCAGAGCGAGGTCGATTGATGGTCATTTTGTGCTCCTTCCATTTTCGAACAATCGCACCAACAGTTGTCACCTTCTCTCCTAGCTTCTTGCTAATGGTTTTGTAGCCCATTCCAGCCTTGTGCAGGTCTACAATTTTGTCTCTGACATCCTTGGACAGCTCTTTGGTCTTTCCCATGTTGGAGAGTTTGGAGTCTGCTTGATTGATTGATTCTGTGGACAGGTGTCTTTTATACAGGTGACTAGTTAAGACAGGTGTCCTTAATGAGGGTGACTAATTGAGTAGAAGTGTCTAACCACTCTGTGGGAGCCAGAACTCTTAATGGTTGGTAGGGGTTCAAATACTTATTTCACTCAATGAAATGCAAATCAGTTGCTATCTTTTATTTAAAGTTATTTTTTCGATTTTCCTTTTGATGTGCTATCTGCCACTGTTACAATAAACCTACCATTGAAATGATACTGTTCTGAGACTTTTCATTTCTTTGTCATTGGACAAACTTACAAAATCAGTGAGGGGTCAAATAATTATTTCCGCCACTGTATATACTTCCTAGAGATAGGAAATTGATTCTATTGATTTGGAATTTGTTCCAAATTTCCTAAAAAAATAAAATAAACTTCTAAGTAAAACCCAACATTCTTATGAATCATTCGATGACTATTGTAGGCTAGGCAATGCTCCTCTTGGTTTCTGGATAAAATGCATGAAAGGCTGGCATTAGAAAGGATTACTTTTCTTTTCTTTTTTGTCAGGGAAGCAAATTTAAATATCTTTCCCAAAACCCAAGGATATGCAAACTAGCTTTCCAGACAAAAAGGTAAGAAAGTTAGTTCTTTCTGATGCCAACTGATGTTAGATATACTAATTTCCTTCTATTTTTTCCAGAAACCAAAAGGAGCATTGCTCAGCCTGCAATGATCATCACATATACTAAGTGGTCTCCATAATATATATAGTACACACCCAGAGGTCCCCCCCCCCATGGCCTCTCAGCTAGAAAAGCCAATTCTGTCTGCTTTGCTCTGATAAAGGGCTTGTGTCCTGGAAGAGCCAGATACAGATATATGAGGGTGGTTTAGCTATTACCCTAGTTATATTAGGAAGTCTGAGCAATGTTTAAAAGGCTGAGCAATGATTGAATGGCTCTGTTGTATCTTTTTTAATAACTTTTGAAAGAAAGTAGAACTGCATATGCTATTTACGTGCAGATCTCTCGCTTGATTTCCCTGAAATAAATAACAATATATATTTATTAAAATTAGCGTTGAATGAATTGAAATGAAATGAATTGACTTCGATCCAAATTTCAAAATGAAACTAAGAAGCCTGGGAACGTGATATGACCCATAATGTCATGCAGCCAGCCAATCAGCAGATATACATCCCTTATGATTTGACAGCCCTATAAAAGCCTTATCCCTCCTGGTCTCTGCCATTTTACTGTGAGCTGAGCATAGGAACATATGTGCCAAGTGCTAAGGACAGTAGTTAAAAAAGCTTTTAATAGTAGAATATTGGATAGGAACAGTGCAGGGACAGTGTAGGGAGATCGCAGGGATCATTTTTATACACTGAAGGTAGAGCATAGGGAGACTGCAGGGACAGTGCAGGCTCAGTGTAATCGCCCTGTGCATCTTGTGCAACTGCTGCACCATCCATACTTAATCTGTTCTGTTATACATAGACTTACTGTGAATAAGACTTCGTCTCAACAAGCGGTCTAATATATAGGCCTATCTAGTACATTAAATACGATATTATAAATTAATCTATTCTGTTATACATAGACTTATTGTGAATCAGACTCATTGTCAACAGGTGGTCTAAAATATAGGCAAGTTTTTCTACTTCATCTCCTGCGTCATTCATAATTAAATAGTTACTAAACTTTTGTATATGTCTTTGTTAACCTGTCCCTAATGCCCTAATAACACATTTTGTAATATAGTTTATTAATGTTTTTTGTATTTTTATTACACTTTTCCCTACCTAAAGTGCACGTTTTGCTGTGCGCCTAAAATCTACTTCTCTGTACACCACTGACTGCTCAGCTGTGTACAGAGTACAGATTTGACATTATTATCAATGGGGCTGCTTACTTAGGAGCCTTTTTGTCATAAAACTAGTGGTGCATGGGTTGTTAAAGGCAGTGGGAGGCAGTCAGCACAGAGTGGTGAGAGTAAAATGCTATACTCGGCAGTGTGGGAATTTTTTTATCAAGTGTGCCAGAGGATGTTAGCTTAGCATTATGCAGGATATGTGGGCAGAAGGTGAAGCGTGGTCAGGGTGCTAACGTTGGAACCACGGCCCTGCGTCAACACATGCAGCATCACCAAAAAGTGGAGTGGGAAAACCGTGGCACTAATTTGGTTGCACAGCCTGACTCAGCACCTGCTGCATCTCCCAGTGGCCCGCAAGCCTTCTCCAGCAGTCAGTGCTTCGCAACCTCGGCAGAAGGTAGCTGTTGTTCCTACCCTTCGTATATTGCTCCTGATGCTCCTTCTACTCCTCGTCACATGCTTCACCAGCAATCGATCAACAAGGCAATTGCAAATAGACAACAGTATGCGTGCACTCATCCAACAGCACAGAAGCAGAACGTGCACCTAGCAAAGTTGCTGGTACTAAAATCTCTCCATTTCCATATCGTGGTTTCTGAACATTTCAGAGAACTAATGGCTAGTGCCCACCCATTGTGGAGAGTCCCAAGCCATCATTACTTCTCCAAATGTTGAGCAGAAGGTGGGCCAGACCTTGGGCCTGCCGGTGTATAGCACACTGGGTAAATGTGATTCCGGCCCAGGAACACAAGCAACTTGGCAAGGTGATGGCAATGCTACTTCAACATTGTAATAATGGGATTTCTCCACCAATGTCCTCCTCTGCCTCCTTATCCCTCACCTTGTCCTCATCCTCCACTCTAGGCACAGTTCAGAGTGGTCCTCTAACATACCATATATGCAAAGCATGGCGTTGTCTCACGGTTCTGCACCGGGTCAACCTGGGCGAATGGAGTCACACCGGGGAGGAACTGCTCCACGTCATCAACCAATAAATCAAATCCTGACTGTCTCCTTACCAACTGGAGATAGGAACCATGGTCACCGACTATTCACCTGATGCAGGGGATTTTGTCCCCGAAACGCGTAGTGAGTTTGTAATAAATACTTCTGAAGATACGCCATTTGCATCTGGTTGGTTCCTTGCGCCGAGGGATGTTCCTTTCTTCCACTTTTCCTTGAGCTGCAAAGGCAGAATAGTGTTACCTTATATGCGACATTTCCACACATTGGAACTGAATGCTCCACATAATTGACCGACTATATGAGCATAGGAAACCTGTGACCAATTTCTTGATGATGCAGACGGACAGGACTACTCCCCAGTGTAACTTTGACATTAGACAGTGGCAGTTCATGCGTAACACCTGATGTTTGCCCAGGAGGCCACTTTATTTTTTAGCCACCAGGAGTACATGATGATGTCATTCCACTCCTTCATGTCCTGGAGGGGATGCTGGAAAATATGACTGGTGAAGGGACAGAAGACATGATGGAAGACGTGACGCCTACATCTAATGGCCACCTAAGCCCTGTGGAGGCTGAACTGGCACAGGAGAAGGAGGACATAAATACTATACAGAACAATGTAAAATGTAGAGCAGATAACCAGTGGCACTACACCAAACCTAAAATTGTCAGGATGCGACTGCCGAGGAGTGGTGCCTCACGGAGGTGCTCAGCTTGTAGCTGCAGTGAGCATATGTGATAAAAAGAAAAAGAAAACAAAACGAGCGGCACTCACCGTTGATAGGCAGGTTACTTTATTCCATGGCAGGAGGGGGGTGCAAGGGTTGCAGATACAGCAGCAAATAAGCTTATTTGCTGCTGTATCTGCAACCCTTGCACCCCCCTCCTGCCATGGAATAAAGTAACCTGCCTATCAACGGTGAGTGCCGCTCGTTTTGTTTTCTTTTTCTTTTTATCACTATACAGAACAAGGTGGTTTATCTGCCCAAGCGACAGGATAGGAGCAGGAGGAGCTAGATGGCGACAACAAAGACGACACAGATGACCCTGACAGACTGGCAGTATGCAGTGAAAATGGAGGCAGGGAGTCCCTTTGAGTCCTTTGCACAAATGGTCAGATGTTGCTTGCGTAGTGATAGCAGCATTATCACCATTCAGCAGAGGTATGTCTACTAGCTCTCCACAATGTCAGACCCTCGCTAGCGGGACAAAATGGGGGCCTTATTTATACCTTCTGAGGGGAATGAAAAACTCAACTACTATTGAGACATCCTTTGTAGTCAGTTGTTTGCTGCCTACATGACCCATCACCCATTCTTGGACCCTCTGAGCTTACGCTCCACTAACATGACTGCTGGAGGGGTTGGGGGGGACTGGTGCAGCACCAGCTCCATCAGCAGCAAGTTAAGTCTTGAGTCTCTGATGAGCACTTTTCTTCACCTGCCTACTGAAGAAACCACCCAGCAGGACATTGAGCAGAACCTGAACCAGCAGGTGGTGGCGTACTTGGATTGAACCCAGTCACCCCAGATCCAAGATCGTCCTGGACTACTGGGCAGCAAAACTTGAATTGTGGCCGCAACAGGCTGAGTTTACCCTGGGTAAGCTTTCCTGCCCGGCCAGTAGTCATAGCGAGTGTGTAGTGTGGCGAGTGGCATAGTTACCCCAAAGAGAACTTGCCTTTCAACACAACATGTTGAGAGACTAACCTTTATAAAGATAAATCAGGCCTGGATCAACCAGGATTCCCCACTCTGTTCTGGGGCCACTGTTTTGACTCTTCATGCTGTTGCCTCCCTCAAGACTCTGTTCTGGGGACACTAGTGTCCCTGTTTGGCCATGTTGACATTACCATTTATTTTTCCGTTCTTCTGATCCATCAGAAGAACGGAAAAATAACAAGAAAACATGTCAGGATTTGATCATGATTTGGAAGCCAAAAGCAGGAGTGTGTCCAAATGCAGAAGACATGCAAATATTTAAATCAGATGTTATCTGTATTTTGGACCCACTCCTGTTTTTGTCTTACCAATACTGATCAAATACTGATGCAAAGAACTGGCAAAATACTGACCATATGATAGAGGCCAATAAAGTCCCTCATATAGGACTTCTTTTCCATCTTAATAAAACTGATTTCAGATGCCAAAAAATGACTAAAACTCTTGAAATTGAGTATGAGGCTTCTATCATACGGTCAGTATTTTGCATCAGGATTTGGTCATGATTTGGAGGCCAAAAGCAGGAGTGGGTCCAAATCTCAGAACCAATGCAAATATTTCCATCACATTTTATCTCTGTTTTGGACCCACTCCTGTTTTTGCCTTACCAATACTGACCAAACCGGAAGTGTTATTCCACTAGCTTATCTCATTAACTTAGTTTAATTACGTGCAAAGCTTCTAAAGCTTAAAGGTGATATTGAGTAACAATGTTAGGATGGAGCGTTATTCCACAGATTTTGGTGCTGGCTGCATCTGTAAGTAAGTCAGAGCTCTCTCTGTGTTTCTGCAAAAAAATATATGAAAATTAAAATATCTTACATCTGCATTAGACAAGCTCAGCTAATTTGAAAGCTAAACTTAGTATCTTTCCTACAAATCCAGAGACTACAATACTCTACACACATACTGTGCAGTGTGCATCCTCTATAATGACAACAGATATATATGTCCAAAAATCCAGAATAACACCCTAGGCTCTCTCCCAGAGAGTGTAATATACAAATTTTCAGAGTAACTGGAGCATGTTCGAGTCAGCCCCAAATAAAGTTCTTTGAAAAATTTGCCGAATTGTAAACAAAACAAAGGTTAAGAAATGTGCTTATCTCTACTTTAACTCCATTTGCATATAAGGTATGGAGCTGGATTAAAAAAAAAAAAAAAAATCCAAATGGCAGAATTAATAATCTTTTGGTCAACTTGGCCACTAAAAAAATGACCAAAAAAATCATACCCCAAAATGCATAAAAAATAATCTAAAAATAAAAAAAAATGCAGCTCACCCTGCAAAAAAAAAAAGAAAAAAAATGTTTTCTAAAGCTTACATTTTTAAGAGCAGTTAAAAACAGAAAAACTGTATGAATTTTGTGTACTAACCCACAGAATAAAGTCATGTCCTTTTTAGTGCACAGTGAATACTGTAAAAACAAAATCCCAAAAATAATAGTAGATTTGCGTTTTTTTTTTTTACATCACCCCACAAATACTTTTTCCCCCCCATTTTCAATAAAATCCCACAAAAACAATGAAAAAGTAACAGAATTGTAGCTCTTCGAAGGCGGGCAGGAAGAAACAAATAAATGAAAACCAGCCCAGTTCCAAAGGCATTATGTACCGAAGGAAATTTTTAGGTCTACTTTGATGTATTCGGAGAGCCATAACTATTTTATTTTTCAGTTGAAGTAGCTTTGTGAGAACTTGCTTTTTTGTAGAATGAGTTTAATTTTTCCATTTCATTATTTTGGGGTACATATAACATTGCTATAGTATTAACTTTTTTGGAGGGGATAAAAAAAAATCAAAATTGCAATTCCACGGGTTTATATGATTATAGCTAAGCCAAATACCGTATATACAGGTTAGAATTTGCCCACAGGGGAGCATTCCCTGTAAACTGACACACTGCACAGTACACTGACTGCACTACATACAGACAGACAGCATGCATCATCTCAACAAGCTTATTTGTCCATATGAAAAACTGGGTCAATTAAGTGAGTTTTCTGGTACTTAGATATTGATTACCTGATCTTAGGATAGGTCATCAATATCAGATTAGTGGAGGTCCTACAGATTGCACCTACAAAGATCAGTTATTTTGGATATCTGCCAGCACCAGAAACTATGAAACGGATACAGCCAAAAGCAGAAGGCTATATCCACTGTGCAGTGGCTATGCCAAGGAAATACAGCATTCAAATGAATGGAAGCTAAGCTGCTGTACCCCAGTGCCAGACACTACACAGTGAATAGGGTCTTCCATGTGCTATGTTATCCTTCAACAAGCCCCAACGGATATTTCTTCATGTTCCCAGGCTTATCAAACCCCTTCACTCAACGTGGCGCAGAACTAAGGCTTGAACTGCATGCTATATCCTTGATTGCATGATGTTTATGCGTTCGAAGGTGACAACACTGGAAATATAGGGATCTTTTACAAAGTCTGCTCTGCCATTTGGTTCTGGTTTCTTTTTCTTCTGCTCTGATGTGTTGAAACTTAATGGAACATAATCATTATCATATTCCCTCTGTGTCTTCACAAATGAATGAGACACAAAATGATAATTTAATATCTGCAGTATAGGCAGACTTGCATTGGATATCACCCTACATAAATGGGCTTGTTTATATGCTAAGATCTAATCTAACACCCCCTTTGAGACTGACTGGTATTACAAATCACTATTATTAAGTACCACCAAACCTGGCATTGTGGCATGCTTATACTTGGCATAATGCACTACAGCTAAATTACATAGATGTAATTAGAACTGAATAGGTATAATGGAGTTTTTTTTTACTCAATGGCACATTTTTTTTCATGTATTAGCAAAATTTAATTATTCAGCAGTTTGCATACTGTATGCACCATTATAAGCACTTACGTCATAAATGATGTGAACATGTTTTACTATTACCAAGTTTAGCAAAACAGTGGGAATGTTTTATATGGGCATTCTCATCTCTAGCAGCTGTGTATATCATGAAGATAGCATCTTAAATAATGTATCTTTACTGCATACTGCACATGGACTATTTTGAGTGGAACAGAGCATTTTTTTGTAGATAATACTTCAGGAATCTTTTGTAGGCTACAATAATTTTAGAAGAGTAAGAGAGTGGAGTGGTGGGGTCATATTTGTTGTAACTGACTGACATTTTCTTGAGTATTAAGGGACAAAGTGCTATAAGGGGAAATAGAAAAAGGGGCCCTGTGCAAAAATATTGTTTTGCTAGCAATACAATGCCAAAAAATACCACCGTCCTGTGCCTAAATAATACTCCTATACAATGTCAATGAAATGCTACAATGTAATAGTACTGTCATACGAAGCTTGAGTAACACACTGAGTGCACAATTATTGAGTATTTTTAGCATATCATAATTTTTATATATATTTTCCAACTCCAAGATGTATAAACTTGAATGCTTATTGAAATGAAACATATCAGGTGAGGTGTATTTATGTATTGAGAGACGGTGTGGCCTTAGGAGATCAAGATCCCTATATAAATGTGTGCATAATTATTGTTTTCTCTGGCCAAACGGGTCCAAAAAAGATTTAACTAGCTCTGAAAAGTCAAAAAGTGTAAAAAGTCTTTCAGAGGAATGCAGCACTCTTGAAATTGCTAAGATATTGGGGCATGATCACAGAGCCATCAAAAGTTTTGTTTCAAATAGTCAAGAGGGTCTCAAGAAACATGTTAAGAAAAAAAGATGCAAATAAACTGCAAAAGATTTGAGAAGAATCAAACGTGATGTGACTAGAAACCCATTGCCCTCCAGTACTGTCATATTCCGGAACTGCAACCTCCCTGGAGTGCCCAGAAGTACAAAGTGTTCAATGCTCAGGGACATAGCCAAGGTAAGGAAGCCACAAACCCGACCACCACTGAACAAGACACATAAATTCTAATGCCAAGACTGGGCCAAGAAATATCTGAAGATAGATTTTTCAAATGTTTTATGGACTGATGAGATGAGAGTGACTTTGACGAACCAGATGAATGGGCCCATGGCTGGATCAATAACAAGCAGAGAGCTCCATTTCCACTCAGACATCAGCAAGGTGGAGGTGGGGTACTGCTATGGGCTGGTAAATTAAAGATGAGCTAGTTGGACCTTTTTGTGTTGAAGGTGGGCTCAAAATCAACTCCCAAACCTAGAAGACATTTTCTTCAAGCAGTGGTACAGGAAAAAACATGATATTTATGCAGGACAATGATCCATCGCATACAGCGAAGTACCCCGCTGCATGACTAACCAGTAAAGACCATAAAGATGAAAGAATAATGACATGGCCTTCATCCTCAACTGACCTAAACTATATTGTGAACTTTTGGGCCCTTTCTAAATGGGAGATTTCATCTAAGAAAGCCAAAACCTCACTTTTACTTTCTTAAATATTTAGGCTTGGGGTGTATTAATATTTTGGATTGACCGACAGTGCTGTAGTGTCCTCCAGATAATACTACCACATAACATCCACATAATCCTTCCATTCAGTGCCCACATAAAGCTAATGCATATGGTCGTTTACTAAATATACTACTAGATATATTGTAAACTTTTATAGGATAGGACCTCTCTCTTTCTGTTTCATCGTTTGCCCCTTCTCAAATAGCAAAACTGCATAATTTGTTAGCAAAAAAAAGGTTATTATTATATATTACTTAAATGAGTTATCCCATGAGTAACATAAAAATTATAATCAGAAAAGATATAGTACATGACAATCTTTTTCTAATACCTCGGTAACCAAAGCCTACTTTGGATTCCTATTTTAAAATGTTTTTAAGCAAGCAGATAGGAATACCAAAGTAATTTAACAAAGTATCGCGCAACTTAAGCCGAGACAATCAGGGGACCATTTTTAAAAAGGAAGAACAAAGTTTCTTGAAAAAACTTCAGTTGATCACAGACTAGTGTACCAGAAGTTTTTCTTGTCTCACAGTAATGTTGAAGATAAATGCTGTAAAGTAAAAATGATTTCAAAAATAGAAGTGTTAATAGTTAAATGTAAATATATTCTGCAGCAGAAAAAAACAACCCCAAACATACAGTCAATGTCATTAAGAACTATCTTCAGTACAAAGAAGAACTAGGAGTCCTGAAAGTGAAGATATGACCCCCACAAAGCTCTTATCTCAATATTATTGAGTCTTTACCCTTTGAATAGGTAATAAACCTTTTTTATGGGAACAACATTTGGGAAAAATTCAATGCCTTGAAAAAGTATTCATACCTCATTCCACATTTTTTCCAGTTACACCCACTAACTTAAATTTATTTTATTTTGATAGACAAACACAAAGTAGCAAGTAGAGATGAGCAAATAGAATCCACCAAAGTGGAATTCGATCCGAATTTCAGGATAAATTTGATTTGCAGGAAAGCCGATTTTCCTTGTGCTTCATGGTAGCGAATCGATTTGACCTGAAATAGTACAAAAAACAAGAAAAATCATACGTACCTCCTCTATTTGCTTTCGACCGAAATCCCGTGTGTGGTGTCAGATGACGTCACCGCGCCGGCCCGTGTGATGATGCCATCTCAGGCCATGCGAGATTTCGTGCCAGATCGTCGAGCAAGATGATGGCGGCTGGCCCTTCGCGAGCAAATGGAGGTGGTAAGTTTGATTTAAATTTAGTAATTTTAATTTGACACTGTTTTTACACTGCTCCCCATCATTGTACCCCTCAGATGCCGCATTCATACATGATCGCGGTATCTGACGGGTACAATGATGGGGAACAGCACTATCGCAGCTCCCTGTTATTGCACACGCTACTTACAAAAAAATGGGCACATTTTTTTGTAACATTCTGCAAAGCTGCTGAATCAAATTTTCTAAAACATCGCTCATCTCGAGTAGCAAGTTATGTGTGTAGTGTAAAGAAAATGATACATGGTTTCCAAATTTTCTTATAAATAACAATCTGGAAAGTGTGGCGTGCATTTGTATTTAATCCCCCTGAATCAATACTTTGTAGGACCACCTTTTGGTGCAATTACAGCTGCAAGTCTCTACCATGTGTCTACCAGATTTGCACATCTAGAGGATGAAATTTTAGCCCATTTTTCTTTGCAAAATAGCTCAGTCAGATTGGATGGAAAGCATCTGTGTAATTTTAAATTTTTATCACAGATTCTAAATGGGATTTATGTCTTTCCAACACATGATTGAGCTTTGATGTAAACCATTCCATTGTAGCTGACCAGCCTCCCTGTCCCTGCTGAAGAAAAGCATCTCCACATCATGATGCTCCCGCCACCATTTTTTCACAGTGGGGATTGTGTGTTCTGAGTGTAATGCAGTGTTAGTTTTCTACCACACATAGCGTTTTGCATTTAGGCTAAAAAGTTAAACTTTGGTCTCATCTGGCCAAAGCACTTTCTTCCACATGTTTGCTGTGTCCCCTACATGGCTAGTGACAAACTGCAAACATGACTTCTTATGGCTTGCTTTTACAAATGGCTTTCTTCTTGACACTCTTCCTCAAAGGCCAGATTTGTGGAGTAGACAAACAATACTAGTCCTTTGGACATATTCTTACATCTTAGCTCTGGATCTCTGCAGCTCCTTTAGACTAACCATAGGCCTTTTGGCTGATTTTCTAATTAGATCTCTTGTCTAGTTAGATGTTTTGTTAGGTTTGCTGTTGGGCGAGATTACTTCTATTTTCAGATGATGGATTGAACAGTGTTCTATAAGACGTTCAGAGCTTGAGATATTTTTTTTACAGCCTAACCCTGCTATACACTTCTGCACAACTTTATCCCTGACCTGTCTGGTGTGTTCTTTGGTTTTCATGGTGCTGTTTGATCATTAATGTTCTCCAACAAACTTTACATAACAGTTATTCCCTTACGTCCTACCAGCAGCACAGATGGGGTTAACTGCCCCCCGTGGACTGGTAGGACCGGCGAAATTTTTAATGAGCCCAAGAGTAACCAATGAAAGAACTCCAGCTCCCTTAAAGGGAGGGGTTCACCCCCCAGCCCACCGTGTTTTTTTCTGTCCTTTGGACAGGTGGACTGGCGAGTTTTCCTCTCCCTTTGGGGAGTTTGGAGACGCTTCTGACTCTATCAGAGTTATCCTTTGTCTCCTTTTCTTTTTAACATAGGAGCGCTTATATTTGCGCTTTATTTTTTATAACTTTTCCCCCAGTTGATCGCGCTGCGGTACCTGGGGGCATGCTTGCCTCATCTATGGCTCCCCTCCTGCGATGTGACTCTGCGGCGCTCCGCTGCCAGCGTGGCATGGGCACCGCCATGACCGGAAGTGACGCGCAGCCCAGCCGCAGCGTCACTTCCGGTCTCTCGGCCCGGCCGTCGGCATCCTCGGTCAAACAAACTGAGGATGCCGGCCGGGTTCTATTCCACAGGGAAAGATGTGATGTGAGGGTTCTCCCCTCACTTAGGCATAAGTTTTTTTTAAAAGAAAAAACAGGATAATTCAGCAGTATCGTTTAGGAGGAGGGTTGTCATAGGAAACCACTCCCCTAGGCGGAGCTTCTCTATTTAAGCTCCCTAAGTTCCTTCAGTCGGTCTCTGGCTGCGCTGCTTAATAAGCTAGCTCCAGAGTCTCCTGTGCCGACTGAGAATTTCTGCTATTTACTGAATTTTCAGATTCTAATATTTCTATTGCTTGTCTTACTCCTCTGGTTCGTGCCGTTACACATGTGTTAAACTCCCCTTGAGTTTTAGGGATGTTTTAATCCTCTCTTTTCGTTTCAGCTATGGCTTCTCCTAGAGATTCAGACCAGCAGCGAAAATCGGCGGCCAAGAGGAAACACCTGGCCTGCTATGATTGCAATACGCCTTTAGACGATTCTTGCCCCTATTCCAGGTGCGACAGTTGCTGTTCCGGCTCTACTAAGGAACCCACAATGCAGGACATGTACCAGTGGGCCAAGACGTATGTGGATGATTCCATCAAGGGGGTCGTAAGCCTGCTGAATGAGAGACTACCTGGCTCCTCCCAGACGCCCATGGATGTTGCCGACCCTACCGTCAGACCCACCCCCCTTTCTGTAGGGTCATCTTCCTCTGAGGAGGAAGAATCTACTTCATGTTTTTTCCCTCCCGAAAAAACACAGAAGCTATTGAAGTCCATCAGGTCGGGGGACCGTGATGTTGACATAGGGGAGTCCTCCGATCCCGCCTGTCGGACTCAGCGAGTCTTTAAGGCGGATGAGACCCTCCTTTCTGTGATGCGCACAGAATGGAAAAAACCGGAGAAAGGTCCAGTCCTCACCCGGAGATTCAAACAGATGTTTCCGATTGCTAAACCCTTAGTGGAATCATGGGGTTCCATTCCTAAGGCGCACCCTAGTTCCAGCAGACAATGGGTCTAGCCTGCAGGACCCTCTAGATAGGAGGACAGAGTGAACCCTGAGAAGGAGCTACTCGGCGGCCGCAGCTTCGGCCTCAACTTCTATCGCAGCCACAGAGGTTACTTCCTTCTTACGGTCCAGGCTGAACCAGATTCAGACCGATGTTGACCAAAGTGTCTCCCGGGATGACATCCTGGCCGCGTTTAAATCCATAAATCTGGCCATGGATTTCCTATGTGATACATCCCAATTACAGCTGAAATTGGCAGCCAAGACAATGGCTCTAGTGTCAGCTGCCAGGAGACCTCTATGGCTAAAGCCCTGGAATGCGGATAACGCTTCCAAATATAATCTCTGTGGGCTCCCTTTCGAACCGAACCGTTTATTCGGTTCGGAACTAGACACCATCATGGAGGGACTCTCCGATAAAAAGGGAAAGAGTCTCCCCCAACAGCCCTTTCGGACCCGAGGCAGACAAGATCGTGGAGGCAGATCCGGACAGAAGGCTAAACGTAGAGATTGGGGGGGGCAGTCTAGAAGATTTTCTAGACGCTCCCGAAAACCCACCAAGGAGTCAAAACCCTCCTAACTTTGGGCCTCTCTGAGGCTCTTGGATTAACCCTGCTACTCCTGTCGTTACGCCTCTGGTTTTTCCCGTAAACCTCCCTCACCTTCCAGAATGAGGGGGTCGTCTTTCTGTTGCAAACCTATGGGCCCAGTAGATCTTAGATCCCTGGGTCCAAAGCATAGTAGCTTCGGGCTATCTAATAGACCTCGTTTCTCTCCCCCTAGAAAGATTCATCGCCACGCGCAGTTTTTTGCCGGCCAGACAAAAAGAAAAAATAAATCTTAGAGTCCTATATCCAAGACTACCTTTCCAAGGGAGCCCTGGAGGAGGTACCGGCAGGGGAGAAGGGTCTAGGGATTTATTCTCCAGTATTTCTGGTACCCAAAAGGACAGGAGATCTTCGGATGATCATAGATTTGAGATTCCTCAATCGTTTCGTAAGGAGAACCAGGTTCCGCATGGAAACCATAAGGTCAGTCAGCCACCTCCTCAATCCTGGGGATGTGATGGCTACTCTGGACCTCAAGGATGTTTACCTCCACATCCCGATCCATCCTTCCTCCCGGAAATTTCTCAGGATCGCGGTCCAGATGTCAGGAGTGTGCAGGCATTTTCAGTTTGACGCCCTTCCCTTCGGTATCTCATCTGCCCCCCTGATCTTCACCAAAGTGGTAGTATCGGTAGTGGCAGTTTTGAGACTCCAGGGTCTGACCATTGTCCCTTACCTGGACGACTGGCTTCTTCTAGCCCCCTCAGTCCCTCTACTTTCCCATCATCTTCATGTCGCAATTTCCTTTCTGCTCTGCCTAGGCTGGATTATCAACTGGCAGAAGTCGAACATGAGCCCTTCAACTTCTATCCATTATCTAGGATTCATAATCGACTCTCTGGAGATGTCCCTCCAGTTGACGCCAGAAAGAAGAACGCGGATTCAGGACCTGGAAGGTTCCTTTATGTACCACGACGAGTCTCTATACGGACCCTCATGAAGATGGTGGGGCTCATATCAGCGGCTGCGGATGCAGTCCCTTGGGCTTTATGGCACCTCCGACCTCTTCAGTCGGAGGTCTTAAACAAATGGAACGGCAGCCCTACGGGGCTAGATTCCCCGTGCTCCCTATCCAACCAAACCAGAAATTCCCTCAGGTGGCGGTTCCATCTACCAGAAGGGAAGTCTATGACCCAACCAGTTTGGCTCATATTGACCACGGACGCGTCCATTGTAGGCTGGGGCGCCCATTTAGACGGACCCCCAAATTCGGGGATCCTGGTCTCCTCAGGAGCGGCATCTTTCTTTGAATCTCCGCGAGATGCGTGCTATCCGGCTAGCCCTCCTTCACTTCGCCCCTCAGATTCGGGGCAAAGCAGTGAAAGTCCAGTCAGACAACATGACTGCTGTGCTTTATATAAACAAGCAGGGAGGCACAAGATCCTTACCCCTTCTTTCAGAGATTGGGGTAATTCTGCGGTGGGCAGAGCTGAACCTATCCCATCTATCTGCCACTCACATCCGAGACTCCCTCAACGTCATCGCGGACCGCCTAAGTCGCGGCTTACCGACCATGGAATGGTCACTGCATCCGGAGATCTGCAAACAGTTAGTCCTCAGATGGGGGATGCCAGAGGTAGATCTCATGGCAACCAGGTTCAACGCCAAGGTACAGAGGTTCTGTTCCCTATACAGGGAGGACAACCCCCTGGCGATAGATGCTCTGACAATACCGTGGAGGTTCAGGCTGGCATACATCTTCCCTCCTTTTTACATGATTCCGAGGGTATTGATGAAAATCCGTCAGGATCAGGCCTCGGTAATAGCCATCATACCATTTTGGCCCAGGAGATCCTGGTTTACCCAGCTCATTCAGATGAGTAGGGGACAATATTGGAGACTCCCCCCGGAGCAGACCCTGGTGTCGTGGGACACTCATCTCTGCCCAGATCTGCACAGATTCAACCTGACAGCCTGGAGGTTGACCAGTCCCTTCCCAGAGTGGATGGGCTCTCTGAGTCGGTCCTGAGAACTTTATCGCATTCCAGAGCAGAGTCTACCAAGAAGGCCTACTCCCGGATCATGAGGATCTTCACCTCCTGGTGTAGCTCCAATCAGGTGGCGTCTGCAGATCCGCCCCTCGCAGCGATCTTACAATTCCTTCAGGATGGGATAGACAGAAGTCTCTCCCCCTCTACCCTGAAGGTCCAAGTTTTTTTGCCATCTCGGCCTGTCTCAACAGGCCATATTCTCGGGACCCTCTCATGAAACGCTTCCTTAAGGGAGCAGAAAGATTGAAGCCTACAATACTGAAACCCGTTCCTCAATGGGATTTGTCAGTTGTTCTCAGGGGGTTAGCATCCCCCCCCCTTTGAACCTTTGGAGGAGACAAGCTTTAAGTTTTTAACTCTTAAGGTGGTTTTTCTCCTGGCTATTACTTAGCCAAAAGAATTTCTAAGCTGCAAGCTTTTCCGCTTTGCACTCATATATTATTTTTCTATAGGACAGAGTCCTTCTAAGATATCTACCTTAACCACCTCCGGACCGCCTAACGCAGATTCGCGTTCCGGAGGTGGCAGCCCTGCGCACAGTCACGCATCTACGCGTCATCTCGCGAGACGCGAGATTTCCTGTGAACGCGCGCACACAGGCGCGCGCGTTCACAGGATCGGAAGGTAAGCGAGTGGATCTCCAGCCTGCCAGGGGCGATCGTTCGCTGGCAGGCTGGAGATGTGATTTTTTTAACCCCTAACAGGTATATTAGACGCTGTTTTGATAACAGCGTCTAATATACCTGCTACCTGGTCCTCTGGTGGTCCCCTTTGTTTGGATCGACCACCAGAGGACACAGGCAGCTCAGTAATATGTTGCACCAAGCACCACTACACTACACCCCCCCCCTGTCACTTATTAACCCCTTATTCACCCTTGATCACCCTTGATCACCCCTGATCACCCCATATAGACTCCCTGATCACCCCCCTGTCATTGATCACCCCCCTGTAAAGCTCCATTCAGATGTCCGCATGATTTTTACGGATCCACTGATAGATGGATCGGATCCGCAAAACGCATACGGACGTCTGAATGGAGCCTTACAGTGGCGTGATCAATGACTGTGGTGATCACCCCATATAGACTCCCTGATCACCCCCCTGTCATTGATTACCCCCCTGTCATTGATCACCCCCCTGTAAAGCTCCATTCAGATGTCCGCATGATTTTTACGGATCCACTGATAGATGGATCGGATCCGCAAAACGCATACGGACGTCTGAATGGAGCCTTACAGGGGCGTGATCAATGACTGTGGTGATCACCCCATATTAGACTCCCTGATCACCCCCCTGTCATTGATTACCCCCCTGTCATTGATCACACCCCTGTAAAGCTCCATTCAGATGTCCGCATGATTTTTACGGATCCACTGATAGATGGATCGGATCCGCAAAACGCATACGGACGTCTGAATGGAGCCTTACAGGGGCGTGATCAATGACTGTGGTGATCACCCCATATAGACTCCCTGATCACCCCCCCTGTCATTGATTACCCCCCTGTCATTGATCACACCCCTGTAAAGCTCCATTCAGATGTCCGCATGATTTTTACGGATCCACTGGTAGATGGATCGGATCCGCAAAACGCATACGGACGTCTGAATGGAGCCTTACAGGGGCGTGATCAATGACTGTGGTGATTACCCCATATAGACTCCCTGATCACCCCCCTGTCATTGATTACCCCCCTGTCATTGATCACACCCCTGTAAAGCTCCATTCAGATGTCCGCATGATTTTTACGGATCCACTGATAGATGGATCGGATCCGCAAAACGCATACGGACGTCTGAATGGAGCCTTACAGGGGCGTGATCAATGACTGTGGTGATCACCCCATATAGACTCCCTGATCACCCCCCCTGTCATTGATTACCCCCCTGTCATTGATCACCCCCCTGTAAAGCTCCATTCAGACGTTCGCATGATTTTTACGGATCCACTGATAGATGGATCGGATCCGCAAAACGCATACGGACGTCTGAATGGAGCCTTACAGGGGCGTGATCAATGACTATGGTGATCACCCCATATAGACTCCCTGATCACCCCCCTGTCATTGATCACCCCCCTGTCATTGATCACCCCCCTGTCATTGATCACCCCTCTGTAAGGCTCCATTCAGACATTTTTTTTGGCCCAAGTTAGCGGAATTTTTTTTTTTTTCTTACAAAGTCTCATATTCCACTAACTTGTGTCAAAAAATTAAATCTCACATGAACTCACCATACCCCTCATGGAATCCAAATGCGTAAAATTTTTTAGACATTTATATTCCAGACTTCTTCTCACGCTTTAGGGCCCCTAGAATGCCAGGGCAGTATAAATACCCCACATGTGACCCCATTTCGGAAAGAAGACACCCCAAGGTATTCCGTGAGGGGCATATTGAGTCCATGAAAGATTGAAATTTTTGTCCCAAATTAGCGGAAAGGGAGACTTTAAAATAAAATCAATTTCCGCTAACTTGTGCCAAAAAAAAATAAATTCTATGAACTCGCCATGCCCCTCATTGAATATTTTGGGGTGTCTTCTTTCCAAAATGGGGTCACATGTGGGATATTTATACTGCCCTGGCATTCTAGGGGCCCTAAAGCGTGAGAAGAAGTCTGGGATCCAAATGTCTAAAAATGCCCTCATAAAAGGAATGTGGGCCCCTTTGCGCATCTAGGCTGCAAAAAAGTGTCAGACATGTGGTATCGCCGTACTCAGGAGAAGTTGGGGAATGTGTTTTGGGGTGTCATTTTACATATACCCATGCTGGGTGAGAGAAATATCTTGGCAAAAGACAACTTTTCCCATTTTTTTATACAAAGTTGGCATTTGACCAAGATATTTATCTCACCCAGCATGGGTATATGTAAAATGACACCCCAAAACACATTCCCCAACTTCTCCCGAGTACGGCGATACCACATGTGTGGCACTTTTTTGCAGCCTAGGTGGGCAAAGGGGCCCACATTCCAAAGAGCACCTTTCGGATTTCACAGGTCATTTACCTACTTACCAGGGCCCCTGGAAAATGCCAGGGCAGTATAACTACCCCACAAGTGACCCCATTTTGGAAAGAAGACACCCCAAGGTATTCCGTCAGGGGCATGGCGAGTTCCTAGAATTTTTTATTTTTTGTCACAAGTTAGTGGAAAATGATGATTTTTTTATTTATTTTTTATACAAAGTCTCATATTCCACTAACTTGTGACAAAAAATAAAAACTTCCATGAACTCACTATGCCCATCAGCGAATACCTTGGGGTGTCTTCTTTCCAAAAGGGTGTCACTTGTGGGGTAGTTATACTGCCTTGGCATTCTAGGGGCCCAAATGTGTGGTAAGGAGTTTGAAATCAAATTCTGTAAAAAATGACCGGTGAAATCCGAAAGGTGCTCTTTGGAATGTGGGCCCCTTTGCCCACCTAGGCTGCAAAAAAGTGTCACACATGTGGTATCTCCGTATTCAGGAGAAGTTGGGGAATGTGTTTTGGGGTGTCATTTTACATATACCCATGCTGGGTGAGAGAAATATATTGGCAAAAGACAACTTTTCCCATTTTTTTATACAAAGTTGGCATTTGACCAAGATATTTATCTCACCCAGCATGGGTATATGTAAAAAGACACCCCAAAACACATTCCCCAACTTCTCCTGAATACAGAGATACCACATGTGTGGCACTTTTTTGCAGCCTAGGTGGGCAAAGGGGCCCACATTCCAAAGAGCACCTTTCGGATTTCACTGGTCATTTTTTACAGAATTTGATTTCAAACTCCTTACCACACATTTGGGCCCCTAGAATGCCAGGGCAGTCTAACTACCCCACAAGTGACCCCATTTTGGAAAGAAGACAACCCAAGGTATTCTGTGAGGGGCATGGCAAGTTCCTAGAATTTTTTATTTTTTGTCACAAGTTAGTGGAAAATGATGATTTTTTTTTTTTTTTTTATACAAAGTCTCATATTCCACTAACTTGTGACAAAAAATAAAAACTTCCATGAACTCACTATGCCCATCAGCGAATACCTTGGGGTGTCTTCTTTCCAAAATGGGGTCACTTGTGGGGTAATTAGACTGCCCTGGCATTCTAGGGGCCCAAATGTGTGGTAAGGAGTTTGAAATCAAATTCTGTAAAAAATGACGAGTGAAATCCGAAAGGTGCTCTTTGGAATATGGGCCCCTTTGCCCACCTAGGCTGCAAAAAAGTGTCACACATCTGGTATCTATGTATTCAGGAGAAGTTGGGGAATGTGTTTTGGGGTGTCATTTTACATATACCCATGCTGGGTGAGAGAAATATCTTGGCAAAAGACAACTTTTCCCATTTTTTTATACAAAGTTGGCATTTGACCAAGAATTTATCTCACCCAGCATGGGTATATGTAAAATGACACCCCAAAACACATTCCCCAACTTCTCCTGAATACGGAGATACCACATGAGTGACACTTTTTTGCAGCCTAGGTGGGCAAAGGGGCCCATATTCCAACGAGCACCTTTCGGATTTTACCGGCCATTTATTACAGAATTTGATTTCAAACTCCTTACCACACATTTGGGCCCCTAGAATTCCAGGGCAGTATAACTACCCCACAAGTGACCCCATTTTGGAAAGAAGAGACCCCAAGGTATTCGCTGATGGGCATAGTGAGTTCATAGAAGTTTTTATTTTTTGTCACAAGTTAGTGGAATATGAGACTTTGTAAGAAAAAAAAAAATCATCATTTTCCGCTAACTTGTGACAAAAAATAAAAAGTTCTATGAACTCACTATGCCCATCAGCGAATACCTTAGGGTGTCTCCTTTCCGAAATGGGGTCATTTGTGGGGTGTTTCTACTGTCTGGGCATTGTAGAACCTCAGGAAACATGACAGGTGCTCAGAAAGTCAGAGCTGCTTCAAAAAGCGGAAATTCACATTTTTGTACCATAGTTTGTAAACGCTATAACTTTTACCCAAACCATTTTTTTTTACCCAAACATTTTTTTTTTATCAAAGACATGTAGAACAATAAATTTAGAGCAAAATTTATATATGTATATCGTTTTTTTTGCAAAATTTTACAACTGAAAGTGAAAAATGTCATTTTTTTGCAAAAAAATCGTTAACTTTCGATTAATAACAAAAAAAGTAAAAATGTCAGCAGCAATGAAATACCACCAAATGAAAGCTCTATTAGTGAGAAGAAAAGGAGGTAAAATTCATTTGGGTGGTAAGTTGCATGACCGAGCAATAAACGGTGAAAGTAGTGTAGGTCAGAAGAGTAAAAAGTGGCCTGGTCTTTCAGGGTGTTTAAGCCATGGGGGCTGAGGTGGTTAATTTTAGACCTAAGGTTCCAACCTTTCAAAATATCAATCAGGTAATTTCTTTACCTGTATTATTCTCCTCCTCCTCTGATGTTCCAGTCAGACATCCACTGGACATATCGAGATGCCTCCAGATCTATGTGGATAGATCCAGAGAATTCAGGATAGATGAGAACCTCTTCTTCCTGTTTGCCGGTAAGTTTAAAGGCCGTATGGCGTCTAAACTACTATTAGTCGCTGGTCAAGGAAACCATTAGGGAAGCTTTCACCTCCCAATCCTTAGATCCTCCGGAGTGTGTAAGGGCCCATTCTATTAGGGCCGCAGCTACCTCTGTCGCGGAGAGAAGTCTTCTTCCCCTAGAGTTGATCTTTAAGGCGGTTTTTCCTGGAGCTCTGAAATCAACCTTCATCTCTCATTATAGAATAGATGCTAAGGTAGCAGAGTTTTCGGCCTTTGGGCAGACAGTTCTTATTTTCTGCCAGGCATGAGGACCCTCCCTAGGGGATTCTTCTTGCTATCTCCCCATCTGTGCTGCTGGTAGGACATAAGGGAATCGTTAATTTCTAATGATAATTTGTTTTCCCTTAGTCCTAACAGCAGCACACAAATTTCCCACCCTAAAGTACTTTCTTGTTATAGACACGGTGGGCTGGGGGGTGAACCCCTCCCTTTAAGGGAGCTGGAGTTCTTTCATTGGTTACTCTTGGGCTCATTAAAAATTCCGCCGGTCCTACCAGTCCACGGGGGGCAGTTAACCCCATCTGTGCTGCTGTTAGGACTAAGGGAAAACAAATTATCGTTAGAAATTAACGATAGTTATACTGAGAATAAATTACACACAGATAAACTGTATTTACAAATTAGGTGACTTCTGAAAGCAATTGGTCACAATGGATTTTTTTAGGGGTGTCAGAGTACTTGAGGCTGAATACAAACGCACGTCACACTTTAAAGATTTTTATTTATTAAACATTTTGAAATCCATGTATCATTTTCTTTTACTTCACACATACTTGCTACTTTGTGTCTATCACATACAATCCCAATAAAATACATTTAAGGGTACATTCACGCGTCCGTGGTGTGTTGCGGACCCGCAAATTGCGGATCAGCAAAACACCCGGCCGGCACCCCCTATAGAAATGCCTATTCTTGTCCGCAGCTGCGGACAAGAATAGGACATGCTCTATCTTTTGGAGAGCTGCGGACCGGAAGTTCGGGGCTGCGCTCTGCAAATGCGGAAGAGGAGAGCACATAGTGTTCTCTCTGCTTCACGTCCATGTCACGGTCATATAGTTGTTTGACCAAGACGCGGTTGCTGTGCAGACTCGTTGCTGTTGGCAACGTGTAGTTTTTGGTTTGCATGTTCAATTCCCCTTTAAGGTGTGCCTCCCTGCTGTTTGGTGTGCTAGGGGTTAATCTTCTAGCTATTGGGGATTGAGGTGTGTCCTGGGTGTGACCACAAGCTTGTTATATACCTGTGGCTTGCAGGCTGGAGGCAGTGGTTTTACAGCCTTGTTTGGTGATGGAGCTCTGCTCCTTGCCTCAGTGATTCTGCCCAGTCCTTGAGGGCCACCTTTTTGGACATAAATTGTATTTCCTTATGTATGTTCCTGATTCCCTACCTCATTTGTTATTTGTTAGGTGTGGGTTTATGTTCAGGGTGTGTTGTACGTCTTCATGGTTGTTACATGTCTGGGCTGTTGTTGGTGTTTGTCCCTACATGTTATTTTGACGTTTGCCCTGTATGTTTATGCCTGTTTGCAGCGCTGCTTGGGGCTGCCATGCACTGTGTGAGCATGGGGTAGGGGGCTCTGGTAGAGTTGGTATGCTGGATTCCTGTTTGTAGTTTGTACTGTGACCTGCTGTGTGTTCAGGCTCCTGTACTTATGCTCGGGTTCCAGTTGTGGAGGCTTCGGCAGGTAAGTTGGTAGTCTTGTTGTTCTTACCTGCCGATCCTCTAGCTGTGTATGAGCTTCCCTTTTCCCTGCTGCTAGGCCATTTGAGACTCCTGTTCATCCATGTCTGAGAAGAACAAATCGTCTCTCCCCTGCTCCTATTTGAGGGATTATCAGGGCGACTCAGGGCCATAGGTATCCTGGTATGAGCCGTCCTACCATCCAGGTCCGCTCATACGGTGAGGAGTTAGGGTGAGGATTAGGGATACTATAGGAGGTGACCTGCTCCCTGATTCTGGCATCCTGGCCTAGCTGCTTCCCTATTATCCCTTTACATTGTACGGTGGGGGGTTTTACCCACTCCCCACCGTGACAGTCCGGGCTCATAGAGAATGAATGGAAACAGAATTGCGGAACAGGTGCAGACCCTTTTGCGGACGTGTGAATGGGGCCTAAGATTGTGGGTGTAACATAAAAAAATTTGGAAAGGGGTATGTATACTTTTTCAAGGCACTGTATGTTGTGTCTCATATAGTGCTGTGCTCGATCTGTGTGATCAGTGAAGGCAGGAAAAGAGGTTCAGCTCATGGAGAGGACTATAAGAAACACAACCCTGAAAAGGACATGAAAGCTCTGACTAATTGCAGACCTTTGATGAGGGGGAGCAGTCACACCAAAAGGGGAAAAAGACTATACAGTGGGCACTGTATTGTAGTGTACATTGTAACTTGTCATGCTTATTAAACATAATATTGTGTAATTTCCTGACTGGTAATGTGTGTAAGTGTGCTGTGCATAAAGTAGAGATGTGTGTTCAGCAGTGTTGTATGTATAGTGTTTGTGGTCTGTGTGAGCATTGTTTATATTATATTGTGTGTATATATATATATATATATATATATACATACAGTTGCAAGAAAAAGTATGTGAACCCTTTGTAATGATATGGATTTCTGCACAAATTGGTCATAAAATGTGATCTGATCTTCATCTAAGTCACAACAATAGACAATCACAGTCTGCTTAAACTAATAACACACAAAGAATTAAATGTTACCATGTTTTTATTGAACACACCATGTAAACATTCACAGTGCAGGTGGAAAATGTATGTGAACCCTTGGATTTAATAACTGGTTGAACCTCCTTTGGCAGCAATAACTTCAACCAAACGTTTCCTGTAGTTGCAGATCAGACGTGTACAACGGTCAGGAGTAATTCTTGACCATTCCTCTTTATAGAACTGTTTCAGTTCAGCAATATTCTTGGGATGTCTGGTGTGAATCGCTTTCTTGAGGTCATGCCACAGCATCTCAATCGTGTTGAGGTAAGGACTCTGACTGGGCCACTCCAGAAGGCGTATTTTCTTCTGTTTAAGCCATTCTATTGTTGATTTACTTCTATGCTTTGGGTCGTTGTCCTGTTGCAACACCTATCTTCTGTTGAGCTTCAGCTGGTGGAAAGATAGCCTTAAGTTCTCCAGCAAAATGTCTTGCTAAACTTGGGAATTCATTTTTCCTTCGATGATAGCAATTCGTCCAGGCCCTGACGCAGCAAAGCAGCCCCAAACCATGATGCCCCCACCACCATACTTCACAGTTGGGATGAGGTTTTGATGTTGGTGTGCTGTGCCTCTTTTTCTACACACATAGTGTTGTGTGTTTATTCCAAACCACTCAACTTTGGTTTCATCTGTCCACAGAATATTTTGCCAGTACTGCTGTGGAACATCCAGGTGCTTTTGTGCAAACTGTAAACGTGCAGCAATGTTTTTTTGGACAGCAGTGGCTTCCTCTGTGGTATCCTCCCATGAAATCCATTCTTGTTTAGTGTTTTATGTATCGTAGATTCGCTAACAGGGATGTTAGCATATGCCAGAGACTTTGTAAGTCTTTAGCTGACACTTTAGGATTCTTCTTCACCTCATTGAGCAGTCTGCGCTGTGCTCTTGCAGTCATCTTTACAGGACGGCCACTCCTAGGGAGAGTAGCATCAGTGCTGAACTTTCTCCATTTATAGACAATTTGTCTTACCGTGGACTGATGAACAGCAAGGCTTTTGGTGATACTTTTATAACCCTTTCCAGCTTTATGCGAGTCAACAATTCTTAATAGTAGGTCTTCTGAGAGCTCTTAAACTATCAGCCCCCTCTACCCTACACTATTAAACTTAGTGATCTTATTCTTGACCCTTCTACTTCATTATGCTGAAGACAAAAGGAAAAAATCGGAATGAGCAAGACAAGTAGGGGCGCCAAAGAATGCCTGGAGGAAGGGGAAGGGGGAGATTCCGGGGGAGTCACAGAGTGGTGAATTGGATAAGTGCGGCTGATTCACACCGAACAACGGTCCGTCTGGTGGACCGTAGAATGCAAAATTCGTGAGGAAAACAAAGGAAGAGTGGTGGAGCGCCAAAGGTAAGTTTGAGAAGTAAAAGCTGTATAGATTGGACCAGTCAGAAGAAGAAAAAAAAAAAAGGGGGGTCCCAAGTGATAGAGAGAAAACCTTAGAATTCCCAGGTTCTACAATTAGACTAGTAGGCGGTGCCTCTTATTATATGGTTATCAGATAACCACTATATAGTGATCATTTGTAAAATATTATCAATGATTAAATAAAGTGCATCAATTAAAATCAAAAGCAAATCAATTTCCATAATTAATTTCCAGAATCCGCTATTAATTCTGGAATTAATTCTGGAAATTGATTTGCTTTTGATTTTAATTGAAGCACTGTATTTAATCATTGATAATATTTTACAAATGATCACTATATAGTGGTTATCTGATAACCATATAATAAGAGGCACCGCCTACCAGTCTAATTGTAGAACCTGGGAATTCTAAGGTTTTCTCTCTATCACTTGGGATTCCCTTTTTTTTATAATTTTTTTTCTTCTTCTGACTGGTCGAATCTATACAGCTTTCACTTAATTATGCTACTAGGGAAGTTTTAAGGCCCCTTTCACATGGGAGAGTATTCCGCGTGGATGCGATGCGTGAGGTGAACGCATTGCACCCGCACTGTATACTGACCCATTCATTTCTATGGGGCTGTTCACATGAGCGGTGATTTTCACGCATCACTTGTGCGTTGCGTGAAAATCGCAGCATGCTCTATATTCTGCAACGCAGGCCCCATAGAAGTGAATGGGGTTGCGTGAAAATCGCAAGCATCCGCAAGCAAGTGCGGATGCGGTGCGATTTTCACGCATGGTTGCTAGGTGACAGTCTATTCACTGTATTATTTTCCCTTATACAGGGATCTCAAGTCTCCCGGAGGTTCAGGGAGTCTCCCGCTATTAGATAGCGGCTCCCTGACACCCGCATGTGAAACAATATATCCCGGAAAGGTTCACTGATAGCAGAGCAAAGAGATAAGAGAAGTGACAGGACAGAGTTTAGATTACAGGTTGAATTAACCCTTTAGGGTAAAATTGGCTTCTCAAGGAGATCTATATGTTAAAGGCCTCCCTTCTTCTGTCTCATTCAGTAGCTATATAACTATTGAGAGAGATGTATTTTTTTTAAAATACATTTACACATTTAACCCTCCATTTTAATTATATTATTTACCCCAGTGTTAAATTTACCCCCCCTGGATGCTTGATTTTTTCCTACAGTGGGGTAGATAATTACACACAGGGTTTTAAAGAATAAACTACCTGACTCAGACCAAGAGCCGACTCAGTGAGTCAGCAAGTGAATGGAAGCATCCGCGCATGCGCATTGTGCAACCTAAGCTTCGGTTCACTTGCTTCTTGTCATCTCAGCGAATGAACCGATTCATGTGAAAGATCCGAACTTCCCATCTCTAGTTTTACTCGCAGTAAACCTTTCCGGCAACCTGTAGCAGTCCCCCTTCTCGGCGCGTGTGCACAGTGCAAGAAGAAGCCGATGCCAGCAGTCCGCAACAGCGCATCAGGCTGAGCCTGTGCGCACGCGCAGGATCTCAAAGCGGGAGGAGGGGGGAGAGGCGGCACTGAGGAGTAGAAGGCGGCGCTGGGCACGAACGGCGATGCGTGCAGCCTGGCACCATGCATCCACAGACCTCCTCTGCTTGGGCGCCTTCATTCAGTGATTGACAGGTTAGTAAGACCTGTTTTTCCGCAGAATAAAGCCACAAATAGCTTTTATAAGGCCACCTTAGAAATCAGAATGCTGCCCTGGACATGAGCAGATGTTTAGCTCACAGGACTTATAGGTGGGGACAGAACCCCTCTAATCATATACATAAATATGATAATTTGGGGCAGGGTAATGAGCCCCGTCCTCCACACCATAGAGCAAAGTGTGCAGATACTGCAGATGTCTGGAAAATGTAATAAAAAGTTTGTGAAAGAAAAAAAAATGAAAACCTCCCTGAAATGAGTTTTTGCAGGTTGGGATGTCTGTTTATAACATGGTTATAAGGGAAAATAATAGCATTCTGAATACAGAATGCTTAGAAGGTAATCAATTGAGGGTTAAAAAAAAATAAAAAAATTAACTCACCTTCTCCTCTTGTTCGCGTAGATCCCGGTCTCTTCTTTACTTCTTAAAAGAAGAACTATCGGCTAGGACCTGTGGTGACGTCAGATCACATGCTCCAATCACATGGTCCATCACCACGGTGATGGACCATGTGATTGGAGCATGTGATCTGACGTCACCAAAGGTCCTTTAGCCCACAGCTCATCATTAAAGAAGTAAAGAAGAGACCGGGAACTACGCGAACAAGAGGAGAAGGTGAGTTAATTTTTTTTATTTTTTTTTAACCCTCAATTGATCACCTACTAAGCATTCTGTTTTCAGAATGCTATTATTTTCCCTTATAACCATGTTATAAGGGAAAATAATAACATCTACACAACACCGAACCCAAACCTGAACTTCTGTGAAGAAGTTCGGGTTTGGGTACCAAACATGCGTGATTTTTCTCACGCGAGTGCAAAACGCATTACAATGTTTTGCACTCGCGCGGAAAAATCGCGGATGTTCCTGCAACGCCCGTGTGAAAGAGGCCTAAAAGGGAGAAAATATTTATTTTCAAATGTTATGTTGTATAAACCTGTTGGTGTCTTATGGTCAGAGGCTTCTTATAGTCCAAAAAGTACAGTATGTCCTGCTGCGACATCCAGCCAATCGCATACCATTTGCTCCTCCGGCCCTGATCATTTCTATCATATATCTGCTGTACACTTCTCTTTACACACTTCTTTACATCAGTTTTATCACACACTATATGAAGGGAAGCAGAGTGTTTAGAGCTGCATCAGGAAGATGTATTTATGTCTGGTGTAAATAGAGAAATATTGTTTTCTATTATACTGAATTCTACCATGGCATCAGATTATAATCATTTATAGGCCATAACAGAGCATGTAAAATATGAGACAGATAGCTGAATTTACTGGCAAAACAGCATGGACTGGCAAGGAGCACAGCATATTTTGGAATGGAATATTTTTGTCATATTAATAGGAATAAGTTATTATTCCTATTAGGAAATTTAGGAAATGGGTCTAAAATACGAAATTAAAAATATGTAAAATATTTCCATGTTTATATGACACTAAACAAAACCAGTTCATAAAATAGAGGAGTTCTGTTCTAGCAAATGCCTCTGCAGTACCAAACACCTGCATTTATAATGAGCGCATTTAGCATCAGCCATTTCCTTTGGTAATTATCTCAACTAATATTTGCCATAAATGTTTGCTAGATAATCAGTACCATCTGTAGTGCCCTCTGTTTCCTATCTTATTAGCATTGTAGACTGGTATCCTCCTCTTTTGGTTCTTGTGAATCTTTCTCAGAATATTATTTGGAGCACACTTCTTAATGGATAGCTTAAGATCCAAAGATGTTATTATTATCTCTGAACTTACTTTAAGGGTCTATACAAACGACCAGAAGTGTTTTGCGGTCCCCAAATTGTGGCTCCATAATACATGGGTACTGGCCATGTGTGTTTTGCATTTTGCAGAACGCACACAGCCAGCCCAATGATAGAAATGCTGATTCTTGTCTGCAATTGCAAACAAGAATAGGACATGCTCTATCTTTCTTGCAGGGCTGCGGAAAGGAACCACGGTGTGCTGTCTGCATCTTTTGCAGCCCCATTAAAAATGAATGGGTCCACATCCCTTTCACAAAATTGCGGTACGGATGCGGACCCAGAAATACGGTCATGTGAATGGACCCTAAATGCCCTGCAGTAAGCCGGCACATGGTCTGTGCTCTCTACAGTAATGAGGCATTTAGGAGTCAGCTGCATTTCTTTAAGGGGCTTGGCCAGTTTCCTCCATTACTTAAAGGGAGTCTGTCAGCTAATCTGAGCGTTTTAGACCGCTCAGATCAGGTTCTAGACTGCTTGATCCCCATTACAATGGTACCTATCTTTTCTGTGTCCATCATCGAGAAATGAAATACACTTTATAAGCTTATACAAATGAGCTTCGGCAAGTGCCCAGGGGCGGTGTTACTGCCGCAAGTGCCCAGGCCCCTAGGCGATCTGTCCAGAAAACCACATCTCTTTCAGCCCTCTGGCCTGCCCTTCTTTCCTACTATCATGTCCTCTTCTGCTTCCCTGATCTTGCGCGTGCGCCGCTTCATGATTGGCCGGCACTTGTGCACTGCTCTGCCCATTATGGGCAGAGGAACCGCTTGTCATATTGCGGGACACAGACAAGAGAGTTACCATTGTAATGGGGGCCAAACAGTCTATAACTTGATATGAACGGTTTAAAAGGCTCAGATTAGGTGAAAGACTCTCTTTAACTGCTCCTTCCCATTGAGTGAATGGGGACAAAGGATTTGTAATTACACCTGCTCACTGTTGAGATGTCAACGGTGAGTAGAAATGGTAAACAGTGAAGAGAAGGCAGCACTCCTATGAGCGCTGCTTTCTATTCAAACAACTGATCTGCAAGGATGCCGGGAGTTGGATGCCTGCCAATCTAATATGAGGATATCCTGAGGATAGGTCATCAATATCGGAAACTGGCCAACCCCTTTAAACTTGGGAGTTCATGAGATGTATTACAATAAAGAGAATGGACTGTTTGTGGGAATAGAAATTCAGACTAAAGAATTACCTTCTTGAAATGTGTGTCTCTTTAACTATGCACACAGTATAGTAGTTTGCAGAAAGGGACAGATTCCCATTTATACATAGCCCTGCCTCATTTCTCCTCTGTGGTGGCTCTAGTTTGTTTACATCTTTGTTTGACTTGCAGTTCAGATTTTATAACTTGTGACATTTTGATAATGACAATAAAGGTTGAATGTAAATAAATTTTCCTTATATTGTTAAGCAGAAAAAAAAATGTTTTTTAAATGAGCCCTAGTCTTCCATATAATTCTGTCTGACTTCAGAATAATTCAGATGTTTACATCAGCATTCGTTGATCCGTTGTGTTATTTTCCCATTAAAACATTTCTAATAGATTGTTTCAATAACAGATTGCAGACAGACCAATTAATCTGTTATTTTTATGGATTATTGTAACAGATCCTATTATATCAGCTAGGACGACATGTGGCGTTTATCTGAATTTATATACAGAATTTAGAAGCCACGCAAAAGAATTTGTGGACTACCACCGAATGAGTGTGTTGAGCTTTCATGACTTGCTCCAAAAACAGTCTAGTCAACTACACCAAAGGGAAATCAGATTTCATTGTAGCATACCACCTGAGGAACAATTGATGGTGACTCTGAGGTACTAATTTACTTTACTTAAAATATGTATTATTTTGATATGTGGCTGTTGCCTCATGTTTCAAGTAATTCTGATCTTCAATGTTATCTTATGTTTATTCTATATATTTTCCTTGAACAGTATCTCCACCTCTGTGTTCAATCTTCAGATCTTCTCCCGTCGAATGATAAACTAATATCATTGCTCCAAAGTATGACACTTAAAGCTCTACTCTTGATGCCCCAATACAACTATAACCATTTTGTCAATACTGTAACTTATCACATTCACATTTTCTCTATTTGTTGACTAAAATTTTTAAATTGATGAATTATACTCTTCGTAGGCCAGTTAATAGTTTATGGCCTAGTTGCAGCTATTTACTTTGCAGTATTGTGGCTGAGCTACAGTGGATATAAAAAGTCTACACACCCCTGTTAAAATGTCGGGTTTCTGTGATGTAAAAAAATTAGACAAAGATAAATCATTTCAGAACTTTTTCCACCTTTAATGTGACCTAGAAACTGTACCACTCAGCTGAAAAACAAACTGAAATCTATTAGGTGGAGGGAAGAAAAAAGAAATAAAAATAATGTGGTTGCATAAGTGTGCACACCCTCTTATAACTGGGGATGTAGCTGTGTTCAGAATTAAGCCATAACATTCAAAATCATGTTAAATAGGAGTCAGCATACAACTGCCATAATTTAAAGTGCTTCTGATTAACCCCAAATAAAGTTCAGCTGCTCTAGTTGGTCTTTCCTGAAATTTTCTTAGTCACATCCCACAGCAAAAGCCATGGTCCACAGAGAGCTTCCAAAGCATAAGAGGGATCTCATTGCTAAAAAGTATCAGTCAGGAGAAGGGTACAAAAGAATTTCCAAGACATTAGATATACCATGGGACACAGTGAAGACAGTCATCATCAAGCGGAGAAAATATGGCACAACAGTGACATTACCAAGAACTGGGCGTCCCTCTAAAATTGATGAAAATACGAGAAGAAAACTGGTCTGGGAGGGTACCAAGAGGCCTACAGCAACCTTAAAAGAGCTGCAGGAATATCTGGCAAGTACCGGCTGTGTGGTACATGTGATAACAATCTCCCATATTTTTCATATGTCTGGGCTATGGGGTAGAGTGGCAAGACGAAAGCCTTTTCTTACAAAGAAAAACATCCAAGCCAGGCTACATTTTGCAAAAACACATCTGAAGTCTCCCAAAAGCATGTGGGGAAAGGTCTTATGGTCTAATGAAACCAAGGTTGAACCTTTTGGCCATAATACCAAAAGATATGCTTGGCGCAAAAACAACACTGCACATCACCAAAAGAACACCATACACACAGTGAAGCATGGTGGTGGCAGCATCATGCTTTGGGGCTGTTTTTCTTCAGCTGGAACTGAAGCGAGAGGGAATTATGAACAGTACCAAATACCTGTCCATATTGGCACAAAACCTTCAGGCTTCTGCTAGAAAGCTGAACATGAAGAGGAACTTCATCTTTTAGCATGACAACGACCCAAAGCATACATCCAAATCAACAAAGGAATGGCCTCACCAGAAGAAGATTAAAGTTTTGGAATGGCCCAGCCAGAGCCCAGACCTGAATCCGATTGAGAATCTGTGGGGTGATCTGAAGAGGGCTGTGCACAGGAGGTCCCCTCGCAATCTGACAGATTTAAAGTGTTTTTGCAAAGAAGAGTGGGCAAATCTTGCCAAGTCAAAATGTGCCATGCTGATAGACTCATACCCAAAAAGACTGAGTGCTGTAATAAAATCAAAAGGTGCTTCAACAAACTATTAGTTTAAGGGTGTGCACACTTATGCAACCATATTATTTTATTTTTATATTTTTTTCCCTCTACCTAAAAGATTTTAGTTTGTTTTTCAATTGAGTGGTACAGTTTATAGGTCACATTAAAGGTGGAAAAAGTTCTGAAATTATTTATCTTTTTCTCATTTTTTTTACATCACAGAAACCTGACATTGTAACAGGGGTGTGTAGACTTTTTATATCCACTGTATATTTAATAGTTCCAGTGTATAATGCTCCTCTGTTTCCACCAGTAGTGCCAGTATATAGTAATCCCCCTTCAACCTCCCTCCTCATATTGCGTGCATTGCCAATAAATATATATTGCCCAGCCTGTATTGCCAATAGAGAATTCCGCGGAACAGACATTCAGATGCAGGCAGTACATAGTGTTGTCTACATCTTTTTTGCCTCCATTGAAATGTATGGATCCTCAAAAAATGTGGATCGGGTGCAGACCAAAAATATGGTCATGTGAATGCACTAAGGCTAAATTCACTTGGAGTTTTTTGGATGAGGATTTGAAGCAGACCTGCCTAAAGGATTTTCAGCCAAAGTCAGAAATGATTTGGAAATTAATTAGAAATATAAAGGAAGAATTTTTACTTCTCCTTCCTGCTGCATCCACTTCTGGCTTTGGCGAAAAATCAGCTGTGTTTATTCCTGGTATGTCAGCATTCAGCATTACAGCTTCTCACAACTATCCTATCATCTAAGTGCCCAGGCCTCATTTTTACTGCTTATGTCCAGTCTCCATATTACCTGCTTGTTTTTCTCTGGCTATTCACCCTTGTAACCAGCAATTCTTTGATTAGTCCCTGATTAAGGGAAATGCAGACCCTCCTCTATTGTTCACACCTAGAAGTGTAAATGTAAGGCCTCATGCACACGACCTTATGTATTTTGCAGTCTGCTAAAAACGGATCCGCAAAAAATATGGATGACGTCCGTGTGCATTCCGTATTTTGCGGAAAGAAACAGCTGGCCCCTGATAGAGCAGTACTATCCTTGTCCATAATGTGGACAATAATAGAAAATGTTCTATTTTTTTGAGGAACGGAAATACGGAAAAGGAATGCACACGGAGTAACTTCCGTTATTTTGCGGACCCATTGAAATTAATGTTTCCATATACGGTCCGCAAAAAACGGAGTGGACACAGAAAGAATATACGTTTTGCATGCATGAGCTCTAAAGGCTTTAGTTCTTTTGAGACATTGGTCTTCATCCAAAATGCAAACTTTCTAAGTGCACAAAATCAAATTATACCAGAATTGTTACTAATGTTATATTCACTGCAAACAATGTTTCTGCTTCCCACAACTATCAACCCTATTTTCCTGCACTGCCTAAAACACCCTAAAACCCCTGCACCAAGCAAGGAACTTCTTATCTCTCCCTCCATCTATCCTCCTGCTCAGATCTGTTCCTTAACATAAAACCTTCCTCTCTAGATGGAATTTTAAAAATGATAGAGACAGAAAAAGCTGGGAATTTAAAATGAGTCAATGTTTAACAAAATTCCCACTTCCCTTAGTTCTACTCCCAACCTTTAGGATTAGATGAACGGATCAGCAGGCAGTATCACACATGATATGATTAGATATATAGCTCAGCAGAAAGTATCACACAGGATAGGATTAGATACAAAGCTCAGCAGACAATATCACACATGATAGGATTAGATACATAGCTTAGCAAACAGTATCAGACAAGATAGGATTAGATACATGGCTCAGCAGACAGTATCACACATGATAGGATTAGATACGTAGCTCAGCAGATAGTATAACACAAGATAAAATTAGATACACAACTCAGCAGACAGTATCACACAGGATAGGATTAGATACACAGCTCAGCAGACAGTATCACACATGATAGAATTAGATAAGCAGCTCAGCAGAGAGTGTCAAACAGTATAGGATTAGATACATAGCGTCAAACAGAATAGGATTAGATACATAGCTCAGCAGACAGTACCACATATGATAGGATTAGATGCATGGATCAGCAAGCAGTATCACACATGATAGAATTAGATAAGCAGCTCAGCAGAGAGTGTCAAACAGTATAGGATTAGATACATAGCTCAGCAGACAGAGTCACACAGGATAGGATTAGATACACAGCTCAGCAGACAGCGTAAAACAGTATAGGATTAGATACAGTGGCGTACACACAATCCATGGGGCCCCGCTGCAAAACTGATCAATGGGCCCCCTCCCCATCCATCCCCCAACCCGCCCGCCGCCATCCCCCCCAACCTGCCTACACCCCCCCACTACCTCCCCTACCATTTACCCAACATGCCTCCCAACAGTACCGCTTTGTGTGGGACAGGCCGATTTTGGATAGCAATCCTGCTTTACTGCCATCTGTGGAGGACACAGTTATGGGGGATCTGTGGATGATACACTGTTATGGGGGATCTGTGGATGACACACTGTTACGGGGGATCTGTGGATGACACACTGTTACGGGGGATCTGTGGATGACACACTGTTATGGGGGATCTGTGGATGACACACTGTTATGGGGGATCTGTGGATGACACACTGTTATGGGAGATCTGTGAATGACACACTGTTATGGGGGATCTGTGGATGACACACTGTTATGGGGGATATTTGGATGACACACTGTTATGGGGGATCTGTGGATGACACACTGTTATGGGGGATCTGTGGAGGGCACTTATGGGGGATATCTGTGGATGAAACTGTTATGGGGATATCTGTGGATGACACTGTTATGGGGATATCTGTGGATGACACTGTTATGGGGATATCTGTGGATGACACATATATAGCATCTTATGCTATACATGTGTCATCCACAGATATCTCCATAACAGTGCCATCTACAGATATCCCCCATAAGTGCCCTCCACAGATCCCCCCATAACAGTGACCTCCACAGATCCCTCCATAACAGTGACCTCCACAGATCCCCCCCATAACAGTGCCCTCCACAGATCCCTCCATAACAGTGCCCTCCACAGACCCACCCATAACAGTGCCCTCCACAGATCCCCCCACAACAGTGCCCTCCATAGATATCCCCATAAGTGCCTTCTAGTAATGTATCAATCAGGAGGAAGGAGGCGCGGACACTCGCGGCGGGGCCGGTGCAGTGCCCGGTGCTGTGCACACATCGGGGGCAGCTCCTACCTTCTAGGAGTTCTGCTGCAGGACATTTTGCTCCACGGTCATGGCCCAGCTCCTCCCCATGCTTCTTCTTCTGCTGCTGCTGAGATAAAGAGCATGGGGCAGCGGCTGCAGAGTGAGTGGCTGTCAGGGCAGCGGGGCGAGCACATGGGCCATGCACCGCAATTGCTGCTACACAAGTCTCCTGAGCGGCGGCCGCTTCACCACTCCCACTCCTCACATGGTCGGCAGTGGGCAGCCGAACTAAAGCGCCGCTCCCTGCCCTGCTGCTGCTGTGCTGCCTGTGCATGACATCTCCCCCTCTGTCATGCGCCTCCTGCCCCGCCTACATGCTTCATTCATAAAGTGGGAGGAGCAGGCAGACGGGGCAGGAGGCGCATGACGGACATGTTTTTGACACACCCACTCACGGACTGTTGGGAGCTCGCATTTTGCAAGCAGCTTGAGCGGCGCAATATGGCTGCACGGCCGCCCGTCCGTGCAGCTTAGTTATATGGAAGGGAACACTGACTGCAGGGGCCAGGGGGGTCCACAGGCAGCCGTGCCCCGGGCCCCTGGAGTGTCAGGCCCGGTCGGAACTGCGACCCCTGAGACCCCTGTATGTACGCCACTGATTAGATACATAGCTTAGCAGACAATATCACACATGATAGAATTAGATTCACGGATCAGCAGGCAGTATCACATATGATAGGATTAGATACACAGGTCAGCAGACAGTATCACACAGGATAGGATTAGATACACAGCTGAGCAGACAGTGTAACACATGATAGGATTAGATACACAGCTCAGCAAACAGTATCACACAGGATAGGATTAGATACGCAGCTCATCAGACAGTATTACACATTATAGGATTAGATACACAGCTCAGCAGACAGTATTATACAGGATAGGATTAGACACACAGCTGAGCAGACAGTGTCACACGTGATAGGCTTAGATACACAGCTCAGCAGACAGTATCACACATTATTGGATTAGATGCACGGATCAGCAGGCAGTATCACACATGATAGGATTAGATACATGGCTCAGCAGGCAGTATCACACATGATAGGAATAGATACCCAGCTCAGCAGACAGTATCACACATGATATGATTAGATACATAGCTCAGCAGACATTATCTCACAGGACAGGATTAGATACACATCTCAGCAGGCAGTATCACACAGTATATGATTAGATACATAGCTTAGCAGCTAGTATCACACATAATTTTTGAATTCTGGATTTAGTGTTCCTTTATTCTCATGTGTTTGACTTTTGCACACTTAATATTCTCAATAGATCTCATCAAATTTAGCTGGGTCTGCCGATAAATATCTAATATTTGAGGCTAGCTTCTCTGTTCTCTATACAGAAGAAAAAGCAGCTTGAGTAATAAGTTGAATGTGGAGCACTCACCACCCAGTGGTTATGATGTGTATTACAGTCATTTAGAGTTTAGTTACAGTCTCACTAAATTGTGTTGTTTTGCTGTCAGAACAAAATTGACACCACTTCCAGTTTGGAGATCAGGTAAGGCTACTTTCACACTAGCGTTTTGGCTTTCCATTTGTGAGATCCGTTCAGGGCTCTCAAAAGCGGTACAAAACGGATTTGTTTTGCCCTAATGCATTCTGAATGAAAAACGATCCCCTTAGAATGCATCAGTTTGCCTCTGTTCAGTCACCATTCTGGTCTGGAGTCGGACACCAAAAAGCTGCCTGCAGTGTTTTGCTGTTCGCCTGACGAAGCAGAGCCAATCGTCCATCCTGGCACACAATGTAAGTCAATGGAGACGGATCAGTTTTCTCTGACACAATCTGGCACAATAGAAAACGGATCTGTCCCCCATTGACTTTTAATGGTGTTCAATCCGTCATGGCTATAGAAGACATAATACAACCGGATCTGTTCATGACGGATGCATGTGGTTGTATTATTGTAATGGAAGCGTTTTTGCAGATCCATGACGGATCCACAAAAAATGCTAATGTGAAAGTAGCATAAGAGTGGACGCATCTGTATATATGTGCATGCTCTCTTTTTTTAAATTATCCATCTATTGATTTACTCAAGTATTTATTTATTTCTGTGCTACAAGAGATTAGATAGATAGATAGATAGATAGATAGATAGATAGATAGATAGATAGATAGATAGATAGATAGATAGATTTACAACAGTGCTTCATATTGCAGCTCAACCCCATTCACTTGAATCGAACTGAACTGTGCCTTGGCCATTAGACCAATGAACATGATGTCATAGACCTAGGAAGAGGCTGCGGTGCTCACAGGACTGCCGCAGTCTACTCAAACAATGATTGGCAGGGTTCCAGGAATTTAACTCCCGCGGATCAAATACTGATAGGTCATCATCAGTATTGAAATCTCAGACAGCCCATTTAAAAGGTTCTAGACCCATGTTCTAAATCATAAAAAAGTTGATCACTACATATGATGCAGCAGAATAGCAATCTTAGGCTACTTTCACACTTGCGTTCGGAGCGGATCCGTCTGATGTTTCATCAGACGGATCCGCTCCGATAATGCAGACGTTCGCATCCGTTCAGAACGGATCCGTCTGCATTAAAACTTAGAAAATTTTCTAAGTGTGAAAGTTGTCTGAGCGGATCCGTTCAGACTTTACATTGAAAGTCAATGGGGAACGGATCCGCTTGAAGATTGAGCCATATAGTGTCATCTTCAAGCGGATCCGTCCCCATTGACTTACATTGTAAGTGTGGACGGATCCGCTCGCCTCCGCACGGCCAGGCGGACACCCGAACGCTGCAAGCAGCGTTCAGGTGTCCGCTCACTGAGCGGAGCGGAGGCTGAACGCTGGCAGGCGGATGCATTCTCAGTGGATCCGCCTCCACTGAGAATGCATTGGGGCCAGACGGATGCGTTCGGGGCCGCTCGTGAGCCCCTTCAAACGGAGCGCACGAGCGGACACCCGAACGCTAGTGTGAAAGTAGCCTTAGGGACAAAGGCATAGTTGTAACTGCTATCACTGCTTCCCTAGTAGTACTGTCCCTTTGATGCACTGCTAGCACTCTGCTCAATAATACAGAAGGCAGATGGACACAAAATTGTAGGACATTTTTGGTCAGGTCTATCTGTCAAGCTGCTAATTATATATTTTTTTATTTAGATGCATTGACTACAGCAAAAACAAAATTCTGAAGGACATAACCTTTAGTTTTCAAATTTGGTGTTTGAACGTATTGCTACATATACTTTTTTAGTATAAAGGTTGATACTATCATGATGGGTTATTATGGTGTGTATGATCTTACGTCGTAGTGCAGGAGTACTTTCAATCTATTGAAGGTAGTTAATATGGGATTAGTGTCTGCAAGTTGTGTAAAGCATATTCAATAAAGACAGTTGAAATCAATCAATAATAATAATCATATTTATACATCATATTTATTTAGATATTCATATATTTTATTGATATACTGTTTACATTTATAATATTATGTATATACCCCCTTTATATATCCCCTAGTAGCTCCGAGTACCCCACCCTCTGCTTTTAGCTCATATTTATTTATTTATTTATTTATTTGTTTATTTATTCATATATTCATATATTTCATTGGTATACTGTTTATATTTATAATTCTAGGCAGAGGTCGCAATAACGCCTGTACAAGCGTCATAGATGCCTGTTCAGGCAATTTTACTCTCTGGAAAAAGACTCACGCGCATTTTTACGTATGGTCTTTTTCTAGTCAGGAGCGCTGTATCAGAAGCTGCCAGGTCTGTCATACATTAAGCCCCGCCCCTCACTGATATCTCTCTTTCCAGGAAAAATCCAGCAAACCACCAATATGTTGCGAAATATTAATCTTCTTTATTCAGCAGTAGATTATTTCATAACGCGTTTCGGCATATAGCCTTCATCAATAGATACATGTCATAATTCACAGTGACTCATATATATGCATCAATCAAGCAAAGTGACATCATCCACCCCCCTATGGGCGGGAACAAAAAACATAAACCAACAAGCTTCTTAGTTTCACTATAACCCGAAAACATACATAACAGAAGAATTTCACAACATCAAAAATAGTGGATCAGCGAGCCGATAATGTCTACAATAAAGGAAAAGAAAGAAATTATTTGAATCAAGCAATGTAATGATGTATACATAACACAATCTCATAACCTTGCAACCTCATAATCGCGATTCAGACCCTTGGAATGTAATGTATCAAGGGTATGTATCCAAAATGCCTCTCTACGAAGTCCACAATAAAGACAAAGAATGTATTGCTGCCGTTGCCTTACCACTTTAATAGATGTAAACATTCTATATCTCAGTTAAGGTTCCAGGTTCTGGAGAAGGTTGTGAGACCAAGGAGAGGAGGGGATATAAAAAAAACTTTACTTCGTAGAGAGGCGGTGTATGGCAGCATCGTTTGGGCGCTGTGTATGGCAGCATCTGGTGGGCGATGTGTATGGCAGCGTCGGGTGGGCGCTGTGTATGGCAGCGTCGGGTGGGCCCTGTGTATGGCAGCTTCCGGTGGGCCCTGTGTATGGCAGCTTCCGGTGGGCCCTGTGTATGGAAGTGTCGGGTGGACTCTCTGTATGGCAGCGTCGGGTGGGCCCTGTGTATAGCAGCGTCGGGTGGGCGCTGTGTATGGCAGCGTCGGGTGGGCACTGTGTATGGCAGCGTCAAGTGGGCCCTGTGTATGGCAGCGTCAGGTAGGCGCTGTGTATGGCAGCGTCAGATGAGCGCTGTGTAGGGCAGCAGTGGTCTTATGTTTAGTGTATGATGTTGGATAAATGTAAAATTGTCTACATTTATTTCTGCATGGGAGACTAGCAATAGTTTTCCTGCAGAAATATCAGTCTCATAACGTTATGTGGGACTTTGCATTATTTATATGAATTGCCACAAAATTCGTACTCCTCCTTGTCTAAAAATACTCCTCAAAATTATTAAGAGGAGTATTTTTACTCTTCTGGAAAAAATGTAGTGTGACCTCTGATATTAGGTATGTACCCCTGCTTTATATATCCTCTAGTAGCTCTAAGTATGGCAGCGTCGGGTGGGCCCTGTGTATGGCAGCTTACGGTGGGCCCTGTGTATGGAAGCGTTGGGTGGGTTCTTTTAATTTATATGATAGCCATAGAGGTGGTATGCGTTCCATAATTGGAATGCATACAAAGAGCCACTTCCAGTCCCAACTTCCAGCTTCTCAAGAATAACATTCAGGCCTCTCCTCCACGTGCCGATAGTGTGCACTCCACTGTGGAACACATATCCAAGGCCTACCTCTTCCGGTCCCGCGATCTTTTGTTCCACTGTGGAACGCACCCGATCTAGATAAGTAGCGGCCTACTTTAGTCCCCGGCACTAGAATATAATACAATTGAATTTAAAGACTAAAGGTACTCTTCTTGGGGAATCTATCTAGTCCTGTGTAGCTATACTTTACTTTATGAGTCCGGATGTAAATCCTATTGAACACCTGTGGAGAGATCTTAAAATTGCTGTTGGAAGAAGGCACCCTTCAAATATGAGAGTCCTGGAGCAGTTTGCAAAAGAAGAGTGGTCCAAAATCCCATATCAGGGGCGTAAGAAGCTTGTTGATGGTTATAGGAAGTGATTGATTTCAGTTATTTCTTCCAAAAGGTGTACAACCAAATATTAAGTTGAGGGTACCAGTAAATTTGTCTGGTCCATGTTTGGAATTTTGCGTTTAATTATATAATTTTTGGCTTTTTTTCCCCCTCTGTTTTTATGTTGTTCCAATACACACAAAGTAAAAATAAACATATGTATAACAAAACGTGTAATTGCAATAATTTTTGGGGAGAAATACTTCATTTTCTGGAAAAAAAAATCAGTAAGTGCCAACCCTTATTATATGCAATATCTCCCAAAAGTGAGTACACCCCTCACATTTTTGTAAATATTTTATTATATCTTTTCATGGGACAACACTGAAAATATGACACTATGATACAATGTAAAGTAGCCAGTTGACATCTTCTTTAACAGTGTAAATTTGGTGTGCCCTCAACATAACTCAACAAACAGCCATTAATGTCTAAGCCACTGGCAACAAAAGTGAGTACACCCCTAAGTGAAAATGGCCAAATTGTGCCCAATTAGCCATTTTCCTTGTCATGTGACTCGTTAGTGTTACAAGTAGGGTTGACCAAACACGAACTGTAAAGTTCGGGTTCGTAACTGAACTTTAGGATTTTTGGACCCCGAACCTGAACCCGAACATTTCAGTAAAAGCTTGGGTTCAGGTTCGGTGTTCGGCGCTTTCTTGGAGCTTTTTGAAAGGCTGCAGAGCAGCGAATCAACAAGCAGTTAACTGTCTGACCTTAGAAGCCATCACAGCCATGCCTACTAATGGCATGGCTGTGATTGGCAAGTGTAGCATGTGACCCAGCCTCTATATAAGCTGGAGTCACGTAGCGCTGCACGTCACTCTGCTGTGCTTAGTGTAGGGAGAGGATGCTGCTGGTGATTTCAGGGAGAGAATAGGAGAGAGTCTTTGCTCAAAATCAGAATCTAACTTAGTGATCTACATACATTGTGTTTTGTGGGTGCAGGGCACAATTTTTTATCCTGCCCTGAGCCCAGTGACCGAAAAAAAAATAACTTTAATAAGTCAGTTAGGTGGGCGGCAGCGGCAGCCTTTTCAATGCAAGCTCATTACGGCAGGACTGCATCTGAGCTTTTGGAACATTAAAAAATCCCAATCTTTTGGCAATATACAACATCTGGATTAGTCAGTGTGCAATTTAAGCTAGAAATACAGCCATCATTTTCTGGGCTTTGAAAAACACACTTTTTTTTTCCAAAAAACAAAAAACAGTATTTTCTAGATCTGCAAGTGATAAATTCAAATTTAATATATACATCCTTCATATTCAACACACTTTTTTTTGCCAAAAAACACTATTTTCAGGCCTTGCAGCATCAGAACGTGTGAAATTACAGGCTTATATACTGCTGTCAAATTCAGTTTTTTAAACAAACACTCGTTTGGGCAAAAAAAATTTAGTTACCAGCATTTGATGCAGATGTCATTGTGAGATACACCCTTAATACATTTGGGTAAGATTCAGAGATTTGAAATTCCGCCATTTGGTGCACCAATATTTAATTCAGACCTACTGTGGGTCAGGCCGTGTGAGATACACCCTGTATATACAGGGCTTATATTCTTTCATTAATAAAACACCCTTTTTGGGTAAAAATACACAATATTTCAGGCCTTGCAGCATAAGCACGATTGAAATTCCTGGGTTATATACTGCTGCCATATTGAGTTATTAAAAAAACACCCGTTTGGGCAAAAAAAGTTTATTTGGCAGCCTTTGCTGCATATGTCATTGTGAGATACACCCTTAATACATTTAGGTTAGAGTCAGAGATTTGAAATACTGCCATTTGGTGCACCAATATTTAATTCAGGCCTACAGTGGTTCAGGCCGTGTGAGATAAACCCTTTACATACAGGGGTTTGATTCAGGCATTTGAAATACAGCCATTTTGGGCAAAGAAATCTGTAATTGAGGCCTAGTCTGGTTCAGGCCGTGTGAGATACACCCTTTACATACTCTCGTTCTATTCTAATATTAATTAATTACCCATTTCAGGCAAGATCCTAAATTCGAGAAATATAAGGGGAGAGCGTCAAATAAGGGACGTGGCCCAGGTCGTGGTGCTGCTGGTGGAGCTCCTGTTGCAGGGAGAGGACGTGGTTGATCTGTGCCAGCTACACGCACAAGTGAAACCCCTTCCTCAGGTGCGAGTAGGCGACAGAACCTGCAGCGGTATTTGGTCGGGCCTAATGCGGCTCTACGAATGGTGAGGCCTGAACAAGTACAGGCGATAGTAGATTGCGTTGCTGACAGTGGATCCAGTTTCTTCACATTGTCTCCCACCCAGTCTCCTGCTGAAAGACCACAGTTGGCACCTGCAGCCGATGTCCATCAGTCTTTCACCTCACCCCCTTGCAAATCAGCCAAGCAGTCTGAGCCCCAAGTCATGCAGCAGTCTCTTCTGCTTTTTGATGACTCTGTTAGCAGAGTTTCCAGGGCCATCCACCTAGCCCTGCCCCAGAAGTGGAAGAGATTTAGTGCACCGATGCCCAACCACTTATCTTTCAAGATGAGTACATGGGAGGACCATCGCAGCACGTCTCGGATGATGACGAAACAGAGGTGCCAACTGCTGGGGCTTTCGAAAGTGTGCAGACAGACAAGGAAGGCAAGGGTGAAGACTGGGTAGAAGATGATGTGGAGGACGATGAGGTCCTCGACCCCACATGGAATCAAGGTCATGCGAGTGACCTATGTAGTTCAGAGGAAGAGGCGGTGGTCGCACAGAGCCAAAAGTACAGCAGTAGAGGGAGCAGGGTGCAAAAGCGGAGCGGCCGTCCTCTAGACAGTACGCCTGCTACTGCCCACTGCAGCAAAGGACCTAGCACACCAAAGCCAGCTCCAAGGAGTTCCCTGGTGTGGCAGTTCATCAGACAATGTGCTGACGACAAGACACGAGTGGTTTTCACTCTGTGCAATCAGAGCCTGAAGCGAGGCATAAACGTTCTCAACCTGAGCACAACCTGCATGACCAGGCATTTAAGTGCAAAGCACGAGCTGCAGTAGAGGAGACACCTCAAAAACTAAGAAAGGTCTCTGGCTCCTCCTGCTTCCTCTTCTGCTGCAGTCTCGGCCTCTGGAGTGACAGTGCCACCTGCCACCCCGCAAACAGAGGATCTGCCAGCAACACCAACACCTGGGTCACCAAGCATCTCCACAATGTCCCAAGAAAGCGTTCAGCTCTCCATCTCCCAAACCCTGGAGAGGAAGAGAAAGTACCCCCCTACCCACCCACGATCCCTAGCCCCGAATGCCAGCATTTCTAAATTACTGGCCTTTGAAATGCTGTCATTCCGTCTGGTGGAGACGTATAGCTTTAAAGACCTTATGGCGGTGGCTTTCCCACAGTACGTTGTGCCCAGCCGCCACTACTTTTCAAGGTGATCCATCCCTTCCCTGCACAACCAAGTAGGGGACAAAATCAGGTGTGCACTGCGCAACGCCACCTGTGGCAAGGTGCACCTGACTACGGATACGTGGACCAGTAAGCGCGGTCAGGGACGTTATATCTTCATAACAGCACATTGGGTAAATGCAGTGGTGGCTGGGCTTGAGGCGAATAGCAGTTTGGCGCATGTCTGTAATGACCGACGACACGCACAGGGAGGAAAACAGGGAAAGCCCTGCCCAAGGGAGAGGGAAAGGTGGTGACCCCTAACTCACCTTGCGGCTGGCACCTGACTGCCCTGACGTCCCTAGACGGGTTCCTCACCCGTGCGGCGATCGCGTGCCTAAACCCTGGCTTTCCCTAATATGAGCCCTGGATAGTGAACAGGCCGGTGGGATCGCTAGTCCACACCACTATCACTAAGAGGGAAACACCAGGGAGAGGTCAGACAAAACATACAAACACATACACCCAGGTGGGCGACCACAATAAACCAAAAAGGTCCAACAGGGATCTGGAGGGTAGCGTACTGGACCAACTACCAGCGAACGCAGCAACACAGCTCCAGAAGGTCAGAATAGATGTCCAGGCAGGAAGCTCTATCTCTGGCAACCAGAGAAGTGTGAGAGAGAAATATAAGGAGGTCTGGGAGTGCTGGACAAGGAACAGCTGAGGAGAAGGAGCTACGGATCCCTGATTGAGCCAAAAGGGTTTGCTAAGCAAACCCAGAAAGCTACCATAAGGAAAACAGCCCTATCTTAAATAGAGCGTGCAGCCAACCGCTGCGACTTCCTGACCCCGGGTATAACGGAGTCAGGCGTGGTCCTCGACACCCTCGTGACAGTACCCTCCTCTCTACGAGGGGCCTCCGGACACTCAGGACCAGGTCTCCCAGGATGAGAGGCATGAAAAAACCGAACTAACCTGTCGGCGTTTACCTCAGACGCAGGAACCCACATTCTTTCCTCGGGACCGTAACCTTTCCAATGCACCAGATATTGAAGAGAGCGGCGGACCCGACGAGAATTAACAATTTTGGATATCTGAAATTCTAGGTTACCATCCACGACAACAGGAGGGGGTGGCAGCGGTGATGGTTCTAGAGGTGGAACATATTTTTTGAGTAACGACTTATGAAAAACATTATGAATTTTAAAAGTCTGAGGTAACTCCAGGCGAAAAGCCACGGGGTTGATGATGGCTACAATTTTGTAAGGGCCAATAAACCTAGGACCCAGTTTCCAAGAGGGAACCTTCAATTTAATATTCCTAGTAGACAACCACACATAGTCATTCACTCCTAGGTCCGGACCTGGCGACCGTCTCTTATCAGCCATGCATTTGTATTTACCTCCCATATTTTTCAAGTTAGCTTGCACCTTCTGCCATACCGATGAAAGAGATGACGAAAACCGTTCCTCTTCGGGAACCCCAGAAGACCCCCCCTCTTTGAAAGTACAGAATTGGGGATGAAAACCATAAGCACCAAGAAATGGTGACTTGCCAGTGGATTCCTGACGACGATTATTTATGGCAAACTCAGCTAACGGTAAATATGATGACCACAATTCTTGGTTTTCAGACACAAAACACCTTAAATATGTTTCTAGGTTTTGGTTGGTACGCTCAGTCTGTCCATTCGACTGAGGATGGAAAGCAGAGGAAAAGGACAAGTGTACCCCCAAACGAGAACAAAAAGCTTTCCAAAATTTAGAAATAAACTGGGTACCCCGATCCGAAACAACATCGGAGGGGACCCCGTGAAGCTTCACGATTTCACTGACGAATACCTGAGCAAGAGTCTTAGCATTAGGTAGTGCGGGTAACGCAATGAAGTGTACCATTTTGCTAAACCTGTCCACTACTACCAAAATAACTGTTTTACCCGCAGACAAAGGTAAGTCAGTGATAAAATCCATTGACAGATGTGTCCACGGTCTATTGGGAATGACGAGTGGTAATAGAGACCCTGCAGGACGTGTATGTGAAACTTTTGCGCGCGCACAGGTAGAACAAGAAGACACAAAATCCAATACATCCTGACGCAACCTTGGCCACCAAAAACGACGAGACAATAGTTCCAAGGTTGCTTTACTACCCGGGTGCCCAGCAAGTGCCGAATTATGATGTTCCTTTAATAATTTGAAACGTAAGTTCAACGGTACAAACAATTTCTCTGAGGGGCAAGAGACCGGAGCGTCCCCCTGGGCCTCTAACACCTTCCCCTCCGAAACAGAGTGTACCGCAGAAACAACCACTCCTCTTTGAAGAATGGGTACCGGATCACTCACATTACCCCCTCCAGGGAAACAACGAGATAGTGCATCAGCCTTGGTGTTCTTTGCCCCAGGACGATAGGTAATCACAAAGTTAAACCTGGTAAAAAATAGCGACCACCTAGCCTGTCTAGGGGTGAGACGCTTAGCTGATTCGAGGTACAGAAGATTTTTGTGGTCCGTAATTACAGTGACGGGGTGGACTGCCCCCTCTAAGAAATGACGCCACTCCTCAAACGCAAGTTTAATAGCTAATAGTTCCCTATTGCCAATATCGTAGTTCTTTTCTGCTGCAGATAGTTTTTTAGAAAAGAAAGCACAAGGACGCCATTTGCCAGGAGACGGACCCTGAGACAGCACCGCCCCCACTCCCACCTCTGACGCATCGACTTCAACAATAAAAGGCTGAGAGACATCAGGTTGGACCAGTACAGGTGCTGAGGTAAACCTCTCTTTTAGAGAGGAAAAAGCAACTTTAGCGGCGTCAGACCATTTAGAAAAATCAGTCCCCTTCCTAGTCATGTCAGTAAGCGGTTTTACAATAAGTGAATAATTTTTAATGAATTTCCTATAGAAATTCGCGAAGCCCAAGAACCGTTGTAGTGCTTTGAGGTTCTCAGGAAGATCCCAATCTAAAATTGCCTGGACCTTCCTAGGATCCATACGGAAACCTGACGCAGATAAAAAATAACCCAGGAATTGTATCTCCTGAACGGCGAAGACACATTTTTCAATTTTAGCATATAATTCATTCGTCCGTAGGACCTGCAGTACTTGTCTGACATGCACCTCATGTGTTTTCAGATCGGACGAATAAATTAAAATATCATCTAGGTATATTACCACAAACCTGCCGATTAGATGACTAAAAATGTCATTAACGAAATGTTGAAAGACGGCAGGAGCATTGGTCAGACCGAAAGGCATAACTAGATTTTCATAATGCCCCTCAGGGGTGGTAAACGCTGTCTTCCACTCATCCCCCTCCTTAATACGAATCAGATTGTAGGCACCCCTAAGATCAAGTTTGGAGAACCACCTAGCACCCGCAATCTGATTAAACAGGTCAGGAATGAGAGGAAGAGGGTATGGGTCTCGGATGGTTATCTGATTTAATTCGCGAAAATCTTAGCAAGGACGCAGGCCCCCATCTTTCTTTTTAACGAAGAAAAACCCTGCAGCCACGGGTGAAGAAGAGGGTCTGATGTGTCCCTTAGCCAAGCTCTCGGAGATATAATCTTTCATGTCTTGTCTCTCTGGACCCGAAAGATTATATAACCTGGTCTTGGGTAATTTTGCGCCGGGAATAAGGTTAACCGGGCAATCATAAGGACGATGAGGTGGTAACTTCTGACAACCCTTTTCAGAAAAAACATCCTCAAAGTCCAAAATAAATGTAGGTAGGGTAGTTATGGAGGCGACTAAGCAATTGCTATTTAAGCAATTTTCTCTGCACTGCTCACTCCACTCCAATATCTCCCTGGCCTGCCAATCCACCACTGGATTGTGCGCTACCAACCAGGGAAGACCCAGCACTACCGGAGTGGGAAGCCCCTCCAGAACATAACCTGAAAGCATCTCGTTATGGTGGTCCCCTACGCGAAGGTGTAAATTATGTGCGTGAGGTTTCTCTGAGACAGGGGAGCAGAATCAATAGCGAATATGGGAATGGGTCTCTGTAAAGTACAGAGAGACAAACCCAAAGTGCGGGCAAAATGGGCATCTATCAAATTTACCCCTGCTCCACTGTCTAGAAAGAAAGAAATAGTCTCCGTCTTATCACCAAAAATAATAACCGCTGGCAACACAAATTGCGATGTACGTATGGAGGAAACGTATACCCCCCGGCTGACATCCCCCACACAGCCTGGGGTTAGTAGTTTTTCCGACGGTCTTTTGTTTCTGAGGAAAGAAGGACAGACATTAATGAAATGACCCCTCTCCCCACAAAAAAAACAAACCCCACGCCTACGGCGAGCCTCAGGAGGACGGACCTGACGAGTAGTTCCTCCTAGCTGCATAGGCTCGTCTAAGTCCGTACAGACTAACTGCTGCTTGGGAGGGGTTACCAATTGCTCCGGTTTTTTCAACCTGACCCTAAGGCGTCTATCTATTCGGATAGAAAGGGACATAACCGCATCAAGTGAAAAGGGGGTCTCATATAATGCAAGCGCATCCTTAACCCTTTCGGATAACCCAGAGCAAAACTGACTCCTGAGAGCCGGGTCGTTCCATTGGGTATCCGTAGCCCACCTACGGAATTCAGAGCAATACTCCTCTACCGGCCGCTCTCCTTGTAAGAGTCTCCGTAATCTTGATTCAGCCAGGGCGACTCGGTCAGGGTCATCATATATGAGACCCAAGGCCCCAAAAAACTCATCCACTGACCGAAGAGCCTGGGAATCAGTAGGTAAAGAGAACGCCCAGGACTGCGGATCCCCCTGCAGCAGGGAAATAACAACCCCCACCCGCTGATCTTCATTACCAGAGGAGTAAGGGCGCAGTTTAAAATATAACTTACAGGCCTCACGGAATGTCAAAAACTTGTCCCTTCCCCCAGAAAATCTGTCAGGGAGAGGGACCTTGGGTTCCGCAACAACCTGGTTACCAGTAGCAACCGCTGGGCTTGCAGTCAGTTGTAATTGCTGCTGTTGCTGGAGGACCGACGCCTTCAATCCTACCACCTCCAAAGACAGGCCATGAAATTGTTTGGACAGAGCAGCAATTTGATCCATACTGGATTCTACACAAAATAATGGCCAGAGATAATGTAAGGAGGTCTGGGAGTGCTGGACAAGGAACAGCTGAGGAGAAGGAGCTACGGATCCCTGAGTGAGCCAAAAGGGTTTGCTAAGCAAACCCAGAAAGCTACCATAAGGAAAACAGCCCTATCTTAAATAGAGCGTGCAGCCAACCGCTGCGACTTCCTGACCCCGGGTATAACGGAGTCAGGCGTGGTCCTCGACACCCTCGTGACAATGTCCTTACTTCAGCACAGCCAGGGGTAAACGACAGCAGGCAGTTTTAAAACATACATTATCTGTTTGGGGGGAAAAAACCACACTGGCAGGAGCTGTGGACGGGCCTTAAACAACAGACCGATCAGTGGTTTGTGCCAGTCAGCCTCAAGCCCGGCCTGGTGGTGTGCGATAATGGGCGAAATCTCGTAGCAGCTCTGGGACTAGCCGGTTTGACGCACATCCCTTGCCTGGCGCATGTGCTGAATTTGGTGGTGCAGAGTCCTTAAAAATTCCCCCGATATGTCAGAGCTGCTGCATAAAGTGCGGGCCGTCTGTGCGCGCTTTCGGCATTCTCACCCTGCTGCTGCTCGCCTGTCAGCGCTGCAGCATAACTTCGGCCTTCCCGCTCACCACCTCATATGCGATGTGCCCACAAGGTGGAACTCCACCTTGCACGTGCTGGCCAGACTGTGCGAGCAGCAGCAGGCGATAGTGGAGTTTCAGCTGCAGCACGCACGTGTGAGTCGCTCTGCGGAACAGCACCACTTCACCACCATTGACTGGGCCTCCATGCGAGACCTGTGTTCCTTGTTGCGCTGTTTCGAGTACTCCACCAACATGGCCAGTGCCGATAACGCCGTTCTCAGCATTACTATCCTACCTCTATGCCTCCTCTAAAAAACGCTCCTGGCGATGATGGAAGAGGATGTGGCACAGGAGAAGGAGGAGGAAGAGGAATCATTTCGTAGGGTTTCTGGCCAGTCATTCCCAAGTGGCTCCGAGGGTGGGTTCCTGAACCCACAAACCCAAGGTACACAATTGTCCAGCCAGGGCACAGTTCTGGAGGATGAGGAGGTGGAGGATGAGGAGGAGGAGATGGAGGAGGAGGAACAATGTTCACAGCAGGGTGGCACCCAGACCAGCTTATGGCCATCACTGGTGCGTGGATGGGAGGATACAGAGGACACAGACGATACACCTCCCACAGAGGACAGCTTTTCGTTGCCTCTGGGCAGCCTGGCACACATGAGCGATTACATGCTGCAGTGTCTCCGCAACGACCGCCGAATTGCCCACATTCTAACTTGTGCTGATTACTGGGTGGCCACGCTGCTGGATTCCCGTTACAAGGACAACGTACCGTCCTTAATTCCCTCACTGCAGCGTGATCGTAAGATGCGCGAGTACAAGCGCACGCTGGTAGACGCGCTGCTGGTGGCATTCCCACCTGACAGTGGGGGCACAGTAGAAGCACAAGGCGAAGGCAGAGGACGAGGAAGAGGTCGCCAACGCAGCTGTGGCACCGCCAGCACCTCAGAAGGCAGGGTTAGAATGGCCGAAATTGGAAAAGCTTCGTCAGCACACCACAACAACCAGCACCACCAGCTGATATGGAACGTCTTAGCAGGAGGCAGCATTTCACCAACATGGTGGAGCAGTATGTGTGAACACGCCTACACGTACTGAATGACGGGTCTGCCCCCTTCAACTTCTGGGTCTCCAAATTGGGCACATGGCCTGAGCTTGCCCTTTACGCCTTGGAGGTGCTGGCCTGCGCTGCAGCCAGTGTATTATCTGAACGTGTGTTTAGCACGGCAGGGGGCGTCATCCCAGACAAGTGCAGCCACCTGTCCACAGCCAATGTGGACAAGCTCACGTTCATTAAAATGAACCAGGCATGGATCCCTCAGGACTTGTCCGTACCTTGTGCAGAATAGACATGTATACCGTCACTAACCAGTTATTGTTATACTGCAGCGCAATTGCTCATGTTTGTATTTTGGATATTTCACACTCTTTTGGAGTGTACCTTAATTTTACAAAATTTAATTAAAACCAAAAACCTGTGTTGGCTATCTCGTCCTCCTCCACTGCCGTTTCCACCTACTCCGCTACGTCCACCGCCTCCTCAAACTACTACTCCATATGGAACTCCACCTCATAAATCAAAAAAAAAATTTTGTACGTGTTTTCTTTTATATCATTTCACTACTTTGTCATTTACATTTTCTGGTGAAATTCACCAATTTTTGGGTGTATAGTACCACTGCTATACCTAGTAGGCCGTTTAAAAAATAAAATTGTCAGTTACATTTTTGGGTGAAATTAACCAATTTTTGGGTGTATAGTACCACTGCTTTACCTAGTAGGCCGGTTAAAAAAAATAAAAAATTGTCTAACATTTTCTGGTGAAATTAACCAATTTTTGGGTGTATAGTACCACTGCTATACCAAGTAGGCCGGATAAAAAATAAAATAAAAATGTAATTAACACTTTCTGGTGAAATTAACCAATTTTGGGGTGTATAGTACCACTGCTATACCTAGTAGGCCGGTAAAAATAAAATATAAATTGTCATTAACATTTTCTGGTGAAATCAACCAATTTTTGGGTGTATAGTACCACTGCTATACCGAGTAGGCCGGATAAAAAAAAAAAAAGTCATTAACATTTTCTGGTGAAATTAACCAATTTTTGGGTGTATAGTACCACTGTACCACTGCTATACCTATTAGGCCGGTTACAAAAAAAAATAAAAAATTGTCATTAACATTTTCTGGTGAAATTAACCAATTTTTGGGTGTGATGTACCACTGCTATACCTAGCAGGCAGTTTAAAAAAATATATATAAATTGTCAGTTACATTTTCGGGTGAAATTAACCAATTTTTGGGTGTATAGTACCACTGCTATACCGAGTAGGCCGGATAAAAAAAAATAAAAAAAATGTCATTAACATTTTCTTGTGAAATTAACCAATTTTTGGGTGTATAGTAGCACTGCTATACCTAGTAGTAGCACTGCTATACCTATACACCCAAAAATGTGTTAATTTCACCCAAAAATTAACCAATTTTTGGGTGTATAGTAGCACTGCTATACCTAGTAGGCCGTTTAAAAAATAAAATTGTCAGTTACATTTTTGGGTGAAATTAACACATTTTTGGGTGTATAGTACCACTGCTATACCTAGTAGGCCGTTGAAAAAATATATAAATTGTCATTAACATTTTCGGGTGAAATTCACAAATCTTTGGGTGTATAGTACCGCTGCTATACCTAGTAGGCCGGTTAACAAAAAAATAAAAAATTGTCAGTTACATTTTCAGTTGAAATTCAAAAATTTTTGGGTGTGAAGTACCACTGCTATACCTAGTAGACAGGTTAAACAATAAAACAATTTGTCTGTTACATTTTATGGTGAAATTCACCAATTTTTGGGTGTGATATACCACTGCTATACCTAGCAGGCCGTTTAAAAAAATAAATATAAATTTTCAGTTACATTTTCGGGGGAAATTAACCATTATTTGGGTGTATAGTACCACTGCTATACCTAGTAGGCCGGTTAAACAATAAAACTATTTGTCAGTTACATTTTCTGGTGAAATTCAGCAATTTTTTGTTGTGAAGTACCTCTGCTATACCTAGTAGACCGGTAAAAAAAAAAGCACATTTGTCAGTTACATTTTATGGTCAAATTCACAAATTTTTGGGTGTAATATACCCCTCCTCTACCTAGTTGACAGCTTAATAAATTTCAATCATTTTTATTTTACATTTTCAGGTGACAATAAACAATTGTTTTCTGTCATAGACACCTGCTCTACCAAGTAGACAGGTTAATTAATTTCTGTAATTTTTCTGCTACATTCTTGGGTTGACATTATACAATTTTAGACGCGAATAAACCCCTGCTCTGCATAGGTGACAGGGAGTAAAATTTCTGAAATGCTTCTTTAATTGATGTGCGCCACCTCCTTTGATTCAATGCTTAAACTTAAACAAGTTGTACCACATTTAAGCTTCAATACTTTGTCCCACATTTCCGCTATACTCTTTTGGCCAACATTTGCGCCTCAATAGCTTTTCCCACAATTCCGCTTGACTCTTTTGGCCCACATTTGGGCTTCTGTAATTTGTCCGACATTTGCGCCTCAATAGCTTTTCCCACATTTCTTCTCGATCTCAATTTTTTAAAATAAATTTATCTCCCTTAAATTTGGTCTCTTTTTTCTCACGCTCCCTCTCCGGCCTGGAACCCTGATTCCCCGCCACCCGTAATCACCATGGTAGGCGCATAAAAGAACATCGAAAGTTGATAGAGCAGATATCAAATTGGATCGTGAACATCACGGGGACGTGTGACATGGTGGGGCATTAAGTATGCACACGCCTACACGAACTAACTGACAGGGGTCAGCCCCTGCAAATTCTGGGTCTCCAAATTGGGCACATGGCCTGAGCTTGCCCTTTACGCCTTGGAGGTGCTGGCCTGCTCTGCAGCCAGTGTATTGTCTGAACGTGTGCACCCTAATTTAAAAAAATACAAATAAATTTTAAAACAAAAAACTGTGTAGGCTACCTCCTCCTCCTTCACCGCCACTCCACCTACACCGCCACATCCACCGCCTCCTCAACCTCCTACTCCATATGGACCTGGTCCTCCTAGATCAAGATTATTATTTTTTATTTGTATGTATTTTATGTTATTTAAAGTCATTTCCCTATCCACATTTGTTTGCAGAGCACTTGCCATGCTCTTAACCACATTTTGACGACATTTGCAGCCCTCTAGCCCTTTCCATGACGTTTTTACAGCCATTTTAGTGCTCAAAAGTTTGGGTCTACATTGACTTCAATGGGATTCGGGTTCAAAATCAAACTTTTTTCCGTAGTTCGGCCGAACCCGTCGAACCCGAACATCCAGGTGTCCGCTCAACTCTAGTCCTGGGTTAAAATTCAACCAAGGATGGAGTTTGTATGTGTTTGCATAGATTTCCTTCAGATGCTCTTAAGAATCTTTCAGATAGGTTACGTTTAATTTACATTATAAGCTCCAATGGAGAGACTCATGTCTGTGGCTAATGGTGTTGATGCCAACTAACCCTGCACAGTGCAATGCAAGGAAGGGAAAGGGAATAGGATGAAATATTATTTTCCTGCAGCTAAAAGGACCAGATACATTATTCTTTAGTGCACAAGTCGATCCCTTTCTGACTGCTTTTTACCAAGATATCCATTTCAAATCAGACATCTCTCCCTAGGGTGTGATAAGGGACATGAGTTAGTTCATGGATTACATTGGCCACTTCTATTAGTTCAGCTAACATGTCACTGTGTATGAATACATGATCTATATTATCCCTTTAATTACGCTATGGAGAACATTTTATTAAATGTAATGTTATCAAAGCTGAAGCAACATTCCAAAATACTGAATATATACTGAATTAGAGGAGCCAACATAGACAAAATAATAGGATGGACTGTTCAATATGTTGTTATGATTTCTATATGATAACCTACATTAATGGAGAATATGCAATAGATTTGACATTTAAAAAATTAGCAGTCCATCTTGGTATACTGGAGAGCGAATAGGGAAAATAATTTAACCCCTTTACAACAGTTCTGATTCTCACTGTGGTGAACACAGTCTATGTATTACATTAGCCAATCAGTTAAAAGGTATTAGTGATCACAGCTTTCTTCAATGATAACAGTTGATCCATGGGGGTTTCTGATGCCAGATCCCTGATGATCAGCTGTTCACGAAGATGGTTTCAATTTAAAAAGTGGTTTCCTTCATAACTAGGGTTGAGCGAACCCGTGGAAGTTCGGGTTCGTCCGAACGTCAGTTCAGGACCCGAACTTCACCCTGAATCCGGACCCCATTTAAGTCAATGGGGACCTGAACTTGGTTATAACAGAAAATAATAGCATTCTTAAAACAGAATGCTAAATAAAATGTCTACTGAGGGGTTAAAAAAAAAAAAAACTCACCTCATCCACTTGATTGCACAGCTGGTATCTTCTTTTCTTCAGGACCTGCAAAAGGACCTGCGGTGACGTCACCGCGCTCACCACATGGTGAGCGACGTAGTGACGTCACAGAAGGTCCTGCTTAATGAAGATAGAAGGACCTGCGGTGACGTCATGACGTCTATTTGCAGGTCCTGAAGAAAAGAAGATACCGGCTGCGTGCTCAAGTGGATGAGGTGAGTTGTTGTTTTTTTAATCCCTCAGTAGACATTTTATTTAGCATTCTGGGTTAACAATGCTATTATTTTCCATTATAACCATGTTATAACGGAAAATAATAAAATCACCCGAAAAACCGAACCCGAACTTCAGTGAAAAAGTCTGGTTTCGGGTTCGGGTCCGGGCACCAGAACTCGCAAAGTTCGGTACAAACCCGAACTTTGCAGTTCGGGTTCGCTCAACTCTATTCATAACACAACACCCTTTCTGTGTTCGTTATTTGCACAGAGAGTTAGCTACATTAAGTGGTGCACATGTCACCAGGTGCCATAAGGAAAGACAATAAAAAAAAGGAATAAGAAAGTTCTCTTAAGGCCCCTATATACATTAGTGCATTGTCGGCCAAACCTGGGTTCAGCAAAGCTGAACTTGGCACTTTTTATGTGGAGTCTGAAGGGAATCGGAAAAGATAGTGTAATGCCTGTAGGTAGGGAAAGACACGGACAGTGAGCCCTGACCTAGAATCCAGCCCATTTTGCCTACCTACTTGCAGTACAAGCCCTAGGTATCAAGACCCCAACTGGTCGACAGTCCCTATACTACTAAGGTGCAGAGACACGCAAACACCAAGAGATAAAACAACACAAAAACCTGGTTGTACGTAAATGGGTGAGAACAAGACAAGCTATGCAGTTCCAAACGAGAGACAGAAGACAAAGAGTGGTCAGAAGACAAGCCAAGATCAAAACCAAACAGACAACGCAGTGTCAAACGAGAGACAGAGAGTGGTCAGTAGACAAGCTGGGCAGGAACCAGGAACAGCACATTGCATCCTGTTGCTAAGGATGCTGTTGTGTCACCTGGGGGCATGGCTGAGCAGCATATCTCTCCCCACATGGCTGCACTGAAGCTGGAGATCGCACCACTGGAGCCCGGAAAGGTGAGTTTGTGACAGATAGCTGTCAGCCGAACCAGCCAAGAGCAATTGAATGTGTATAATAGCCTATATTCTTGAAAGGGTTTTCTGAGATTTTTATACTGATGACCTATCCTCCGGTCTCTGATCGGTGGGGGTCTGACATCTGGGACTTCAGCTTTTAATATACAGTATAATAAAGGCGGTACAAGACATGTATGCCAGGTTTTTGGCACAAACTGAGCCAGAATTCACAGTTAGCTTAGTAAATCTCTCCCAGTGTGCCATCCTGAGATCCAACAGAACCTCCATTAAACTTTTTAATACAAGTGCATGGGACATGCAGTATAACAAATCAGAAACAATTAGATGGCACACCTCAATCCCAAGTAGTCTGCTACCAGCCTTTACACTATTTAAAATACTATACTGTATAGGCAGAGAAAGCCCAAAAGTCTCTGCAAAGCACTACCACGTGACATTGCAAGGGACATTCCACTTGCAATATGGTAGCACTTTATAAGGCCCCCTACCAGTGGTGTACCTGTCCTAGAGACAGTCCACGCAACTGCTATTGGACCTGGGGAGAGGAGGGCCAGCAAGGAACTCGTTCTTCTATTCTCTGGTAGAAAACACTGCACTGGGGGGATTCAAAGAGACTATTACAGTTTCCATGATAGTTTTATTAATTGCTATTCACTGAGCCAACCAGCTTTCTAATAGAAGAGAAGCACCTGTTCCCCTTTTTCCAACATTAAAGTTGGATAAAGTGGGTGAGGCCAAGGGCACCTTTTTCATTTTACAATTTGTATTTAATTAAAATGTCTTCGACTTGAAAAAAAAAAAAGGAAATTCATCAGAAATCTGGGGCATTTCACATGTTCCGCATTGCCTGGGAGAAATTGACGTGCATACACTGGTGGTAAACTAAGTGCAGGAGGCGTATACTACGTTTTGCTATGGGGCCCTATGAGATCTGTGTAAGCCCCTGCCCCCTACACATATGTTCAGCTATCTAGCTCAGTTCCCCTCTGGGGAAGCAGAAACAGAAAACGCTGGAGGGGAACTGAGAGAGGACTGAGCCCATAGTTTTCTATGAGATCATTCTCATACATCCGGCGCATCAGTTGTGATGCCGAATGTCAAATAGCGCTGGACAGAAATATGCTGCATGCTCAGCTCAGTGTGCAGACGCTGGATCTGTGCACTGAAGTGCAGTACACCTATGTCAGTTGTGTCCGGCTACAGTATAAAATAACTGGCCAAGCACAAGTGATATAAGCTGGATATAGCACTGGATATACCCGCATTTTCAGTCTTATGTCTACTAAAAATGGACAACTTTCCATCTGTGTAGAATAAGTTTTGTCTCCTACTGCATTCCATTTGTTCAATGTTTTCTGTCCATATGGCATCTGTACACAATCAGTTTTTTTTATGTCACTGAAAAAACTGAATCCACTTCTTTTCAGCGTCTCCTACCAGCCCTCTGTGAAAACAGACCATACACAGATGGCAGCCATGTACTAAAATAGTGAGCGCACACTGAAAATGCCAGACATGTGAACTGCCCCATTAATTATAATTGGTCAGTATTTTATATGCGGATATAGGTCTTATTTTAAAGGGGTTATCCAGCAAAAACTATTATTATGTAATGAATAGGGCATTTCAAATGCATTATAGCAGTATACAGGGAATGAAAATATTGATAGTTTTTTATGTTCATTATTTTTTATCTAGTGGCGTCCCCTGATGTGGGCAAAATTCTGGTCCATTTTCTCCTGCGTTCAGTGGTGGATACACATTCTCAGTTGATTTTCTGCCAACATAATAGTAAAGGGTCCATTCAGACGTCCGTAGAATGGGTCCGGATCCGTTCCGCAATTATGCGGAACGGGTGCGGAACCATTCATTTTCAATGGGGCCGGAAAAGATGCGAACAGCACACAGTGTGCTGTCCGCATCCGCATTTCCGGTCCATGGCCCCGAACTTCCGCTCCGCATAAAAATAGAGCATGTCCTATTCTTGTCCGCAGCTGTGGACAAGAATAGGAATCCTCTATTTAGTGCCGGCAATGTGCGGCGTCAGTGTTTTGCGGTCTGCAATATACGGACGTCTGAATGGACCCTAAAGCAGATGAAGCTTTCTAGAAACCATACAATCGTCCCTACTTCTAATTTATTAAAAATAAAGTGTATATCTATAAATCTGTCTAGACATTGAAGAATGAAATTGGAGGGGGAAAGGGGACATTACCTAGACTATTTGGACAAAAGTATTGGGAAACACCTCTTAATCATTGACAATCATTGAACACCGCTCTGCTGAGTCAATAACTGCAGAGTTCCACACCTCTTCTGACATTAATATCAGCACAAAACTGTTCATCAGGAGCTTCATGGTATGGGTTTCCATTACTGAGTAGCTGTATAGAAACCTTATATCACCAAGCACCAAGGACACCACCACTGGACTCTGGAGCAGTGGAAATGTGTTCTATGAAGTGACGAGAGATTGTGCTGAAAACCAAATCTGTCTGATAGGGGATGTGTTGAGAAAAATAAAAGGACCTAGGACCAGTGTCGGACCGGGGTGCCTAGGGCCCACCAGTAAAAATTTATTTGGGGGCCCACCGTATGGATACATTCAAATATTACCTACTCACACAGCAGCAAGATGCTACCAGATGATTGAATATGGGGGTCCCTGCAGCAACTTTGAGAAGGTAGGTCCTGGGCTAAAGAGGATACTGGTAGCTTTTCTCTATACCTAGAAGTCATCTCAGCTATCTGATCGTGTCTATAATAATAAACTGGGGAGTTTCTTTAATAATCTATCAAGTTTTTTATATGATCATAGGCTGGTTGAGGTGCTGTACATTTCTAGGTATATAAGAAAGCTAGCCAATATCCTCTTTTCCCTAGGACCTACCTTCTCAAGGTTGCTGCAGGGACCCCCATATTCAATCATCTGGTAACATCTTGCTGCTGTGTAAGCAGGTAATATTTGAATGTATTCGTACGGTGGGCTCACAAAATAAATTTTACTGGTGGGCCCTAGGCACCTCAGTCTGACACTGCTATACAGCGTAGTACAGCATCACTGCAGAGCTGATTAAGGTCTAGGACAGGGATTGGCAAACTCGGCCCTCCAGCTGTTGTAAAACTACAAATCCCATCATTCCCAATCTGTCTACATCTATCAGCCTACAGCAGGGCATGATGGGATTTGTAGTTTTAAAACAGCTGGAGGGCCGAGTTTGCCCATCCCTGGTCTAGGATGACCTGACAGCTCCTGCAGTCTCCCAGCCTTGGGGGTCGCATGATAGCTGGGGTTGGAACAGTTTGTGACCTAGCGCTTCCTAAGCGGTATCCAGCGATCTAGAAGGCAGGGACATTGAGGAACTGTCCCTGCCTTCTCTTTGGAGAGCCCTGCTGTCACTGACAGCTAGCCCCCTGTTCAGCATCTGTATGATTAGCGCTAAGAGATGTTTATAGTCAATGGGCGGTCAGGAACTGGTTATTGTTTCAGTATACCAAGACATTTTAGACAATTGCATTCTTCCAATTTTGTGGGAAGGCTCTTTTCCAGCATGATTGTGCCCCCGTGCACAAAGCAAGGAACATAAAGACATGGTTGGGTAACTTTGTTTTGGAATAACTTGACTGGCCTGCAGAAAGCCCTGACCGCAACCCCATCAAACACCTTTGGGATGAACTAGAACAGAGATTGCAAGCCAAGCCATCTTGTCCAACATCTCTTCACAAATGCTCTTGTGGAGGAATGGTCAAAATTTCCCACAGACACACTCCAAAACCTTGTAGGAAGCTGTTTTAGCTACAAGGGGTGGGGGGATTTAGAATGGGGTGTCAATAATTTTCTTATAGCTGTGATGCGTAGGTGTACTTTTGTACATATAGTGAGGAACAGAAGTATTTGAACACCCTGCGATTTTGCAAGTTCTCCCACTTAGAAATCATGGAGGGGTCTGAAATTCACATTGTAGGTGCATTCCCACTCTGAGCGACAGAATAAAAATAAATAAATCAGGAAATCACATTGTATGATTTTTAAAGAATTTATTTGTCTTGCACTGCTGAACATAAGTATTTAAAACATAAGAAAAAAAACACAAAAAAAAACACCTGAGAAACAGCAAGAATTCTGGCTCTCAAAGACCAGTTACTGTGCCTTTAAAAAGTCCACCTCTACTCCACTCTTTAATCTTAGTTAGGTTTGTTGCGAGTATCGAAATTTCGATACCCAATCAATACTTTTGTATTTCCATTTTCTCGATACTGGGCTGCGCTGCTGCGCAGTCTAGTATCACAGAAAAGTAGCGCGCTGCTGTCAGCACGCTAATGTTCCCTCAGCAGCACAGGGGAGAAGGAAGCAGTCTCTCCCTCCCCCTGTGCCGCTGCTGCCACTGCCACCAATGAGGAGAGAGGGGCGGGCGCACTGCACCACCAATGATAGCAGGACTTTAAATGGGTCCGGACTTTAGGTTACCAGGCTACATAGAGCGGCGCCCAGGCATCTCCCTGCACTTACTATTATTCCTGGGCGCCGCTCCTTTCGCCGGCTGTGCCCCCATCATGTATGCTAATTACTACTATCGGAGCGATGGGGAGGAGACATCAGCTTCTCTCCTGGGCGTTCCTTCTCCCTGGCTGTAGCGCTGTCCAATTGCAGCGCAGAACGTCACAGCAAGGGAGAAGGAACGCCCAGGAGAGAAGCTGATGTCTCCTCCCCATCGCTCTGATAGTAGTAATTAGCATACGGAGCAGGAGACGGTAACGGGGGTACAGCAGGAGAACGGAGCGGTGCCCAGGAATAATAGTAATTGCAGGGAGATGCCTGGGCGCCGCTCTGTGTAGCCTGCTCATGAAAGGTCGTCTTTAACTTTTAATACAGGAGGCAGGTGCCGGCAGCAGAATCACATAGCTGGCACCGTGCCTCTGACAGGGAGCTGCGATCAGCAGCAGTTAACCCCTCAGGTGCGGCACCTGAGGGGTTAACTGCCGCTGATCTGCTGCCAGTACCCGCCTCCTGTATTAAAGGTTAATTATCATTGGTGGCGCAGTTCGCCTGCCCCCCTCAACCTCCCTAGTATTAAAATCATTGGTGACAGTGGCCACAGGGTCCCCTCTCCTTCTCATTGGTGGCAGTGGCCACAGGGTCCCCTCCTCTCCCCTTCATTGGTGGCAGTGGCAGCTTCTGATCGGAGCCCCAGCAGTGTAATCCTGGGGCTCCGATCGGTTACCATGGCAGCCAGGATGTTACTGAAGCCCTGGCTGCCATGGTCAGCTCCCTGCTGCTGTGTGCACTATCACAGGGCAGCAGGGAGAGTGTGAGGTCCTATTCACCCAAATAGAGATCTATTAGGGTGAATAGGACAAGGGATCAAAAGATCCCAGGTTCTACCCCTAAGGGGGGAAATAGTTATTAAATAAACTGTAAATAAAAAAAATAAAAAAATAAAATAAAATAAAATAAAACACACCAAGTATAAATCACCCCCTTTCCTAATTTTACATATAAAATATATAAACAATAAATAAATAAACATATCACATATCGCCACGTCAGAAAAGTCCAAATTATTAAAATATTTAAAAAATCTATGTGGTGAACGCCGGAACAGAAAATAAATAAATAAAAACTGCGCGATTCGCCATTTTTAAAAATACGGAATGCACGTGGCTTTTTTGGTGTTTTATTTTTTTTGTGTGGTATCGAATGGTATCGAGTATCGCAATACTTTTTTATGGTATCGAAATTGAATCAAAAATTTGGTATCGCAACAACTCTAATCTTAGTAGCACCTGTCTGAGCTCTTTAAAGACACCTATCCACCCTACAGTCAGTCAGACACCAACTTCTACCATGGGCAAGACCAAAGAGCTGTCAAAAGACACCAGAGACAAAATTGTGGACCTTCACAAGGCTGGAAAGGGCAACGGGGCAATTGTCAAGTAGCTTGGTAAAAATAGATCAACTGTTGGAGCAATTGTTAGAAAATGGAAGAGGCTAAAGACGACTGTCAGTCTCCCTCGGACTGAGGCTCCATGCAAAATCTCACCTTGTGGGGTATCACTGATGATAAGAAAGGTGAGGAATCAGCCCAGAACTACAAGGGAGTAGCTGGTCAATGACATGAAGAGAGCTGGGACCACAGTTTCAAAGGTCACTGTCGGTGGAACACTACGCCGTCATGGTTTAAAATCATGCATTGCACGAAAGGTTCCCCTGCTCAAGTCATCACATGTCAAGGCCCGTCTGAAGTTTGCCAATGACTATCTTGATATTCCAGAGGAGGCATGGGAGAAAGTCATGTGGTCGGATGAGTTGCATCCCAAGAACACACTCCCTACTGTGAAGCATGGGGGTGGTAACATCATGCTTTGGGGGTGCTTTTCTGCGAAGGGTAAAGGACGACTGCACTGTATTAAGGAGAGGATGAATGGGGCCATTTATTGTGAGATTTTGAGTAACAACCTCCTTCCCTCAGTCAGAGCATTGAAGATGGGTCGTGGCTGGGTCTTCCAACATGACAACGACCGGAAGCACACAGCCAGGATAACCAAGGAATGACTCCGTAAGAAGCATATCAAGGCTCTATAGTGGCCTAGCCAGTCTCCATGCCTAAATCCAATAGAGCATCTTTGGAGGGAGCTGAAACTCTATGTTGCTCAGCGACAGCCCCGAAACCTGACAGATCTACAGGAGACCTGTGTGGAGGAGTGGGCCAAAATCCCTGTTGCAGTGTGTGCCAACCTGGTCAAGAACTACAGGAAACGTTTGACCTCTGTAATTACAAACAAAGGCTTCTGTACCAAATATTAACACTGATTTTCTCAGGTGTTCAAATACTTATGTTCAGCAGTGCAAGACAAATACATTCTTTACAAATCATACAATTTTTTTTTTATTCTGTCTCTCAGAGTGGTAATGCACCCTCAATGTGAATTTCAGACCCCTCCATGATTTCTAAGTGGGAGAACTTGCAAAATCGCAAGGTGTTCAAATACTTCTGTTCCTCACTGTATCAGGGGAGATTTATCAAAACTGGTTCAAAGGAAAACTGGCTTAGCTGACCCTAGCAACCAATAAGATTCCATCTTCCATTTTTCAGAACTCTTTTGGAAAATGCAAGGAACAAACTGGTTGCTATGGGCAACTAAGCCAGTTTTCCTTTGCACCAGTTTTGATAAATCTCACCACTGTGTACCATAGTGCTATTTATTAGGGGACTCACGGGGGTTGTGTGGTAGGGACTATTTTCTATACAGGGAAGGAGGACAGGTGAACAGAATTTTGGCAACTGGGGGTGGGTTGAAGAGTTAGAAAGTGGATTCCTGAGTAATACAGGTGCCTGGTGGTTATATGAGATGGGCTACTGCCTGACCGCAGAAAGTGAAGAGACTAAAGCTGCAGAGAGGTGAGTAAAGAACCAAAATAAGTGAAAATTACACTTGAGAGCAGTTTTTTTTATTTTTTTTGTCAGACTTGGATAGTGGGGTATCCTTTGTTCATGACACATTAAGACAGTGATATGCCTGATTTGAAAGGAGGAGTATCAGTATATTATGCAGAAACACACATTTTGTGGTCAGAGACATATCCCCATTTAAAGGAAAGAAGTTTCCTTATTTTTAAAATAAGAGTACCCCTATTATGCTTAGAGACATACCCTCATTTTAATTACAGCAGTACCCCTGTTTTTAGCACAGGAGAATCCATCAGCATGGCACTACAAGTTAATATTGCATTGCACCAGTGCATTTGCAGGGATGATACACTGATGAGTGCTAAGGATCAGGTATCAGCAGCTGAAAAGGAAATCCTAGCTTTCATTAAGCTTGACAACACAGATTTATAATGCAGATCCTCTCCTCCTTTATGGGTTTGTAGGGTCAGGATGTGAATAGGTTGTAGTGCATATTGGGTTTCCTGTAGACAATAGTAGAAGTGTGTGTCTAGCAGAGAATCCAGTGTCTGCTTCCAGCTCTAGTGCTTAGCAGCAGGAGCTGCGTGTACCCTGCTGGCAGCAGACCCTCGGACATCACAGTCAGCATGGCATTATCATCCATCCTGGAGGCTGCTGTGGACAGAGCTTGCTTCTGAACTTCAGGCGGACTCCATCCCTTCCTCTCCTTCTCAGCTGGATGTCCACACAGTGTCCCTGGCAGGAGAACTGAGGGTAGTGTGGAGAGTCCTGGCACTGAGCTATCTGCTAGATGTTTACTCCTTGTCATCCATTACTGCCCAGTGCCAGCCTTCCACCATCCCCAGTGCCTGTCACTCACTATCTCGCTATTCCCTATCTCCCAGCCTTAATGTGGATATCATTGCTAGTTGCAGTCCCCCCCAGCCCTGTAAGATCTGCTTCCTCCTCCCATTCACCTCACCTCCTCTTTTCTTTTCCATCCTACTAATGTCTGACTTTTGGTGGGAAGAAGAAAACTGTGTGGGGGGGATTCTCTTGTCACATCCCTCAACCACCACCCCCATCATCCGGCTCCTGTGAGACTTCATCATCATCATCATCATCATCATCACACACAGGCGTCCACATCAAAGTGGAGAAGAGGAGGAGAGAAGAAAGAGGCACATCAGGGTTATTTGTAGGAGAGGAGGAGGAAGGCGAGAAATCCTTACACCTGATCACATCCCAGGAAGAGACAAGCACTCAGGGGAAGGGACAAGTTCTTCACCAGCTCCTGGATTCAGAAGGATTGTGTCAGTGGACATCTAGGGAAGAGGTCCTCTGCTCTACGATTGCTGCTGGTGGGAGAAGATGCTGCCTGCCAGGTCTGCTGCTGAATGTTCTTGGGCTCTGGCTTCTGGATTTGGCTCATATTTAACCCTTTGGATATGGCTTATTACCTGCTGCTGCAAGTCGGGGACCTTCTGTAGCCCAAGTAATGAAGGTAAATAAAGCATCTCCTTCATTATCTATATAGCATCACAGTAGGAGCTTTAGCTCATTATGCTACGCAAGCAAAGTGAGTGACTGGTGCGACTAATGTCAGGGATGTCGCACAGTACAGGGATTCTAGAACATAGACATGTATCCAGGGCTGAGTATTAAAATACAGAGCATTGAATATATATGGCCATCAGTGTTTCTATACATCAAATTTAGCATAAGAGAATTTACTTGTTGTTTCATTTGCTGTTGCTTGATGCTCAGCACAGGATAGATAGCTAGATAGATAATAGACATATAGATATTAGTTAGATTGATCGATATGGGATAGATTGATAGATAATAGATAGATAGATACTGTATATACACATGTCTCAATCTGCAATGGTTCCCTTTTAAACTTCATATACATCTTCCTCAAATTGAGATGTCTGACACTTGGAAAGACATCTTAGGATTGAAGTCTAAGGAATGTATCCATCAATGGTGCACATATATTTGTGATTGCTATCCTTTTATATAACCTAACCTAAAATTTGTAAACTTTATTTTATTTCTTTGGTTTAGTTTACCAATAACCCAGCTTATAGATGGTTAAGACACACATTGCTTTTCCTGTATATCATAAAGTCCAAGAACTTGGTCAAAATCAAGATTTCAAATTGGTCTTATTCACTTATTACCCATCATCATTCACTTCATCCATAATTTTCTTTGTACTCATGATGTGTATATATGTGTGTATATATATATATATAGCTACTGTGGTATTTTGAGTGGAATATTGTACAATTTAAAAAGAAACCCTCTACATCTGGTCTTAGAGTCTCTAGTGAAGAACACCAAAGCAGCATCCTGCTGTGCAGTCCTGATAAAATTGTGGAGGAGATGAGAATGGAGTTGACGCCTGGGTCACAGCGCTGCTGCAGGGTTTATGCTGATGTCTTGTTAGGAAGTTGCTCCTTGAGCCTTGAAAATGAGTCGAGAGCTATGGAAGTCCCTGACTTTATTACATTACTATTGCTAGGGTATACTGTATGATGCTACATTTATTGGACTTTGAGCGTCCTAGTCATGAGAAGAATGTGGTGGCAGATGGATTTTGATTTTGGCTAGTGAATTATAATTATACTATTAAGTGGGTCATCTTTTCCTCTGTATATCATAGGGCTTAACTGTTCTGTGCTTCACTGTACCAATCCGCTCAATATTCAACATCTGTAGGCCTAAAGGAAGTGTCATTAAACATCATAATTGTAGCGTGCGCCTAAACCCTCTTATTTTTTGGAGATGCTGGTCTTTGTTTTTTGCATTAAACATCATAATGTGATAGTGGTTACCATGAAAGCTAGTTATAATACCAGAGTCTTTTATTCCCAAGCATAATAATAATGAAATTGCGATACAAAGTTCCCATCATTTAAACTCCTGGTGAACCCACTTTAGTAAGAGGGACTAGGAAGACATAGCGGCTCCTGTGATACAACCAAACTATGGATGGCGGTTCAATTTAAAGCCATTGTGTCACTGTCAAACTGTTCTATTTGCTACAAAGGTGCTGCCTTAGTACATAGCTTGTGTCTTTTGTCGCTGTTCCTCCTTACTATAGAATGACGATCCTTTACCTTTAGTTCATTCTAGCCCAATATCAAATGCTTAATATATGTGATCTTTATAGTTTTGAATACAACATAAAGAGGTGATTGATTAATTTAAAGGTAAAAAAAGGCATAAAAACATGCTTGCAATGTAAAAAAAAAAAAAAAAGGTTTTTGGGGGGGAATTGTGCACTTTATGTAGGCCATATACGTGACCAAACTCAACTTGCCATTAAAATCTATTCAATATTTGAATTTTGTAAACTGTTGGTGATATTACTTCTCTAATCAAGAATGATTTTAATAGGAATATTGGACTTGGTAAGGAGCCTTATACGGTAACATAAGTAACATACAGTACTTTTGTGTAATAATGTGGCCTATACATATTTGTATTCCCTTTCACACTGTATAATGGCCTTTTAGACCTGTTTACTGCGCTATACTAGGAATAACTGTGGTAGCTGTAGCAAAATGCTAAAATACAACACTTTCTTTACACAGTAGGACATTTTGGATGGATGGATAGAAGATAGATGGATGGATAGATAATATATAGATAGAAGATAGATGGATGGGTAGATAGATAGAAGATGGATGGATGGGTAGATAGATAGATATATAGATAGAAAGAAGATAGATGGATGGGTAGATAGATAGAAGATGGATGGATAGATAGATAGATATATAGATAGAAAGAAGATAGATGGATAGATAGATAGATAGATAGATAGATGGATAATAGATAGATAGATAGATAATAGATAGATAGATGGATAATAGATAGATAGATAGGTAATAGATAGATAATAGATAGATAGATAGATAGATAGATAGATAGATAGACAGATATGAGATAGATAGATAGATAGATAGATAGATAGATAGATAGATAGATAGATAGATATGAGATAGATAGATATGAGATAGATAGATAGATAGATAGATAGATAGATAATAGATGGATAGATAATAGATAGATAGATAGATGGATAATAGATAGATAGATAGATAGATAGATATGAGATAGATAGATATGAGATAGATAGATATGAGATAGATAGATAGATAGATAGATAGATAATAGATGGATAGATAATAGATAGATAGATGGATAATAGATAGATAGATAGATAGATAGATAGATAGATAGATAGATAGATAGATAGATATAAGATAGATAGATAGATAGATAGATAGATAGATAGATAGATAGATAGATATGAGATAGATATATTATAGATAGACAGATAATAGATAGATAAATAATAGAAATGAGATAGATAGATAGACAGATAATAGATAGATAGATAGATAGATATTAGGTAGGTAGATAGATAGATAGATATTAGGTAGATAGATAGATAGATAGATATTAGGTAGGTAGATAGATAGATAGATAGATATTAGGTAGGTAGATAGATAGATAGATAGATAGATAGATAGATAGATAGATAGATAGATTGGGCTAAATAAATATTTACACTTTATTTAACTAATATTAATAGTATTTTTACTTTTCAATTACAATCTATGTCCTTCAATTTTAACCATTTTTTTAAAAATTCCACCCCTGGATTAAATAATCTGATTACCAGTCTATGTAATAATATAAGGTTGCATTGATGTCTTTAGATTAATTCCCAGTATATCTATATCTAATGTGAAAATTTGTCATCTATGCTATAGCGTTTGGAAATAAGGACATGACTGCTGTAGTGTGACTTGAATGGAGAGACAATTTGTCATCTTAGACACCTGAAATAACTGTCTTCTCTTCCATCCTTGTAAAGTTGCCTTGGTTTTGCAACTATGGTATTGACTAACCTTAGTACCAGTGCCTTATGGTTCATGAAGGAATTTTTTAGCTATATACCTTCCATGTCGGTGTAAGACCGTTTGGCTTTTCCGTCATGTACGGATTAGAATATTAATTACTGTATGTTAAAAGCACCAAAATGAGTTGGGAGTACCTTCAGCGGTTTGGTTGCGTCACCAGTAGTTAACAGTAAAGTCAATGACTCGCATGATAGATTCTACTAGTGGCATACAGAAAATGCATATATTCGTAGAACTACTTCAAGATAGATAGATAGATGATAAGAAAGAAAGAAAGAAAGAAAGAAAGAAAGAAAGAAAGCTGGATGGATAATAGTGAGATGTATAGATATGACATAGATTAATAGATAACAGGTAGGTAGATAGATATGAGATAGATAGATAGATAGATAGATAGATAGATAGATAGATAGATAGATAGATAATAGATATAACGATAGATAGATAATAGATTGATACAGGGCCGGTTTTAGACAAAGGGTGGCCCAGGGCAAAATTTTAGGTGGGGCCCCAAAAGAAATATTACACAGGCAACACATTCACACATAGCCTGCCTGCACTGATTCCGGAATACACATGGTTTTTCCACGCAGATTCTCGTGCAGAGAAACTGCAGTGTAATACAGTACCAGCAAGGTGTATAAGATTATCTTTAGGATAGGTCATCAATATCAGATCGTCTGGCGTCCTTCTCCCAGGACACCTGCCGATCAACTGTTGGGAGGCCAGTGATGTCACTGTATATCAGTCACATGGCCTAGTTGCAGTTCAGTCCCATTCAAGTGAAAGGAGATGAGCTGCAATACCAAGCATCGCTGCTGTCTAATGTACGGCACAGTGCTTGGTGAACTAAAAAGAGACCGCAGTGCTCACCGGAGCTCTGGTGAGCGCCGTTGCCTCTTCAAACACCTGATCAGCAGGGGTGTCAGGAGTCGGATCCCCACTGATCTGATACTGATGACCTATCCTGAGGATAGACCATCCATATCTAATTCCCAGGTAAACCTTTTAACTGAAAATAACAAGAAGCAGGTTGGAAAGACAGACAACTACCTTTAAAGACACTTTCTACGTGTCATAGTGACCACATACCTCTTACATCCAGGGACATCTCCTGTCATGTAGACCTTCTCTTTCCTCTTCTCCTCCGTTAGACCACCATGACAAATTCTTTCAGCCGCATCTCGTCTCTACAGAGTTTGTAACATAGACATGTTAGATTTCCAAATTTTTCCATCAACCCCCCCCATCCTGGTGTCCCCACAGTGTCATCCTGCTGCCACCCCCAAAACTGTGCCCATTATGCCCCCCAAAGCCCCAGGTACTATACTGCTGAAAAAATAGTGACCCTAATAGACATAATTGGGGTCATTTATAAATCTGGTACAAAGGAGAACTGGATTTCCAAAAGAGCTGTTAAAAATGAAAGGTGAGATCTGATTGGCTGCTATGGGAAACTAAGCCAGTTCTACTTTACACCAGTTTGATAAATTACCCCAAATGTCCCTATAGTGTCTACAGTGGTTATAATGTCCCCTAGAGTGCCCCCAGTAATAATAAGACCCTCTATTGTGCTCCAGGCAATAATCCCTGTATAGTGTCCCCAAAAATAATAGAATTGCCCCTACAGTGCTTCCCCAATAGCAAGGCCCCCACGCTGCCCCCATATAGTAATTCCCCCATAGTAATTTCCCCCACATAATAATTTTCACCACACTGCCCCCCATAGTAATTTGCCCCCACACAGTAATTTCCCCCACATCGTAATTTGCCCCACACTGCCTCACACAGTCATTTCCACCATACTGCCCCATATAGTAGTTTGCCCCTACACAGTAGTTTACCCCACATTGCCCCTCACGCAGCAGTTTCCCCCACACTGCCACCACACAGTAGTTTCCCCCACACTGCCCCCACACAGTAATTTCCCCCACATTGCCCCCCCACACAGTAGTTTCCCCCACACTGCCCCCACACAGTAATTTCCCCCACATTGCCCCCCCACACAGTAGTTTCCCCCACACTGCCCCCACACAGTAATTTCCCCCACATTGCCCCCCCACACAGTAGTTTCCCCCACACTGCCCCCACACAGTAATTTCCCCCACACTGCCCCCACACAGTAATTTCCCCCACATTGCCCCCCCACACAGTAGTTTGCCCCCACACAGTAGTTTCCCCCCACATAGTAATCCCTCCCATAATATTTTGCCCCCACACAGCAATCCCACCATAATATTTTTCCCCCACATAGTAATTTGCCCCCATACTGCAATTTCCCCCCGATGTGCTGTCTCTTCACATGTCCAGCTGTGTGTCCCAAACCTAAAAGCTAAATACTCACCTATGTCCAGGCGCACACACTTCACTGTACTGCGTCCCCGCACAGGCGCACACGATGACATCATCACGCATGCCTGCATCGGGATTTCACTACTGCATAGGCCTCAGGCCTACTAGGCCTGAAGCCTATGGCGGGGATCGGCGGCGGGGCAGGGAACTATGCGCTCCCGTGCTCCGCCGCAGTATGTGGGCCTTCGGGTCGACCTTGGGCCCCCCAGCGGTGCTAGGCCCGGGACTGCCGACCCGAACGTCATCCGCCACTGACTGGAAGGAGGCTCCTTTGATGATGGGGGCCTAGGGCAAATGCCCAGTTTGCCCCCCCTAACACCGGCCCTGGATAGATAGATAGATAGTAACATAGTAACTTAATTTGTAAAACTGAAAAAAGACAACCGTCCATCCAGTTCGGCCTGTTATCCTGCAAGTTGATCCAGATGAAAGCAAAAAAAAACAAACAAACTGTGAGGTAGAAGCCAATTTACCTCATTTTAGGGGAAAAAATTCCTCCAATCAGGCAATCAGAATAACTCCCTGGATCAACGACCCCTCTCTAGTAGCTATAGCCTGTAATATTATTACGCTCCAGAAATACATCCAGGTCCCTCTTGAATTCACTGTACTCACCATCACCACCTCCTCAGGCAGAGAGTTCCATAGTCTCACTGCTCTTACCGTAAAGAATCCTCTTCTATGTTTGTGTACAAACCTTCTTTCCTCCAGACGCAGAGGATGTCCCCTCGTCACAGTCACAGTCCTGGGGATAAATAGATGATGGGATAGATCTCTGTACTGACCCCTGATATATTTATACATAGTTATTAGATCTCATAGATAGATAGAATTAATAGTCTTTAGCATTCGTCATGAATTACTATTGTTCATCACATGAATCTGTATTTTACTTGTAAAGGCTTCAGGCCTAGACAAGATATGCAATCCTTATACTTTTCTTACAACCTGAAAGGTATAAAACATAGCACAGCACAACACTAAACCTGGAGGTAAAATGCAGAACCAGATTTACAGTCCATAGAGCCGACGTTTCTATTCATAGTAGTAATTTCCGTGTTGTAGGACACGTGTTCCTTCACTGTGTGCAGGTGCTGGGGTGTTCATTCATGTCCGCTCTTAGAACAGGAAGACCATTGACAAGTGACAATGGTAGACTGAAGTAAGTTTATCAGACTACATAACAATAGGACAGGGTGAATAGCTGTTATTGTCCTTTATCCTTCTGGAAAACTCAAATTGACCTACACTGTTCCAACTCATGAAGGGGGCTTGCTGCTTCTTTCTTTATAGAAAGCTAACATGTTGTTTTAGAGTACTTTTATATGAATATGATATTCTCCATGTAGTTTCCTAATAATACTTTTTTTTTTTTTTACCTTTTTTTGCGATATGTGCAATGGTGTTTGGTATTTGAAGCAATAACCATATTCACAAAAAATAAGTTTGTATATAAATATTTGTACTTGACAGTGAAATTTTAACTATTTGGCAATACTGCATACAGTAGGTGAATCATATATGAATGTATTTATAGGATGGTTTAATATTGAGGTTTTTGAACAGGTTTGTGTGTGCATTTATGATAATTGCAATTCAGCTACCAATTGTTAGGTAGATAGATAAATAGATAGATAGATGTTGGTATATATATATATATATACAGTACAGATCAAAAGTTTGGACACAACTTCTCATTCAAAGAGTTTTCTTTATTTTCATGACTATGAAGGCATCAAAACTATGAATTAACACATGTGGAATTATATACATAACAAACAAGTGTGAAACAACAGAAAATATGTCATATTCTAGGTTCTTCAAAGTAGCCATCTTTTGCTTTGATTCATGCTTTGCACACTCTTGGCATTCTCTTGATGAGCTTCAAGAGCTAGTCCCCTGAAATGGTCTTCCAACAGTCTTGAAGGAGTTTCCAGAGATGCTTAGCACTTGTTGGCCCTTTTGCCTTCACGCTGCGGTCCAGCTCACCCCAAACCATCTTGATTGGGTTCAGGTCCGGTGACTGTGGAGGCCAAGTCATCTGGCGCAGCACCCCATCACTCTCCTTCATGGTCAAATAGCCCTTACTTTCAAAGTTTTCCCAATTTTTCGGCTGACTGACTGACCTTCATTTCTTAAAGTAATGATGGCCACTCGTTTTTCTTTACTTAGCTGCTTTTTTCTTGCCATAATACAAATTCTAACAGTCTATTCAGTAGGACTATCAGCTGTGTATCCACCTGACTTCTCCTCAACGCAACTGATGGTCCCAACCCCATTTATAAGGCAAGAAATCCCACTTATTAACCTAACGGCACACCTGTGAAGTGAAAACCATTTCAGGGTACTACCTCTTGAAGCTCATCAAGAGAATGCCAAGAGTGTGCAAAGCAGTAATCAAAGCAAAAGGTGGCTACTTTGAAGAACCTAGAATATGACATATTTTCAGTTGTTTCACACTTGTTTGTTATGTATATAATTCGACATGTGTTAATTCATAGTTTTGATGCCTTCAGTGTGAATCTACAATTTTCATAGTCATGAAAATAAAGAAAACTCTTTGAATGAGAAGGTGTGTCCAAACTTTTGGTCTGTACTGTATATATATATATATATATATATACAGCAAACAGGCAGCACTCCAAGAATAAAAATAAAGATCTTTATTCACCCATATGGATACGCAATGTTTCATCTCAACCCTAGACCCTTTCTCAAGCTTGAGAAAGGCTCTAGGCTTTGTTGCGGGCCGAAGGCAGAAAGCCAACACTAGTGGTCCCTTTAAGATGTTATAAGTGGTTGTTTTGTCATGACGCCAATTGCATTTCAGCAACGAGGGACGGGGTCCCCCTAAGTAGATGGTGTTGGTGGCACCCAGGTGTAGGAATTCCAGAGTGGTGTAAGAGTTGCCTATAATGTCCCTTTAGGTGTGGCTGTGCACGTGTCACGTTCTCCTACCCCAGTCGTGGGCGCCCGAACCCGCTGCAGAGCAAGGGGTAGTTGTAGATGGGATTGGTAGGAATGATTTGAGTCCAGAATTGTATTAAAGGGGTTATCCCATCATAATGATCACTGTTAAATCTGTTAATGATTTGACAGTGATCATTTTTGTAAATATACTTTATTAACAAATTCCCACCGATTAGGATAAAATTCATCCCCACTTACCTTATTGTTGTGACTCGGTCTCCCCTGGTTACGACCACCGCTCTTCTGCAAAATCCCGATGGTCGCGCTTGCCCAGAAGACTCCTTCTTTTCTCCCGGCCGGGCCACTCGCTGTCCTGAACGCGCACGCTGCCGCGCATGCGCGACGGTGACTTCTTCCCAGCTAGAATAGTACAGAGCTGCGAACGCGCACGCCGGCTCTGTACTATACTGGCCAGAAATAAGTCACATTGCGCATGCGCGGCAGCGTGCGCTTTCAGTCCAGCGCGCGCCCGGCCGGGAGAAGACTTCAATCAAGATGAAGCCCGCCCCCAGCCAGAATCCAGGAAGTGAACGCGCGGTGGCAGCAGGTAAGTATAAAAACGCAAAGTGGGATAACCCCTTTAATGTTGAAGACAGCAGCTTTACTTGAATAAACTTGCATCAGGAAACAATCTTCCAACTTTATCTTGATCACCAGCAAGCTCTGGCATCAAATTCTGGGAGGCAAACACATTCGGCTCTGCTACATCTGTCACTTTCTCTAGCTTTTCTTTGCTAACTGGATTAAATAGAACTTTTCTTTTCTTTCTGCTGTACTTAGCTTGGTGTGGTCTGACAATGTCTTTATCTTGATCTGTATCTTTTATTTTTATCTTTTGTCTTTTGTCCAGGGAACCTTTCTTACTGGCTTCTGAGGGTCTTAGCTCTTTTCTCTCTTGTTCCAGCAGAGCTGATGGTGCTCCACTGGCCTTGGTGAGGCCCGTCCAAAAGGGACGAGAGGCCTGCTGCCTTCCCCTTACAGGGGGTACTCTCAACTACTCTGCACTAACTAAAACTCTTCCCTCTCTAGAGAGGGCTAAAATGGATAGGAGGTTCCACTCCAGGGAAACTAGCTCTGTCATTGTTGCCGCCATCTGCTGGTAGACCAGGTACATTACAATTAAACAGTTACAAAATCAGAAATACAGTTTCACATTATGCAGGATCTGGCAATAAATACACAGGATGACACAGAATCAACCGTAGCGATAATGGGGGTGAAAAAGGGTTGTAATACCACTCTGGGGTATTACAGGTTGAGCTGAAATGTCGCGTATCCACATGGGTGAAGAAAAATCTTCATTTTTATTTTTGGAGTGCTGTATGTTTGATGTTTATGTACATTGGGCAGTAGTCTAGTCCCTTTGGGCTTGCACCCTTTTTTCTTTTTCTTTTTTATAGTGCTGCCAATTTTTTTCTCTATAGATAGACAGACATAGACAGGTAGATAGATAGATAGATAGATAGATAGATAAACAGATAGATATATAGTTGGTAGGTACATTGATAGATAGATAGTTGGTAGGTACATTGATAGATAGCTAGATAGATAGATAGATAGTTGGTAGGTACATTGATAGATAGATAGATAGATAGATAGTTGGTAGGTACATAGATAGATAGATAGATAGTTGGTAGGTACATTGATTGATAGATAGATAGTTGGTAGGTACATAGATAGATAGATAGTTGGTAGGTACATAGATAGATAGATAGATAGATAGATAGTTGGTAGGTACATAGATAGATAGATAGATAGATAGATAGATAGATAGATAGTTGGTAGGTACATAGATAGATAGATAGATAGTTGATAGGTACATTGATAGATAGATAGATAGATAGATAGATAGATAGATAGGTAGATAGTTGGTAGGTACATTGATAGATAGATAGATAGATAGATAGATAGATATAGACAGGTAGGCAGATACAGTAGATAGATACTGTAGATATATAGATAGATACTGTGGACTACTCCTGTGTGTGAGGGTAGTATCCCTCTTATATATACTGTATAGTAAGCACTTCGCTCTGGAGATTGCGGTTACATAAGATCCATGCTGTTCTAGTTATTTGACACTTATTAAAGTTTCCCTTTAGCGCAGACTACACATGAGAGCAGTAAGGATCGTCATATGGTGAATATAGACATGTCATATCCCCGTTCTTTATAGACAGATGGTAAAGGCACATCCTGCAGGCTACATCCAATACTCCTGCTCAACCGGTCCTGGCTTTACCAGACTGACTTTGATGAGCCACCTTGAAATAGTGTTTGACAAGATTCAGACAGACAAACAATAGATGACAGACTAGAAGTCACAACATATGTGTGAGCTGGAGCAGTATACAATTACTGGGTGGAACTGCATTTCACGTTTCTCCGTCAGCCAGCTAGAGTGCACATAAATAAACAGCGAGAAGCCGTCTTCTAATACAGTTATTTTCTGATATTAACCGCCATTTACTATGGAGAGTCGGCACCGTAGTGGGGCCCATCTGGAACTAATGAGGTTAAGTAAAATCCCTATGTTACAAAACTCCTCTCTAAGCCTATTCTTTATTCCCTAAACCACAAAACACAAAGGCTGTCCTTTTTACTGCCAACGTCTCTGCCCTCTGTGACCCTTCCCTGCTAAAATCAGGGGAACTTCACAAAGAGAAGAGGGTAGGCACATGAGGGCAGAAATTTCATATATTGTTTGAGGTTTTTCTGCTGTTTTCAGGAAGGAGCATGTGAAGGCTTTGTTATGGTAAGTAGTTCATATGTAGTAATGAAAGAAATAGGCCTGCTATCATTTGATGACTTCCTCTGCGATGGAGTCACTTACAATGAAAGGCTTTGATTTCCCTCTCTGTGTAGGATACATTGTCAATGAAATGAAGCATTAAACCTAGAAAAATTGATGTGTCTATATTCATGTGATATATATATATACATGAGCTATATAACAAGTTCTGGCCTGCAATATCAATTGAAAATGATAAAAAAGAGGAATACATAATGCCATTTACTTACTTTATCAAATATATACACATGTATGTTGTTTACGGAAAAAAAGCAGCCATGTTTTCTAATGCTGGACAACCCTTTTATCTCCTAGAGCGATAATCATTAAAGTGGTTCTCCAGGCTTTTTATAACAACTGCCTTTTCTTCTGGCCTGTGAATAAAAAACAGCTTAGTTAATACTTATCTGTCCATAATAGTAAATGCAGATGAACCGGAAAGAAGGTGCACACATCCGGTTAGTACCGACCCACGGCCTGTGTTAGTGCAGTGAGGATGTCAGCATCGATGGCCCAAGAGAGGGATAAACACTAACTTTTTTTTCCACAGGTTAGAAGAAAGGACAGTTTTTATAGAAAGGCCAGAGAACTCCTTTAATCTCAGTGTATGTGACCCCTCAACACTGAAATAAAACAATCCAATTTGGAAGCAGGTTGCAGTCATTTCCATCAGACGTATGACCTCGTTGGTGTGCAGATTTTCTCTTTGAAGAATACCTATATTTTTTCTGAAATTGTATTACAGCGAATAAAAATAATTAAACAATATGGTAGGTCTAGCAGATCATGTGGTGCTTCACATATCGAAACGTTTGAGGGAACTGCTGTCTGTCGATCGATACATGATGCTGTAATCAAAAGACGTTCTTGGTTCTTATTATTAGTTGAGGCTATGGTAGTAGAACTACGATATGTGGTGTTTGTTGTTATTTTTACCAGTATGATATTTCCACCAACATGGTAAAAGCTCATTAAGCTAAAAATTAGAAATGAGTGAATCATCAAATTTGTTTCAGGGCTGATTCCGATATTTGATTAGTGTCCAAATCGATTCTACCCAAATCAGAAGTGCTCCGATTGGCCTGAAAATTTATGTATGACACTTTGAGGTCTCCTAGGACTATCCTCTCCTCTTTCTCTTTTTATTCAGATGTCAGAGTGACACTGACATATGTAGCTAAGGGTGAACAAATGGTTGATGGTGTTAAAAAAAACACACCGTGTCATTGAATTTGTTATGTTTTTTTAAATGAAAAAGCATTCCAAAATGTGTCCTTTTTTGGGGGCAGATGTCTGCCGTGGTTGTACATGAAAACTGCAGTATCAGAAGTATCAGTGGCTTGTTCTGAACAAGCAGTCCAAAAATTATGCCTTAATCTTTTGCACATGTTTATACACACACACAGTGATGTCAGAAGAAATAGTTGCCTGCTGCGCACATATAAACTGTAGAAAAATTGCATGTTTTTAGGAATAAAATACAGGCATCTCCTGATTGCAACCACACCATAAACTGCAATTGACACAGTAATACACACCTAGCTGAACTCTTATAAGCAGTAGAAAAATGACAACAGGTCTGCTCAATGAAACGTCCTCCAGCTATAAACACACTGGTATTGACTTAAAATACACTCAATTGCACAATTATATATAACAGAAACATTGCAGAATGATTTTTTGGAAAGAAAAAACTCAGATTATAGTAGTGATGCCAGGTAGAATTTTACTGATGCATCCAGTTGCATAAACAAGACATGGTAGATAAAATGGAGAAACGACTGGCACTCACTATGTGGGTCACATCAAACAACATTTATTGGCCGCCAGCTCAACAATGGAGTATAAGCAGCAAAGTGAATACAACATAAAATTAAAACAACACGGTCTCTGGAGTGACCTTAAAATACCCCTAAAAAAGATAAAATATAAAAAGTGCAGCACTGGTAATAGATCCTATATGTAGAAAGAGGATCCTCTGAATATAACGCAGTATGGTAGGTGAGAAATCTTATCCCCTAAATGTATTCTCAATAATCTACTTGGCAACAATGTTCCTTTGCAAAAAGGCAATGTATGTCCGAATAGTTCGTATTGGAGATACTGTCCCTTTAAGTAGAGGTGAGATGTATCACAAGGTCCGTTTGTACCTTTCCCAATGTCCCCAATATATAATAAATGTTAGTCCGGACCCAATGGGATTATGCGAACTTCAATGACTTTTGGTGCTAGATGCTGCAGGGAAATGTCGCTTACCGGTGTATGTACGTCTCCGGCAGTCCAACGGGACTGCCGGAGACGTACATACACCGGTAAGCGACATTTCCCTGCAGCATCTAGTACCAAAAGTCATTGAAGTTCGCGATGCAGTAAGCTGTTTAACGGGACTGCCGGAGATGTACATACACCGGTAAGCGACATTTCCCTGCAGCATCTAGCACCAAAAGTCATTGAAGTTCGCATAATCCCATTGGGTCCGATGATTCCCAAATCCACATATGTCTCCAAGGGCAAGGAAACGAGCAGAATATAGTGAAAAGCAGCACAAGTCAGTCTTCAACTGATCCAGGCTAAACCTTTTTCCCTTCACAAATCACATCAATGTTATAGGGGAGACAAAAGAGAACGAGCAGAAAAAGGGGGTGCCAACTAGCAAAGGAAGAATATGGGGAGATAAATAGCCCACAGCACAAACTAATCCCAACCTTACGATAATAGTATCAACTGTATAGAAAGGTACCTTGTGTCCGCCAGGCTAAACGCCATTGAGGGCCCTTATCATTATTTCCCCTGCAGTTGCCTTTGTATGTGAAATGCATTCAGGCCACAGATTTTCCTGGCAAAATTAGCTGTAATCAGCTATCTTCCAAGGGCATTTGAGTCGTACTTATGTAGATCAGTAAATCCATGCAGACCCCGGCTCACCCTGGCAAAATCAGAAGTAATCAGCTGTCTGTCAGAGGGGTTGGAAGCCGGTCAGCTAATCAATGTGCTGTCTCCAAAATGATAGGTGCTTCTGTCACCGTTCATTGTTTACTGTCTGCAGTACAGTCCAAACAAGATGAAAACCGTGTCCCTTAGCTAACTCCCTCTCCTTCCACACAGTTAAAGGGGTTGTCTCAACCATCCTGCAATCCAGCCATGGGAACCATGCTTGCACACTACAGGAAAGGGCACCAGCCTCTCATGTGTGCTTAGGCTGGCACTTTTTCCCCATAGTCTGCAAGCATGGCCACCACAGCTGGATTATAGGGTGGTTGTAACCCCTGGAAAACGAGCAGTATATAATGTGAAGGGAAAATGAATCAACCCGGCAAAGCCGTCATTATGGACAGTCACAATACATTAGTAAGTGGCTTGTAATAACTTTCGATACATGATAAATGTAATTTGGTGAAGTGACACAACCCCTCTAAGGACAGTCTTTTTTTTTACCAGATCTTTGTAAGTACCGTATTTCTTTTTATTCTTTGTTATCCTTTTTTAAGAAACTTATAACTGATATTTTAAGAGAACAATCTAAAACAGTTAAAAAGTAATCAGTTTAAAGGTGTTTTCCCCCTATCAACACATATCTCCACCGCTAGGACCCTCAGCGATCACAAGAACATAGAGATGCATGACCATTGACCACCATTCCGTTCTCTTTTATGGGACTGCTGTACAGGGCTCGTGCTATCTCTCGAGTCATATGTAAGTGAATGGAGCGGTGGTGCACACCACTACTCCATTCTCATGAGGCACTTTAGGACCTGTGTTCTCGTGAATACAGGATGTCCCAAGGATCGGACCCCCAGAGATCAGATACTCATGTTCTATCCTGTAAAATAGTGGGAAAACAGCTTTAAATACTTTTGCCTGGACTAATCTCATTCAGAACCTCCGAGGGTATATTAACCAAAATTTCTGCATCTGATAAATAGGTTTGTTTTAGTGGGAAGTACATGGATTTCTACAAGTCTTATTCAGATAAATGGTACAGTTGCTGAAAATCCTAAACCAAACCTGCAGCATGTAAGCATACCTGTGCAAGGAGGGGTAGGATGTTATATTTGTCACATATTGGACTCAGTATCTGGATAATAAAGTTATTTATATCACATTCTGAACATTCAATAGGTCTTTAATTGACATCTATCACCAGCACCTTTCCATATACACATAGCTGTTGTTCACCTGATTAGAACACTGTTCTTCTTGTTTTGATCCGAGGCTCCGTTCCTGAGTTATCATACTTTTTAAAAATATGCTAATTAGGCCTTTGGTGCAATAAGGGCGTCATCACTGCTCTTGTTGCACCCAAGCTCCAATCCTCTTTGTAGCGAGACCCTTCTTGGCTGCTTTGCCACTGCCTGGCCTTGTCAATGAAAATAAACAGGAAGGGACTGGGTAAAGAAAGGAGCAGAACTTGAGTATAACAAGAGCAAGGGTGACGCCCTCATTGCACCAAAGGCCTCATTTGCATATTAATCAAAATGATCATAACTCAGGAATGGAACCTTTGATCAACAAAAGAAAAACAGCGTTCTAATCAGGTGAACCATAGCTATGTGTCTATGCAAACAGTTGGACGGAGAGGTCACTAGTGACAGATTCCCTTTATAATTTATTCTGTGTACATATTAAAAGTAAAAATGAATCGCTGAAGAAAACATTAAAATGTTGTTAGTATTATCTGCCTTAGATCCCAGATATTAGGTTATTAAAATTTCAATATTGCCTTTGTTTCATACAGTATTTGGCTTGATTCGTGTCATCTGTCTTGTATATTTTTATAATTGTGTTTATTTTAAAATGGAATAAAATAGTTAATATGAAAAATGTGCTTTGAGACATGAAGTGCAACCACCATTATTTTAATAGTGCGATTGAATTTTAATGAGAACGTGGATTTAATGTTCTTCAGTATACATTTATGTAAATTTGCTGTACATATTTTCTGTATTAGGCTGCATTCACACTAGCATTAGCATTTTTTTGACATTTGATAACTAATTCATAAAATGGTATTATTTTGCATCAGTTGTTTCTTTTTTTTGTGGAATAGCTGTGTCCTCAATAGTGTTTTTGCCTGAATTTCTTTTGTAGTCGTAAGTGAATTTCTTGAAATTCGATTCAGCTGAGTCATTTGAGCAATTTTATTCGGGTCTGAAGAAATATGGTCTGAATCGAAAGTGCTTCAATTGCCATGAAAAGTTGTGGATAACATTCTGGGATCCCATAAGACCGTATGCAACTCATTTCAAGCTCTATAAATAGAAGTTTTCCGCCACCGGCCACATAGGCGGACTGACCATACATATGGATGTTGATGCTGAAGGCCAATATCATTTTGGATACTGTTGAACATTGGTGGACTGGCCATAGACCCTACAGGGAAATTTTTCGATGGGCCGATGCCCAGAGGGCCGCCCAAGTCCTTCTCTTGGCCGCCAGCTAGGTACATACACATATAATGCTATCAGCATCAATTAATTTAGAAGTATCAGGCACTTATGTAGCTTGCGCTAGTGATGAGTGGCAGGGGCAATATTTGAATTTGCTATATTTCACAAATATTTTGTAGAATATTCGTCATATATTCGCAAATTCGAGATTATATTCTTGATTGTGAAAATCGGCAATGTATTATTCGCGGAATAAACGCGAAATACCAGCGTGGGGTAGGCAACTTTTTATATTGGTGGTGCATGAGGGGCTCCGATATGTTCCTGGCTGGAAGATATTGGCAATGTTCTCAGCTTTTAACATCGGCCTGAGGAATTAGCTAGTATTGTCAGTTGCGTATCATTTTGGTGCATTTTTTTCAGTGATTTTTGTATGTATATTTTTTCATCTGCACAATGTATCATTTTGTGTAAGATGTTCTTGTGGTGCATGCGGTCCGCCCCGGCATCCTCCATTGTACGCATTTTTTGCTGGGGATTGCCATTGTCTGGGGACCGCATGCGGATGAATTGCTCCCCCGGTTATAGACACGCTACAGTGTCTGGGTTTAAAGCATTTTCACCTGTTTAGGCCACTTTTTTCAGTGAGTTTTTTAACTTTTCTTTTGGTTGTTAAGCTGTGACAAAGCCTTCTCATTGGCCCACAAGCTAGACCAAGGGAGGGATGATCACCTGATATGTACTGTGTTAAAAAAACAAATATTCATCATTACAAATATGTAGCACTATATTCTAAATATTTGCGATAAAAATTCGCTTTTCGAATATTCGCGCTCAAAACTAGTGGCCACAGGTGCCCTCCTGAAGTCAACTGTATTGCCGTCCTTAGGATAATGATACAGTTTCATACTGTGGCGGGTGTGGTAGTATTTCCTGCTGTACTGTGGTATCTGGTTGTGCTGTGGCAGTGTATTGTGCTGGCCTGTGGTATTTGGTTCTACAGTGGCAGTATATTGTGCTGCACTATGGTATTGTAGGACTCGCCTATAAAATGTGGCCACTTTTATTTTTTTTCCAGGGCAACTTTAATTTCCCAGTCTACCCCTGATTTGTAACCCTTTGCATCACAGTGTATATCCCCTATTGTGATTACCAAATATATCTTTAAATCCTGCTTATTTAAGTCCTTTTTTTTTCTTTACTCATAAAATAGCAAATAAAACCACTAAACAGCAAGAGTGTGAACAATTCCAAGATGGAAAGTTCAGCTCTACAGGACTGTTAAAAGATCCTAAGCTGTTCTCATTATTTTGGGCCATACAGTTACCCTTGCCTTTTATCTGCCAGTCAAAATGTATATTCATGTATATGTTAAAATATATTTAACCCCTTCAGGACATCCACCATACATGTAAAGTGGATGTCCACACTTAAAAAATGGAGCCTGTTCCTCTCTGAGTTTCTGCTGTTTCACTTGCTATCAGCAATAATGCCAATTGCAGGCACTTAACCTCTCAGATGCCATGGTTAGTTGTGATCATGGAATCTGAGGTGTCTTTTCCTTGGAACACTACACTCCTGAGGCCTGAATGCCTCACTGGTGCAGCAATTGGGAAAGCTGTTTGTTCCTTGTAGTAACCTCTGTTACTCAAAAGGATCTGAGGCTGCCACAGCAATAGTTCCTATGGAGCCCTATCCCATATTTCCAATTCTACCCCATTTGGAATTTTTTCACAGCTTCCCACTAAATCACATGCAATACTAAATGGTGCAATTGGAAAGTGCAACTTGTTTCACAAAAAAACAAACCCTTATCTGGCTAAGTGAACAGAAAAATAAAAAAGTTATGGGTGTGGAAAGGCCGGAAGTAAGAGAACATAATTTTGTCTCCCTAAATGAATAGTACAGGCGAACACAGGAAACTTTGTAATATATCTTATTCGAAAAAGATGCTTTCTTCTCCTCTTATGAGAGTCTTTTTCTCCCTCCTCTAACTTCACCTATTCTCTTTCCTAAATGTCAGTTCACTGCTTACATATGTCTCTCACTGATAGATGAGATTACATATAATTCTATGGAGGGCTTTAGGAGAAGGAGAAAGGAGGGATTGCTGCACACAAGAACAAGCTGAGAGACTAAAGAGAGACTTTTAAGTGATTTACTGACTTATTTCACAGCTGGATTCATACCTAAACTGCTCAGGTCTGTTGTGTAATGTCCTCCATTACTGTACTGCTTCTGTGAGGGTGGTAGAGAGAGTTAGGAAGCAGATTATTCTGTTTCTGCACGTTGTGTTTATGGGCAGACATGATGAGCAGATAATCTCCACCAAGCAGCTCTGAAAAAGTTGAGAGTAAAGGTCCTTTTACATGGACCAATAATCAGGCCAATCATGGTTGCCAAAATGTTGTATAACTGCTCGTTCCCAATATTTGGCCTGTGTTAAAGTTGGCAGCGATCACTTTATGAACGATCAAATGGTCATTCATCGTGTGCTCCCATTGTTCTGCCAGAACCAAAAATCATCATTCCTGTGCAGCAGATGCCCAGAAACAATAATTCTCTATGATGACAGGCGATCACTGTATCAATCACTTGTAGTCGCTGATAATTGCCTAATATATCAGTCCATGTAAAAGGACCTTGACAGACAGATTACAGAAGGAAAATGTGCTAAAAATACCTGATACCAGTCACATAATGGCCACAAATAGTGTTATTCCTCATGCACACACGGCAGCTTATTCAGAAAAATTACCTGAAACAACAGTTACATTTTAAGGAAGTTGAGTATATGGTCCTTGATTACTATAAAAAAGGAATTTATACTGTAACTCATATGGAATAGTGTGGTAGGATACACTGTTCAATACTGTAAATGAAATGTTAACCTGTGGATAAGTATTTATTAAAAGGGCTATTTAGTAAATTTAAAAATGTTTTTTTTTTCTCACTTTCCTGGAGGACTTTGTTCCCCTTCTGTGTGTGGGCAGCAAATCATCAAGCACCTCATGTTAAGCCCTTTTTTCCCTGGATATAAAATAGTCTCTCACATATAGCCCCAGAGATACATATGGTATTTAATGCCCCACAAATTCCTTCTCCATTGTCTAGAGAGACATACGGCATAGCGATAGATTTATATGAATTTAGAAGTAGAGATGAATGAATGAAAGGTGTCTCTGCTGCTTCACCTGCTGTACCTTGAGATCAAGGGAAGAGAAGCAAGAAAGCTCCTGAGCATGCTAGTACAGTGAGCCAGTGAGGAGCCAGTGCAGAGGATGGGAGTGGTAGGGACCCTGTTGAGATGATGTTGTGTTGTGTCCTACCTCAGGCCATAGCTCCCTGGGGTTAAGTGCAGTGAAAAAGGGGATGTGAAGGAATCAGCCAGAGATTAAAGAGAAAAAGAACGTCTTTCTTTACTGAGTGCAAAAACTGTACAGCAGAACATCCAGCAGCAGTTCTCACAAAGTGCAACTTCTCCTCCCAGATAATGGGGTACGGTGGCTGAAATGTGGCAGAAGATGACACTTATAAATTTGCTAGCTGATGCTGTCTCTCTCTGGATTCCCTTTCCTATGACTTTACTTTGGCAGGTGTGGTTGTGGCTGCAGAAATCCACTGTATGATGCAGGCTTCTAGCTAGGCCTGTCCTCAACTGTTAGAATGGTGTCTTAACATGTTTCCCACCATCTTTCAGTGGAGTCTTGATAGCTTGATTGCTTGTTCACTCTGCTGACACAAATATGCTATAGTTTACAAATCTTATGTAGTCTATTACCCTGCAGTCTCTCTGGGGCAATTTTGTCCTCCTAGATGAGCCGCCTCTATGGTCCACAGGGCCTGGAGGAGCAGAAGATGGATCTAGCACACTAGCTCTGCCCCTTCCATGGCAGGAAATTGGACCAGCCCACTCCTACCAGGAAGGAAGGAATAGGATGGTAAGTCTCATTCCTAAACATTGCCAACTGTACCCCATCTGTTGGTGAACAAGGTGTATAGCATGTCATTACATTATATTACATTTTCATGTAATACCTCCAGGTCTGGGGTACTACACTAGTCTACCACCGAATGCAGGAGAATGTGGGCCGGAAGAATAAACAGCAGAGGGCGCTACCAAAAAGGAAAATGTAAAGTGCATTAAAAAATAAACAATATTTTTATTACATGTACAGTATATTGCAATACTGCTTCATTTAAAATACCATATTCTTTGTATAGGCATTCTTTCATGGTTTTACACCTTTAATAAAGTATACTACTCCATAATCAGACAGCTCAGGTTCATAGATTTTGGCCAATCGTCTCTCTAAAGTTAGCATTCTGGAAAGGAAAGAGTTAGAGTAACACTTTAATGAGGATAATATGCCAAATACACTGCGTGCAGAATTATTAGGCAAATTAGTATTTTGACCACATCATCCTCTTTATGCATGTTGTCTTACTCCAAGCTGTATAGGCTCGAAAGCCTACTACCAATTAGGCATATTAGGTGATGTGCATCTCTGTAATGAGAAGGGGTGTGGTCTAATGACATCAACACCCTATATTAGGTGTGCATAATTATTAGGCAACTTCCTTTCCTTTGGCAAAATGGGTCAAAAGAAGGACTTGACAGGCTCAGAAAAGTCAAAAATAGTGAGATATCTTGCAGAGGGATGCAGCACTCTTAAAATTGCAAAGCTTCTGAAGCGTGATCATCGAACAATCAAGCGTTTCATTCAAAATAGTCAACAGGGTCGCAAGAAGCGCGTGGAAAAACCAAGGCGCAAAATAACTGCCCATGAACTGAGAAAAGTCAAGCGTGCAGCTGCCAAGATGCCACTTGCCACCAGTTTGGCCATATTTCAGAGCTGCAACATCACTGGAGTGCCCAAAAGCACAAGGTGTGCAATACTCAGAGACATGGCCAAGGTAAGAAAGGCTGAAAGACGACCACCACTGAACAAGACACACAAGCTGAAACGTCAAGACTGGGCCAAGAAATATCTCAAGACTGATTTTTCTAAGGTTTTATGGACTGATGAAATGAGAGTGAGTCTTGATGGGCCAGATGGATGGGCCCGTGGCTGGATTGGTAAAGGGCAGAGAGCTCCAGTCCGACTCAGACGCCAGCAAGGTGGAGGTGGAGTACTGGTTTGGGCTGGTATCATCAAAGATGAGCTTGTGGGGCCTTTTCGGGTTGAGGATGGAGTCAAGCTCAACTCCCAGTGCTACTGCCAGTTTCTGGAAGACACCTTCTTCAAGCAGTGGTACAGGAAGAAGTCTGCATCCTTCAAGAAAAACATGATTTTCATGCAGGACAATGCTCCATCACACGCGTCCAAGTACTCCACAGCGTGACTGGCAAGAAAGGGTATAAAAGAAGAAAATATAATGACATTGCCTCCTTGTTCACCTGATCTGAACCCCATTGAGAACCTGTGGTCCATCATCAAATGTGAGATTTACAAGGAGGGAAAACAGTACACCTCTCTGAACAGTGTCTGGGAGGCTGTGGTTGCTGCTGCACGCAATGTTGATGGTGAACAGATCAAAACACTGACAGAATCCATGGATGGCAGGCTTTTGAGTGTCCTTGCAAAGAAATGTGGCTATATTGGTCACTGATTTGTTTTTGTTTTGTTTTTGAATGTCAGAAATGTATATTTGTGAATGTTGAGATGTTATATTGGTTTCACTGGTAAAAATAAATAATTGAAATGGGTAAATATTTGTTTTTTGTTAAGTTGCCTAATAATTATGCACAGTAATAGTCACCTGCACACACAGATATCCCCCTAAAATAGCTAAAACTAAAAACAAACTAAAAACTACTTCCAAAAATATTAAGCTTTGATATTAATGAGTTTTTTGGGTTCATTGAGAACATGGTTATTGTTCAATAATAAAATTAATCCTCAAAAATACAACTTGCCTAATAATTCTGCACTCCCTGTAGAGAACAGTGATGATTACATCTTGATCTTTTATTTTGTAGGTTGTAGTTGACCACATTGTGAGCAGGAGTAATGTGAGCACTGTTAACATTGGTCTTTTGATTGCTTCATGAAAAAAGGTTTTTGGGAACTCAAAATGTCTAGATCCATTTCATTATCCCCAGCAGTTGTGGGAGCTTATCGTAACAGGTATACAGGGAGTGCAGAATTATTAGGCAAGTTGTATTTTTGAGGATTAATTTTATTATTGAACAACAACCATGTTCTCAATGAACCCAAAAAACTCATTAATATCAAAGCTGAATATTTTTGGAAGTAGTTTTTAGTTTGTTTTTAGTTTTAGCTATTTTAGGGGGATATCTGTGTGTGCAGGTGACTATTACTGTGCATAATTATTAGGCATTTTAACAAAAAACAAATATATACCCATTTCAATTATTTATTTTTACCAGTGAAACCAATATAACATCTCAACATTCGCAAATATACATTTCTGACATTCAAAAACAAAACAAAAACAAATCAGTGACCAATATAGCCACCTTTCTTTGCAAGGACACTCAAAAGCCTGCCATCCATGCATTCTGTCAGTGTTTTGATCTGTTCACCATCAACATTGCGTGCAGCAGCAACCACAGCCTCCCAGACACTGTTCAGAGAGGTGTACTGTTTTCCCTCCTTGTAAATCTCACATTTGATGATGGACCACAGGTTCTCAATGGGGTTCAGATCAGGTGAACAAGGAGGCCATGTCATTAGATTTTCTTCTTTTATACCCTTTCTTGCCAGCCACGCTGTGGAGTACTTGGACGCGTGTGATGGAGCCTTGTCCTGCATGAAAATCATGTTTTTCTTGAAGGATGCAGACTTCTTCCTGTACCACTGCTTGAAGAAGGTGTCTTCCAGAAACTGGCAGTAGGACTGGGAGTTGAGCTTGACTCCATCCTCAACCCGAAAAGGCCCCACAAGCTCATCTTTGATGATACCAGCCCAAACCAGTACTCCACCTCCACCTTGCTGGCGTCTGAGTCGGACTGGAGCTCTCTGCCCTTTACCAATCCAGCCACGGGCCCATCCATCTGGCCCATCAAGACTCACTCTCATTTCATCAGTCCATAAAACCTTAGAAAAATCAGTCTTGAGATATTTCTTGGCCCAGTCTTGACGTTTCAGCTTGTGTGTCTTGTTCAGTGGTGGTCGTCTTTCAGCCTTTCTTACCTTGGCCATGTCTCTGAGTATTGCACACCTTGTGCTTTTGGGCTCTCCAGTGATGTTGCAGCTCTGAAATATGGCCAAACTGGTGGCAAGTGGCATCTTGGCAGCTGCACGCTTGACTTTTCTCAGTTCATGGGCAGTTATTTTGCGCCTTGGTTTTTCCACACGCTTCTTGCGACCCTGTTGACTATTTTGAATGAAACGCTTGATTGTTCGATGATCACGCTTCAGAAGCTTTGCAATTTTAAGAGTGCTGCATCCCTCTGCAAGATATCTCACTATTTTTGACTTTTCTGAGCCTGTCAAGTCCTGTTTTTGACCCATTTTGCCAAAGGAAAGGAAGTTGCCTAATAATTATGCACACCTAATATAGGGTGTTGATGTCATTAGACCACACCTCTTCTCATTACAGAGATGCACATCACCTAATATGCTTAATTGGTAGTAGGCTTTCGAGCCTATACAGCTTGGAGTAAGACAACATGCATAAAGAGGATGATGTGGTCAAAATACTCATTTGCCTAATAATTCTGCACGCAGTGTACTTTTTTGAGTAAATATGTCATGCAATGATGGATTCTCTACAAACCCTTTGTATGAATGAGAGACGCTTATAGAGAATGGGTCAGCGATTTGAGACCAGTCAGAGGCTGCATTCTTGACTTTTTGATAGTCCCATAAGGACACTGGTATAAAGGGTAACACTTTAACTGGACTACAGAAAAATGTCACTAGAAAATTAAACAATTCATCTTATCTCCAAGGTTCATATCCAGAAATGTCGTTGTGAATGGTTAGTGGTCCCTGCTGCCGGCTTTGAACTAACTTTCTATATCTTGTGTGTACATGCAGTATATGTTAGGAAAGCATTCTAAAGCCAGCTTTGGGCATGTATTGTGTATTAAGTTGGTTTGGACTAATATAAGAGTACGACCACTTGGTCAGGTTTCCTGATGCAGTTTTGGAAACCAAAATCAGGAGTGGATCATAAAAGGACAGACATAATAAAGGACCATGTTTAGAAAGACCAGCACTCCGTTTTGCTGAGCTGAAAACTTCTTTATTCGTCACCCATGTGACAGCGTCACATGGGTGACGAATAAAGAAGTTTTCAGCTCAGCAAAACGGAGTGCTGGTCTTTCTAAACATATTACTAGAGGGATCCGACCTACTGACCGCGCACCCGGACCTTACCAGAGCGCAGTGCCGTCCAATTGTTTGTTTCAATAATAAAGGACCAATCTGATGTCTCCTCTTTTTTTAATTCACTCCTGGTTTTGGCTTCCAAAACTGCATCAGGAAACCTGATCGCGTGGCCGCACCCTACTGCTCGACTAAAACCTGTCATGGTTTGAGGCGGAAACTGCACAAAGGAACTGTGCATCCTGAATACCACCCTATTCATTGCCTGATATACCATACACGTGCAATGTATGGTTTAAATAGGGACACTTTGTGAGTTTTCTCTCTATTCACCTCTATTTCATTACTGTTATTCCAAAGTCTGCAACACTTTTCCACGCTGAATCTTTTTTATGATTTAAGCAGCAGAATTGTGACACCTTTTGCAGTTGCCTACCCTTTTGCTCCCTAAAAAAAATGATTGCCTTTGTATCCTTTAGAGGTGAAAAATAAAACCTGTCAACTCTATGCCATGACATCTGCAGACGGTGATCCATTTCTGTTTTTACTCTTTCTGCCTATGAATCATTGCTTCTGGGGAATAGAACTTCAGAGCAGCTGGGACTACACTGAGATACTGAATGTGTAACAGCAATACTATTGGGAATGCATTGACATTCGTGTGTCATGAGATCTCGTATTGGCTGCAGGGGAAAGATAAGTTTGATACAATGAATGGACAGCGGGTTTCCTTGGTTACATACTATATGTAGTTATTAAGGAACGTTTGTGAAATGGGAATTCTAGTTTTTATTTTTTTTATGTATTAATATATTTTCAAATATACATGTATTTAAAAATGTGCTTTAATTCCTTTTCTTATATCAATTTGTTGACCCCAATCTACACAGTAGAATGGTTTAGCCTATGAATTAGTCAGTTCTGTGTAATGTATCCGTGGCCTAACTGAAACATGGCATCAGTCATGTTACACCCCTTGGTTAGCACTCAGGACATTTCCATAGGAGAAGGACTAATGGTGGAAACCATGTGGCAATTTACAACACCACTGCCTGTTTACAGGTGATTTGGTAAATGGCTGCCTGTCTCTAGGTGATGTTGTCATGTTGCTAATAAAGCTAACTGTAAAAAAGATACACAACACATACAGGGGAATCAGGGAGAAGAATGTCAGATGTCCTTATACACAGACACCCAGAGACATGAAATGCTGCTGTAGACAGCTGTACCATTTTTTGTTCCTTAGGACGGGTTCACACGAACGTGTGTGACCCGTGCCTGTGAAGCGGCCCGCAAATAGCGGGCCGCAATGCTTGTTCGCCGGCCGTAGGTCAGCCGCATCGGATCGCAGACCCATTCACTTTAATGGGTCCGCGATCCGGCCGTTCCGCGAAAAGATAGGACTTGTTCTATCTTTTAGCGGAACGGAACAACGGGACGTAACCCCAGGAGGCACTCCGTAGTGCTTCCGAGGGGTCCCGTCCCGTGCGGCCGTTCCGCGATTCCGGATTAGCGGACCCATTGAAGTGAATGGGTCCGCATCCGTGATGCGGAATTCACACGGAACTGTGGCCGTGTATTGCTGCCCGCGATTTGCGGGCCGCAATACGGCCACGGGTCACGCACGTTCGTGTGAACTTAGCCTTAGGCCTAGTTCACACGACCGTATGGCTTTTATTGTTTTTTGCGGTCCGTTTTTCACGGATCCGTTGTTCCGTTTTTTAGTTCCGTTGTGTTTCCGTTTCCTTTCCGTTTTTCCGTTCTGTTTTTCCGTATGCCATGTACAGTATACAGTAATTACATAGAAAAAATTGGGCTGGCCATAACATTTTCAATAGATGGTTCAGAAAAAACGGAACGGAAACGGAACGGAAATGGAAGACATACGGATGCATTTCCGTTTTTTTTGCGGACCCATTGACTTGAATGGAGCCACTGCTACCTCGGCATTCCCTTGTAACTATGACCCTGAATGAATGAATGAATGAATAGAAAATACTGCCCCTTCTGTAGCAGTTAATTTCCTCCTTACATTTTCTAAAGTTGCATCTGGTTAGTTGTCATCCCTCAATCTTTTAAACTTTTAGACACCTATCAGTATTTGCAAGGGTTCTCATAGTAATCAACAAAGTGGTTGAGGATAATGGAAATTCTGCGTTGAATCCATTTTAGACCATGGTCACACGTTGTGTATAATGTCTAGTTTGCAGCATATGTTGAACGAATGTTTATTTCACCACAAAAGTTTGCAAGCTATAGCTATACCCCTCAGCAGAGATCAAACTGGGTGCGATATTATGGTGCCAGATTTTGACACTTAGGACACCCCATTTCCATGATCATTTCCTTACAATGCACTTCCTCTGCAATTCTCGACTTATAAAGGGGATGAGACAGACCAAATGCTCCGTAGCAGAAAACATGGGCTAAATCTTTGATACATACTGTATGCTCTTGCACATCATGAACAGTGATGAGCGGTAGGGGCAATATTCAAATTTGCGATATTTCACAAATATTTTGGCCAATATTCGTCATATATTCACGAATTCGAGAATTCGTGATCTTTAGTCATTATTTTCTTGATTGCAAAAATCAGCAATTGGAAAATTTGCAATAAAAATTTGCGATTAGAATATTCCCGATCGACACTAATCATGAAATGAAATTGCACTGTGTATACAATTAGTGTTAAACTGAATGTAGTTATAGAAGACATCATATTAAAATAAGCTGGGCAACTTTTATAAATCATGAGCCTACATGTAAAAGTATGGAATTTTCTACATTGATATTGCTATTATTTATTATTATAGGGCCATTTATTGCACATACATAAAACAAAACAAGTACAATAAGCATGAATAAGAAATTATATTAACTGGTACAGAAGGAGAGCGGACCCTGCCCGTGGGAATTACAATCTACAGTATAAGGGATGGGGAAGGATACAGTAGGTGAGGGTAAAAGCTGTTCATATGGTCGTATAGGTGCAGCAGGGTTAAGGTACTTTCACACTAGTGTTAAAGTTTTCTGGTATTGAGTTCCGTCCTCGATGCTCAATACCGAAAAAAAATGCTTCAGTTTTGTCCTAATGCATTCTGAATGGAAAACATTCCATTCAGTATGCATCAGAATGTCATCAGTTTAGTCACTTTTAAGGTTTTTGGCCAGAGAAAATACCGTAGCATGCTGCAGAATTTTCTTCGGCCAAAATTCCGGAACACTTGCCGGAATGCCGGATCTGGCATTCATTTCCATTGAAATGTATTAATGCTGAATCCGGTACCAAGTGTTCCGGAAAAAAAGATCCGGTTTCCCGGTCTGCGCATGCGCAGAGCTTTAAAAATTTCAAATAAATAAATGCCGGATCTGTTTTTCCGTATGACACCGGAGAGACAGATCCAGTAATTCAATGCATTTGTCAGACGGATCCGCATCTGGACAAATGGTATGCGTTTATACATGATTTTCCAGATCCGGCAGGCAGTTCCGGCAACGGAACTGCCTGCCGGATTCCTCTAGCACTAGTGTGAAAGTACCCTTACTGAAGGTTGTGGGCCTGTCTGAAGAGGTGAGTTTTTAGGTTTCATATGAAGTTCTGCTGTTATAGTTTAATATTTTGGGGTAGACAGCTCCAGAATACAAGGGATGCATGGGAGAAATTTTGGAGGCGATTGTGGGAAGAGTGAAAAAGAAGAGAGTAAAGAAGGAGGGCTTGTAAGGATCATGTGTGGGAAGGTCCTGGAGATCAGGTCACAGATGTATGGAGGGGACAGGTTGTGGAAGGCCTTGTGTGTCATAGTTAGTGTTTTATAATGTTTATAATATTTCATAATTCTCTGGGCAATGGGAAGCCAGTGAAGAGATTGACAGAGAGAAGAGACAGATATGGTGTGTCTTATTGTTTTTAAAGTATAATTTGATGAGAGGCAGTACCCTTATCATGGATTGACACTATATTACCCATAACATAATATATTCTACCTGGTTCATTAGAATTATTCACTATTTATTTATCTGACTGAACATGGCACACACAGGGTACAGTCACACGATAGTGACAAATGGTCGAGTGATGGCCATCGCACAGCCGTTTTATGAATAATAGTCAATTAGCTTATTCACACAGACGTTTTTTATGTCCCTTGAATAACGGCCATCAAAAAATAGGACATGTCCTATTTTGTCCGTTTTCATGTACTGAACATCCCCCATATATTGGAGGGGATTGTTTTTAATGGCCATTTTGAACAGTCATTTCTATTCTTTTCTGCCATGTGAATGTAGCCTTATATTGACACTTAGACAACTCTCTTTTTAGTTCATAAGACCTACTAGATGATGATGTAGTAATACAATGAATATTAGCCTAAGATAGCTTTCTATGGCAGTTGTCAAGCACAGAAAAAAAGATTTAGGTGGAGATTTATCAAACTGGTGTAAGGTAGAATTGGCTTAGTTGCCCATAACAACCACTCAGATTCCACCTTTCATTTTCCAAGGGAGCTGTGCAAAATGAAAGGTGGAATCTGATTGGTTGCTATGGGCAACTGAGCTAGTTCTACTTTACACCAGTTTGATAACTCTCCCCCTAAGTATACAGCGCAGATTGCCTTTTGTACTACTGGTAAAATAAGTCTATTTAAGCGAGTAGACTGACGGCTCACTGTATTGAAAAGGCCTGTTTCGCTGCTTTTTCCAAAGACAAATCTCAACAAACACACCCTTGTGGAAGCTGATATATTTTACAAAAGTCATGCTGTATCAATGCAGGTTAATGTAGGGTTATAACTCATATTATTCACTTTGTAGATCAGTTTGATCTATCCATAGCATATGTCTATAAAGTTCAGCTAGGGGAGGGGAGAGGAGGAAGAATAAATGAAAGAAGAAGATGACATCTTAGAACCTTGTCCCAATGATACAGTGGAAAACATGTGGCAACTGCTCTAAAAGGAAAGATTCCTCAGCCAGCTCCTGAACATACTTGGCTATCTCTGGTAGTCCCATAGCGAGTTAATGGAACAGCTGGGTGCATGCTTACCATAGGTGAGAATGAACCTATGGGTAACAGCAAAAGACCAATAGAAGACACTACAAACTGCAAACATGTATTTTCCTTTGTCCACTAGTAGAAAAACACTGAACAAGAATGGTGTTAATGGAAGGACACAATGAAAGAAGCCAAGAAGGAAGAAAAAAAAAAAAAAACACATTGTGGCCCATCTAAAGTTTCTCTAAGACCATTTGGATATTCCACAATTCTGTTTGAAAAATGTTCTTTGGACATATGAGGTTTTTAGCACTAATACACAATGTTGTGTTAGGAAGAAAAAGAACACTTTACACTTACACTAGCAACAAAACCTCATTCCAACTGTGTCAAGGTTGAGGGGGCATCAAGATTTTGGTTTACACCCTAAGGGCCTGGGTGCATAGTGATTATTGAGGAAAGGGCAGCAGTGCGTGACCTCAAGCTGAAGAGGTGGGTGATACAACAGGACAGTGACCCAAAGCACACAAGTAAATCAACTAAAGAATGGTTGAAAAAGAGGCTTTGTGTTTTACAATGTCAGCATCCTGACCTTAACTCTATCAAGATGCTGTGGCTTGACCTAACAAAGGCTGGGCATGTGAGGTATCCCAGAAATATCAATGACATGAAACACCTTTGCAGGAAGGAATGGTCTAGAATTGGGATTTAGATGATAATCAGACTTTATTTTACTAGTGCTCAGTGCAGAAATCCAGGTAATTCCAAAGGGTTGAATTACTTTTTCTGGCTGCAGTATATTGCAGGGGTATTACTACAGAGAAGCCACAAGATGATGCAGACTAGGGACATGCACTTTTTGCTGTCAAATGCGGTGGGCATTAGCTATTGGGTTAAAGGTTCAATTGTGACAATTTCATTAATTAATTTAAAACATAGTAGATTCAGAAAAGAGTCAGCTGACAGGCGGTCTCGGAAGATGTCTTTAACAATTTATATAGTTTATATTTGTGTATTAAGCTGCAAATAGTGCTGAACAGTGGAGACTCTTAAGATTTATAAATTGATGACCTAAGCCTTATAAGTGTACCATTTATGGATGTATCTTCTGTACTTTGTATTCTTATGAAACTTCATGCAGGGCCATGGCAGAAAATTGAAAATGCCTTGTAGGCCTACATGTTCTTAGTAATTTAATGGACCGTGGGTGGGAATCCACTGTACCAACTCACTGGTATGACCTTGTGCTGACTCTAAGGGCATTAGCCTGGAAGTCCTCTAGTTTTTGCCCTTTATACAGGAATATGGTCTTTTCTGTAGGGAAGCCACCAGGCCACTACTTCTTGAAACAGTTCTGTATTTGAAAGCTAATCTACAGAAGTCAAAGACATTGGTGCGAGACACAGAGAGGTCAGTCAATATTCAGAGTCAGGAGAAAGGCAGTGTAAAGGGCTTGCAGAGTTAAAACATATCCAAGAAACAAGTCCAAAGTCAGGGCAGGCATCATTGAGTCAATATGAGAAGAAGGCTAAGGTCACAGCAGATAGAGAACCAGAGTAGGTAATCAGGCAGAAATTCAGACAGAATAATGCACCTTCACTGGTTAACTAGAAACTAAGAAAAGTGCCTTATATACAGAGGGACAGCCAGCTGTAGAGAAGAATTTGTATCTGCACACACTGACCCTTTAAAGGTTCAAAAGCAAGCACGCTCTACCCAACATGTCCCACGACAGGAGGCCTAGCAGAGAAGCGCAGACCACAGCCTGCAGAAGGTGCTGGTGGTCGACACCATCACCAGTTAGGGCAAGAAGGAGCAAGGCACCCCCGGCTAAGTGAAGCAAATCCAATATTAATGGTTTATTAGGAAATTGTTATTCTCAGGGAGCATTACATATCCATTTTAACACAAAACAGCAACATTTCTTATTAGTTCTGTTATTCTGTAAAGCATCATAACTTCAAGAATAAAGTAATGTTAAGGATCTAATCACTGCAATACAGAAAGAAAGGCCAACTTCAGTAAGTAGTTCGAAAAAAGCAAAGGCAAAATAATGACGATAAAGAACATAGAACATATTTCCTCCAATTACATTTCCATGTGGTGTCTAAAAGATATGATTATATTTCAAATTATGGGCTGCAATGTAGATCAATACACATTGTGCATCTATTATAACTTACAAGGAAAATATACTGCTCTGAAGCACTTAATTACAGTAATTGCCACTCTGAGGATTTTGGGTATAAATGCCACCTCCTTGCCAAGAATGACTATATTACAACTTGCAGTCAATGAAATGTGTCACAGTGTTAAAGTATGTGTATGTGGAGATGTTGTATTCAGTTTAAATATTCTTTATAGTAATATTCTTTATTATTCTTTTCAGTAAAAAGAATTAAGATTTTTTTGAATCTATAAAAGCTGCTGGGCATCACTTTTCTTTTTATCACCTCCCAAGTACATGTCTATTTATCATGGAAAACATGAGGCTTAAGTTGGCTGTAGCCTGTAGTATGTTCCAGCATCTCTAGGTTCATAGCTATATCATCTGCTTTTCACATCATTTGTGTCCTCTTTGGAGCACACATTTAGTAGGTTTGTATCATTTTGTTTTCATTTCAACTTTTTGTTTGCAGAAAGTGCAGTTTTCTCCATCCATATCACTGTCAGAGCTGAATTTGAGATGCAGTAGTTTGAAGTGTGGACTGACTGGCTTCCAAAATTCTAACCCCATCTCATAAATGATATCATCCTGATCACTGATTAGTGCAGTGATTGCAAAACTTTTTACCACAGGGGAAAAAGGACACTACCTAATGTGAAATATACAGTAACTGTATATACATAAAAACTTGCCAAAACCAAAATTACTTTATTACTGATTTACACTAAAGTGGTACATGACACATGTTGAAAGGATTGTAGATTTAAGATGTGATTTTCTTCTTTGGCTTTCTTAAAGATATTGTCTCATCTCAGACATTGATGGCATATTGCTAGGACATGCCATCAGTCTCAGATAGGTGCAGATCCCACCTTAAAATAAGAGAAGGCGCACCGCACAAGTACGACCACCCTCCATTCACTGCTATGTGAGTACTATTGAAAAGTGCTGGCTCAGCTATTTCTGGAAGTCAGCTATTTCTGGAAGTCATAAAAAAAGCAACAATACTAGACAATAATTGTTTTCTACCTGGAAGAAGTAGTACTTCTGTGAAATCAGCCATGATCCATCACAAGTGCAACCATTAGCTGCCACTCATGCTGCCAAGCAAACGGTCTCAGTGAGGGTCCTGCACTTAAACTAGTTATGCAGTAAGAGGAGCTGAAATTGCTGCTAACAGCTCAGGCCCATTGAAAAGTAACAGCCAGCAATAAGCTACAGCCAGGCAGTGCTGCTATTCTGTTGCACCAAAGCAGTGGAAAAATAAATCGACAGTATGGTTGATGAATTTCATCTTTCTGTTTGAAAGATAACCTACTGGCCACCCGCAAATGCCACAAAAGGGAGTTTAGGAGCTTAAAGGGGTTATCCATCCCCTGAAATACTCCCCCATATGCCCTGGCCCTTCACACACAATGTACTTTCCTCGCTTCCTGACTTTTGCATCGATCCTGGTCCCTGCACGGCCACCGCTGCTTTTCCCCATGTAAAGATTAAAACATTCAGTTTTGGGGGTGGGGGTGGGGGGTTGGCAGCCAATGGCAGGCGGTGAGAGGGACAAGCCTCCCTAAGAATTTATCTGAAGGTGTTTTGATACTATGGTGAATTATCACCCTGGGTCCTATTCTCAAAATAGTATGTACTGACTTAAATGAAAAGGACTCCTAAAAAACTAATTTTATTTCCTTGTCTTAAAGAGGACCTTTCACCGATTCTTACCCTATGAACTAACTATACAGACATGTAGAGCGGCGCCCGGGGATCTCACTGCACTTACTATTATCCCCGGGCGCCGCTCCGTTCTGCCGTTATGCCCTCCGGTATCTCCGCTCACTAAGTTATAGTAGGCGGAGATACCAGTCCCTAAGTTATGGTAGGCGGAGTCTGCCCTAGCGCTGGCCAATCGCAGCGCAGAGCTCACAGCCTGGGAGGTTATTTTCTCCCAGGCTGTGAGCTCTGCAATGCGATTGGCCAGCGCTAGGGCAGACTCCGCCTACCATAACTTAGGGAACGGAGATACCAGGGGACATAGCAGGAGAACGGAGCGGCGCCCGGGGATAATAGTAAGTGCAGTGAGATCCCCGGGCGCCGCTCTACATGGCTGTATACTTAGTTCATAGGGTAAGAATCGGTGAAAGGTCCTCTTTAAAACCCATATGTGAGGGTCTATAGATATAATTGTGAACTCAATATAAGATACAATACACATATACATAAAACAGTGGGATAATTGTCCAGAACGAGTGGATAGGGGCAAAGAGGGTACTAAGGAGGGAAATCTTTCCCTACATAGGCCCTATCTACTCCTCAGCCCGGGGGTGTCCCCTGGTGGTGGGGACCCTCCATCCTCGTTCCTGGCCTGTATTCCCCTAGTTCACCCTGAACAAATAAAGGTACTTATTTCCCAAACGCCAACGCATTTCCCCAAAGAGGTTCTTCAGGGGGCTTGTATGGGAGGAGGCTAAAATGTGCCTGATATTAGTAATGGGTGGAAAAGATATAACTAGATAACAATTGATAAAAGGATAGACAGACTTAGGCAGTTGGCTTCAAGGAAAAGATGCAAACAATACCATCTGGAGATCCACAAAGTTAATGCAGGTAAGCACTCCACCTGTAATGGAACATAACTAGATCGAAGATCTGGCTGAAAGGATTAACCATAAATAACATGGGTACTCACATGGATCGTCCCTCAGCAGCAGCTTGCCCATGTCCTGATGCGATGACGGTGCGCATAAATGATAGTTAACAGACTCTGGTTTAAAAACGGGAAGGAGCGCTCATCGTGCAAACTATACCACCTACTTCAGATCAGTGGAACGCAGGCCGGTGGAATGCGAAATCGACTTCCGGTCCGGCTGGTAAAGCGCATCATGGATAGTTCAATAGAGGCTTCTGGTTTACGGAACGCATGCCGGTGGAACGCTGGATATCTTCAGATCCGGCAGGGAAAGCGCATCGCCCGGAGCGCATCAATTGAATCAAGTGATAGAAGAAGGGTCCAGTATTGATCACTCTATTACATTAAAACCAGAGGCTGTGAAGAATGATAAGGGCACCTTGCTACACAATGAGTTCATTAGTCCACACAAAAAATACTGTTTTGAGAATAGGACACAGGGTGATAATTCACCATAGTATAAAAACACCTTCCAATAGATTCTTTCAGAGTGATATGGCCAGTTCTCTGACAGGCACCATCTTTACAGAAGCACTAATCAATAAAGCGAGGGATATCTTTTCAGAAAAGGAGAACCCTGGTCTCACCACCTCTGTGACGTGTAAATTGGCCTTCAAAGAACTGTATACAGGTTAAAAGGAGAATATCAAATCTTGGTGGAAAAATGGTCTAGAACACAAGATAGTCCCCAAGGGCCTTCACATCAGCATAGTCCTCGCAGCACGTATAACATCTCTCCCTCTGGTCAAAAGGTGGGAAGAGGAATTGACTCGAAGTTCCCTCAACCTGATGAAAATCCTCCTTGAGGAGGAAAGGAGTAATTTTGACAAAACATCTGAGAAATTATGCGAACTGACAAAAACAGCATTAAAATTTAAGACTGAGTCTAACAAACGGGAATCCTCCCTTCAGATGGCAGTGGCGAAACTTCAAAATCAGGCAGGAACATAGGCAATCCACAGGGAGGAAACTCTCAGAGAGCCATGTCTTCATCTTCGTCCTCCACCTTGGCCTCCTCAGCCAGTACCAATTAATCTTTTTCAGGGCAGAACCACATCCCTTACCATCTGAGGGACAGGAACAAGGGTGGCGAAAACCAGACACAAATGACCTACAAGTCATAAATCTTTCATCATGCATTCTGCATTCTGACCAGTACAGAGATCACTTTATTTAAAAAAAGGCCTTTCATTTGTACCAACTACCGATTTTTCATTTTTCCTCTGGGTTAAAGATCTAAACCTGTTTTGTAGGAAACTGAAGGGGCACCATTTTTTTCAAACTTTCAAACAGATAAACATGTGATGACCTGGAGATCGGTGAGAGCGATTTCGCTGATCTACAGATCTTCATGGACCTATGGGAAGAAAGCTCCCGTAATCCAGGGGAGGGTCAATTTACTGACCTTCGCCTGGGCAGTACCAAAATGCCTCCACCACTTAATTATTAGAACATTGACATATTTCTCCAGTTTGTCACCTCCGAGCTTGAAAATCTTAATATAAAACATCTCTCTAATTACAATCTGATGAAAAACAAGAGGGAGGCTTTAAAATCACTCGAGAGAGACAAGTCAATTATCATAAAACCATCTGATAAAGGTGGAAATCTAGTAATCCTTGATCACGAGAAGTATCAGAAAATGTGCCTGGATATTCTGAGAGATCGGGCAGGATACTGCATACTATCAACAGATCCTACTATTCCGTTCTTGACTGAATTAGAAACCATCCTGAAAAAGGAGATTACTCAGAAAGTTATAAATGAGGCAGAATACAACTTCATACTCCACAAAACACCCCAATTGGCAACCTTTTATGGATTGCCTAAGGTCCATAAGGGACTGAACCCCCTAAAGGGACGCCCCATTGTTTCAGGCGTTAATTCAGTGACACATAACTGTGGTCTGTATTTGAATAAAGTTCTTTGTGTTGGCTCTCCCATCATACACTTGTGATACAATGGATTTTTTTAGAAAAATTGAAACCCTCGCTATTGATCCGTCATGCCTTCTCGCCAGTATAAACGTTGAATCGCTGTATAGCTCAATTCCACATGAGAAGGGCCTTGCAGCTGTGACATTATCTAAGCATGAGGGGGACACAATTTGGAGCCAACAATAACTTCATCCTGGCACTATTGAAATGTATTCTTACTCATAATTTCTTCTTGTTCAACTCCCGTCTCTCTACCACCAGCTCAGGGGGACTGCGATGGGGAGCTCCTGTGCCAGACCAAACCACTTGGTGGGGCAACAAAATTACGTTTTGGACAAGATACATCGATGACATCTTTGTAATTTGGAATGGCAATAAAGAGGAATTTGCTAAATTTACTGACATCTTGAATGTAAATGAAGTCGGTCTGAAGTTTACTCATGAGTTTCAGAGCGAATACATTGCATTCTTGGATGTGAGAGTATACAAACAAGGGGACAAATTGATGACCACACTATTTAGGAAACCGACAGCGACCAATTCCATTTTACATTGGGAGAGTCACCATCCCCCGGCCCTTAAAAGAGGCATTCCCAAAGGTCAATACCTGAGGGTCCGGAGAAACTGCTCCAATAGGGAAGACTTCCATATGGAAGCCAGAAAGCTGTACAATAGGTTCTGTGATAGGGTGTATCCACAAGGGATCCTCAGGGATGCTTTTAAACAGGCACAAAGACAGGAAAGATCTTATATCCTCATCCCCAGAACCCAACTGACCAGAGTAGTGGCTCCTATACGTCTTATCTCCACCTTCGATAGCGTAAACGTCGAAAAAAAAAAAACATTTGATAAGTACTGGCCAGTTTTATCGATGGATCCAGATTTATCTGATGTAGTTACTACATACCCCAGCGTTACCTACCATAGGGGGAGGAGTCTTAAAGATTGGTAAGTCAATAGCCATTATTTAGCCCCTTCAAAGTCAGGCACTTCGCTGGACCGAAAACCTTTGGGTATTTTTTGGTGCGGTAACTGTAAAGCATGCAATTATATCTCCACATCCAAAACAATAACCTGCTCAGCCACTAAGCAAATAATTAACATCAAAGACTTCATTAATTGTAGAACCAAGGGAGTTGTGTATCTCTACCAGTGTCTCTGCCCCAAAGACTATGTGGATAAAACTAAGAGGGAACTAAGAAGAAGGATTTGCAAACACATTAATGATGTTCATAAGAAAAATGTGACTCCAGTAGCCAATCATGTGTTAGAGCATCATGCAGGGGACCCTCCGATTTTACATTTTTCAGTACTAGAGGTTATACCCCTGTCACAGCGAAAGGGTGACTGGGACAAGAAAATCCTGCAGAAAGAGGCCGAATGCATTTTTAGACTCTGTTCGCAGTCACCGACAGGTCTGAATGAAAAACTGACTTACAGCTGTTTCCTATGATCCCCTTTTATCCTTAAATTTGCTTTCGCATGTCTGTACACCAAAATTTTAGAAATACCTCTCATACCCAAGACCAGTAACGGCTCCATCAGTATCCCTAAAATTTAGAATTATGATGTTTCACGTTCCACTGGCATGCGTTCCACTGATCAGAAGTAGGTGGTATAGGGTGCACGATGATCGATACTTCCCCTATATAAACCAGAGTCTGTTAACTATAATTTATGCGCACCATCATCGCATCAGGACATGGGCAAGCTGCTGCTGAGGGACGATCCATGTGAGTAGACATTAATAGGAGTACCCATGTTATTTATGAGTAATCCTTTCAGCCAGATCTTTGATTTAGTTATGTTCCATTATAGGTGGAGTGCTTACCTGCATTAACTTTGTGGATCTCCAGATGGTATCGTTTGCATCTTTTCCTTGAAGCCAACTGCCTAAGTCTGTCTATCCTTTTATCAATTGTTATATCTAGTTATCTCTTTTCCACCCATTACTAATATCAGGCACATTTTAGTCTCCTCCCATACGGGCCCCCTGAAAAACCTCTTTGGGGAAACATGTTGAGGTTTGGGAAATAAGTACCTTTATTTGTTCAGGGTGAACTAAGGGAATACAGGCCAAAAAAGAGGACGGAGGGTCCCCACCACTAGGGGACACCCCAGGGCTGAGGGGTAGATAGGGCCTATGTAGGGAAAGATTTCTCTCCTTAGTACCTCTATGCCCCTATCCACTCATTCTAGACAATTATCCCACCGTTTTATGTATATGTGTATTATATCTTATATTGAGTTAGGTTCACAATTATATCTATAGACCCTCTCATACAGGTCTTTTTTAAGACAAGGAAATAAAATTAGTTTTTTAGGAGTCCTTTTGATTTAGGACAAGCCTCCCTAGCATTGCAGGTGACGCTAGGAACCTGGAACCAGGATTGACGCGGGTGTCGGGGGAACTAGGTAAGTACATTGATTGTAAGGGGCTCGGGCATTAGAGGAGGCATTTCAGGCGTCAGATAACCCCTTTAATGCATATTGTTATACATTGAGCACAATAATGACACAGTACACAGTAAGTTCCTTTGCTCCCTCTAGTGGCAGCCATGAGGAACTCGTATGTTGTCTTTATAGTATAAATTTATGCTGGAAATTTGGAGCTCTACAAAAGAAAAACAAAACTACAACTACCACAGATATACTATATGGCCAAAAGTATTGGGCCACCTCTGAATTACTTCTACAGGAGAATTTATGACATCCTGTTCTAAATCTTTAGATATTAATATAGAGCCAGTGATCACTTTGCAGCTAAAATCGCCTTCTCTCTGTTGGGAAGGATTTCTGCAAGATTTTGCCGTGTGAGTGTGGGAATTTTTGCCCTTTCATTCAGTGTTTGAAGGGGTTGAGTCCAGGGCTCTGTGTGGGCCAGTCAAGGTTTTCCACATCAAATACATAACCACTGGGATAAAATTGTGCTGGAACAGAAAAGGGCCTTCTCCAAACTGTTCCCACAAAGTTGGAAGCACATGATTGTCCAAATTGTCTTGGTATGCTTAAGCATTAAGATTTTAATGCTCTAACTTTACATGGTCTTTCACTTCGTGGCTAATGTGTTGTGGTTCCTAAACACTTCCACTTTGCAATAACACAGCTCACAGTTGATCATGAAACATCTATGAGGGAAGAAATGTATGTGTTGCAATGGTAACTGCCTTTTACAGTATCAGACTTTCATTCAGTGAGCTCTTTATGCAGAAACCTGGTGGGTGCATACATAGGAGGATGGGAGTGACTCGATCCTCCTCTCTGACTCCGAAGGCTGGCACAGTGGTGAGGGTGTTCACAGGACAATAATAGTAGTAGTGGTTTTCCCGTGGGGCACACCCTGTGTGGAGTCTCCTGGCTATTAGAAGAAGGTGGGGCGCCCTTCATGGTGAGGTGTTGAATTAAAGGCAGGGGATGAAAGTTGATTTGAACAAGGTAAGAGTGCAGTCACATGACCGTAAGTGTTTTGCGGTCCGCAAATTGCGGATCCGCAAAACACAGATAACGGCCGTGTGCGTTCCGCATTTTGCGGACCGCACATGGCTGGTGCTATATAGAGAATGCCTATTGTCTGCAACCGTGGACAACAATAGGATATGCTCCATATTTTATGCGGGGCTGCGGAACAGAACAACGGATGCAGACAGTACAGAATGCTCTGTTTGCAGCTTTTGCGGCCCCATTGAAATGAATGGGTCCGCACCCATTCTGCAAAATTTCAGAACGGATGCAGATTCATTTAAACGGTTGTATGAATGCAACCTTACTTAGAGTCTCTTTTTGAATAGTAGCTGCAGAACACTTCTGTGCAAGATGGAGGCACAAATCTTTTACAACTTCCAGAGTTCTTGGTGAGATGCACTTTCTTACAGAGCATTTCTTCCCATACCATTCCGGCTAAGAGATTCACTTAAATCCAATTCCTTCTGCAAATGCTACGAGGTCCATTTGGCGTATATGTGTGTTACCCTAACAGACTAAATGTTGCACTGCCCTTTTTGCTGCTCAACAATCTTAGGGGTTCTTCAGCTACCGTATATACAATTTCAAGGGTTCCCTGGTGTCCACTGAGCCCCAAATGAGCTGGTTCCGACTGACAGGACTGTAAGTAGCCCCTTCAAAAGATTTGCAGACTCAGGCTCAGCCCAGCAACCCTCCCTTCTAGAAAATGGCATCTTAGAGGCAAGATTAACCCATGATTTAGCATACCACCTATACAAATGGTATAAAACATTCAAAAATATTGCAAAACAGTAGGAACACATCACATCACATAACTTCTCATGGGATATTCATTTTTTCACCACTATTGGTCAATTAGAATGATCCAGACTTTTACAAATGGATGTAAAGGCAGACTGCATGGCTAGGTGCTGGATTTTATACATCTGTGGTAATGGGACTGAATGATTAAGAGGTGTGCCCCAATTCCTTGGTTCATATAATGTATATTATGAAATTAATCAGCCCAAAATACTGAAGCTAAAAATGACATGTTCATTAAAGGTTGAGATTCACTTACATTAAAATGTTCTCCTAGTATGGCAGGCATTTATATTTTGTATACTACAGTAGTGCTTTAAATGATGTTTTAATACCGTGCAGTATCAGAGAAATAAAGCTGGCTAAATAGTCTTGTGCAGTAATATGTGCTGCATTCATTGAATTCTTCACTCCCTTTGGGGCTTCTTAGTAGAGGGGGTCAAGGAACATTCCGATTTTTATCCATTTGTGAGTAATTTCTCATTTCTCATATTTCTGGGAGCTTGAATTAAATGTGTATAACCAATTTGAAGATTTACTTTCTCCATATACAGTTCACAGTGATCTTTCCAGCGCTCTTAATGTTACAGTTTAGGGATTTTGTACCATCAACATGCTATGTCTGTATTTTTCTTTTTTATTATTCATGGTTGTGAAATCATGGTACATTGTGTTATGTTTGGCCTATTATAATGTTTTTCCACATCAAACTGAACCTCAAATAAAAACATATCAAGCTACTTTCACACTAGCGGCAGCCTTTTCCGGCAGGCTGTTCCGGCGGGGGAACAGCCTGCTGGACCCGTGCTGCCGCTAGTGCACTGTGCCACTGGAAGTCCTTTCTGGCCCATTAACTATAATGGGGGCGGGCCGGAAGTCTGGCCGCAGCACGGCAAACATGCCGAGAGGCGGCCAGAATAAAACTATCATTATAGTCAATGGGGCCGGAGCGGACTTCCGGCAGCACGGTGCACTGCCTCTAGTGTGAAAGTACAGTTAAAGGAGTTACAAGATCACCAACATTCAATGAAATCATGGTCCCATGGTTGATGTGGTTCAAACATATAGAGCATGTAATCATTTATTATACTTCTCTGATATTTGTCTATGTTAATTTCATGTAGCAGCGTAGTCAGCATTAATCAATAGAAATAAACTACTAACTGCGAACACACATTGCAAATTCCACCTGTGTCAGGTCTGTTCAACTAAGTGAACCAAATTTATTGGCCTAAAATAGCATATGTAGGTTGAGTATATTGTGTAATATATAAAATATACTGTACTGACTTTTAGTTTCTGCAACAAAAAAAAAGATGTAAAGATCTGGTAACAATGTTCCATATTCTGGTAGATGCAGGTTCGCTAGGTTCAATCTATGTGCTTCCTTATACACTGACGAACAAAAGGGTAACAATGTTTTAAACTTTTAAATTTCAGGTTCCATATCTCACCATCCACTAAAGCTTCCAACATGAGACTATCATAATTTTATAGACTATCATCTTGGCTATCTCATACATAAATTGTACTTGCACTATTTAGCATATGATTAGTTATGCAGATTCTTGTCATGTAACTGCATTGTTACTGCTTTGCTCCAAAAATTCCAAATTTTTATTTTTATTATTTTGTAAATCCATCTTTGGCTTTCAACACTGCTTGAATTCTTCTGGGCATGCTCTTGATCGGATTCAAGCATGTCTCGGCCAAAATCTGTTCCTAGGTCTCTTCTATATGTTCTCAATGTTGGTGCATACTGGTTGACTCACTTGGGTACAAATACAGCATTTTCTTCAACTCTACCCACAAATTTTCGATTGGGTTGAGGTCAGGGGACTGTGGGGCCAACCCAGCACCTTCATTGTCATTGAACAATTTCTTTGCCAATTTCAACATATACTTCAGGTCATTGTCCTGCTGGAACACTGTGTTGTCTTTTTCACACCCATAGTAACTCGTCCTATAGGATACTCACATATAGCTCAGCATTGAGACCACCATCAATCCTGGTCAAGTATCCAATGCCTTTGGCTGTGAAACAACCCCATATCATCAGGCTTCTTCCACTGAGTAACAAAACAATAACAAACATAGGTGCACTCTGCAGTCTCACTAATTCTCAAACTGATTTTAAAATTGAGAGATTAGTCAACATGTCCTACGGTATAGAACATGTCTAAGCCCGGACACCACGACAAGGTTTCTCAAGTAGCCCGGGACCCTACACTCTCCTACCTGAGCCATATGGGCGATACCAGGAGCCAGTGGGCAAATTACAGGAGCATAAGGCCGACTCGCAAACAACTCACCAGTTACCTCCAGCATGTGGCCATGCTTGCAATGGGAGGAGGGAGGAGTCTGTGAGTCCCACTCAAGACTTGCTGATATAGCCCAGGCTTCACAGGTGCACCTAAATGTGACCTGTAGATGGAAAACAGGCACATTTAAATAGGAGTTTATACACCTCCAGGAATCTATATATACAAACTAAGAAGACAGGTTGGCATTAGCAGGAGCTGCTCAAACCCACATGCAGTTGTGCATATATATAGGGGAGCAAATCCTGCACTTGTGGCCCGTTGCTAATGGCAATCCCCAGCAAAATGCATACAATGGAGGATGCCCGCGGCGAACCACAAGTACCACAATAGACATCCTACACAAGGTAACAAGTGTGGATGTGATAATTAATATAACAATATAACAAAACAATAACAAACATAGGTGCACTCTGCAGTCTCACTAATTCTCAAACTGATTTTAAAATTGAGAGATTAGTCAACATGTCCTACGGTGTAGAACATGTCTAAGCCCGGACACCACGACAAGGTTTCTCAAGTAGCCCGGGACCCTACACTCTCCTACCTGAGCCATATGGGCGATACCAGGAGCCAGTGGGCAAATTACAGGAGCATAAGGCCGACTCGCAAACAACTCACCAGTTACCTCCAGCATGTGGCCATGCTTGCAATGGGAGGAGGGAGGAGTCTGTGAGTCCCACTCAAGACTTGCTGATATAGCCCAGGCTTCACAGGTGCAGCTAAATGTGACCTGTAGATGGAAAACAGGCACATTTAAATAGGAGTTTATACACCTCCAGGAATCTATATATACAAACTAAGAAGACAGGTTGGCATTAGCAGGAGCTGCTCAAACCCACATGCAGTTGTGCATATATATAGGGGAGCAAATCCTGCACTTGTGGCCCGTTGCTAATGGCAATCCCCAGCAAAATGCATACAATGGAGGATGCCCGCGGCGAACCACAAGTACCACAATAGACATCCTACACAAGGTAACAAGTGTGGATGTGATAATTAATATAACAATATAACAAAACAATAACAAACATAGGTGCACTCTGCAGTCTCACTAATTCTCAAACTGATTTTAAAATTGAGAGATTAGTCAACATGTCCTACGGTGTAGAACATGTCTAAGCCCGGACACCACGACAAGGTTTCTCAAGTAGCAACGGGCCACAAGTGCAGGATTTACTCCCCTATATATATACACAACTGCATGTGGGTTTGAGCAGCTCCTGCTAATGCCAACCTGTCTTCTTAGTTTGTATATATAGATTCCTGGAGGTGTATAAACTCCTATTTAAATGTGCCTGTTTTCCATCTACAGGTCACATTTAGGTGCACCTGTGAAGCCTGGGCTATATCAGCAAGTCTTGAGTTGGACTCACAGACTCCTCCCTCCTCCCATTGCAAGCATGGCCACATGCTGGAGGTAACTGGTGAGTTGTTTGCGAGTCGGCCTTATGCTCCTGTAATTTGCCCACTGGCTCCTGGTATCGCCCATATGGCTCAGGTAGGAGAGTGTAGGGTCCCGGGCTACTTGAGAAACCTTGTCGTGGTGTCCGGGCTTAGACATGTTCTACACCGTAGGACATGTTGACTAATCTCTCAATTTTAAAATCAGTTTGAGAATTAGTGAGACTGCAGAGTGCACCTATGTTTGTTATTGTTTTGTTATATTGTTATATTAATTATCACATCCACACTTGTTACCTTGTGTAGGATGTCTATTGTGGTACTTGTGGTTCGCCGTGGGCATCCTCCATTGTATGCATTTTGCTGGGGATTGCCATTAGCAACGGGCCACAAGTGCAGGATTTGCTCCCCTATATATATGCACAACTGCATGTGGGTTTGAGCAGCTCCTGCTAATGCCAACCTGTCTTCTTAGTTTGTATATACTTCTTCACTGAGCTTGACAGTTCCTTCAATTTCTCGATCCGTTAGCCCCCTTTTCCCTTGTTTTTTCCACATCCATTGGCACCCATCAGACCTCAGTTTATTGACTTTCATCTCATCCCTCCAAATCACCCATTTCCAATCTTCTACTGTCCACGGTTTGTACTTTTTTGCAAACCTGATCTGACGCGTCTTATAATGATGTTAAAGTCGAGGCTTCTTCACTTTTTTTTCAGGCCACCATTCTAAATATGAGTAACACATGTTGGACGGTGCTTGCATGGATGTCTGTGATCTCACTATTACAAAGCAACAATCTTTTCTGTGGGGGTCTGACTCCCAGCACCCCTATGATAAGTTGTCTGAAGAGGCCATGGTGGTTCATTGAGCAGTGCAGCTTCTTCTTAGGCCAGAAATGTCACAATCATTGGTTACATGACATAGGCGTAGCTCAGTCCCATTCAGTTGAATTGGCCTGGGCTGCGATACCAATGTGCAGCCTTTTGCTTGGTATGCTGTAAAGAGGCGCAAAGTTCATCTGAGCTCTGCCCTTTCAATCAGCTGATTAGTGAGGGTGCCAGAAGATGGACCAACACTAAGTATAGACCATCAGTAATTTACTCTGAAATCCTGTTAAATATTAATATGTTCACTTCCATTTACAACTCACTATGCCTTAAAACATAAGTACATACAACAAATTACTATTCCAACAACTGAAATGCTGAGTACAAAGCAAATTTGTAAATTATAGTGAAACTTTCTCCACTTTTCTCAGAAGTGTAGCATAACATTGGAGTCATAGACTCCATAGATAGAAAATCATTGGCAAATGAATCTTTACCTTGACTAGTGTAAGTTCTCAAAATTTTAGAGACATCAGATAGCATGGTCTGGGCTTTAGGTTTTAAATAGTACAATATACTATTTACAGCTTTTTTTTCCTCAGGCAGGATCAAAGTAACTATCCCCTTCATGACATATAAGTCTTATCTTTAATTTATAATACAATGCATGCCATATGTCAAGTGTCACAAACAACAAGCTTTTCCTTATCAATTCATGAGCAATTTACTCCTACACACATTCCGATTAAATGTTTTGTACAAGTTATAAGACTATGGAAATTAATTGTAGTGAGTCACAAAGGGAAACCAACAGAATTATGACCCAAAGGCCAAAAGTGCGGTATGACCCTCAGTATCAAGTCCATAATTGTGTTTAATTAGTCACACGTCTGAGAAAATGGGTTGTACACAAGCTATAACATGGCTAAGGGCTGGATATGACTATTTTAGCTCCTCAGCTGCTCACAGTAATTTCTAAAAGTGTTTACCAAAATTGATGAAAATTTATAGAATTTTACATGCAAATTAAAAAGAAGGCATAAGTCACATAGTTTAGAATGTCCTAAGCTTTGATGGACCTTTAAAGGTAATACAGATGAGTGTTGGTGGTGTCACATTATTGGTGGTGTCAAACTATACTAAACTCTTCTTATTCCGATTTTGGAAAGTTACTGTAGACATTGTAGCAGATAGAGGTCAATCAAATCTCAGAAGATTTAAAGCCATAGCGATTTAGATTTTGGACAACCATCTAATGTCTAGTGGGCCTGGCTGAACAATATTTGCTAGACAGGGGGGTATCAGTTGGTGATAACTGTCAAGCAGGATCACCTCTACTAAATCCTATCCTAAGGTCAGTTGCATGGCAATTTTTGATGTTGCACAGAAAGATGTAGACTATCACCCAAGGCAATTTGAAGCCTACACCAATTAAATTGAGCTGCAAGAGTCAGGTTACAATATATTTTATACACAAGTGGATGAAACTGTGTTATTTATCAATATTAGATGTTCTATTTAGTGTTGAGCGCAAATATTCGTATTGCAAATTTTTATCAGCACTTCGAGAATTTGCGAATATTTAGAACATAGTGCTATATATTCGTAATCTCGAATATTCATTTATTTATTTTTTAAACAGTAAACATGATCCCTCCTTGCTTCTAGCTTGTGGGCCAATGAGAAGGCTGCAATATATTTGTCACAGCTTAGCAACATCCCTAGCAACCAATGGGAAAGTTGCCTGCCCCTTACTATATAAGAACCTCCCCACAGCCATTTTGTGCTGTTTCATGCAGTAGAGAGAGAGAGAGAGAGAGAGAGAGAGAGAGAGAGAGAAAGGAGTGTGATTTTTGTGCTTTGCTGAATTCCTGTATCATATTACATCTGATACCTTATATATACTGTATAATCCACATAGTTAGTGGTAGATAGTGTAGGTTAGTTAGTGACTAGTGTAGCTGATAGGTTCCAGTGTAGGGTGTTAGGTAGATTAGTTAGTTAGCTCAGTCATATATATAATCCAGATAGTTAGTGGTAGATAGTGTAGGTTAGTTAGTGAATAGTGTATCTGATAGGTTCCAGTGCAGGGTGTAGTGTAGGTTAGATAGAGATATAGTAGTGTGTAGCCTTTTGCTATCTGTTTAGTCTTTGAGAAAAAAAAAAGTATTTTGCTGTGTTTTAGGGTGTCGTGTGCTAGGATTAATGTCAGTGTCTTTTGTGGGTAAAAAAACAAAACAAAAAAAAACGTCTTGCTGTGTTTTAGGGTGCTGTGTGTTAGGATTATTGTCCGCGTCTTTTGTCTGTAAAAAAAAAAAAAAAAGTATTGCTTTGTTTTAGTGTTACTGTTTTAGGGTTTTGTGTGCTAGGGAGGGATTATTGTCAGCGTCTTTTGTCTGTGAAAAAGAAAAAAAAGGGAAAAAAAAGTATTTTGCTATGTTTTAGTGTTACTGTTTTAGGATTTTGTGTGCTAGGGAGGGATTATTGTCAGCGTATTTTGTCTATGGAAAAAAAAAAGTATTTTGCTGTGTTTTAGTGTTACTGCTTTAGAGTTTCTTGTGCTAGGGAGAGATTATTGTCAGCGTCTTTTGTCTGTGAGAAAAAAATAAAAATAAAATACTTTTCCTGTCTGTATTTGTGTCATTGTCTTAGGGTTTAGTGTCTATTTTATTTCATTTTTGCCCCACTGTCCTCAACCAAATAAAGTTTGCCAAAACTCCCTCGTTATTTTCTTTCTATATTTTTTTCTGATGTTTAAAAATATTGTAGTCAAATCATAAGTGGATGTGGTCGTGCCGGCAGCCTTGGTCGTGGTAGGGGAGTTGGTTCCAGTGCTGGACCGGGGCCACTCCTCTACACATGGAGGAGCGGGCGCAGGTGGCAGGGTCGTCGGCCTCATCCAGGATTTTTTTGGGTGTGGCAGCCGCCCCATTTCATCTTAGGACTATGAGCAGCAGCGGCTTTCTGCCTCCTGCAGGACCAGCCTCCAGCCCCCAAGACTCGTCCCTGATGCTGTTTTATAATGACAGCGAGAGGGACATCTTGGGGGAGGTAATGCAGGAGAGTGAGCTAGAGCTTTGTCCGGATGCTCAGGACCTTTTGGAAGGGATGGAGGAGGAGGAGGGGGTACCGCCGACAGTACCCCAGTGACATCCCTTCCAACTGGTGTGGGTGGTTTCAGCCACAGAACCCCCACACCTAGTCAGACTCAGGCGTCAGCGAGGGGACAGCGGAGCCAGGTCATGGGCTCAATGTCTGCTGTTCCCCTTAGTAAACCATTAGCCTACCTTGAGTCTGACATTGCAGAGGATGAAGAGGAGGGTGACCTAGAATGGGTGCCACCTCCCTTGTCAGGTGACAGCAGCACTGATGAGAAAGGTAGGCACCCAAGGCAAATGGTGTGCCAGGTCACCAGGCAGCCCAGTGGCAGAGAATCCACTGGTAATGGCAGCAGCAGCAGGTGCCGGCTCCACCTATGCGCACCGAGCCCGAACAGACGCAAGCCAGCACCACCCCATGTGACAGGAGATCAGTACGTAAGTCGCCTGTTTGGGCTTACTTCACCCTGGTAGCAGACGATCAGACAATTTCCATCAGTCAGCTATGCCATGCCAGGGTGAGGAGATGGAGGTCTGTTGCTTGGCTGGGTACTACTACCCTTACCCAGCACCTGAGAGTCAACCACTGGCGGGAGTGGGACCAGATGCAGGGTGGTCGTAGCAGCGCCAGCAGCAGTGCGCAGGGAACAGCAGATCTGCCAATGTCCTGCAGCCACCCCACCCCCTTACAACAATGCATTCCCACTCCCCCACTCCCTCTCCTAGAGGTACTGGTATCGGCAGCCAAACCTCTGCCTCCTCTGCGCCCTCCACTGATATCCGTTGCCAGCTGTCGGTCGCCGACGTATTTGAAGGCACCACAGCCTACGCCCCCGGGAACCGTTTGGTGCATTCACTTAATAGGATCCTGGCAAGGGTTATTGCCCAACATCTGCTGCCCTTCAATATTGTGGACTGAAATCCATTCCGGCAGATGTTGGAGCAGGCCCAAGCCAGATGGCGTGTCCCCAGCCGCCATTTCTTTGCCAGGACCAGCGTACCTGCCCTTCACCAGCACATTGTGCAGAATGTATCACTGTCGCTGGATCACACTGTCACCGACAGGGTGCATCTGACAATGGATGCCTGGACCAGCAGACATGGGCAGGGACGATGCATCAGCCTTACAGCCCATTGGGTGTTCCTTCCGAGGCAATGGGGAGGGATCATCAGATGTGGTACTGTCCCAGCGTCCCCATAGCTACACAAGTGTGGGGCACATCTGCTGCCAGGCCATGCTCCAGCTTGTGAGCTTAGGGGAACGGAAACACACTGGACTTGATATTCTGGCCGCCCTCCAGGCTTAGGTCCACCAGTGGATGACACCCCGAAGGCTCCAGGCAGGTATGGTTGTCTGTGACAATGGCAGCAACCTCCTCACCGCCCTCTATGCTGGCAGTCTAACACACGTGCCCTGCATGGCATATATCCTCAACCTTGTGGTAAAGAAGTTCCTACGCACATACCCAAGGTTGAGCGACATCGTGCCAAGGGTACGGAGGATTGCCAGCCACTTCCGACACTGCCCAATCGCCACCGCGTCCCTGTCCAAACTGCAGCAGGACAACAGCCTGTTACCTCACAGGCTGATTGTGGACAGTGTAACGCGGTGGAACTCCATCCTCTATATGCTGTAGAGGCTGTGTGTGCAGCGACAGGCAGTGAAAGAGTATCTGCTGGACCAAGGCACTTCCGGGCCATCACACCCACTCCCCTACATCACCAATGCAGAGTGCGGGCAGATATACCAGGTTTGCCACGTGTTGGCCGCATTCGAGCAGGCTACCAAGATGGTCAGCGGGGAGCATGTCAGCCTCAATGAAGTGCTCGCCATAGTATTCCTGCTCGAAAGGACACTAGAACGCCTGCTCCATTCTGGGGAGAGTGCTGCCGCGCCGTGTGCTGATTCTTCAAAGCCAGAGGGCAGTAGTAGTGGCGGGGTTTAGCAGCGGCTCTCTTATCCTCTTTTGTCTGTGAGGAGGCATGGTTACCGCCGGTCACACGACCCATACATGATCAGCGCCACACACATGCTGGGCTGCGGCCATTGGCTGCACCCAGCCGTCCTCTGCCCGTATGAGCACAGAAGCCAGTGAGGAACTAGCTTGACTTGGCCCAGGTCTGGAAGTGTCCCTGGCTCTGCAGCCTAGAACAGTTCCCCTCCCCTCGGTGATGATTCAGTCACGGTCCCTGGCTGCTGACGGGGTCCTCGGTGACTGCCTCCAGTGCGTAGCCTGGATCATCGATCGCATGTCAGGCTGCTAAATAAAGTTTGAGCAGAGCAACGTTTGTAGTCTGTTTTGAAGGCACCATTTGTTCTCGAGTTTCATAGAAAAGCCGGTAAACTTACCCGACAAAACAAATGCAGCTGTGCTTCATCTTTGTGGACTTGACATAGAAAATCAGATTCTGTAGGTTCAATAAAAATGTACAGTAATCCGGTCCTATACAATGCAGATGTCTTGAGGGGGAGAAGATTTTAGGGTTTCCAGGGAGAGATGGGGTAGATAGATCCGGACCATCAATAGTGTGGTTCTTTTTTGGCCATATACTACATCAGGGGCAAGTTGAGCCTGTCACCCAGCGCCTAAAAAATAGGCCTCACATTTATATTCATCCAAATCTGTCATTACTGTTTTAGCTGGTCAAGTTATTTAGTGTCCGTCAAAGCACAGTTTTTGTTCTGGGTTGAAAAACAATTCCCAATTTTGCAATTCTCAAAATTAGTGGTTTCTGCTGTATCAGGCCTACTTTAAATCTATCCCTAAAAGGGTAGATTAGATTCAAGGTGCTGATAGGGTCATTCTCAAGAACTTCACACACACGCTACAGTGCAGATCCAAGTCTAATTCTGTGATTAAACGTATACCTGTCACCCAGCGCCTAAAAAATAGGCCTCACATTTATATTCATCCAAATCTGTCATTACTGTTTTAGCTGGTCAAGTTATTTAGTGTCCATCAAAGCACAGTTTCTGTTCTGGGTTGAAAAACAATTCCCAATTTTGCAATTCTCAAAATTAGTGGTTTCTGCTGTATCAGGCCTATATTAAATCTATCCCTAAAAGGGTAGATTAGATTCAAGGTGCTGATAGGGTCATTCTCAAGAACTTCACACACACACGCTACAGTGCAGATCCAAGTCTAATTCTGTGATTAAACGTATACCTGTCACCCAGCGCCTAAAAAATAGGCCTCACATTTATATTCATCCAAATCTGTCATTACTGTTTTAGCTGGTCAAGATATTTAGTGTCCGTCAAAGCACAGTTTTTGTTCTGGGTTGAAAAACAATTCCCAATTTTGCAATTCTCAAAATTAGTGGTTTCTGCTGTATCAGGCCTACTTTAAATCTATCCCTAAAAGGGTAGATTAGATTCAAGGTGCTGATAGGGTCATTCTCAAGAACTTCACACATACGCTACAGTGCAGATCCAAGTCTAATTCTCTGATTAAACGTATACCTGTCACCCAGCGCCTAAAAAATAGGCCTCACATTTATATTCATCCAAATCTGTCATTACTGTTTTAGCTGGTCAAGTTATTTAATGTCCAACAAAGCACAGTTTCTGTTCTGGGTTGAAAAACAATTCCCAATTTTGCAATTCTCAAAATTAGTGGTTTCTGCTGTATCAGGCCTATATTAAATCTATCCCTAAAAGGGTAGATTAGATTCAAGGTGCTGATAGGGTCATTCTCAAGAACTTCACACACACACGCTACAGTGCAGATCCAAGTCTAATTCTGCGATTAAACGTATACCTGTCACCCAGCGCCTAAAAAATAGGCCTCACATTTATATTCATCCAAATCTGTCATTACTGTTTTAGCTGGTCAAGTTATTTAGTGTCCGTCAAAGCACAGTTTTTGTTCTGGGTTGAAAAACAATTCCCAATTTTGCAATTCTCAAAATTAGTGGTTTCTGCTATATCAGGCTTACTTTAAATCTATCCCTAAAAGGGTAGATTAGATTCAAGGTGCTAATAGGGTCATTCTCAAGAACTTCACACACACGCTACAGTGCAGATCCAAGTCTAATTCTGTGATTAAACGTATACCTGCCACCCAGCGCCTAAAAAATAGGCCTCACATTTATATTCATCCAAATCTGTCATTACTGTTTTAGCTGGTCAAGTTATTTAGTGTCCGTCAAAGCACATTTTTTGTTCTGGGTTGAAAAACAATTCCCAATTTTGCAATTCTCAAAATTAGTGGTTTCTGCTGTATCAGGCCTACTTTAAATCTATCCCTAAAAGGGTAGATTAGATTCAAGGTGCTGATAGGGTCATTCTCAAGAACTTCACACATACGCTACAGTGCAGATCCAAGTCTAATTCTGTGATTAAACGTATACCTGTCACCCAGCGCCTAAAAAATAGGCCTCACATTTATATTCATCCAAATCTGTCATTACTGTTTTAGCTGGTCAAGTTATTTAATGTCCAACAAAGCACAGTTTTTGTTCTGGGTTGAAAAACAATTCCCAATTTTGCAATTCTCAAAATTAGTGGTTTCTGCTGTATCAGGTCTACTTTAAATCTATCCCTAAAAGGTGAGGAACTAGCTTGACTTGGCCCAGGTCTGGAAGTGTCCCTGGCTCTGCAGCCTAGAACAGTTCCCCTCCCCTCGGTGATGATTCAGTCACGGTCCCTGGCTGCTGACGGGGTCCTCGGTGACTGCCTCCAGTGCGCAGCCTGGATCATCGATCGCATGTCAGGCTGCTAAATAAAGTTTGAGCAGAGCAACGTTTGTAGTCTGTTTTGAAGGCACCATTTGTTCTCGAGTTTCATAGAAAAGCCGGTAAACTTACCCGACAAAACAAATGCAGCTGTGCTTCATCTTTGTGGACTTGACATAGAAAATCAGATTCTGTAGGTTCAATAAAAATGTACAGTAATCCGGTCCTATACAATGCAGATGTGTTGAGGGGGAGAAGATTTTAGGGTTTCCAGGGAGAGATGGGGTAGATAGATCCGGACCATCAATAGTGTGGTTCTTTTTTGGCCATATACTACATCAGGGGCAAGTTGAGCCTGTCACCCAGCGCCTAAAAAATAGGCCTCACATTTATATTCATCCAAATCTGTCATTACTGTTTTAGCTGGTCAAGTTATTTAGTGTCCGTCAAAGCACAGTTTTTGTTCTGGGTTGAAAAACAATTCCCAATTTTGCAATTCTCAAAATTAGTGGTTTCTGCTGTATCAGGCCTACTTTAAATCTATCCCTAAAAGGGTAGATTAGATTCAAGGTGCTGATAGGGTCATTTTCAAGAACTTCACACACACGCTACAGTGCAGATCCAAGTCTAATTCTGTCCGTAAACGTATACCTGTCACCCAGCGCCTAAATAATAGGCCTCAAATTTGTATTCAGCTAAATCTGTCATTACTGGTGTGCCTGTATTAGTGTAATACGGTACCTAAATAGATAGCCAGATAGTGTTAGGTGTCTGTAAAAAAAGGCCTGATTTTGAATTCAATACATTGGCCCGAATATTATTTTTCTTATTGTGGTGAACGGTAACAATGAGGAAAACATCTAGTAAGGGACGTGGACGCGGACATGGTCGTGGTGGTGTTAGTGGACCCTCTGGTGCTGGGAGAGGAAGTGGCCGTTCTGCTACAGCCACACGTCCTAGTGTACCAACTACCTCAGGTCCCAGTAGCCGCCAGAATTTACAGGGATATTTGGTGGGGCCCAATGCCGTTCTAAGGATGGTAAGGCCTGAGCAGGTACAGGCATTAGTCAATTGGGTGGCCGACAGTGCATCCAGCACGTTCACATTATCTCCCACCCAGTCTTCTGCAGAAAGCGCACAGATGGCGCCTGAAAACCAAGCCCATCAGTCTGTCACATCACCCCCATGCATATCAGGGAAACTGTCTGAGCCTCAAGTTATGCAGCAGTCTCTTATGCTGTTTGAAGACTCTGCTGGCAGGGTTTCCCAAGGGCATCCACCTAGCCCTTCCCCAGGGGTGGAAGAGATAGAATGCACTAACGCACAACCACTTATGTTTTCCTGATGATGAGGACATGGGAATACCACCTCAGCACGTCTCTGATGATGACGAAACACAGGTGCCAACTGCTGCGTCTTTCTGCAGTGTGCAGACTGAACAGGAGGTCAGGGATCAAGACTGGGTGGAAGACGATGCAGGGGACGATGAGGTACTAGACCCCACATGGAATGAAGGTCGTGCAACTGACTTTCACAGTTCGCAGGAAGAGGCAGTGGTGAGACCGAGCCAACAGCGTAGCAAAAGACAAAGAGGGAGCAGTGGGCAAAAGCAGAACACCCGCCGCCAAGAGACTCCGCCTGCTACTGACCGCCGCCATCTGGGACCGAGCACCCCAAAGGCAGCTTCAAGGAGTTCCCTGGCATGGCACTTCTTCAAACAATGTGCTGACGACAAGACCCGAGTGGTTTGCACGCTGTGCCATCAGAGCCTGAAGCGAGGCATTAACGTTCTGAACCTTAGCACAACCTGCATGACCAGGCACCTGCATGCAAAGCATGAACTGCAGTGGAGTAAACACCTTAAAAACAAGGAAGTCACTCAGGCTCCCCCTGCTACCTCTTCTGCTGCTGCCGCCTCGGCCTCTTCTGCTGCTGCCGCCGCCTCGGCCTCTTCCTCCGCCTCTGGAGGAACGTTGGCACCTGCCGCCCAGCAAACATGGGATGTACCACCAACACCACCACCTGCGTCACCAAGCATCTCAACCATGTCACACGGCAGCGTTCAGCTCTCCATCTCACAAACATTTGAGAGAAAGCGTAAATTCCCACCTAGCCACCCTCGATCCCTGGCCCTGAATGCCAGCATTTCTAAACTACTGGCCTATGAAATGCTGTCATTTAGGCTGGTGGACACAGACAGCTTCAAACAGCTCATGTCGCTTGCTGTCCCACAGTATGTTGTTCCCAGCCGCCACTACTTCTCCAAGAGAGCCGTGCCTTCCCTGCACAACCAAGTATCCAATAAAATCAAGTGTGCACTGCGCAACGCCATCTGTGGCAAGGTCCACCTAACCACAGATACGTGGACCAGTAAGCACGGCCAGGGACGCTATATCTACCTAACTGCACACTGGGTAAATGTAGTGGCGGCTGGCCCCAGGCGGAGAGCTGTTTGGCGCACGTCCTTCCGCCGCCAAGGATTGCAGGGCAACATTCTTTGCCTCCTGTCTCCTCCTCCTCCTACTCAGCTTCCTCCTTCTCTTCTTCCACCTGCTCATCCAGTCAGCCACACACCTTCACCACCAACTTCAGCACAGCCCGGGGTAAACGTCAGCAGGCCATTCTGAAACTCATATGTTTGGGGGACAGGCCCCACACCGCACAGGAGTTGTGGGGGGGTATAGAACAACAGACTGACGAGTGGTTGCTGCCGGTGAGCCTCAAGCCCGGCCTGGTGGTGTGCGATAATGGGCGAAATCTTGTTGCAGCTCTGGGACTAGCCGGTTTGACGCACATCCCTTGCCTGGCGCATGTGCTGAATTTGGTGGTGCAGAAGTTCATTCACAACTACCCTGACATGTCAGAGCTGCTGCATAAAGTGTGGGCCGTCGCGTATGAGCGGGCCGTCTCATACGCGACGTGCCCACCAGGTGGAACTCCACCTTGCACATGCTGGACAGACTGTGCGAGCAGCAGCAGGCCATAGTGGAGTTTCAGCTGCAGCACGCACGGTTCAGTCAGCACACACTTCAGCACCACTTCACCACCAATGACTGGGCCTCCATGCGAGACCTGTGTGCCCTGTTGCGTTGTTTCGAGAACTCCACCAACATGGCCAGTGGCGATGACGCCGTTATCAGCGTTACAATACCACTTCTATGTCTCCTTGAGAAAACACTTAGGGCGATGATGGAAGAGGAGGTGGCCCAGGAGGAGGAGGAGGAAGAGGGGTCATTTTTAGCACTTTCAGGCCAGTCTCTTCGAAGTGACTCAGAGGGAGGTTTTTTGCAACAGCAGAGGCCAGGTACAAATGTGGCCAGACAGGGCCCACTACTGGAGGACGAGGAGGACGAGGATGAGGAGGAGGTGGAGGAGGATGAGGATGAAGCAGGTTCACAGCGGGCTGGCACCCAACGCAGTTCCGGCCCATCACTGGTGCGTGGCTGGGGGGAAACGCAGGACGATGACGATACACCTCCCACAGAGGACAGCTTGTCCTTACCTCTGGGCAGCCTGGCACACATGAGCGACTACATGCTGCAGTGCCTGCGCAACGACAGCAGAGTTGCCCACATTTTAACGTGTGCGGACTACTGGATTGCCACCCTGCTGGATCCTTGGTACAAAGACAATGTGCCCACCTTACTTCATGCACTAGAGCGTGATAGTAAGATGCGCGAGTACAAGCGCACGTTGGTAGATGCGCTACTGAGAGCATTCCCAAATGTCACAGGGGAACAAGTGGAAGCCCAAGGCGAAGGCAGAGGAGGAGCAAGAGGTCGCCAACGCAGCTGTGTCACGGCCAGCTCCTCTGAGGGCAGGGTTAGCATGGCAGAGATGTGGAAAAGTTTTGTCACCACGCCATAGCTAACTGCACCACCACCTGATACGGAACGTGTTAGCAGGAGGCAACATTTCAATAACATGGTGGAACAGTACCTGTGCACACCCCTCCACGTACTGACTGATGGTTCGGCCCCATTCAACTTCTGGGTCTCCAAATTGTCCACGTGGCCAGAGCTAGCCTTTTATGCCTTGGAGGTGCTGGCCTGCCCGGCGGCCAGCGTTTTGTCTGAACGTGTATTCAGCACGGCCGGGGGCGTCATTACAGACAAACGCAGCCGCCTGTCTACAGCCAATGTGGACAAGCTGACGTTCATAAATATGAACCAGGCATGGATCCCACAGGACCTGTCCATCCCTTGTGCAGATTAGACATTAACTACCTCCCCTTAACAATATATTATTGTACTCCAGGGCACTTCCTCATTCAATCCTATTTTTATTTTCATTTTAACATTATATTGCGGGGCAACCCAAAGTTGAATGAACCTTTCCTCTGTCTGGGTGCCGGGGCCTAAAAATATCTGACAGTGGCCTATTCCAGTGGTGGGTGACATGAAGCCTGATTCTCTGCTATGACATGAAGACTGATTCTCTGCTGACATGAAGCCTGAATCTCTGTTATGGGACCTCTCTCCTCTGTCTGGGTGCCTGGGCCTAAATATCTGACAATGGACTGTTCCAGTGGTGGGTGACGTGAAGCCTGATTCTCTGCTATGACATGAAGACTGCTTCTCTGCTGACATGAAGCCTGATTCTCTGTTATGGGACCTCTCTCCTCTGTCTGGGTGTCGGGGCATAAAAATATCTGACAGTAGCCTGTTCCAGTGGTGGGTGACGTGAAGCCTGATTCTCTGCTATGACATGAAGACTGATTCTCTGCTGACATGAAGCCAGATTCTCTGTTACGGGACCTCTCTCCTCTGCCTGGGTGCCTGGGCCTAAATATCTGACAATGGACTGTTCCAGTGTTGGGTGACGTAAAGCCTGATTCTCTGCTATGACATGCAGACTGATTCTCTGCTGACATTAATCCAGATTCTCTGTTACGGGACCTCTCTCCTCTGCCTGGGTGCCTGGGCCTAAATATCTGACAATGCACTGTTCCAGTGTTGGGTGACGTAAAGCATGATTCTCTGCTAGGACATTCAGACTGATTCTCTGCTGACATGAAGCCAGATTCTCTGTTACGGGACCTCTCTCCTCTGCCTGGGTGCCTGGGCCTAAATATCTGACAATGGACTGTTCCAGTGTTGGGTGACGTAAAGCATGATTCTCTGCTATGACATGCAGACTGATTCTCTGCTGACAAGAAGCCAGAATCTCTGTTATGGGACCTCTCTCCTCTGTCTGGGTGCCGGGGCCTAAAAATATCTGACAGTGGCCTGTTCCAGTGGTGGGTGACGTGAAGCCTGATTCTCTGCTATGACATGAAGACTGATTCTCTGCTGACATGAAGCCAGATTCTTTGTTTCGGGACCTCTCTCCTCTGCCTGGGTGCCTGGGCCTAAATATCTGACAATGGACTGTTCCAGTGTTGGGTGACGTAAAGCCTGATTCTCTGCTATGACATGCAGACTGATTCTCTGCTGACATGAAGCCAGATTCTCTGTTACGGGACCTCTGTCCTCTGCCTGGGTGCCTGGGCCTAAATATCTGACAATGGACTGTTCCAGTGTTGGGTGACGTAAAGCATGATTCTCTGCTAGGACATGCAGACTGATTCTTTGCTGACATGAAGCCAGATTCTCTGTTACGGGACCTCTCTCCTCTGCCTGGGTGCCTGGGCCTAAATAGCTGACAATGGACTGTTCCAGTGTTGGGTGACGTAAAGCATGATTCTCTGCTATGACATGCAGACTGATTCTCTGCTGACATGAAGCCTGAATCTCTGTTATGGGACCTCTCTCCTCTGTCTGGGTGCCTGGGCCTAAATATCTGACAATGGACTGTTCCAGTGTTGGGTGACGTAAAGCATGATTCTCTGCTAGGACATGCAGACTGATTCTCTGCTGACATGAAGCCAGATTCTCTGTTACTGGACCACTCTCCTCTGCCTGGGTGCCGGGGCCTAAATATATGACAATGGACTGTTACAGTGGTGGGTGACGTGAAGCCAGATTCTCTGCTATGGCATGAAGAGACTGATTCTCTGCTGACCTGAAGCCAGATTCTCTGCTATGGGACCTCTCTCCAATTGATATTGGTTAATTTTTATTTATTTTATTTTTATTCATTTCCCTATCCACAGTTGTTTGCAGAGGATTTACCTACATGTTGATGCCTTTTTCAGCCCTCTAGCTCTTTCCTGGGCTGTTTTACAGCCTTTTTAGTGCCGAAAAGTTCGGGCCCCATTGACTTCAATGGGGTTCGGGACGAAGTTCGGGTCGGGTTCGGATCCCGAACCCGAACATTTCCGGGAAGTTCGGCCGAACTTCTCGAACCCGAACATCCAGGTGTTCACTCAACTCTACCCGTGGGTTATGTCGTGTTCCTTTTAAAGGATAAAAGAGCTGTGATTGCTGGTGGATATTGAAACCGAGGAGCTGGAATTGTTTTGAATCGAAATAAAATCGTCTTGTGGAAGTGTTGCTGTGTGTGAACTCTTCCTTACTGATGAAGTTCAAACGCGGACCCTGAATTGCAGTTTATTTTGGTTAAAAAAGGAGAAGAGACCTACTCCTGTTGTTTGGGACTGCTGCTGATTGTGCCGCTTGGAAGACCACACAAAATATCTTTTGTTTTCTTTCCAGCTATGTGTATGCCTTATACTACAGCTTTACCATTTCCCTGATGCTGTCTTTTCTGTTCCTGCAAAGTTAGGCCCAGCTATGTGTATGCTTTATTCTACAGCGTCACCATTTCCTTGGTGCTGTCTGTTCTTTTCTTGCGGAGTTAGGCCTAGCTATGTGTATGCCTTATACTACAGTGTTACCATTTACAGCTGCTGCTGTCTGTCCTGATATTGCTGAGGACAACCAGCATGGACCACTTTATCGCCCTTGGACTTTATCAACTATTGAGTATTAGAATTCTCTTAAACTGGTGTGCATGCTTCATTTTTGCGCATGTGCTCTGTCCATCATATATTGTCAATATATATATATATATATAAATATAAATATAAAGATTTGTTTGAATGAAAAGCAATCATTCGGTGTTACACTTCATTCACCCAAAAACTTTTTTTTTAACTTTATTTCATTTTATATGTTATCATTTTGCTTGGGTTTTGGACGGCCCTATTGTGGTTCTTACTAAAAAAAGGTGGGGACCGCATGTGGGCTTCCCTTGTCAAAAGGTCTTGTGCAGTTAACATTGAACAGGACTGATTGAGGAACCTAATTACATTTTATTATTTTATTGTCTGTTTTAATCAGGATTTAGGTTAAAACATGGTGTTGTCTGTCGTCCAGGATGCCTGACTTCCATGTTGACCTCTCCACATGGTGAGGTGTGACTGGCGTTATACTCATCTGAGTGGTAATCTGGTTTTGGGAATGGAGTGTTACTGCCACATGTATATATCATATATACATTTCCATTTTATGTGACTTCTTGACAACTGTGTAATGATAATTTGAACATGTGATTTTTATATAATCACAGCTTTTCACTTTGCAATATAAACTGTGCTATATATAATATTCTTGAAGCCATGTCACTATTTTGGGAGTTATTCTTCTCATTTCCATGGTGTCATATATCTTCTATATAAAAAGAATCTTCATATAAAAGAGAGGATAAAAAAAATAAAACATAAAAATTATATTATCCTTCTGGCGGACATAATCGCCTTTAAGTTCTTTTTATCAAGTATCTTAGTTTGATTTGTGCAAGCAGTGAAACAAAGGGACAATTGTACAGGGAGTGCAAAATTATTAGGCAAGTTGTATTTTTGAGGATTAATTTTATTATTGAACAACAACCATGTTCTCAATGAACCCAAAAAACTCATTAATATCAAAGCTGAATATTTTTGGAAGTAGTTTTTAGTTTGTTTTTAGTTTTAGCTATTTTAGGGGGATATCTGTGTGTGCAGGTGACTATTACTGTGCATAATTATTAGGCAACTTAACAAAAAACAAATATATACCCATTCCAATTATTTATTTTTACCAGTGTAACCAATATAACATCTCAACATTCACAAATATACATTTCTGACATTCAAAAACAAAACAAAAACAAATCAGTGACCAATATAGCCACCTTTCTTTGCAAGGACACTCAAAAGCCTGCCATCCATGGATTCTGTCAGTGTTTTGATCTGTTCACCATCAACATTGCGTGCAGCAGCAACCACAGCCTCCCAGACACTGTTCAGAGAGGTGTACTGTTTTCCCTCCTTGTAAATCTCACATTTGATGATGGACCACAGGTTCTCAATGGGGTTCAGATCAGGTGAACAAGGAGGCCATGTCATTAGATTTTCTTCTTTTATACCCTTTCTTGCCAGCCACGCTGTGGAGTACTTGGACGCGTGTGATGGAGCATTGTCCTGCATGAAAATCATGTTTTTCTTGAAGGATGCAGACTTCTTCCTGTACCACTGCTTGAAGAAGGTGTCTTCCAGAAACTGGCAGTAGGACTGGGAGTTGAGCTTGACTCCATCCTCAACCCGAAAAGGCCCCACAAGCTCATCTTTGATGATACCAGCCCAAACCAGTACTCCACCTCCACCTTGCTGGCGTCTGAGTCGGACTGGAGCTCTCTGCCCTTTACCAATCCAGCCACGGGCCCATCCATCTGGCCCATCAAGACTCACTCTCATTTCATCAGTCCATAAGACCTTAGAAAAATCAGTCTTGAGATATTTCTTGGCCCAGTCTTGACGTTTCAGCTTGTGTGTCTTGTTCAGTGGTGGTCGTCTTTCAGCCTTTCTTACCTTGGCCATGTCTCTGAGTATTGCACACCTTGTGCTTTTGGGCACTCCAGTGATGTTGCAGCTCTGAAATATGGCCAAACTGGTGGCAAGTGGCATCTTGGCAGCTGCACGCTTGACTTTTCTCAGTTCATGGGCAGTTATTTTGCGCCTTGGTTTTTCCACACGCTTCTTGCGACCCTGTTGACTATTTTGAATGAAACGCTTGATTGTTCGATGATCACGCTTCAGAAGCTTTGCAATTTTAAGAGTGCTGCATCCCTCTGCAAGATATCTCACTATTTTTGACTTTTCTGAGCCTGTCAAGTCCTTCTTTTGACCCATTTTGCCAAAGGAAAGGAAGTTGCCTAATAATTATGCACACCTGATATAGGGTGTTGATGTCATTAGACCACACCCCTTCTCATTACAGAGATGCACATCACCTAATATGCTTAATTGGTAGTAGGCTTTCGAGCCTATACAGCTTGGAGTAAGACAACATGCATAAAGAGGATGATGTGGTCAAAATACTCATTTGCCTAATAATTCTGTACAGGGTGTATATGCAAAAATATATAATCGTTTATTATAAAAACAACGAATATAAAATCAATACAATTGCAAAACAAATGATGAAGTTACAAAATAACACCCAAAATGTACCACACGGTGGTGTTAACACACCCCTATCTGATCAGCACAGTATGATTTAGTGATTTATGACAACCAGTGTCATACTTTTAACAAACAGACTCATATACCAAGAGAAACTTAGGATCTTCTGTTTATCAAACAGGCTATAGCAATAAAACACGAATATACAGGAAAATAACTGTTATCCCTTGACTCTGTTTTCCTATGACCAATCAAAAATATATGATATTATTTTGATAAAATATTCAGCTCGACAATTAGACTATGGAAAATAACTTTCCAAGGGTTTGAGTCCTCTTTTCAAATAATGTCAGATCTTCCATTAACAATATGCATCTTTGCTAAGAGAATAATCAGCATTATGGAGGTACCTAACACTATATATTTCCACAGTATGGGAACTCTTGGCTATATACCGAGAGAAATATCTTATTAATATCACGAGTAGTAAACAAAGTATACGTTACCGGGTCAAAGGTAGACAGAGTTCAGATGGGATCAGTTCTGAAGAACTTTCCTAGTAATCCAAAAAGAATAATCCAAGTTTCTTCTGGTAAAGTTTTCTTTTTGATTGAATGAATGGGGATGGATGGATGGATCTATGGCTTAATATGGATCAATATGGATCTATCTGGATCTCCCTTGCTGCTCCGCAAACGAGTAATTATTCCCCCCCTTATCTAAGAATCATCCCCTTTAGATTAGGGATTCCCAATCAGGTAAGGTGGGTGCATTCGCATGCTAATAACACCATGATGTCATATTAACTCCTAACATGGCATAGAACAAATAATGAAATAATATAATATTGTCCATCTGCCCCCAGATGGCACTGCGGTACTGCAGATGAACATCACAACTTTTAAGCATTAAAATTAAATATCTAATAATACGTTCACATGACCTGCTTGACCTTCATAATATAAATAATTGAGGAAGGTCTTCTCCTTACACTTTTAATTACCTATATCCTGGACTTGTTGCAGTTGGCTGTCTTCTCCTATCTTTTTGAAATATAGGTTGACTTGATGAAAATTTTATATAACGGCTTTGATGCTTGGCATCGGAATTTGTACATTTCACTTATCTACATCCATGAATAACTATTGTTTTGAAATAACATTTACTCTTCTCAGAAATCCAATTAACATAAACTTTAATGTTTCTGTACCTTCTACAATACCTTCTAAATGATAAATACATGGTATAACATATATATAAATCGATACATTGTTACACATAGATAACACATTATATGAATTATTGATTAACATATGTTGTAAACTAAATATACCATACAGAGATATATATAATATAATTATGAATATATAAATTGAACCTCATACAGCAGGTGTGCCTCAAGGAGATGAATCCTTATCACGTCATGGCTTATCCATGAAACAACCTTGTTCCCTCCAGACAGACATGTCTTAGGAAGTTGGTATACTCCCAATAGATAATCCCATATCTTTAGTAATAACTTTTAAATACAATGTCCGTTCATGTTCACAATTATTTTTATATAAACTGAACTTGCCATGAACTCATCTTGGCTTCCTCAGCCACATAATAGAACTTTGGTTTAGACTGATTTTATTCTTAAAGCAATGAGATGAACATTCATTTTGATTATAATGTCATTAGATAATATTGTATACGTATGAAAATGCACAGAAAATCCCCCTTCATTCCAAAATGTTCCATAAAGTGTGAATGTATTTGGAATGTCTAAAAGGGCTTTTCATAAGTCTTCTTCTAAAGATTGGATGCGTGATTCTTGCTTGTACCATAACTTGGCCATAGTCTTTTTGAAGAATCTTATCCAACGAACCACTTGGATGGTCAATAAACTCAACCATCCCAGGATCCTGCAAAACAGTATATAAGTTCGATAAGTGTTTGTTTTTATTCTCCATCTCCACATGAATGTTTATTAGGTTCCTTTTCGAAAAAACCAACTTCAAGTTCCAATGTGTTGATAGAGATGGAATTGGCAACTGTTACACCTGTGGCAATGACAGCACCTATTACGCGGCTACGATTGCAGAAATGAATCGCTTTGGTCTTTGATTTGTAGAAAACTGCTCTCTGGTCAAGGTCTTTCTCGCTTGCTCCAGGATTTGCGTAATCCGTTCTTGGGAGTATCCGATGTGTGTCTGGTACCAGGCTTGGATTTCCGGCGACATGATCTCATACACGTTGAATTGTCTTTCAACGAAAACGCGTGGATCCGGGCTGATGTATATCTTTTGGGATAGAATCCTCTTGTTCGTCAGTATGAATCCTGCGGTGTCCTGTAGCATGATCCCGGATGAAAGGCCTGGCACAGCAAGTGGCTCGGCGTGGAACTCCTTCCCCAAGATTAGGATGACATAAACGATGGCAATCATCTTAGTCGGCATCTTGTACCTATAAAATTGTACATACATCTTTCACTTTTTATCCTGCAAGAAAATAATTAATGCTATCATGTATCTTTGATTGGCATAGGTGCTTTTCTTGAACAGAGTAAGTTCTCAGTTTTAAAGGTAAGTTAAGAGATGTTTAGTTACAGAGGAAACACACATGAGGATGGTTAGTACACATGTTTGTTCATACAATACCAATCCTGGTTTCCGTCTTTAGTTGGAACCGTAAAATCTCTCCACCTCTCTTCATCCAATTCCTTCTATCTCGCAAAGTCATGAGCTAGGATGACAAACACGTAACTGGTTAATGTGCACCCATTTTTCTACAAAGTCATCCTCCTTAGGGATTTTTATCTTGTAGACCACAGGTGACAACTTGTCAATGATGACATAAGATCCTTTCCAGGAAGGTAAAAACTTTCTCTCCTTCACTTGATCCCGAGCGAAGTTATAGAGATTAACCTGATCGAAAATTTTTATATTCCTTCTGTGTGGTCTTCAGATTGTAGTATGTCTTAGCACTTATCGCGGCTTTCTCTATATTCTTCTGGGCGAATGCAAAAGCATACTGGTAAATTGTGGTCTGTTGTCCGGTATAGCAAATGTTGGGGTAACACCATCCTCCTGCCTGTGATCATTTCAAAGGGACAAAGTTTGGTTGCTGCGCTTGGGGTGGCTCTGATGGCCATAAGAACCAAAGGCAATTTGACATCCCAGTCCTTACCGGATTCATTGACAAACTTTTTTAGAATGTTCACAATGAATTGGTTGTAGCGTTCCACTCCACCACTAGGGGCTGGCCGATAAGCTATATGTAGCTTCCTTTTTACCCCCAGTATCTCCCACATCTTTGTCATCACCTCACTAGTGAAATGACTTCCACGATCGGACTCGATGCGTTGGGGAAGACCAAACCTGGAAAATATGTGGTTAATGAGAAGAGATGCACATACGCTTGAACTGCATGTTTTACAAGGCAAACATTCCACCAATTTTGTGAAAAAGCAAGTCACGGTTAGCATGTATCTGTTGCCTTTTGATGAGGTTGTTACTGGTCCGATGAAGTCAATTTGGATGTCTGACCATGGCATGGACATCCCCCTTTTCATCAGCGGCGCTCGATGAGTGGGTGTCTGTGGCTGGAATTGAGGACAGATTAGACATCCTTGACAATATGTGCGAACATCTTGCAACATATGTGGCCAATAAGCGTAGTCCCGTAACAATTTGTACGTCAACTTCTCACCTCGGTGACCAGCTGTCGGGGCATCATGGGCGTGTTGTAGCATCAAACCTCGGTATGTTGCGGGCACTACCCATTGCGTGATACCATTCTTTGAGGTCCTAATCAACAATCCATCCTGTAATGAGAATTGGGACTTACCCTTCATCAAAATCCGTAACTCCTCTTTGCTATCGCAATCTTCCGTATTTATGGGACAATTCTGTGGATCTTCAATGTGTTTATAAAAAGTACCAATAATTGGATCCCCCTTTTGGCTCGCGATGAGATCCTCACTAGGGGAATCTTGGCTCCATTGCAACACATTGGCTTCAGTTCCCTTTTGGGCCTGACTTCTTCTTGTTGCATCCACTTGGACAGTTCCCATGAGATCATCCACATCCAACACTTCTCCATGGATGGCTGCTTGTTTAGCGAGGGAGTCTGCTAGGTTATTTCCTTCCTTGTCCATACCTGGATACTTTGAATGACCCTTTACCTTTTTCCAGTAAATTGTAAGACTGTGGATAATAACCATTTCATCGATTTCACAAAACATCTTACCATGCTTGACTGGCTTGTTATTGCTTCTCATCATTTTGGATCTTTTCCATCTGGGGAAATACTCCACAAAGCTATTACGAATATAATCAGAATCTGTGATTATGGAAAACTCTTTAATATCATATTCGATAGCCATTTGTACGGCTTTGTACACAGTGGTGAGTTCTGCGACTTGGCTACTTTTGGGGCCAATTTTGTATCCGACGGATATGTTCGGGAATATATTATTCCATGCAATTCCGACACCTGTAACCAGTGTACGCTCATTTCCTACATCCGTATGGAAAGAACAGCCGTTTACATATACATTTGGTAATGATTTGCAGTACTCCTCTTCATAAGATTTATATGGGGATGATGATTGTTCCTCCAAGAAATCATTTTCTGGTGACTTACCTCCCTGTTCCGCATTGGAACAATCATGCAGTTCAGCTAATCCTTGAGCAACTGGGTTCTTATTATTTTGTTTATACCTGATCTCCAAAGGCCATCCCATTAAGGACATCGTCCAGGCGGTTATCCTGCTGTTTGACAGATTTCCATCCTTGATCCTGTCACTTTGCAAATATTGCAGTGGTTGATGTGCAGTTTCCACAATGATCTTTTCACCTTGAATAAAGCTCCTGAAATATTGTAAAGCCCACACTGTTGACAGTAATGCTTTCTCACAACTGTTGAATTTTACCTCAACCGGTGATAAGGATTTGCTGGCATAGGTGATGATCTTGTTCAGGTTTTCCTTTTTCTGGAAAAGGACTGCACTCATGCTTTTGTTGGTGAAACCTGTTTCCACGAAGAAAGGTTTTCCACCTTCTGGATATGGAAGGCATGGAGCCTGGACAAGCTTGGCCTTGAGTTCATTCACAGCTTGCTCATGACGCTCACTCCATTCCCATTTCACTCCTTTCTTCAGCAACTGCAAAAGAGGTTTTGTAATTTCGGCATAATTATCTATAAACTTACGGGAATAGTTCATCATGCCCAATAAGGATCTCAACTCCTTGATATTTGTAGGTGACTTGGTGTTGATCACTGCTTCCACCTTCTTTTTTTGTGGGTTGATTCCATCAGCAGTGATTTCATGACCTAAGAAATTAACCTTGGCACGACACCATTGAGCCTTCTGCAAAGAAAGTTTCACACCAGCTTTTCTAAGTTGGGTTAGTACATGCTTCAGTTCTACAATGTGTTCCTCAAAAGTCGTGCTTTTGATTAGAATGTCATCCACATAGGACAAGCTACCTCGTTCAGTGGCATCAGGCATTGCCTTATGCAGGAACACAGCAAATTCATGGCCCGCATTTATGTACCCGAAGGGCAGTCGGGTCCATGCATATTGTGTCTTTCCAAATGTAAAGGCCAGTTTGTACTGATCCCTTTCGTCCACTTTAATCGTCCAATATCCTTGAGCACAGTCAAGGGCGGCGAAAATTTTGGATCCTTGAATTTGTGCCAAACACTGGTCAATGTATGGCACGGGCCATCCGGACATGTAAACACGTTTGTTCAATTGTCTTTGGTCCGAGCAGAGACAAAATTGACCGTTAGGTTTGAGGATTCCAAGTATAGGATGGTTGAATGAGCTATTTATCGGATGGATAATGCCCCTCCTTTCCAGGTTTTTGACGATTTCCGATAGGGACTCGTAAGCCGCCAGCGGAAGTCAGTATTGTTTGACAAAGACAGGGGGTGCATCAGGATCTGTCTGGATTCTTGTGACATGCAGGTCTGTTTCCCCACAATCATAAGAATCCTTGGCAAATATGTCCTGGAATTCTGTGAAGAGCTCCTTTAGCTGTTGACACTCTGACTCATTGGAGCACGCGTTAGCTATAGATATTTGCTCTTCTACCCGTTCCTGAAATTCTGGAAAGATTTCAGGCTGACTTAACTCGTAAGTTTCTTCAAGCTCACTGGTTAAATCATTTTGGGTGTAGCGTAACCTTATCCTTTCCTTGTTGGCATGACTCGTACTCCTTTTCATCGATCTCCTGGTTGAAAACCAATGATGACTCTTCGATGTGGCATGTACCTTCTTCAGAACTGAAAGGATAAACAGAGTGGATATTGAATAACCCCTCAGGTGTTGAGGAAAAACATTGTTCCACTACCTGTTCTTCTGTTAGGTATTCATCAGGAATAAGTCCAATTACATCATTCTGGAATCCAAAAGTATAGTATTCCGAATTCATAGCTAGACCGCAGGGATATGCTATGGGAAGCCATGTTATGGATTATCATGTGCAATGGATCCTGATGGATGTTAATTATAGGAGTGGGTTTTACCTGTAGGCCGAGTTGCTGCATCCGGTTGGACAAACAGATCAAAGCGTCTGCATTCTTCAGAGTTTGTCCTTTCTTCACTTGAATTGGAAGAAGAAATGGTTTACATCCTTCAGGGATTTTAACCTCCTCAGCAACCATGATACTCACGGCATAGGTCATCTGTTGTCCCCATCTCAAGGCTTGCTTCACATCCTGGAATCCCTCTGGGTCTGCCGGTAATCTGGACCAGAGGGTATTATTTACCAGATAAATCTGCACGGCAAATCGGTGCAGAAGGTCATTACCCATATACATCTGATGCCGTGTTCTGTAGTCTTACTTCCTATGGAGATAGACAAAAGACATTTTGCAACCACATTATGACTCTGGGAATCTCCATCCAGATCATGAACATTTGTTCCTGTGGAGAAGAAATTTTTATCATTTTAGGAATGGTGACCTGTTTTAAGAGTCCTAAGCTTATGTAGCTGGCTTCGGATTTCAGATCCAACTTGGCATATTTCACCCTGGCTATACTGTTCACCTGTATGGGAATCAATAAATTGTCATTGACCTTTTCAATCCGTACCATCGATTGAGTATACTTGGCCAGGTCCGCGACTTCGTGACTTCCCCCTTCAAGGGAAATAGTCAATACATCCTCATCCAGGGTTATCTTCTCGATTCTGTCCTTCTGGATGGTAATGATATGAACGGCACCGTTGACAGCTTCCTCAGGCTTACCATTTTTCAGGATCGTGACATCCGGCGTTTGACTGTTCCTAAAATGAACTTCAACAGAGTTAGGCCTCTCTTCAATCACATGACAACTACGTTGGGCTTGTGCATTGCAAGAATAATCATAGGCAATGGGTGCCTTTACCTGAGTCCAAACTGCTTCATTAATGAAGTCTATTATTGAACTCAACCTTTTCAGAAGGTCAATTCCTATGATCAGCCGATCATATGGAAGGTCCACAATCAATGTGGGGTGTTTAATTGTCTTCTTGCCAATTTTGAATGTTAACCATGATGTACCTTTTACCTGCAAAGTGTCTCCACCTACACTTATCAGAGAGCCATCGAACAATTTCAATCTCGGTCTCTTTGCTGTTAAATCCAGAACCTGTTGGAAATAACTATGTGATAAGATAGTTGCCTGTGATCCTGTATCAATTAAACCCCTGATCGGCCCGATATGCTCATCTTGAAGATAAGAGTCCACAAAATATCGGCCTTTGACCTAAAAAAAATCACATAGGAAGTTAGGGTGGGTATTCTTTTCCTGTTTTCTGAGAGCGTGACCTCTCTGCAGTGTCGCGATCTCTGGTGAATCCTTCACATTCCTGCTGCAGGGAACAGGAGTGGTAGCCCCCACTTTAGGGGAAAGCTGGACTAAGTCACAGTTTATAGACGGTTCACAGCCTGACGCTGATACGATAGGATCACTTGTTGGAGAAGACACAGGATTGTATGGATCGACAAGATTAGTCTGCAAAATAGATAACATATTAGACACCTCCTCCCTGGCCCCAACTTTAGAGTCAGGAGCACTGCAAGGCAAAATATGATTAGAAATCAATTTAGATTCTTTCTCAACCACCTTGATAACCTTGCGTTGGCCTGGGCTCTGACCCTGCCCTATTTGCTTTATGGGGCTGAGCTGGGATCTGGAGTTGCCCCTAAAAAAGGCTCAGGCTGTTTTCCTTGGGACCCCTGGGACAACTTACTTACAATGTCATACAGCTGGGTCATTTGTTCAGCCAGTTGATCAAACCTGTTTGGTTTGCGTACATTTTGATTTTGTGGGGCGGCCTGGTTATTGGTGGGTGACCTACTCCTAGGTGAATTTGAGGGTTCCTGCCTATCTTCCCTTTGTTGTTTGGGCCTGTTGTTCCAGTTCCTGTATCCCTGGGAACCCCTCTTGTTAAAGGGCCTATATCCCTGGGGACCCCTATTGTAATAGGGACGGTAGTTAGACCTTTCAGCACCAGAATTATCTCCCTCTGACCCATTGAGGTTTTAGGGTTTTATCTGTTTGGGTCCTACCTGTTGTCGCTGGGTTTGTTGGACAGGTCCTGTAGATTGAGGGTATTTACGTGGCTGCATTTCAAATCCCAAGCTAGGGTTTACCTTAGCTTCAGCTACATTTTGCTCTGGGGACTTTTTGAACCTCCTCTCACCTGTAGCATGGCACTCACTGATATTATACAGTGTGGTGGCAGCCGTCACCAACCTATCCAAGGGAGCTTCAATATCAAGATCTCTAGCTAGGCTAAGTTTGATTTGGGTTGGCATTGCATCATAGAACAGCTGCTTAAACTCTTCAGATTCCCAATTGGGGGACCTATATGCTAACCCATAGGCATTTTTAAGGACAGAGAGGAATTCACGGGGACTGTGATTGGGCATACATGTAAGCTTATATATCTCACGTTTTGCAGCAGTAATGGTTTGGTAAGGTCTGAATTCTAGTTTAATTTCATGCAAAACATCCTGCCAATTTTGAATTCCTCTATCCCTAAAGGAAATAAAATAATGACGGTACCTATCATCAAATGCCCATGGTAGGAATCTGATCCTGTCAACATCAGAGTACAACTTTAAAGAATCCATAGTGGACTCATACAGTTCTAAGTGGTTTGCTATTTGATGAGAACCTTTCTTAGAGAACTTGGGCACAGTGGCATTCAGACACTTAATGATGCTTGAGGAACTCTGATCCTTTTCTGAATACTGAGGATTTTTCTTTCTAGAGACCACTTCAGCATATGTTGGTCGCCTGGGACCCTGATCTTTCTTATGGGCAAACTCATGCCTGCGTGGTAGGGAATAAGACACACATTTTCCTGCATCACTGTCAGAATCACATGCACTTTGATCACTTCCATGAGACACATAATGTGCAGGGGATTTAACCCTTACATCTCTCTCCAGGGGAATGTGTGGAGAGACACTTCTAGGGGCTTCTGTGTTGCTGGCACCTAGTAAGGTGGTTACAGTTTGGAATGCCTGACTTAATTGGGTTAATGCCTCCGGTGGGTGGCTTGTGGTCTGGAATGGAGTCTGCTTTAAGAGCATGTGATGACATGTCTATATGTTGGTGTGTAAGATTTGGGGGGTCTGGAAATCCCTCAGTATCAGATGGATCTTGATCAATATCAATTATAGTATGGCTTGATTTGCCTGTTTGCTGAATTTTGGAATGTAACTCCTCTAAGTCACTTTTTTCCCTTTGATATGCATCATGGGTGTGATCAAGGTTGTATTTTAAATCCTTAATCTCGGCCTGTGCGACTCTGAGATCTGCTTCTAGCTGGGCTATATAGATCTCCATTCCCTGCACAGATTCACGTCTCTTTTGTGAAAGAGTACTGACCGCCAGTAATGCATACAAAACAGGTGGCAATGTGCATAAAAGGTGTTGGTCCTTTTTGTTTTTATCTTGTAACATATCAATATATGTCAGGTATCTTTCAACCATGCCACCTAACTGCCATATCTCCCCACGTTCTTCCTTGGCTTTTTCCTGCAGCTCATTAATCCATTTATTTATATCTTTATCAAATTTGTTCCGTGAGTGTATATATTCAACAACATTTCCTAGTAATCCAAAAAGAATAATCCAAGTTTCTTCTGGTAAAGTTTTCTTTTTGATTGAATGAATGGATGGATGGATCTATGACTTAATATGGATCAATATGGATCTATCTGGATCTCCCTTGCTGCTCCGCACACGAGTAATTATTCCCCCCCTTATCTAAGAATCATCCCCTTTAGATTAGAGATTACCAATCAGGTAAGGTGGGTGTATTCACATGCTAATAACACCATGATGTCATATTAACTCCTAACATGGCATAGAACAAATAATGAAATAATATAATGTTGTCCATCTTCCTCCAGATGGCACTGCGGTACTGCAGATGAACATCACAACTTTTAAGCATTAAAATTAAATATCTAATAATACGTTCACATGACCTGCTTGACCTTCTTAATATAAATAATTGAGGAAGGTCTTTTCCTGACACTTTTAATTACCTATATCCTGGACTTGTTGGAGTTGGCTGTCTTCTCCTATCTTTTTGAAATATAGGTTGACTTGATGAAAATTTTATATAACGGCTTTGATGCTTGGCATCGGAATTTGTACATTTCACTTATCTATATCCATGAATAACTATTGTTTTGAAATAACATTTACTCTTCTCAGAAATCCAATTAACATAAACTTACTTCAATGTTTCTGTACCTTCTACAATACCTTCTAAATGATAAATACATGGTATAACATATATATAAATCGATACATTGTTACACATAGATAACACATTATATGAATTATTGATTAACATATGTTGTAAACTAAATATACCATACAGAGATATATATAATATAATTATGAATATATAAATTGAACCTCATACAGAAGGTGTGCCTCAAGGATATGAACCCTTATCACGTCATGGCTTATCCATGAAACAACCTTGTTCCCTCCAGACAGACATGTCTTAGGAAGTTGGTATACTCCCCATAGATAATCCCATATCTTTAGTAATAACTTTTAAATACAATGTCCGTTCATGTTCACAATTATTTTTATATAAACTGAACTTGCCATGAACTCATCTTGGCTTCCTCAGCCACATAATAGAACTTTGGTTCAGGCTGATTTTATTCTTAAAGGCAATGAGTTGAGCATTCATTTTGATTATAATGTCATTAGATAATATTGTATACGTATGAAAATGCACACCAATGGTTTCTATCATGTGACAGCATAGACAGGATGCGTTTGTGGCTCAGCTTGCGTTCAATTTCAGGTACGAACACGTGATCTGTTATCACGTGAAAGCCCTGTCTATGGACACTCGCAGCCTGTGTGTGTTCCTCCTTCGATGCGATCATGTGATTGCATCACATGTTTCTTAATGTAATGCAGAAGCAATGCGCCGACATGCGCAGTTAGCCAAATGGGACGCTATAGGGATTCATGCTGGTTAGTTCTTAGCCCCCTCTATTATGTTTTTAATCGCTACACCTGATATTGTAATGACACATAATTTTTTATTTTTTTGTAATTTTGATGAATTAAGCACATATTATGAATTCACATAGTTTCATTGAAGTTATTAATATCTTCACAGTATGGATACTTGTATATTATGTAAAAAAAAATGTAAACAGGATTTTAAATTTTTAGACACAATATTAATAAAACAAATTAATTGTAATTCAATTATTAATAGTTTTCTTTAGGTAATCACCTGAGTTAGTATTTGTATTTGTACTTGGCACCATTCATTTTTGTCACTGCAAGAGCAAGGTCCCATTGTGTGGACCGAAACGTCGCTTTGAGGTGAATAAACGCACATTTTCTGGAGGTTGTGCCGTAGCATGTGTTTACCTGTATATATATATATATATATATAAATATATAAATATATAAATATAAATATATATAAATATAAATATATAAAAATATAAATATATATATATATATAAATATAAATTAATTTTTTTTTTCTTGTGGGCTTTACAATCAAAAAAATCCTTTGAAATAAAAATTGTCAAAGGAATTTGTATGCATGGGAACACATTCCTGCTGTAGACAAAGAACCTGCTGCTGTCAGAGGTGTATAAGTTTATTTTTGTTGTTTCCCCAGTCTGGCGTGGGCCCATTCCTGTCACCATATTCCTGCTGCAAACAAAGAACAGGCTCCTGTCTGTTCTGACTGATTTTGGCCAAGCTATGCGTAGGCCTTATACTACCCCATTACTATTTACATGCTGCTGCTGTCTGTACTGATAATTTTGGACCAGTTATGTGTAGCCCTTATACTACACCATTACCATTTACCTGCTTCTGTCTGTCATGATCCTGATGAGATCGACCCTGGACTAAAGGGGCCTTACTGCAACCTTATCATTCAAAATTACATGAAAACAAAACAATATAAAAAAATGGATGCACACATTACAACAGAAAAAAAATATATTTACAAACATGCCTCTATGGCAACTTTTTTAGTTGGTCATGAAGTTCCAACAACTCCTGTATCCATTTTCCGCATCTGATTGCACATCAGACTCCGCATCTCGTGCATGCCGGCTTCATGCTTCTGCTGCATCTGCCTAATTTTTTTATTTTTATTAATCGGTACTGTTAAGATTTAAAAAAAATGAAAATTACTTGCAATTCACATTAAGTGGCATGGATACAGAATTATATTTCTGTTTGCACATATTTACCCTCCTGGCAGGGGCTGCTGACATCCTCCTCCTTCTCCTTATCATCATCAGGACCTAAGGGGGGAATCTGGCTGCTGGGAGAGTCCAGGCTCTTCCATCTCCACCTCTTCGCCCACATCAGGTGGGGCTGGCGCCTCATGCTGCTGCTGCTGGGAGGGTCTGGCCTGCTCTCCCTCTTCTCCCTCCTCCTCGGTGGACAACACCACCACCTTCAGATCCTCCGTCGAAGGCCTGCGGCGGACGGAGGCAACTGGAACCCCTGTAATCACACAATGTTCAGAATTTAGACATACAACTCAGAACTCATAACAAATGCAAATTAATTGTGGGATTTATCTAAAGTAATAATGGACTGGGCCTTTTACTGAAATCCAAAATGATGATGGCAGTTTATGTATACATACACACCCACACACACAAATACACTCACCTAAAGAATTATTAGGAACACCTGTTCTATTTCTCATTAATGCAATTATCTAGTCAACCAATCACATGGCAGTTGCTTCAATGCATTTAGGGGTGTGGTCCTGGTCAAGACAATCTCCTGAACTCCAAACTGAATGTCAGAATGGGAAAGAAAGGTGATTTAAGCAATTTTGAGCATGGCATGGTTGTTGGTGCCAGATGGGTCGGTCTGAGTATTTCACAATCTGCTCAGTTACTGGGATTTTCACGCACAACCATTTCTAGGGTTTACAAAGAATGGTGTGAAAAGGGAAAAACATCCAGTATGCGGCAGTCCTGTGGGCAAAAATGCCTTGTGGATGCTAGAGGTCAGAGGAGAATGGGCCGACTGATTCAAGCTGATAGAAGAGCAACGTTGACTGAAATAACAACTCGTTACAACCGAGGTATGCAGCAAAGCATTTGTGAAGCCACAACACGCACAACCTTGAGGCGGATGGGCTACAACAGCAGAAGACCCCACCGGGTACCACTCATCTCCACTACAAATAGGAAAAAGAGGCTACAATTTGCACGAGCTCACCAAAATTGGACTGTTGAAGACTAGAAAAATGTTGCCTGGTCTGATGAGTCTCGATTTCTGTTAAGACATTCAAATGGTAGAGTCCGAATTTGGTGTAAACAGAATGAGAACATGTATCCATCCTCTGAAGGCTGCTTCCAGCAGGATAATGCACCATGTCACAAAGCTCGAATCATTTCAAATTGGTTTCTTGAACATGACAATGAGTTCACTGTACTAAAATGGCCCCCACAGTCACCAGATCTCAACCCAATAGAGCATCTTTGGTATGTGGTGGAACGGGAGCTTCGTGCCCTGGATGTGCATCCCTCAAATCTCCATCAACTGCAAGATGCTATCCTATTAATATGGGCCAACATTTCAAAAGAATGCTATCAGCACCTTGTTGAATCAATGCCATGTAGAATTAAGGCAGTTCTGAAGGCAAAAGGGGGTCCAACACCGTATTAGTATGGTATTCCTAATAATTCTTTAGGTGAGTGTACATTACAGAGTTTTGGCAAGAGATACAAAAGTAATGTAAGCATTGTACCTGGGCATATTCTGTCAAGGATCTCTCTGATCCACTCCGAGTTCCTCCTCTTCAAATCTGACCATTTCTTTAATATGGCCATCCTAGGGTGCCTGCCATTAAACTTCTATAAGAGCTCAAAACGGATCTCCCTCACAATCCTCTGCTTCTCAGCCTGGACCTGGCTCCTGTCATATCCCCGCTCCAACATGCGCTGCAGGATAAAGATGCAAGCATATAATCCCAATTTTTTTTAATGCAAGTATTGAAAATAATGTCCTCAGCAAAACATCAAAAAGTATTTAGGTCTTTGAAGGGGAAATATTAGATTTAATATTACCGTTATAAGATCAGATTGGATTGCGATTGTATGTGTGTGGGGTCTGAGCAATCGGATATTGGCCAGCTGAGCAGAGATTTACCTGTCTAGTGAAGTGACGGTACGTTATGGGGTGCAAAGCTGGTTAGCCTCCCCATGGTGCACCCTGGGAAACTCTAAATGAACCTGCAAATACTAGCGGTAAGACAAAAAAAGCTTCTCCTGAGTCCTGGCCAACAGGACACAAACTCTAATCTATAGACTTTAGTTGTGTGTGTGTGTGGGGGGGGGGGGGGGGTATATAGTGTAAGGCAGGAAAATGGATGTGCAATGTGCATGTGAGATATATTTCTATGCTGTCCATACATACATGCTACAGAAATAGTGCTGTGATGTCACAAATATACTTAGTGCATCAATCAGTAATATCTACTTAGACCTGATAAAATGTGAAGTTCTATGTATTGCGAAAAAACATTCGCATCTGCATATGAAGCGATTGTGCTGACATGCATGTGAAATGTTATTAAATACACTGCTGTAATGTCAAATTATTGACAATGATCAGGAGTTCTTCCTCACTGTTGCGAAAATTGCTGCCAACCATATTTTCCAATCTCTTCAAGCTTCAGGTAGTTTGAAAACAGCTGCTAAACTAGGCCACGCCCATTTTTCACATGCACAGTAAGCAAATTTTACATTGTGATTTTCGCATTAGAGAAAAAAATGAATGGAGATAGCGAATTCGCGAATATATGACAAATATTCGCCAAAATATTTGTGAAATATTGCAAATTCGAATATAGCCCCTGCCGCTCATCACTATTGTACTAGGCCTATTGTTTTTGACCTTATGAGGCCACTAATGAAATGACCAAGCTGACATTGCAAAACCTGGGATTTTTGCCAATTGTTTTCCAAGTATTACAATTTTTATTATAACAGCCAATGGATTACTGAATAATGACAAATGAAATTCGCAACCAAAAAAATGTATGAGAAATACCAAAATAATGTCTTGTTCTTTTGTTCTTTTTTTTTTAGTGAATTTACTGGATTCCCGATCTGTCATGGGTGACCTTGGATGGATAGCATACCCAAAAAATGGGGTAAGGCTTTTTATAATGCAATAATGTAACCATGGCCTCATGAAAAGACAATTGAAAAATATCTATATTTAGTAGGTCAATTTGTATTGGCTGTAAGTTAGTCTGTTTAGTTAGAATTTTCTGTGGTGTGATTCCCATAATTTGCCGCATTTATGTTGTACATTATATATCTGTCAGCAAGCGTCAGTTGCATTTCCTTTCACTTTTTTCTCTGCTCTGAGACAAATTACTGGTTTGTTTCCTTGGTTGGAAAAATCAGCCTATGCTGCATTTGTTCGATGATGGAATTTACTTCTTGCTGTGAGACAGAAAACAGTATAAGACAAACGGAACACATTATATTTCTTTCTTTTTTAGAATTCAGGAAATGTGACTGTTGCGTAGGCTGACAGTTGATGTTAGTTATAATATTATCCTCAAAATAACAATGAAACACACTTTATCTATGGTATTTTATTTGGATGTAGAGGTGTATAGCAAGGGTCTCAGGGGTACCCATGCAGCCTGTGATGCCATATTCTACAGGGAACATGATGGCACATCACAGTGAACATTGTGTCTGTTCTATATTGTCTTTTAAAGCTAAATGTTGGTTTTGGCATGCATTGATCTGAAGGAAGATATATACTACACTGGAGTTTGTTTAAAAATGTTTGAGCATCTCACCTGTCTACAATTACTTTTATTATAAGTAATTATAAACAGTTGCAGTGATTCAGTGGTTTACTGCTAAATGGGTTAAATTGTACTTTATGCAGTTTGTATCCCAAATGGTTAAAATTTCCAGCCTCCTAGATACAGTTGCCGGGTGGGGGCTGGTCTTGCCCCTTGCTGATATCTGTGAGGAGTAGCAGCGACAGGGATATACCAACCCTGAGAGTTGAGAGCAGCCAGAAAAGTGACTGTAGTAAGTGCCATCTTCTGAGGAAAATAGGAACTGGACCGAATTTAAGGCTGAGCAGCCATTTCAAGGAACATTGCATGGACAAAGAGTCAGTGAAGGTAATGCATGACTTTTGCCTGTGGACTTCATTGTATTTGGTTGGAGTTAAAAGCTTCAGGTACCCCTAACATACTAAAAAGACTGTTTGGCCATCTGTTAAAGAAGGATTTCACCCTGCGGCTGGATATTATAGACAAACTGATTGAGTTGGAGAATATAGAGTTAGCGATAAATTGCACCCCTTGGCCAAACAGTGAAGTTTGCTTGATTAAATGAAAAGAGACTCAGACAGAACCACCTTATTACCCATTCCTCCTCATACACAGCCTTGGAAAAACTGTCTAACAAAGCTATAAAAAATGTGCCTACTTTTGCAAGTGCCTGAATGTACCATCTCCAGAGTGGCTCCAGTACAGTTGACTTGTTTTTCACCTAAAATTGTCTTTAATATTGTACTGTATCATCATCCATACTCCCACAGTATTGCATTGCCTTGAACTCCAATAGACCCCTCTCTTGCACCCCAAAACCCACTAACAACAAGGGTACCATGCCTACTAGAAGACAGAAGACCCCAAACCAGGATGTGATCCAAGTGGAAAAAAAAGGTGTGTCCCTCAAACCCCTGCACAGCCCAGGGAACTCCAGAATTAGGGTCACTAGCGTGAGTACTACTATCAGCATCGTAGCCTCTACTACCACTTGTGTCCTCTCACCTCCCAGGCTTGCTGCACAGTCAGATGTTTGATTAAAGAAGAGGAACCTAAAAATTTTACAGAAGTCAAGAAATGCTCTAAAACAAAAAAATCATCTTTGTTTTCAGGGTTGCAGCGATGATATGACTGACTGCTCTGTGTGATAACTGCAGCCAGTCAATGTGCACAGTGATTACATAGAGTAGTTGAGTTGATCATCTCTGTAACGACACAAGGCCTGCAGAGATGATGTACCAGACTACACCAGGTGACCACTAAGGCCAGTGATTGGCTGCAGCTGTTGGAAACAAATACCATTGGGACCATTGGAACTTAACATGTTTTTAATTTGGAAGTTTGAGGGAGCAATTACATTTTCAAATGAATTATTAGAATGTTAGGTAACTTTATACCTTAAAACTGTTCTTCACCTACACATATTTTTAGAAAAATATGATTTTCCTCTTTTCTGCTCTCAGAAGGGTGAATTTAGATATAACTATTTCATATAATCTCATATACTGTTATATTTTCTTGTGAACATTCCACCTGGCAGTTTACAGTCAGGAGTAGATTTTAATGAAGGCAATCTGGGCTACTGGGGGCCCATAAGAACATGTCCTCGTTATAACTCGTTCAGTGCTGCTTGATGTGCCCCAAACCCCCTGCAAAACATTGGAGAATGCTCTTACAGTCTACTGTCCTGTTTGAGATATGTGGACAAACGACTAGGGGTGAAACATGTAAGCTCAAAAAAGGGGCCCCAGAAAACCGCAGATGCCGTAGAGTTGTGACCCGCTATGATGGCGCCACTCCTATGTCAGAATAGGTAAAACAGAAGCAGAATAAGTGGTAGAAAAAAAGTGAAATGTTATATAAAATGGAAAATATTATGATCATAAAATACTCAATTCCTTACATTCGTAAAACATTTCTGAATAAAAGTAATATATGGGTAATATGGGTATAACTCACTTCACTTAGGGGATGTCTGTTGGATAAAGCTCAAGACACCTCCAGACAGAACCCTCCTGGCCGGGTTCGCTTGTAGAATAGTAGGAATGATTGCAGCCGGACATCCAGCGTCTAATCAATTTTTCTTTTATTCAGTAAAACACACGGCACTCAATGCTTTTCGGGGGTCTGAGTTGAAGCCCCCTTCTTCAGGAGTGATACAAATTCAGTGTATACAAGCATACATATAACACACAGTTTTATAACATTATTAGGAATATTCACAGGGAAAAAAGCGGGAATTCAAAAACCAGAAGTGACGTTATATGGTGTGTCACTTCCAGTTTTTGTGTGCTACTGCTGAACGCATGCATTAAGCTGCTAAGAAACTATAATAAAATGTATAATTGAAGGTGAATAAAAATATATTGGTGTGGGGAGGAAGAGAGAGTGGTTCTAGTTTAGGTTGCAAGGTTATGTACAGGCTGCGGCACCGATTGAGGTGACGCTTGCTGTATTGTGCGTTCCAGGGTGGAGAGCAAGGAGACGAGAAGTACTTCCGGTCACGTGGGGTTATGTTGTGTGCCGGCTGCAGCACCGAACAGGCTGCCGCTTCCTGTGTTATGCGCTCCAGATTGGAGTGCAGGAGGACAGGCAAGCAGAGGTGGCAGTCCTACTTCCGGGTCACAGTGTGCGTGGCGCACACAGGGCAGTAGTAGGTCAGACATGCGTTCCTCTGTGGAATGCAAAGATGCTATATGGTTTGAATAGGTGGAACTAGGCAGAAAAAAATTAAGGGGGATATTTTACTCCTAGGGGGTGGAAATCTTTTTAGGATGGGTACCATTACTGGAGTTATATATATATATATATATATATATATATATACACTCACCTCAAGAATTATTAAGAACACCATACTAATACGGTGTTGGACCCCCTTTTGCCTTCAGAACTGCCTTAATTCTACGTGGCATTTTGATAGGATAGCATCTTGCAGTTGATGGAGATTTGAGGGATGCACATCCAGGGCACGAAGCTCCCGTTCCACCACATCCCAAAGATGCTCTATTGGGTTGAGATCTGGTGACTGTGGGGGCCATTTTAGTACAGTGAACTCATTGTCATGTTCAAGAAACCAATTTGAAATGATTCGAGCTTTGTGACATGGTGCATTATCCTGCTGGAAGCAGCCTTCAGAGGATGGATACATGTTCTCATTCTGTTTACGCCAAATTCGGACTCTACCATTTAAATGTCTCAACAGAAATCGAGACTCATCAGACCAGGTAACATTTTTCCAGTCTTCAACAGTCCAATTTTGGTGAGCTCGTGCAAATTGTAGCCTCTTTTTCCTATTTGTAGTGGAGATGAGTGGTACCCGGTGGGGTCTTCTGCTGTTGTAGCCCATCCGCCTCAAGGTTGTGCGTGTTGTGGCTTCACAAATGCTTTGCTGCATACCTCGGTTGTAACGAGTGGTTATTTCAGTCAACGTTGCTCTTCTATCAGCTTGAATCAGTCGGCCCATTCTCCTCCGACCTCTAGCTTCCACAAGGCATTTTTGCCCACAGGTCTGCTGCATACTGGATGTTTTTCCCTTTTCACACCATTCTTTGTAAACCCTAGAAATGGTTGTGCGTGAAAATCCCAGTAACTGAGCAGATTGTGAAATACTCAGACTGGCCCGTCTGGCACCAACAACCATGCCACGCTCAAAATAGCTTAAATCACCTTTCTTTTCCATTCTGACGTTCAGTTTGGAGTTCGGAAGATTGTCTTGACCAGGACCACACCCCTAAATGCATTGAAGCAACTGCCATGTGATTGGTTGACTAGATAATTTCATTAATGAGAAATAGAACAGGTGTTCCTAATAATTCTTTAGGTGAGTGTATATATATATATATATATATGATACTGATAAGATAAATGTAGAGAAATTCTAATACCATTATCTATATAAAAAAGTGTTAGCAATCAGTCGCATACATATGGTACAACCCTCATATGAACATACATATATATAGAAGAATAAATTATTATAATATGTGTAGATATACAGTACAGACCAAAAGTTTGGACACACCTTCTCATTCAAAGAGTTTTCTTTATTTTTATGACTATGAAAATTGTAGATTCACACTGAAGGCATCAAAACTATGAATTAACACATGTGGAATGATATACATAACAAACAAGTGTGAAACAACTGAAAATATGTCATATTCTAGGTTCTTCAAAGTAGCCACCTTTTGCTTTGATTACTGCTTTGCACACTCTTGGCATTCTCTTGATGAGCTTCAAGAGGTAGTCCCCTGAAATGGTCTTCCAACAGTCTTGAAGGAGTTCCCAGAGATGCTTAGCACTTGTTGGCCCTTTTGCCTTCACTCTGCAGTCCAGCTAACCCCAAACCTATCCCGGAAATCTTTGTTACTCATAAGATTCTTTAGGGCCAATTGTTCCCCAACAGTGAGGTTATTCCTACTAGATGTTTCCTTAGATTTTATGGAAGGGTTACCAAACTGTTCTTTCAAATCATCCAAAACCATATTATAAAAACATTCAAGGTGTGGACTTCTACTCTCCAGTGGATAGAAAGATGATTTACCCTTAACATTAGAAGGAATAGGTTCGGAGGATGGAATCTCTACAGTGGATGTGGAAAGGGGAGGAGATGCACTGACCTCTGATTGATGAAGGGATTTGCAAGCAAAGTGGCGTTTGAGGGTCAATTTCCGTATAAATTGATTAAGGTCTACAAACAGTTCAAATAAATCTGGTTTTATATTTGGGCAGAAAGAGAGGCCTTTACTGAGAAGGGTCAATTTGTCAGGTTTGAATTTATATTTGGACACATTAACCCTTTCAAGACCAAGCCATTTTTGACCTTTCTGCCCAGGCCATTTTTTAGCAAATATGACATGTCACTTTATGTGGTAATAACTTTAAAACGCTTTTACTTATCCAGGCCATTCTGAGATTGGTATCTCGTCACATATTGTACTTCATTACAGTGGTAAAATTGAGTCAAAAAATTTCATTTTTATTTATAAAAAATACCAAATTTACCAAAAATTTGAAAAAAAATTATAAAATTTCCAAATTTAAATTTCTCTACTTTTATAAAAGATAGTAATAACTCCAAAAATTTCATTCCCCATATGTCTACTTCATGTTTGGATCATTTTGTGAATGCAATTTTAATTTTGGGGACGTTAGAAGGCTTAGAAGTTTGGAAGCAAATCTTGAAATTTTTCTGAAAATTTCCAAAACCCACTTTTTGAAGACCAGTTCAGGTCTGAAGTCACTTTGTGCGGCTTACATAATATAAACCACCCAAAAATGACCCCATTTTAGAAACTACACTCCTCAAGGTATTAAAAACAGATTTTTACAAACTTTGATAACCCTTTCGGTGTTCCACAAGAATTAAGGAAAATGGAGATTAAATTTTAGAATTTCACTTTTTTGGCAGATTTTCCATTTTAATCAATGTATTCCACTAACAAATCAAGGGGTTAACAGCCAAACAAAACTCAATATTTATTTCCCTGATTCTGTAGTTTATCGAAACAGTCCATATATGGTCGTAAACTGCTGTATGGGCACATGGCATTGCGCAGAATGAAAGGAACACCATATGGTTTTTGGAAAGCAGATTTCACTTGGATAATTTTAAGCTGCCATGTCACAGTTGAAGAGCCCCTGATGCACCCCTAGAGTAGAAACTCCAAAAAAGTGACCCTATTTTAGAAACTACAACCCTCAAGGTTTTTAAAACTGATTTTACAAACTTTGTTAACGCTTTAGGTGTTTCACAAGAATTTATGGAAAATGGAGATGAGGTTTCAGAATTTAGGATTTTATAGATATGTAAATTAGTCTTGTATGTGTCCAAGGGGCTGTACTAACCTTCCTGGAGCCCAGCCGTGCCCAGCCACTCCCGCCTGTGAAGGAGCCCAGCACCGCCTATGTCCTCCGAATCTCCTACTTTCATCAACTATAGATTGCCGTAATCTCACGATGCGCGAGCTCGCGCATGCGCAGTTCTTTCCCTGAGGCTGATGCCAGCACAGGGAAAGAACACTATACCGGCACTGCGCATGCGCGAGCTCGCGCATCGCGAGATTACGGCAATCTATAGTTGATGAAAGGAGGAGATTCGGAGGACATAGGCGGTGCTGGGCTCCTTCACAGGCGGGCGTGGCTGGGCACGGCTGGGCTCCAGGAAGGTTAGTACAGCCCCTTGGACACATACAAGACTAATTTACATATCTATAAAATCCTAAATTCTGAAACCTCATCTCCATTTTCCATAAATTCTTGTGGAAAATGGAGATGACTAATTTACATATCTACTAAATCCTTTTTTAAAGAAATTAAAAGCACACAGCCCTATAGGGCAGATATATTGCGGACATGCTAGCGGCGATCTAGCCGTGCATGTCCGCAGCTCTATAGCCCAAAACTTGGTGACAGAATCCCTTTAAAGACCCCCTGATGCACCCCTAGAGTAGAAACTCCAAAATAAATTACCCAATTTTGGAAACTACGGGATAAGATGGCAGTTTTGTTGATACTATTTTAGGGTACATATGATTTTTGGTTGCTCTATATTACACAATAGCTGTTTTGGCACCGTTTTTTTTATTTTTATTTACAATGTTCATCTGACAGGTTAGATCATGTGGTATTTTTATAGAGCAGGTTGTTATGTACACGGCACTACCTAATATGTATAGTTTTAATATTTATTTATGTTTTGCACAATAACAGCATTTTTTAATAAAAAAAAATCATGTTTCTGTGTCTCCATATTCTGAGAGCCCTATTTATTTTTATTTTTTGGGCGATTGTCTTAGATAGGGTATGATTGGCACTATTTTGGGGTGCATATGACTTTTTGATTGCTTGCTATTACACTTTTTGTGATGTAAGGTGACAAAAAATGGCTTTTTGACACAGTTTTTATTTTTTATTTTTTTACGGTGCACACCTGGGGGGTTAGATCATGTGATATTTTTATAGAGGAAATGCCTAATTTGTATACTTTTTTTAAGTTTTACACAATTATATCATTTTTGAAACAAAAAATAACTATGTTTTAGTTTCTCCATAGTCTGAGAGCCACAGTTTTATTAGTTTTTGGGCGATTGTCTAAGGTACGGTATCATTTTTGTGGGATGAGATGACGGTTTGGGATGGAGGATCTAACTGCTTCGCTAATGAACACTGAAAATAAGTTTCTTAAGACATGGAAAGGCTGGATGACATTTCAAACTACCCACGACTATAAACTTCTTCTCGCTGCATAGGATATGAGGCTCTTGTGTATCTCTCTTGGCCCTTTTGCTCTTTCTGGGCTGTTATCTTTCTATTTCTGTTCCCCCCCTCCCCTTGCCTCCCTTCCCCACTTAACCTGGTATTTTCTTCCCCCCTGCGAACTACCTGAAGTTTCTTGTTTACTGGGCTGCACCTTTACTGAAGGAATACCCTGATATCGCCCGGCATATACTGGTATTGTATATTTGCCATTCAATTTTCCTTGGTGCTTTTCTGTTACATATTTTATGTTTACTTTTATAGCACTTTGTGTGTTTTCTATTGTATCACTCATGTCTTATGGAGGTAACTCTCTTGGGCTGTGTCCCGAGGTGTCCTCCCCCCGTGATACCTTAATTTTAAATGAAAATTAATAAAAAGAGAATTTACAAAAAAGATGACGGTTTGATTGGCACTATTTTGGGGTGCATATGACTTTTTGATTGCTTGCTATTACACTTTTTTTGATGTAAGGTGACAAAAAATGGCTTTTTGGAAACCGTTTTTATTTTTATTTTTTTAAGGTGTTCACCCGAGGGGTTAGGTCATGTGGTATTTTTATAGAGCAGGTTGTTACGAATGCGGCGATACCTAATATTTCAACTTTATTATTTTTTTACATTTAGCACAATAAAAGCATTTTTGATACAAAAAAAATCATGTTTTAGTGTACCCATAGTTTTTAAATTTTTTGGGCTATTGTTATAGGTAAACGCAAATTTGTTGCAGAATAAGGTGACTGTTAGATTGGTACTATTTTGGGGGTCATATGCCTTTTTGATCGCTTGGTGTTGCACTTTTAGTGATGTAAGGTGACAAAAAATGTTTTATTTTAGCACAGTTTTTATTAAAAAATTTTGACGGTGTTTACCTGAGGGGTTAGGTGATGTAATATTTTTATAGAGCCGGTCGATAGGGACGCGGCGATACCTAATATGTCTACTTTTCCTTTTTTTCCCTATTTTTAAAAAAAAATTTAACTTTATTTTGGGAAAAATATGCTTTTTTCTTTACTTGAAACTTAAAATAAAAATTTGAAAACTTTATTTTTGTAACCTTTTTTTTCACTTTATTTTGTTGTCCCACTCTGGGGTTTCAACTTTTGGGTGTCTGATCCCCTTTACCATGCATCACAATACTTCTGTATTGTGATGCATTGGCTGTAAGTGTATTACAGACTGTAATACACTTACAGCCTGCTTGCCTGTGAGATCCAGGGGGCTGGATCTCACAGGCTCTCCCAGAAGGCAGCCATGATGTCTAAGGAAGGCATCGGGCTGCTTTCCGTGCCATAGGGTCCGCGTTACAGCAGCGCGGGGACCCAATGGTTGCTTCCTCCCTGCACGGACATCGCACGTGCCGCGGTCAGTGCTGACCGCTGCACGTGCAGGGGTTAATGCGCCGTCATCGGTGATTTCACTGATGTTGGCGCATACAGCAGGGGCCCGGCTATCAGTGACTGCCGGACTCCTGCCGCGGATCAGGCAGGCGCAGCTCCTGCACTCGCCAGATCAGTGTGCCGTACATGCACGGCGCTGGGCGTTAAGTCACGTCCATTTGCACCGTACATGTACAGCGCTGGGCATTAAGGGGTTAAAAATACCTCTTGTTTTTTCATCTTTTTCTAATGTCTGTGAATTGCTTTCTATTGGTTTTGAGGTTTTAGTTTTTTCTTTAGTGGTGTTCTTGTGTCTCCCTTCCCTGCATCCTCTGCGTCGGAGATGTGTCTTTTTCTTGTAGGGGCTATTGGGGAGTAAAAGTGTGTTATTTTCATTGATTGCACATTTCGGGATGTGCTTGGTAATGGTAAATTTGTAATGAGAGGAGGGGGCTTAGAAGTTGAATCGTGGACCAAGTTTTCCTTATTGGGGGGGGGCGGTTTGGTTATTGTTGTTACTCGATGTTGGCGACCTGTTATCTAAAAAAGGAATACCTGATAGACTGGTCGGTAGTGCTAGAAAATGGTCTGGACTGTTGGGGGATATGGTATGAGTGGATATGTTGGTCAGAGAGTCATTAGACTAACAAATCGAAATAGCTGTGTTAAGAGTATTTGAAGGATAGTCATTTACGAACCTGTCGGGGGTTTTATTTAATGTTCTTGATGTGTTGGACAAAGGTAATTTGTGTAGAGTCATAGGGGATTTGTAGATGGAATTGTTTTGATCTTATGCCTGGGGGCTAGTGAGTTGTTCCAGCGTAGTTGCCTTGCAGAAAAATAGGGGGTGGCCCTTATCTATCCTAGGTGTGTTCTGCCCAGGACTGGGGCTTCTGATGTTTGCAATACTTGACTGTTCACTAGGTCTATTGGACAGTGATGTTTAAGATACAACAGTTACAGCCCGCACAGGCCCTGAACTTCTTTGCAGCAGTATATAGGCTCGCTCTGTTGCGGCGTCAGCTTAACAGTATCAGTACCTGTACGTGCTGTAATTAATTGTAATCACATTTCCCTGCCTTGTCTCCACTGTACCTGCCTGCGGTGACAGATAACTTTTTATGTGGGTTCTCCTACATAAACAAGATGACGTCCAGGTGTGCTGAGATGGTGTGCTCCACTCATTTCAAAGGGAAAGAGCTAAATAATGGGTTTATGGCATCCTCTCATTCAGATGACCACATTTTCAAGGTCGTGTGTCTGAGTTCATGTGGCTCCTCAACCATGTTTAATGACCCCTTCCCCCTATAGTTTATATGTCTCTTCTGTGATGAGCAGTTGTATATGGTCACCAGAGCAAATGTGAATTTGCAACTAATTATTTTCTGTTAGTAGTGGAGGCAGGATAAGTCAGTAAGGTGATATCTTGTGCCTTCATGCCTGAAAGTAATACTGCCCCTGTGTATCATCAGGCCACATAAGAAACTGTTGTGGTTTATTTATTAAGTCTAAGGGTATATTCACATGACACTACACACTGTGAATGGACATACACCTGGCTCTGGTGCCTGATGAGGTGCTGGTCTGCTTATGGGTGAGTATCTAGGACTACGTGAACATAACTTTTTACCTTGGGGGTCAGACAACCCCTTTAATGTTTGTAGATAAAAGTCTGACCCAAACATAAATTGAGGCATACATTTCCAAAAATTAAAAGTATAAGATATGCAGAGTTTATGTATGCCACTTATGTCTATTGCCCGTATTACGCTTACAAATTTTTCTATTACTACAAACGCTCATTAGCTATCATCTGGCAGTATAATACTGCCGGCGATTGCTTGAAGAACAAACAAACACTCGCTCATCGGGCAATCCAAATATTTTGCCAGGCTAAAAAATCATAGTTTGCAGGCAGCAGAATGTGCTGTCTAATCACGGTCTGCTGCCAGCAAACAATTATTCAGTATAGGGAATAGCTATGGCATAACGATTGCTCCTCCGTATACTGAGGAGGAGATTGCTGCATGTAATAGCAGTGGTCTCCTCCGCTAGCAAGCAGGTGATTGCTGGGAAAGAACGCCTCCTTCCCTACAATCGCCAGTTAAATCGGGCTGTGTAATACAGTCTTATGTCTACATGTCCATATCATCACATATTCACCAGAGCTACATATGCAAGAAGATCTCAGGGATCTCAGTGATCTAGATGCAGGTAAACATCTCAGTGACAGAGCTGACAAATGTCCTGATTATGTGCTGTGGTGATTAGATAAGACACCACTCATATCCTTATTCCTTTCATAGAAAAAATGCCTCCCTGAAATGTGACAATCAGAGCTCACATATCTTCTGTGATTAGTAAAGAGGGGTAATAATATGAAGATAAGTCCCTCTATCACTAGTTATTAGATAGATAGAGAAAGAGATAGATAGATAGATAGATAGATAGATAGATAGATAGATAGATAGATAATAGATAGATATGAGATAAAGATAGATAGATATGAGATAAATAGATAGATAGATAGATATGAGATAAATAGATAGATAGATAGATATGAGATAGATAGATAGATAGATTAGATAGATATGAGATGTATCAATAGTTATCGGATAAATAAAAAATAGATGTGAGATATGTATATATATATATATATATATATATATATATATAGTAGATAGATAAAGAAAAAAAGACAATGCAACAGCACTCTGCAAACACAAATAAAGTATGCTACGCTTATTTTGCAAATTTGAGATTCTTGGCAAATATATTTTGTACAAAATTATTTGGGCCCGTCTGCCAAACGTCAAGGCGATCTCTATAAGACGGGAACCTAAAACTAAATCCTACCTGTTATGTGCCTTAATGGCCACCATAAAATTCAGGGAGAGCAGGTTCCACATGCATGCTGGGTCCACTCTGCTTTTTACCATTTGTGATGCCATAGTGTTAGCTTCCCGTCTTATTGTACTTTATTTGTGTTTGCAGAGTGCCTTTTCTTATATATTTTTTTCTAGCCATGGTAGCGTGCACCCCCTTTTTGAAGTTGTATAATAGATAGATAGATAGATAATATATAGATGATATATAGATATGTGATAGATCAATCAATCAATAGATATGAAATGGATAAAATGGTTATTAGATAGATAGATAGATAGATAGATAGATGACATATAGAGGTAGATAAATAGATAGATAGATAGATAGATAGATAGATAGATAGATAGATAGTGGATAGAGAGATAGAGAGATAGATAGATAGATAGATAGATAATGGATAGATAGATAGATAGATAGATAGATAGATAGATAGATAGATAGATAGATAGATAGATATGATGATAGTGGCTGTTGTGTGGTACAACCTTTAATTAAGTCATCTGGAATAATGGAGCTTTCAAGCTGTTTTCCCTCTTTCTGAGTCTGTGAGGCTGCAGAGGGTGCGTAGCGTTACACCCATGTGTATAGACTGATTTAATCATTCTACAGCGTGATCCCACCCTTATGACCCATTTACTGTGCTTCTCATGCTGCTTTTATTTCCCACTATTTCCATGGTGTAGCGTAGCATTGCTTTCTGTAGGAGAATACACATCTGCGTACCGTAGACAGATTCTTTTGAAGCATTCTGGGAGTTTTCTGCACAGTATGGAAGATAACCCTCTTTAGTCCGCTGAGAACATCGAGTATGTGGTGTGGCTGGCTGCACAACATGTTCTGTTTCTGTCTCTACTCAAACAGCATTATAAGTATTCCTTTCAACAGCGGTGCACTGGGACGTCTAATGCTGTCAGGGCCATATCTAACTGGATAAATTAAGCTACATGATTTCAAAAGATAAAAGATTATGGGGAATGCTGAATGCTGTGTTATTGGCATAATGTCAGCAAGAAGAGATCACTTTAAAATGAGAGGCTGAACAAATGGCTGGGAGATGACCCATATAATCTTTACTGCATTACGTTTTCTGATTCACTTCTTTTGTTTCCGTATGATAAAATAGATTCCGTAAATGTTCAACAGACATACATGGATGGACATGGTTGCAGTGACAACTATCATAGGAAAGCTGCTGGCAACCATTCTTCTTTCATTTGAAAAGGACCTATTGTTGAAATCACGCTTTTATATTAAACATATTTTTAAAAATTTTTCCATTTCACTTTCCAGGCTCGGACTGGCCTACCAGGGTACCAGAGGATTTTCCAGTGGACCCAGACTCTGATATCATAATGGGCCCCAAAACATCCATTTGGTCACCTTTGGCTATAATCACTTGCCAGCAGGGTCTATTTCTTTGATTCAAAGCCTGTTAAAACGTTATTAATCATATTGGGGTTGGGCCTCAAGAATAATTTCCTCTGGTGGGCACAAGAACCCCAGTCTGACACTGTCACTAGCTATACTTTTCAAAAATATACAGGTGAAACTCGAAGAATTGGAATATTGTGCAAAAGTCCATTTATTTCAGTAATGCAAATTAAAAGGAATTGCATTAATGCAGCTTAAAATTAGAGTTTTGTGAAAAGGTTCAATATTCTAGGCTCAAAGTGTCACACTCTAGTCAGCTAATTAATCCATACCCCCTGAGCAAAGGGGACCTCAAAATTTGGGGTTTCGTAAGCTGTAAGCCATAATCATCCAAATTATAACAAATAAAGATATGTAAGTAAAGGGATGGCACTCTAGTCATAAGTTATGCATGGAGAAAAACTATTTATTAGAGGATGGCTGTGTGGCCCAAAAAACATAGGTTAGAGAGGGTAAAATAGTTGCAGATCCTTGGATATACAAAAAATAATAATAAATAATGGTATAAAAAAGGTATAAAAAATTATATAAAAAGAAAACAAAAAGATCAAATATAAAGTTATTAAAAAGTTCTTAAAAATATAAGTCTGACAAACCTACTGGAGGTAAATGTAAATGTCCAGTCCAATGATGTATTATCCAGGGATTGAGTAGGAAATTAGTACCTTATTTAAAATAGCTAGTAAGGTAGCGTCCAATTTTAGTCAAATAGCCCTCTTATTTGTATTCCAGCAATAATAAGTGTCGATGATGTTATTAATAGTAAGTACGTTACCCTCCTGGTGTCCAATAGTAGGCTGGTAGTCAGCTCCTGGCGGGAGGATGGCGTCCTCATGTAGTATGTCCGCCCGTGGGGCTGGTCGCTCTGCCTAGTGGTTTTACGGCTTTATGTCACTTCCGGTGACGTCGCTTCCGCTCGCTCGCACTCCCGCTCGATTTCAGTCGGCGTTTCACGTGGAGGCTGTTGGCGGGAGAACTTTGCAGACTTTGAAAGAAGAGTTGGCTCCGGAGCTTTGAAATAACAGGATCCTTTGTGGTGTAGCTATCTAATTTGAGTGTGGCTAACTCAATACCCCATACGCGTTTCGGAGCTCACTGCTCCTTCTTCAGTGGGAATGAGTAGCCTGTCTTTCCTTGATCAAGGAAAGACAGGCTACTCCCGCCAACAGCCTCCACATGGAACGCAGACTAAAATCGAGTGGGAGTGCGAGCGAGCGGAAGCAACGTCACCGGAAGTGACGTAAAGCCGTAAAACCACTAGGCAGAGAGACCAGGCCCACGGGCGGACATACTACACGAGGACGCCATCCTCCCACCAGGAGCTGACTACCAGTCTACTATTGGACACCAGGAGGGTAACGTACTTACTATTAATAGCATCATCGACACTTATTATTGCTGGAATACAAATAAGAGGGTTATTTGACTAAAATTGGACGCTACCTTACTAGCTATTTTAAATAAGGTACTAATTTCCTACTCAATCCCTGAATAGTACATCATTGGACTGGACATTTACATTTACCTCCAGTAGGTTTGTCAGACTTATATTTTTAATAACTTTTTAATAACTTTATATTTGATCTTTTTGTTTTCTTTTTATATCATTTTTTATACCTTTTTTATACCATTATTTATTATTATTTTTTGTATATCCAAGGATCTGCAACTATTTTACCCTCTCTAACCTATGTTTTTTGGGCCACACAGCCATCCTCTAATAAATAGTTTTTCTCCATGCATAACTTATGACTAGAGTGCCATCCCTTTACTTACATATCTATATCTCTCCACTACTAGCGCCGTGTACGCTTTGTCTGGATTGAGCACCTTACTCCATCTTTCCAGTCACAGTGAGCCGCACTACATATACCGTATATTCCGGCGTATAAGGCGACTTTCTAACACTAGAAATTCTTTTCAAAAGTCGGGTGTCGTCTTATACGCCGGGTATACTCAGATCCGATGGTATATTCTAACCCCCAGGCGTTCCCATGGTGACGGGGACGCTTGCCTGGGGGTTAGAATACACAGGGCCACATTTATAAACCATAATCAGTAACTTTAATTATCGCTCATCTCTTTACTAGGATACCTTACTTTCAGCTCCGATAACAGCAGGCAGTGCCGATGGTGCTCACTCACTGATGTCACGTGTCTGCTCCTCCCACTAGGCGGCGCAGGCACATGACGTCAGTGAGTGAGCGCCGCCCGCACTGCCTGATGTTACCAGAGCTGAGAGTAAGGTATCCTAGTAAAGAGATGAGCGATAATTAAAGTTAAAGGGACACTGACAGGCCTTCTGAGCATAATTAGCTCTTTATATGCCCCCCTAGGTCTTATAATAAGTTCCCAATTCATATAAGTATTATCCCTGTGCGCATTATAAAACGTTAAAAATAATCTTTATAATCACCTGCCCTTGTGCCCAAGGGGCGTTCTTTGTGCCACATTTGTGCCCAGCCGCGTCCCAACTGCCGGATCCTTAGACACGCCCATCTCATTAGTATTCACTTCGCTGGGCGGTATTTTCCAGTCCCCGACATTCGGAGATCCTGCGCATGCGCCCGGCACCCTCACTCGCTGGGATCACATTGCGCCAAGTGAATACTAATGAGATGGGCGTGTCTAAGGATCCGGCAGTTGGAACGCGGCTGGGCACAAATGCGGCACAAAGAACGCCCCTTGGGCAGAAAGGACAGGTGATTATAAAGATTATTTTTAACGTTTTATAATGCGCACAGGGATAATACTTATATGAATTGGGAACTTATTATAAGACCTAGGGGGGCATATAAAGAGCTAATTATGCTCAGAAGGCATGTCAGGGTCCCTTTAAAGTTACGGATTACAGTTTATAAATGTACTCCTGTGAGCGTCGGGGAGGGGGATCTGTGGATGGCACTGTTTAGGGGGGGATCTGTGGATGGCACTGTTTAGAATATACGGTACTCCTTTTCTTCTATAACAAATAAAGGCTTGAAATATCTCGCTTTGCATGTAATGAGTCTATCTCATATATTAGTTTCACCTTTTAAGTTGCATTACTTAAATAAATGAACTTTGCACGATATTCAAATTTTTCGAGTTTCATCTGTATATAATTCTGCAATTTAAAAAAGAAGCACCAATTATTATTTTTTTATATATGTTTAACATAAAAACTTTTGATCTAAAGAGGCTCTGTCATCATGATCAACGCTGTTAAACCAGGCATACTTTCCCCTCATCATGCTGAATAAAACAATACCTTTCTTTTGTCTGTATGCTAAACATCTGTGGAAATATGTACATTTGTATTCATATGCAAATGCAGAAGTTGAAGCACCAGGGGGTAGGGAAGAATCCTTTGTGCACTGCTTTGTAACACCCCCTGTGCTCTGCACACTCCTCTCTCCACTTGATTGACAGGGCTAGACATCAGCATAGCTTACCACTAAGCTATTGCATAATATATAGAGAAGGATTGTTTTTTTTATGCTCAGAAAGCTAATACATATTACTGGTTTCATTATTATTATATAGTGTATCTGTGAATAAAGCATTAATTTGTAGATTAGCTTTGCAAGGATATCTCAATGTGGTAAGGCTACAGTAAGTAGTGTATATGATATGTACATGCTGTGTACTCAACATGCTGATGTCTAGGCCTGTCAATCAAGGAGGGGGGATTGTGCAGAGCACAGTAGGTGTTACAAAGCAGTGCTCAAAGAATTCAGCCCCACCCCTAGTGCTCCAACTTGCTAATTTGCATATGAATAAAACACAGATATCTCTGCAGCTGTTTAGCATACAGGCAAAAGAAAGGTATAATTTTAATCAGCATGATGATCCCTACCAAGCAGTATGTCTGGTTTAACAGGGTTGATCCTGGTGACAGATCATCTTTAAACCATAGGTCATTTTCTGATGACACATTTCCTTGAACCATTTTAGGATCAGCAGTGGATCGCTGCCATATCATCTATGCATCCATTTTAGACAACAATCAAACCATTCCAGGGTTGAAGTCTTAAGGCAGGTTTACACTCTCCGATCTCACAGACGATTGTCTGGAAGGAAGCATTCCTTCCCGACAGTCGGCTGTTCATTCTCTGAAGGAGATGCTGCATTTACATGCCGCAGTCACCTTCACAGTATGAGGACGATTGCGATCGCTTGTCCCCATACAGCTGCACTGTTTCTGGGCAGCAGATTGATATTTAGACAGCAAGACCTGCTGCCCAGAAACGATGATTGGTGGTGCCTGCACGAATGACAGGATCACTTGATGAACGAGTGTTGTGCTTGTTCATCGGATGATTGGCTGCATATTTAGATGGGCAGATTGTCAGGAACAAGCGTTCGCAGGAATGTTCGTTCCTGATAATCTGCCAGATATTCAGGCAGTGTAAATCCACCTTTAGTCGCTGTTTTTTAATGTTTAGTGTTCTTCTTGCGTTTCTTCAGAGGTTAAAAACGTGTACAATCTAGATTAGTCAGCATGCTTCATGAGCACATTAGTGTTTCTGTGCTGGCCTCAGTGTACCTAGCGATTGAGGAAAGTTGGCACAACCACTCAGCCAGAGCATTGTGAGCTTTATGGAGCAGGAACCCCTGGGATTGAGAAAGAAATATGGCATCATCAAGTCATGTCACATTGCTGTCTTGGTAATTGGCATATCCAGGGCACCCATGGTAAAAATGTGTGCCATTTAACTTATAGAGTTGCTGTATATGCATCCTGCATTACAGTGTCTTGTCTCAATTGTTTGTGGAAATAAAACACTGAAGAACGGCAAATATGATTATTATCTAATATAATGGTTATTGTCCAGTGCAATGGCACCCCCTGTTAGTGCTAAAATACAGTATGATTATAACTAGGTGAACATCTTAAAAGGGTTCTACGAGAATTGTTAAAATTTGGCAGGACGTAAAATGAAAAAAATAAAAAATACGTTTAAAATGCCCTCTGGTCCCCACCACTCTGATGCCATCTGAGCCTGTAAAGATGGCATCGTGTTCCCATGGTCACTTAAACCAATCACAGGCCTCAGTGGTGACGTGTGCTTTACTTACAAGTGACTGCTGAGGCTATTGATTGGCATCAGCAGTCAGATGAGTGATCAATGGCACGTGACTATGGCAGAACCAGCAGGGGTCAGAGAATACTGGAGACCAGAGAGAGGCCATGGGACTGGAGTCACATTTTAAAGTTTAGAATTTATTTTTTTACAGTTTTACAAAAACTCCTGCACCAAATGTCCAAACTCCTAGAGATATTGGAGAACTGCTTTAAATTTTTAATTTAACGAGACAAATGTTGCATCACTACTAGAGATGAGCGATAAAGGATAAATTTGATTTGCCACAAAGCCAAATTTCCTCATGCTTCGTTTAGCGAATTGATTTAGGCCTCCTGCACACGACCGTTGTGTGCACCCGTGGTCGTTGTGCCGTTTTCCGTTTTTTTTCGCGGACCCATTGACTTTCAATGGGTCCGTGGAAAAATTGGAAAATGCACCGTTTTGCAGCCGCATCCGTGATCCGTGTTTCCTGTCCGTCAAAAAAATATGACCTGTCCTATTTTTTTGATGGACAACGGTTCACGGACCCATTCAAGTCAATGGGTCCGTGAAAGAACACGGATGCACACAAGATTGGCATCCGCGTCCGTGATCCGTGGCCGTAGGTTACTTTCATACAGACGGATTCGAAGATCCGTCTGCATAAAAGCTTTTTCAGAGATGAGTTTTCACTTCGTGAAAACTCAAATCCGACAGTATATTCTAACACAGAGGCGTTCCCATAGTGATGGGGACGCTTCTAGTTAGAATATACTACGAACTGTGTACATGACTGCCCCCTGCTGCCTGGCAGCTCCCGATCTCTTACAGGGGGCTGTGATCCGCACAATTAACCCCTCAGGTGCTGCACCTGAGGGGTTAATTGTGCATATCATAGCCCCCTATAAGAGATCAGGGGCTGCCAGGCAGGAGGGGGCAGACCCCCCTCCCTCCCCAGTTTGAATATCATTGGTGGCCAGTGTGCGGCCCACCCCCTCGCCCCCCCCTCTATTGTAATATCATTGGTGGCCAGTGTGTGCCCCCTCCCCCCCTATTGTAATTTCATTGGTGGCCAGTGTCCGGCCTCCCCTCCCCCCCCATCATTGGTGGCAGCGGAGATTCCGATCGGAGTCCCAGTTTAATCGCTCTGGGGCTCCGATTGGTAACCATGGCAACCAGGACGCTACTGCAGGCCTGGTTGCCATGGTTACTTAGCAATATTACAATATTAGAAGCATCATACTTACCTGCTGGCTGCTGCGATGTCTGTGTCCGGCCGGGAGCTCCTCCTACTGGTAAGTGACAGGTCTGTGCGGCGCATTGCTTAATGAACTGTCATTTACCAGTAGGAGGAGCTCCCGGCCGGACACAGACATCGCAGCAGCCAGCAGGTAAGTATGATGCTTCTAATATTGTAATATTGCTAAGTAACCATGGCAACCAGGCCTGCAGTAGTGTCCTGGTTGTCATGGTTACCGATCGGAGCCCCAGAGCGATTAAACTGGGACTCCGATCGGAATCGCTGCTGCCACCAATGATCGGGCAGGGGGGGGGGGAGAGGGGAGGCCGCACACTGGCCACCAATGAAATTACAATAGAGGGGGGGAGGGGGGCCGACGGAGGCCGCACACTGGCCACCAATGAAATTACAACAGAGGGGGAGTGGGGCCGACGGAGGCCGCACACTGGCCACCAATGAAATTACAATAGAGGGGGGGAGGGGGGCCGACGGGGGCCGCACACTGGCCACCAATGAAATTACAATAGAGGGGGGGAGGGGGGACGATGGAGGCCGCACACTGGCCACCAATAATATTCAAACTAGGGAGGGAGGGGGGTCTGCCCCCTGCTGCCTGGCAGCCCCTGATCTCTTACAGGGGGCTATGATACGCACAATTAACCCCTTCAGGTGCAGCACCTGAGGGGTTAATTGTGCTGATCACAGCCCCCTGTAAAAGATCGGGTGCTGCCAGGCAGCAGGGGGCTGTCATGTACACAGTTTGTGTATATTCTAACTAGAAGCGTCCCAATCACTATGGGAACGCCTCTGTGTTAGAATATACTGTCGGATCTGAGTTTCACGATGTAACTCAAATCCGATGGTATATTCTAACATAGAGGCGTTCCCATGGTGACGGGGACGCTTTAAGTTAAAATATACCATCGGATTGGAGAAAACTCCGATCCTATGGTATATTAACTCCTGACTTTACATTGAAAGTCAATGGGGACGGATCCATTTGAAATTGCACCATATTGTGTCAACGTCAAACTGATCCGTCCCCATTGACTTGCATTGTAATTCAGGACGGATCCGTTTGGCTCCGCACGGCCAGGCGGACACCAAAACGACTTTTTTTTCATGTCCGTGGATCCTCCAAAAATCAAGCAAGACCCACTGTAACGCAACGCCTAGCACCCCGACAAGGCTCCAGGCTCCAGTGGGTGAACCTCTCCTAAATCCAGAGACAGGAACCAGGAGCAAGCTCTTACAAGAGCTTATACTCAGGGGAGTATTATGATATAGCAATCCCCAAGAGTGTTGTTATCTCATGAGCCAAACATGAACCAAGACTTCATGAAGGTATAAAACAGGAACTGACTGTACTTCACGTACAGCCTCTTTTATTCACAAACCAAAAACATAGTACTGCCCACAGGGTTTTGAAATACAACCAATCAATATATTACAACACATACAATGTAAGTACAGCAACCAATCGTTCACGCCCCTAGGGGACCAGAAGGGAGACTGCGACACAGGACAGATATGTAGCAATTCAGGATACAGACACAACACATCCCCACAATGCATCATGGTTTCCTCCTCTCTGTCCTGGAGACAACCGGGGAGTAATCCAATTATCTCTCAGGACAAAGGGAAATCGCCAATACACATGTGGAACAACAGGACAGGAATCCCCACCCAAACACACAAAATCCTCCCTTCTGTCTGTGATATAATTATGGATTAACATAACTATCACAGACAGTAAAAATACAGTTTTTAAACATACTCTATAACTTTAAAACCATACATTACATCTCCATAAAAATTACATATTTAAACTCAGCATACATCAAATATAACCACTTCCAAAAATCACACAAATCCCTCCAGCGGATCAAAAGTTAAGTGGAAGTCCTTTATGACCGACCGCAAGCACAATTTCCTGGCCAAAACAGTTCCATAGATTTGGGCTGTGCGGTTGGTCAATTTCATGCAGAAAAATGACTAAGTCCCATCTTCGAACGGGACTTAGTCTCTGGAGCTGAAAGTTCCGTATGGAAGAAGGTAAGGGTCAGCGGTGTTCCTGTATTTGCGCATCCGATTTTAGTTCCACAGAATCTTTAGTATACACCGCTGACCGCGTTCGGTCCTATTAACAATCCAGACATGCGGCATAGTTCTGTTACACTGTTCTTGAAGGGTAATATGTCCCGGGGCCATAGTCGTAGGGCAAGAGGCTGGTAAACAGGCCTCTCCAAAACCCAGTGGCGAGGTTGGTTTTGCCACACCCACGGACGAAAAAACGGTCACGGATCACGGACCTACGGACCCCGTTTTTGCGGACCTTAAAAAAAAAACGGTCGTGTGCAGGAGGCCTTAATCTGAAATAATGAAATAATGTAAAAAATAAAAAAAAATCATACCTAGTGGTACCTTGGAACCGAACCCGGTTTTTTACAGTACCAATTAGTTTGTGAAGTTATTGCGCAAAGTCTTGCAAGACTTTGCGAAGCAATAACTTTGGCTTATCAGAGCCAATACATTCTAATACTGTACAGCGCTCCTGCTCTGTACAGTATTAGAACAAAGTTTTATGTGAATCGACTTTGGATGTTTCATCCGAAGTCGATTCACTCATCCCTATTGGTGACGTATGACGTCACCACGCCGGCTGTTGTGATGACGTGATCTAGGGTCACGCGAGATTTCACGCCAGATCTTTAAGCAAGATGGCGGTGGCCGGCCCGTCGCAAGTGAATGGAGGTGGTAAGTTTGATTTCATTTTTTTAATGTTAATTTTACACAGTTTTTACATGCAGATGCCGCGATCATGCATGAGAGGTACAATGATGGGGAGCGGCACTCTCGCTGCTCCCAGTCATTGCACCAGCTACTTACAAAAAATGCACTTCGTGCCGAAGTAATTCGTCACTAAGCAAATTTTTTTGTAAAATTCTGCAAAGCAGCCGAATTGAATTTTCTAAAACTTCGCTCATCTCTAATCACTATCACCTACTAAAACATCTTCATTTTTTCCATGAGGGCTCATGTGAACAGCTCTGAGGCACCTCTCTTTGAAAGTAGTTGAATCACTTGGTTATGCATTTTTTCTTAGTAAGGAAATGTAGTGCATGATTCCCAAAAGCCCTTGCCCCAATAGGTCATTCAGGGGCTGATTATAGCTCCGACTAACCTAGAGGCCAAGCTATTAGGGCCATTAAGAACAGTTTCACGTTAAAGGGGTTTTCTTAGATTTTAATACTGATGACCTATCCATAGGATCCACCATCAATATCAGATCATTGAGGGTACGACTCTTGACAACTATTTGAAGGGGATGAGTGCTGCAGCCTCTTCGTTCTTTACAGTGCTTCATACACTCGCCATACATTTAGTAGCCGCTGTGCTGGTTATTACAGCTTTGTCCCATTCACGTAAATAAGATAGCACCGCAATACCCAACACAACCACTACTCCAATAAATATATGGTGTAGACAGAAGAAAATCCGGCATCCATAAAATACTGAAGACCTTCATCTTAAAAACAACAAGAGAGACAAAGCACCTGTGTGTGTTTCGGATCTAAACTCAATGATCATTACTCATAGCATAACAATGTACAACGGAACATACTCATTTATAGCTATAGACCAGGGGTGAACCTAGCCTTTCTGTTGCCTGAGGAGAAAACTGAAACGCCTGGCTCACGCAGCGTGATAATGATGCCGTCGGCCTCTCATAGGCTACAGGAACTAGGACTAAAGTCTATTAGAGGAAACGGTGGGTCAGGAAGACATTGTTCCCGTGCCCCATTGTGGCATTCAACTGTATTGTTGTCCTGAGTACAGAGAGGCAGTTAAATATGTAGAGATGAGTGTTTCCACAATGAAAGCGCTCATTATCCATGGCCCTTCCACTGCCCACCTCTTGGTGCTGCCTGAAGCGATTGCCTCACCTGGCCTCATTGGTCATGCACCCCTGCTATAGACACCCAACAGAAATATCGTAAATCATGTGATGAAACTGTCTTGCTGATGGCTTATCCTAATGATAGGTCATCAATATTTGATTCTGGGAAAATCCCTTTAAATATGATTGATTTTTTTTCACTTGATTTAAAGTATTTATAATTACAGCTATTAGTGCACCAGATTTAATGTTATGTTGTGTTCCTTATCATTGCTCTTCGTGTATTCCCTGTTATGTATGGTTTGTGCATTATATGAGTATATGTGCTTTATTTGCATGGAATACATTTTCTGGGCAAATATGCGTTAGACTATCTGTTTGTTGGTCTGCAGTCACTGATAGTGCACCAGAAAAGAAGCTGTGAGTGCCCACTCAATATTATTATATTCAAAATCGGGGAACTCACTGGAAAAATAAGTGTTGTGACGGAAAAAAAAAGAAAGCATGAATATTGGGCAACTCTAAGGATTAATATAAAAAGACATGCAAACTGACCAAAAGGTAACTCAATAGAAAGTTGCCTTTTATTCAATAGACTGTCCCTCATTGCAGAGCTGGATTTGAATATTTGTTATATAATAAAGGGATGATTTACTAAGGATTGAGATGCAACACTTTCTTAAAGAGGCCTCTTAATAAATTTCGCAGATTTTTGCCTGTCTGTACCCTCAAAAATTAGCTGGTGTAGATTTGTGTGATAATGTATGCCAGTTGCTGGTGTCATTTCTAGTAAGTATGTGAGGCCGTGCGAGACCTGTCACGGCTGAGGATGGGGGAAACCCTCAGCCGTGCGATGCCAGAAGATGGAAAGGTCGCTACTTGGCCAGAACCACAGAATTAGGGAGCAGGTCACCTCCTAGAGCTTCCCTAATCTGACCCTGACTCCTAGCTGCATGAGCCGCCCTTGAAGGTAGGAGGGTTCATGCTCAGGAACCTCGGATCCCTTCTGTCCCTCCACCGATCCCTGAACTAGGAGCTGGGTAGACAGCCCGTTCCTCCTGGACGCGGAGAAACAGGAGTCTAACGAGGCCTGTGAGACTCCTGTTCCTCCGTGTCTAGGAGGAACAGGTCGTCTTACCCTGCTCCTAGCTTTAGAGCTCTCCGGAGGGGAGGTTCCTGAGCATGAGCCCTCCTACCTTCAAGGGCGGCTCATGCAGCTAGGAGTAAGGGTCAGATTAGGGAAGCTCTAGGAGGTGACCTGCTCCCTAATTCTGTGGTTCTGGCCAAGTAGAGACCTTTCCATCTTCTGGCATCGCACGGCTGAGGGTTTCCCCCATCCTCAGCCGTGACAGTATGACCACAAGGGTGGCTCTCACTGGCAGATGGTATAAACCAGGAGGATGACTTCAGCTAACCATGGCTGAAGTACCCCTCAGAGTCTGGCATCCAGCAGGAGCTAAATAGCCCCAAGTGGCCACACCCACACACCCAGTGTTCACACACTAAGAAGGGAGTTAACCCTTCCAACACCAGGCAAGGGAAAAAGCCATTTAAAGGGGAAGTGTACATTAAACAATTACACTGCAACTGTTACCGCAGGCAACGACATGCGTGGCAACCATGTCCTGGGAGTCAGCCAGAAGGCCGAGACACTGCCACCACATGTCCACCATACCAAACGTTGCCACGGGCAGCCACAGTGAAGGGAAGTGTCACAGTGCACACCTACATAAACCTCGTGCACACCAGACATACAAAGTGCATACATACACACACACCCAACCAGGTGTAACCGCATGCACTTGACAGCAAGCAGCCTAGCAACAGCTCAGGCTGCTATACTGCCAAGTACCAATCATGATGCCAGCGGCAACCACATGTGAGGCAACATATTAACAGCACTCCCCAGTGGTTGAACAATAAACCCAAACCGCAGGCAACTGCATGCGGATCCAGAGTCACGACTATGACCATGGTCGTGACAAGACCACACCCCCTCCCGCTAAGCGAACACTTTCAAAAAGTGTTGTGAGTGGCATATAACCACTACATTTAGCAAAACTTTTTGGAAATCATGCTTGCTCACACATTTGACAGAAAACTGTCACAAAAGGCATGCTATATTCACCACAAACTGTGTAAACATGTACATTTTGGAGATCAGATTATTGGTTTAAATTAGTAACAAGAATATATACTTGTGTCAAAAATATACATTAAGGGGGTTGTGGGAACTTTTGAAATTATCCCCTATCCATGAGATATTTCTGGTGGTCCCACAAAGAATGAATGGAGTGGCAGGGTACATGCTCGACCTGCCACTCCATCGGATTGGGGGTACAGGTCCTCTGTTTTCAGGGTCGGTTGGAAATAAGTTAGTTATCCTTTATCCTATGGATAGGGGAAAACTTCAAAATATGGCACAACCCCATTAACAAATGAAACATATACTATAAAGACATACATTTATTATACGGACACATGCATATTGTATAATAATAATAATAATACATACATATACTGTATCACAATGACATGTTTCAATAGTTTTAGGATTCATCATGCTTTGAAGAGATGTTTTATGCACGTATGTGGTCTAAGCCTACTAGAAATGACATATGCAATAGCCATCTCGTGACGCTACACTGTAATCTTAATTATGTTAGACCTGGCTACATCTGTAGCTCTTTATAAACTGCATGGAAAACACAGTACAGCATAAAAAAAAGGATGCAAGAGTCAAGTAGCGGCTGCTGTCCAGTGACTGAAAAGTAATTGTACAATTCTCTGCGGTCCGCACTGTGCTATGATATATTTTGAAGTGTGTGTTCAAGTTGCTTATTCCCTTCTGTGAGAAAAATGGCAGTGCTGGATAAGTGTCCTTTGATGAAAGATTTCTCAAGTGTTTTCTGTCAAAACGACTGGCAACAAATGGACTCTGTACGGAATGTGAGATTTGTTTTATGTGTCTTGAGCGTGCATGAAATCTTTAGAGCATACATATAAATACGTTCCTAAAAGAATAGCATGAGGTTGTCCCTACAGAAATTTCTGTCAATTTACAGACATAAGACACAAGTCTGATTGCAGACGAACCTGGAAAGGTGTAGATAAAAAAATAACGCATATGATGCACAAGCTGTTCCTTTTCATCTTCTATTAACTTGCATGCACTGCATTTGCTTTGTGTTCCACATACTTTTTAAAGGGTACGGTCTGCAGTATACATTGAATAGCAGTTGGATGAATATAAGGGTTGCACCAAAACAAATTCCCATATATATGTAACAAATCCATATATGATAACATAAACAACCAAAAAGAATATATGGATACCCACTAAATCATATGAAATAATGTACCAACGCAAAGTATAATGAAATCATACACAATTTTATTAGTAGTTAAGGCTGCCGTGCAGCCTGTATTTGTGGGAGGGGCAGAGGCCACGTGCGGCCAGGTACCTGGATCGTCCGGTCACGTCTGGTTCCTGCACGTCCCGCGCCTTCAATCCTCGAGCCGGGTAAGTATGGGATCGGCTTCTCGTCTCAGGTAAGCTATATCCGTTGCCTGTTCCGGGTCGGATTATTACCTCGGTGCGGGGGCGGCATACGGCGGTGCAAGGCTCATCACCACGGGGACGGCACATCCACGCGGGGGGGTTGGGGGCCGGAGCTCCGCTCACCTCCTGGTCCAGCCGGCCGGCACTGTCAGCCGAGGGCGTGTGTGTGTGTGTTCCGGGGGGCGGCCGCGGGTGCCGGTTGCTAGGCACGCCGGCAGCGCCGCCCCTGGTAACGCGCTCTTTGGTTTCTCATAACCCGCCGGGGGTCATGGTGGATGGCAGTAGCGCATGTAGGCCAGCGCGTGCTGTTCCTAGGCACGTGGCTGGTTTCCATGGGAACTGGACAAACTGTTTAAGCCTGTTGAGCTGAGGCATGTGTAATAACAGGCGGCAAACGCTGGTTTTGAAAGGTAAGAATTCACGGTAATTGTGGCTTTGATGTTTGCCTTATATTGCGCCCCACACCTTAAGTCAATACCAGTCACGGGGTTCATTTGTATATGGTGCTGCGAATGGCTGCCTGCACGCCACGTGACAAGCCTTACAACTATGGCAGTGTCTTCAATCATGTGGCCGTGCAGTGTGGAGCAATATATATAAATCTTCTGTGACGGGTGTTGCTTCTTACGGATCAATATCACAGGACACAAAGGCCACCACTGAGGGCATGCACTTTGGGGTCTTCATACCTAGGTCTGTGTTGTGGCAACAGCTAACCTTTAATGTGCAAGAATTGCGGGGTCCTAGCAATTTTTATGGGGAACTATTATGTCTAGGTTTGGCTTGCATAGACAGTAGCCCCAAACGTGTTTCACTGTCTACCTACATTTAGGAGGGTGTTGGTGCACCTTTCACATAGATCGCTATTTAATTCCCTGACTGGGGGTGTCATTTAGGGTTACCCTAATTTAGGTATCTTCTACTTGCCCTGCTCTGGAGCGGTGTGATGGGCTTTCTGTGCGGGAGCAGCAGTGCCGATGTCTGTATATAAAAAAAAAAAAAAAAAAAGAGGCAAAATATTTAATTTGTTGTACATTTACATTGCTGTCATGCATCATCATATTGCAGAGTTTTCGTCTGATCAAGTATCTGACGCTCCATTCCGTTCCAAGGATTCCGTACTTGCAGTAGGTGGTATGTCCTGTTATATGGTTATGATATGTGTCACGGGGGTTGGCCGCAGGCACATTTTTCACGTCCCGTATGTTATATCCGTGGCATGGCTTTAAAACGTTCAGGCGCTATTCTGTCGCCCTCCCCGGTGGCACAGGATTCTGCCTGGAACGTCCAGGTTGTCACTTGTCTACTATGGTACGTCGGCTTGAAGCGTTCAGGCATCGTGGCGTCCGCCACTCCGGTGGCATGTAGTCCTGCCTGGAACTCCAGGTTGTCGCTTTGTTTATTGTGGTACGTCTGCTTGAAGCGTTCAGGCTTTGTGGCGTCCGCCGCGTCAGTGGCATGTGGTCCTACCTGAAACCACAGGTTGTCATTTTTTCCTTATTGTGGTATGTCTGCCTAAAACGTACAGGCAATGTTACGTCCGCCAGTTCGTGGCACGGTGTCCTGCCTGGATGTCCAGGGTGTCTTGTCATCTCATGTGGTACGTCCGCTTAAAGCGTTTAAGCATTATATTGGTCACTCCTGTGACAGGTGGTCCTGCCTGGTACGTCCAGGTTGTCATGTTAAAAAAAAATAAAAAATAAAAAAATAAAAAAGGTGGTCAGGATTGTTACCTTCAAGCTACAGCCGTGTGTCTGCTTTTACATTTTGTCCTATACGCCATTCACTTCTAGAGCAGCGGTCGCGGTTGCATTACATTAATACTCTGTTCCCTTTCAGCTTGCATTCATACAGCTGCGTTATACCATGCTCCTCATGCTCATACTCAGAGCTGTGCCCATACCATGTTTTAGGCACCTCTCACATCCAGAGCTACAGTTACCCACTTGTTCTTGCATCATGTGTTCTACTCTGCTTTTCACATTAAGCTGCATTTCTTTCATTTCTACATCATGGTTACTCAGTATTCTTGCTAGGGCTATCAGCGCACCGCTCTAATTCTGCTCTTCCGTTAAAACATAGCTGCTTCTTCAGGCTTGAGTTTCGTTCCTCGGTGGTGGGTTACGCAGACTGATCTCCTTTACTTCTGGTTCACATTTACGCAGTTGGATCTCCTGCCCCAGTTAACCAAGTAGCTCCCTAGCGGACAGTGGGCCGATAGGAGTGAGTTCCTACTATGTTTCACAGTTGTTCATGTGTTTGTCACGACTAGGGGCTTTTCTTAGCTAATTGCAAATGCCTCTGGCTCTGGTTTTTCTCCCATCTGTTTCAATTTCACGGTTGGTTAATGTTTCATTCATGCAAGTGGTTCGGATCACTAATGTCTATGCATTTGCCTTTAGGTCGGGCTCACGTTTAATTACTTATCATCACGGTAAGGTCTTCCAGGTCGATCCCTTGGCTTCAGGGGGGCCTCAGGGCTTCGGGGGCCCGGTGTTCGTTCGTCATGTGGTTCGGTGGGGGGCAATATGGTTGTAGGCTGGTTAGCGTCCTAGGTCATTGTCGGAGAGGATCATGGTTATGCGAGTCCCCAAGTCATACTGGGGCGGCATAGTGGTTGTTAATTAATTAAGAGGGAAATTAAGCCTCCATATGACTCCGCCATTAGGGTCTCTCACGCATGGCTTAGCCATTTGAGTCTCTCACGCATGGCTTCTCCCTTCTAGTGTACATATAACTTCGCCATTAGAGTCTCTCACGCATGGCTTTGCCATTAGAGTCTCTCACGCATGGCTTCCCCCTTTTTTAGTGTCACGTATGACTCCGCCATTTGAATCTCATGTATGGCTTCTCCCTTTAGTGTTACATATGACTCCGCCATTAGAGTCTCTCACGCATGGCTTTGCCATTAGAGTCTCTCACGTATGGCTTTCCCCTTTAGTGTTACATATAACTCCGCCATTAGAGTCTCTCACGTATGGCTGTGCCATTAGAGTCTCTCACGCATGGCTTCTCCCTTGTTAGTGTCACATATGACTCCGCCATTAGAGTCTCTCACGTATGGCTTCTCACTGTAAGGGTACATATGCCTCCGCCATTAGAGTCTATCACGTGTGGCTTTTCCTTTTGAGTGGTACACATGACTCCGCCATTAGAGTCTCTCACGCATGGCTTTGCCATTTGAGTCTCTCACGTATGGTTTCCCCCGTCAGTGTCGCATAGGACTCCGCCATTGGAGTCTCGCGCATGCCTTCTCCGTTTTAGTCTTCACGTATGACTCTGCCATTAGTCTCTCATGCATGGCTTCTCCATTCTAGTGTTGCACATATGACTCTGCCATTAGTCTCTCATGCATGGCTTCTCCATTCTAGTGTTGCACATATGACTCTGCCATTAGTCTCTCACGCACGGCTTCTCCCCTTTTGGTGTTACACATATGAATTCACCATTAGTCTCACGCAGGGCTTCTCCCTTTTAGGGTTACACATGTCTCTGCCATTAGAGTCTCATGCATGGCTTCTCCATTTAGTCTTACACGTATGACTCCGCCATTAGTCTTCCACGCATGGCTTCTTCGTTGTAGGGTTACACATATGTCTCCGCCATTAGTCTCTCACGCATGGCTTCTCCGTTTTAGGGTTGCACATGTCTCTGCCATTAGAGTCTTTCACGCATGGCTTCTCCGTGTTAGTTTTACACATATGACTCCGCCATTAGTCTCTCACGCTTGGCTTCCCCCTTTTAGGGTTACACAGGTGTTTGCCATTTGAGTCTCTCACGCATGGCTTCTCAAAGAAAAAATAAAAATAAAAAATTACACACACAACGCCAGTCGAGGCCGGCTGCGTGGTCCCATAACAAGTAAGTTCCATGTCTTTTCTGTCCTCAGTCCCGCTCGCATGGCTCGGTCATCTGTGGCTCGCAATACAATTTTCTTGGGGTGGCTCGCACGTGTGACTTGTGCCATTAGAGTCCCACTCTCGTTATTGTTTTCTCTGACTCTGTTATTTTCTAGGTTGTTGGGTTTCATTGTTTCTTTGTAAGCAGTCATTCCAAGCCTGCCGTTGCGGACATCATCTTCTCCCAGGCATGCTTACTTCATCTACAAACTCGGGCTGAGGATGTTGGTGTCCGGCCTAAATCCTGGGTATCGGTCCATCTTCCAGTAGGAGGTTCAGTAATAAGGCGCAAGTTTACGAAGTCTGTCGTGTCACCTGACACGACAAGTGCTATCACGACTACAGGTGCAGCATACATAGTTTATCACGACCTTAAGCTTTTTCTGTCACAACTGCAGGTATTGGGGTACGTCCTGTCCTTAGTACGGGCACATTAGCTCATTAATCATTATAGCCATATATTTCTGGGGATAGTTCCCCAGGCCTGGTGGGTTTACACTTCACTGAGTGTGCTACTTCGGTAGGGCAACAGGCACCATGTTCTGACTCTTTTTGGCCCTTATTAGGAAGTGTGGCCTGGGGAATAAGTAGAGGTAAGTATTTTGCCACCAGGAACAGTTGGTGCCCGATCGGGGCCCTTGGTGGATGGTCGGGGTTCATCTGGGCCGGGGGTCGTGGGCTGCGGCCCTCCGGCTGTTGCGAGGTTGTGGCTCCCGCGGTGCCCAGACAGCCTGCAGGTATCTGCCTGCAGCGGGGTGTTGTGGGGGTTGTGGTTGCGGCAGCTGAGGGGCCGCGGTTTGAGAGGCCTGATCTAGGCACTTCCAACCGTTTCACCATTGTTTGTTTCAGTCTGCAGCTCTCAGGATTCAGACCTTCTCGTATATGATCATCTGTTAGTCAGCATTGGAGTAAATCGTTCCTGGTTCCAGACACTCTTTCAATTGCATCAGCATTTAACCAGCTCCAAGAACGGTGTGGCGGTACACATGGCAAGGAGGTAAGGTAGATGGAAGTCACGGTGATATAAGACGGTATATCCCGCACCTCCATCGTGAAGGGTCTTTTGGTTCAAAACGGGTGTCGTAACGGTAGGTGTATATTTACTCTAAACAGGGTCTGCTCCACTCCTTTCGTTTTGAGGCGGTGTCTAAGCACCAGATGCCTCCTCAGGTTATCAGGTGCATGGGACGTTGGAGGTAGTCGTGTTCTCCAGATATGGTCCAAGTCCTCCGTTCGGAGATCCGTGATGCTTTCGGTTCACTTGCCCTGTACGGTGCAATGAGTGTTTGATGGTATGGTTGGGTCTCCTTTTTGGCCCCTTTTAGGCCTATCCTCGCTACGGGCTCCCGGCATTTCCCAACCTGAGGTTAGCTCTAGTTCATACGTCCAGGGGCCATCGCCCTGACCACAAGTAGTTAAGGCTGCCGTGCAGCCTGTATTTGTGGGAGGGGCAGAGGCCACGCCCCTTGGCTATATTAACCCCCTCGCAGGTCAGGGGACGGGACATGTGGCCAGGTACCCCTCCCTCCCTTCCTTTTTCTTAGCTCTTCCTTAAGGATAGGCCCCCTTTTAGGCCTATCCTCGCTACGGGCTCCCGGCATTTCCCAGCCTGAGGTTAGCTCTAGTTCCTACGTCCAGGGGCCGTCGCCCTGACCACAATTATTATAATCACAGAAATAGTCACGATTGACAAAACACAAGTTAAAAACACAATAAAAAAAAGCACTGGGGCTGGTGGTGCATGACTGGTGGGTCAAAAGGTAAAGTGCAAGTGCAAGAATGCGATCAGCAATCACTGATTTGATCAATGGAAAAAAAGAAAAACATACACCAGAACAGTGTGTACCACTGGCGCCACAATGTGGCACACAAAAGGCGTATGATAATACAGTATAACTAACCAGAGCTAGATAAAGCTGTATATGAATCACTGTATATGGTGCGTCGGGGAGTGCACCACCAGTCCACTCCCCGACGCACGTTTCGCGTGCTGCTTTCTCAAGGGAAGTGTATACAATGGTGTCGACACTGGGTATATATGGGGAACACATTCAACAAAACAGATGGCACATGGATTGGCCCAAACCTCTAGGCGTAATAAATCGATGCATGGGATAGGTGAAAGGTTGATAATCTAGCCCCAACCCACCTGTACACAACCCCCTCTCACCTGTAGATAGACTGATAATGGGCGCCGCTCGTTATATATGGCGCATGAATCTCTGCCAAAGCGCCAGCATGTGCGCGCAATCCACATCATCACGGAGTGGAGGACGTGATGTCACACAGCGGCGCATGCATGCGCAGTAGGTCAGGCGCGCCGCGGCAGCGCCAGTACACACTGTTCTGGTGTATGTTTTTCTTTTTTTCCATTGATCAAATTAGTGATTGCTGATCGCATTTTTTGACTTGCACTTTACCTTTTGACCTACCAGTCATGCACCACCAGCCCCAGTGCTTTTTTTTATTGTGTTTTTACCTTGTGTTTTGTCAATCGTGAGTATTTCTGTGATTTTAATAATAAAATTGTATATGGTTTCATTTTACTTTGCATTGGTACATTATTTCATATGATTTAGTGGGTGTGAATATAAGGGTTGCCAAATAGAATTTTTCTTTTTTCGGGACAACTTATCAAACAATGACGGACACAAATTTTCTTTTTTACAAACAGATTGGAAAACCATAATAAATGCTAAATATTATAAATAATCCATGTCTTTAGCTCAATAAGAACTCATTACCAGCATTTACTGTCAGCTGTAAAATGATGATAATTACCACCAAAATAATCTAGTCAAGAACCACCAGCCTGAAAAAAATCACAGACATATCTATTTTTTTCACAGACACAGGAAAAAGTCACCTATTTTTATTGACTGTCCAGAAATTTCTGCACGGTTGGCAACCCTGATGAATATAGTCACAGAAAATAAAGCACTATAATAATAGATGCAAGCATAACATATGGACTAAGCCCTCACTCTATTGATAAAATCTGAGACACTTGGTCAATACATTTTGATCAAAACACATCTAAGCCCACCTACCAAGCGACAAGGTGGTCTCAGTTTCGGTGAGTCCTACGCTAAACCTGCCTATGCCGTTATGCATTTATGTTCAGGAGCGCAGACCCCACACATATAGTGTGTTGCTCCTAGTTATCTTTTTGCAAAATACAGGGTATTTTTATTTTATTTTTTACTTTTGTAGCATACCCCTGGATGCATTACTTTGTACTCCATATAAGAAGTCATAGAAATATTTTCTAGAGCTATTTTCTACACAACAAGCTGCTGCTGTGGAGGTTAGAATCTGCCATGCACTGCCAGCTAATTAAAGGGGTGGTCGTTGGCATAATATTGGCGAGCTATCAAAAAAATAGGTCATCAATATTAGATCGTCGGGGGTCAGTATCCTGATACCCACAACGATCAGCTGTCACCTTTGTAGCGGCTGTGCAGTATAACTACACTGCTTGTCCCTTTTACTTGACTAGGATGGATCACTTGTAATTACACTGTGCTGCCTCTAGATAGGAGAAGAGGTGGAGCATCTCTCAAACAAGAGCTGTGACCCCTTCAAAGAGCTTATCGGCTGGAAACCTGACCCCCGCCGATCTATAATTGATGACCTACAGTACAGACCAAAAGTTTGGACACACCTTCTCATTCAAAGAGTTTTCTTTATTTTCATGACTATGAAGGCATCAAAACTATGAATTAACACATGTGGAATTATATACATAACAAACAAGTGTGAAACAACTGAAAATATGTCATATTCTAGGTTCTTCAAAGTAGCCACCTTTTGCTTTGATTACTGCTTTGCACACTCTTGGCATTCTCTTGATGAGCTTCAAGAGGTAGTCCCCTGAAATGGTCTTCCAACAGTCTTGAAGGAGTTCCCAGAGATGCTTAGCACTTGTTGGCCCTTTTGCCTTCACTCTGCGGTCCAGCTCACCCCAAACCATCTCGATTGGGTTCAGGTCCGGTGACTGTGGAGGCCAGGTCATCTGGCGCAGCACCCCATCACTCTCCTTCATAGTCAAATAGCCCTTACTTTCAAAGTTTTCCCAAATGTTCGGCTGACTGACTGACCTTCATTTCTTAAAGTAATGATGGCCACTCATTTTTCTTTACTTAGCTGCTTTTTTCTTGCCATGATGCAAATTCTAACAGTCTATTCAGTAGGACTATCAGCTGTGTATCCACCTGACTTCTCCTCAACGCAACTGATGGTCCCAACCCCATTTATAAGGCAAGAAATCCCACTTATTAAACCTGACAGGGCACACCTGTGAAGTGAAAACCATTTCAGGGGACTACCTCTTGAAGCTCATCAAGAGAATGCCAAGAGTGTGCAAAGCAGTAATCAAAGCAAAAGGTGGCTGCTTTGAAGAACCTAGAATATGACATATTTTCAGTTGTTTCACACTTGTTTGTTATGTATATAATTCCACATGTGTTAATTCATAGTCTTGATGCCTTCAGTGTGAATCTACAATTTTCATAGTCATGAAAATAAAGAAAACTCTTTGAATGAGAAGGTGTGTCCAAACTTTTGGTCTGTACTGTATATTCAGGATCAATATTACACCACTGAACAACGATTTTCATTTTTGCTGTTTATGTGTGTTTTTCTTGTTGGGGCCCCCCTTTGTACCCATGCCCTGCTTGACATTGGTTTGTTTACTTGCTCACATCTAAAGAATATTCTGCTGATTATTATTAAGTAATAATGATTTGTCAGATTTTAGCCTTACCATTTATGTATTTTTTGGATCTGAATTATAAAATCTAGTTGACTTTACCAAGACAATATAATAATGAACACCCACTGCCTGTTAATTAGGAATGGTAAGTCAAATCTACAGAGCTCAGAATGTGACAGCCTCAGTCTGTATACTTAATGTAACCCCTTTATTGAGAAAGGATTAAATATTTGGTGGATCCTTATTATGGTGACCGCAAAAAATGAGAAAAAAATAAATGCCGGATCAGTTTTACCAGATGACACCGGAGAGAAGGATCCGGCATTTCAATGCATTTGTCAGACGGATCAGGATACTGATCCGTCTGACAAATGCCATCAGTTTGCATACGTTTTGATGGATACGGCAGGCAGTTCCGGCGACGGAACTGCCTGCCGGAATCCTCTGCCGCAAGTGTGAAAGTAGTCTTATTTATGGAACAAAAAGAATCTGAGAAAAGCAAAAGAGCAGGTGTCAAGCTCACCCTCCAACGGCATCTCTGGATGCACTGAAGCTTTTCGAAAACACAGTACTTAGAAGTGAGGAAAAAATCCAGCATCTGGTAAAATCCCCTAGTCAGCCAGTAAAAGTTGTTACTTTCCGCATTTCCCGATCACTGAGACTTCATATTAAATTTTTAACTCAGGTTTTCCAGTGTAAAAATAATTGGTGGCAGTGGGCTCGGAGTAGCTTAAAAACATAAAAGAACCCATATTTACCTTCACTGATTCCCTGCCTATGCTTGGGTTCCTGCTGCTTTCTACTTCCAGCTTCCTTCTTGACATAAAGGAAATTCCTGGAAATGACCTCTCAGCCAATTAGCCACTCTAGTGGCCCATCTGAGCCAGTGATAAGCTGAAAGGGCATTTCCTAGTCAAGACAGGAACAGGAAGTAGAGAGTAGCGCATATCCAGAAGCGATGAGGGATCAGTGGAGTTGAGTTTTAGTTTGTTTGTTTTTAAGCCACACTGAGCCTGCTGCCACCAATTTTTGTTGTGCTGGAAACCCCTTTACTGTTGTCAGCGCATGTGTCATCACAGTATTAGAGACTAGTTGAGTGGACTGGCATGTAAACTGCACAGTATTTTGGCCCAAATTAGCACTGCTGTGGGCCATAGGGTCCATGCACCCTGTAGCCACCCTCTAGGCTTAATTTGGCACCTTGCTACTATTTTATCCTAATGCATCCTTAAGACAAGAAATTGTAAGACTATAAATTGCATGCATATGCAGTTACTAGAATATATAAATGTGCAACTAAAAATTCTTTAACATTACTGTTAAATACGGAAAGCAAATGATGATAAGTAGGGATGAGCGAATCGACTTCTATTCGCATAATACTTTGTTTGAATACTGTACGGAGCGAGCACTGTTTTTTTACAGTACAAATTGATCTATGAAGTTATTATGCGCTATTATGCGAAGCCAATACATTCTAACACTGTAAGGAGCGCTCGCTCTGTACAGTATTCAAACGAAGTATTATGCAAATCGACTGTGGATGTTTCATCCCAAGTTGATTCGCTCCTCCCTAATTATAAGTGCTAAGCCCTTCAGCTCCTTTTATCTATAAGCTGTAAGCAATTATCCAAAAAGCAGCGGATCGACTAAAATAATGATCAGCACCCAATAATGATTGTTCCTTATAAGTGATAAATTCCCTATAAGATTACCGGCACTTGAGCACAGGTGGCTCAATCATCAGCACATTCATCTTCTATGGCATGCATGCGCAATCAGGGGTATCCTGAACACCTGGCTTGTTAGGGCATATGACTGGCACTGATGTAGCGTAGAACGGGAACGACTGGCACAATTTCTAATCCATGCAACTATAATGAAGAACATAGTAAATGCTTAGAATCAAGCCTGGGACTCCTAATGAGCTTTATGGTTATATGCTGTATCCTTCAATATAACCATCAAATATCCATTAGACAAGCAAGTCTCCCATTTGATTGCGAATCATCACAATAATAGAATATTAACATTTTGTGTCACAAATCATCCTAGATGACACAATTAAAGTCGTAAACCACACAAATAATCCTCTAAATTGGAATCAGTTCATTGTACAGTGCAAGCTCCTTCTGGTGTGCTATCAGCTTTATGCGGATGCCAAGCTGAACAACTGGCACTCCTTGTGTGATTAACTTCATTGGTGTTGTGTCTGCTCAGTGCCTCCTGGCTGATTTGAGAGTACATTTTACTCTCTCAAAACATAACATTTGGGAAGAAGCCAATCAAATCACCATTAAAGTCATGTAGTCAGATTGGGGATTCTCTCTGCCAAGTTACATTTTATATCCAAATTATGGTGTATTAGTGCTGTCAGTTAGATGAATTTACCTGAATGGCGTGTAATCAAAACACACAATTCAGAGATGAAAGTTAAATCTGGGGAATTACGCTTCATAATTCTCACACAGGGGCTTTTAATGTGTCATCAGCATTATGGCGAGCAAGTGGAATAATAATGCAGGAAATATATTGAATAGATAATAGGGAAATGAAATGTCTAACATTTGGAGGAGTGTGGCAATCCTAGACTAATGTTAGACACTTCTGGTTATTAAAAAGGTAATCTAAATTCTAAGAATACATTAGCTACTTCCTGCGCAGACTAGGTTTTTTTTGTACTTTTGAACAAAGTAGGTTTAGATTTTCATTATTTATGCACTTAAAGGGGTGTTCCACTAGGAAAATGTATATTTTTCTCATTCAATAGGTTTTTTAATAGTTTAACATCAATTGCAAGATATTAAAGGACAATAAAGTACAGTAAAGTACAATAGAGTACAGTGTCTCTTGTTAATCATTGTAAAACATGAGATGAGACTCTTTATAATGTGGACCATGAAAAGAAAAAAAAATAGAAAAATATAAACAGCAACAGAAAACAGGGTTTAATTCCACCCTGTCTATACAAGTTAGGTTTATGTTCAATTGCTCTTATGTGTCTAATAGGGTGGCGTATGTTGCAGGCCCACCATAGTGCCCAGGTTTTTTGGTATTTATTTGATTTATTATTGCTTAAATAAATAGACCACTAGAGTAGACTATAAATCGACCACATGAACTTCATACCTTACTCCTAGCCTCTTCAATAGGCAAAGTAAAAAACTCTTTACTCTCCCTTCCTACAATAAAGACGACAACACAGGCATGGAAGTCGTATATTTCAACATGCTCCCTCTTCCCAATTTTAAAAACACTAGATATCCCCCTACAATCATTAGAAATACTTATTCCGGATCTATCGCTTACATCGTGGATCAAAGCGGGTATTAGCCATATCCAAAACTAATATATAGATAACACATTGCATAACTTCCTATATCTGCAAAACAAATACAATCTAAATAAAGCAGACTTATACAAATACTTACAAATTTGTTCCTTCCTAAACAATACTACGCTATCACCTCCAGCGATTCCACCCCAGACACTTATCTATTTAACCAATCGATTAGGGAAATCAGAAAAAAGGAATTAAACTGTTCTATTCCCAACTTTCAGAACCCTACTTAGAATTTCACACTTCACATATCAAAAAATGGGGGAGAGACTTAAATATAAAGATCTCTTTGTCCCAATGGAAAAAAGCTTTCACAATGTCAATCCACGGTTCATCCTGTACTGAACACCATGAAGCATATTGTAAACTTATATATAGATGGTACTACACACCATACAGACTATCTAAGATTTATGAGAACACATCTAGCATATGCTGGAGAGGTTGCAACCAGATAGGAACCCTTACCCATATATTCTGGGAGTGCCCACTCATATCCAATTTCTGGCAAGGAATCAACAATCTCTTTTTTAAACACTATAGGAGTGAAACTACCCTTCAGACCGGAAATATTTCTTTTAAGATTAAACCTAGACAACCTTTCCCCACCAAAAAAAATAAAAAAAGTCATATACTTACAGCTTCTCTACAAAGTATAGCACAACTTTGGAAATCTACATCTACCCCGCCCATCACGCAGATAATTAGGAAAGTTAATACTAATTGCAGATTCAAAAAGATGATAGCAAAAATGTATCTTTTTGTTTGTAACATATACTGTGTTCACTAATATATTTGAATTAATAATCTCCCACTGTAGTCTACATCCAGGGTCCTAGCTCCTTCACCTTCGACCTGGAAACAGAAGAGAGTTTTCTACATTAGCATGGGACCTGTATTGTGTGAAGGGGTTGTGTGGCTCATTTCAGCAGCACAGCCTGTCCCCTTCTGTCTCTATGCTATAATAGAGACAGGGACTGGCTTATCTATTGAAATGAGCAGGTCAGACAGACCCTTCCCACATAGCACATCTCCTGCATACAGACCAAGCCAGAGGTGTAGCTGTAGGGACCTGGGACTAGGGCTGCCAGCTGGAGATTGGGGAACCTTTGGGTTTTTCTAGCTGAATAAAATGTTAAATGGTCTTTTAATTTGCATTAAAATCCTTTGAAATAATCATTTATGAAGGTAGTTGTAATTTTGGAATATATTTCGATTACCTTTATTGCACATATCTGCTGTTTTGGGCTATGGTCACATGAACTTGTTCATGCAGCTCTTATTTCCTGTGATACGTCCATGGGTGTGTCAAAGTAACAACAGGGGAGTGTCTATGTAATTAGCTGGCTGCAGTGGTGTAACTACAATTTACTGGGCCCCACAGCAAGTTTTTAGATGGGCCCCCACCCTCTCCAGCAACTTCTTCACAACCCCCAACTCACATGCAACCCTCACTCCTGTGGTTAGTCAAGATGGAGCTCTCAGACAAGGCCCAGTAGCCGCTCCGTCCATTTCCAACAGTGTCACTGTGTATAATGTCATTGTATAATACTGTTGAGGAGGCCCTGACAATAAAATCTTTTTTGTCTTCCTCCTGAGGGGGCCCCTTGTGGGTCTGGGCCTTAAGCAGCCGCTTTCTCTGCTTCCCCTATAGCTATGCCCCTGGCTGGGTGGGACGATCTATAAACTGGCTGGATGCTGTTAAGAGCAGTGCTGTAGCTGGGGCAGGGAAAGGAGAAGTGCATCATGGGTTTGGTTGGATACAGCAACAGGAAGTGCTACATACAGGATGGGAAGAAACCATGGTGAATTGTGTACGTTGTGGCAAAGGGTCAGAAGGGTCCAAATTAAAAATGAAAATGCATGGGTAATATGTACATGAGTTAAAGGGGTTGTCTCACCTCAGACATTGGGGGTATAATGCTAGGATATGCCCGAAATGTCTGATAGGTTCGGGTCCCACCTCTGGGGGCCTGCACCTATACTTCGAATGGAGCCTTCAAAGTGCAGCCACCCTCCATTTCACTTTGCAGGCTCCATTCTAAGTCACCTCTGGGACCCACACCTATCAGACATTAATGTCTAAGGTTAGACAACCCCTTTAAGCTACTGCCTGAGCATATCTGTTAAAAAGGATAGATATCCCAGACAACCACTTAAGGTCAAAGGATAACAGACTTGACAACCCATAAATAAAAAGATTTGCTTGCTACAGTACATTGTTCAATCCATTGAGATCTATTTGCTCTAAAAACCACATCTGACATATGTGAACTTATCTTTTGCATTCTCTTTACACGATTTAAAATAAAAAGTAATGCATTCTGTGGAATTTTATTATAAACTAGGAGCTGGTATTTGTGATGATATAGGATGTACAGTGCTGTAGCTGAGCCAAATTTATTGGGCAGGTCCATGAGCAACTCAATACATTTATCTAAAACCGTATAGAAAATCAAGAATAGCACAACACGTTATCAAAATTAATTTTATTCAAATGACCGATTACAGTAGTTTGCTACTTTGTTAACTCAGCTTTGCTACATCTGTACCTAGGCCTGAGTGAAGACTGATGAATATGGGTGCGTGGCAGAATGTTTAGGAGAGTATTGGTTAATATAGAGCTGAATTGAAATTTTTCTAATTTAAATTTTATTTTTAAACATGAAAGGCTATTAACCCCTTAGAATGTGTGTAATATTGCATTGTTCTTATTCTGAGCTAAAAACACATTTTCAGTTGTTTACAAAAAATTCTCAACGTTTGTCTTCTGAAGTCTGCACCTTCTCACATACGTTCATCGTTGTTAACCCTTTCTTTCTCTGGCCATGCTAGACTGCATATAATGGGACCAAGAAATATTGTATCATGTGGCGAATGCCAATATTTTACGCACTGCTGTATCCTAGCTGCTGACGTGAATGCTCAACACATTCCACCCCTTGTGCACTTTCCAAACCCAAACATTCCTGACTATAATCATGCCTATCAAGGCATAGCTTGCCAGATGCGATAACAGAATTTTCCATTTTGCTGCATTCTCTGTGGCAGTTCATTGTTATATTTAGTATGACATTTCTTCCGCAGCTTAGCACTTTTAGTTCTTTTTGTGCTTAATAATTTAGGGATGAGTGCACACATTATTAGAGAGCGTAACGCATTGTACGCCATGCCGGCAATTATTCATTCTTTGAGTGACATTTCTCCACGCATCCAATCCTTCATCTTTTTAGAATGCAAATGAATTAAAATGAATAATTATGAACAGAAACTAGTTTACACTAATGATGTGGTTTTCTCTTGGATAATTATTCTATATTGTTCTATATCGCTCTAAATATATAGTATAGTTTAATTAATGCATTCTATATAAAATATCTTTGAATGTTATTTTTGTAGCATATCGTGTAGTTTTCTATTACCAATAGTGTAAGTAATGCAATAACAATCAGCTCATAATTAAGAGATTGTATTGTAAAATGAAGCAAAGGTTTCGGACATGCTTAGAATTAGTGGGAGTCTTGTAGTGCGCTGGAGCCAGTGTACTTTGGACATCATGGATGTTTTGTGGCCAGTTGCCCCTAGGGTAACTACGCAAAGCCATCAACTCACTACTTTAGTGCACTTGAAAGGGTTAACTATAGAGTTACTTTAACAGACTATTCAAAGTTTTGGAGAGAAAAAAAACCCAGACACAATGACCTTCTGTCTGGTTTAGCTTTGTTGTTTCCATCTGAAGACTTGTTTATGTCTGGAAAAACTTCTTAGTCATTCCAATAGACTTGTAATGAAACTGTATACAAGTCTACAACAGACTGAAATTGCAACATAGTTTTGGTTTAGGCTGTGTTCTACCCACTCCTACTAGATATTTATAGTTCTTTTAGAAACACATGCAGGTTCTTCATAGGAACCTATGTGCGGCAGCCTTGGATCATTCAGAAGGACTGAGGCTGCCGCACATACCATCTAGTTCCTCAGATCCTCGCTAGGGGGAGCCTGTCCTGAATCTTCACTAGGGGTAGCCCAGTGGCTATGGCAGGCACTACCTTTAAATACCTGACCGCTGACATAAATATACTCTAGGTGCTCGGGGAGGGATGAAAGTCAAATAGTCAATTCACATGAGTGATTTTCCACTCAGACCATCAGTCCGTTCTGAGAAAATCACAGCATCCAACTCTGATTTTCCCGCAAGACTCATTCAAATAGAATACAGACGCCATCCATGTGAGATCAGTTTAAAAACTCTTCCATGTTTACCAGACATCCCTGAATTCCCTTTAAAATATGAATCAGCAGCATCTGTGAAGGCTGCACAGTGGTTACCTTTCTAAAGAGAATTGCTTGGTTCAGTAAACTCACTTCTAGAATCGGAGACTTGATTGAAATACATGTACAGTATGTTAGTGTACATAGAAAATGGATATGTTTCTAAAGTTGAACATGTGCTCACTAAACCTATGGGAAATAGCTCCTTCAGCCTGACATTATGCTGTCCATCTAATAAGAACTGAACTGGTAATTACTGGATCCATTTAGAAATAATTGAATATTTGACCTTACTTGATTACATATCCTGTAAACAGACACTATAGTTCATTACAACAAGCTAGTGTTTGACACCACAATATTAATACAAAATCATGCAAATATTGCTAATGCCAACCAAGGGCATCCGATTCAAAAGCATTCTTCTTGATTTTTTACAGTATATCCCTGCAATAAGCCCCTTTTTTAAGATAATATATTTATTGAATTTACTGTAAATCTCACCATCAAATGATGTTAAATGTTTAATCTCCCTCCTATATAAAAGTGAATTAAAGAGGTGCTCCAACCATACCAAGTAAATGTTTCCCAAGAATATACTGTTACTGTCATCATACATAAAATGGGTATGCAGGAGGTGGGTGTAAATGAAAGGGTATTCCAACTATAGAATATATGACTACAGGGAGTGCAGAATTATTAGGCAAGTTGTATTTTTGAGGATTAATTTTATTATTGAACAACAACCATGTTCTCAATGAACCCAAAAAACTCATTAATATCAAAGCTGAATATTTTTGAAAGTAGTTTTTAGTTTGTTTTTAGTTTTAGCTATTTTAGGGGGATATCTGTGTGTGCAGGTGACTATTACTGTGCATAATTATTAGGCAACTTAACAAAAAACAAATATATACCCATTTCAATTATTTATTTTTACCAGTGAAACCAATATAACATCTCAACATTCACAAATATACATTTCTGACATTCAAAAACAAAACAAAACAAATCAGTGACCAATATAGCCACCTTTCTTTGCAAGGACACTCAAAAGCCTGCCATCCATGGATTCTGTCAGTGTTTTGATCTGTTCACCATCAACATTGCGTGCAGCAGCAACCACAGCCTCCCAGACACTGTTCAGAGAGGTGTACTGTTTTCCCTCCTTGTAAATCTCACATTTGATGATGGACCACAGGTTCTTAATGGGGTTCAGATCAGGTGAACAAGGAGGCCATGTCATTAGATTTTCTTCTTTTATACCCTTTCTTGCCAGCCACGCTGTGGAGTACTTGGACGCGTGTGATGGAGCATTGTCCTGCATGAAAATCATGTTTTTCTTGAAGGATGCAGACTTCTTCCTGTACCACTGCTTGAAGAAGGTGTCTTCCAGAAACTGGCAGTAGGACTGGGAGTTGAGCTTGACTCCATCCTCAACCCGAAAAGGCCCCACAAGCTCATCTTTGATGATACCAGCCCAAACCAGTACTCCACCTCCACCTTGCTGGCGTCTGAGTCGGACTGGAGCTCTCTGCCCTTTACCAATCCAGCCACGGGCCCATCCATCTGGCCCATCAAGACTCACTCTCATTTCATCAGTCCATAAAACCTTAGAAAAATCAGTCTTGAGATATTTCTTGGCCCAGTCTTGACGTTTCAGCTTGTGTGTCTTGTTCAGTGGTGGTCGTCTTTCAGCCTTTCTTACCTTGGCCATGTCTCTGAGTATTGCACACCTTGTGCTTTTGGGCACTCCAGTGATGTTGCAGCTCTGAAATATGGCCAAACTGGTGGCAAGTGGCATCTTGGCAGCTGCACGCTTGACTTTTCTCAGTTCATGGGCAGTTATTTTGCGCCTTGGTTTTTCCACACGCTTCTTGCGACCCTGTTGACTATTTTGAATGAAACGCTTGATTGTTCGATGATCACGCTTCAGAAGCTTTGCAATATTAAGAGTGCTGCATCCCTCTGCAAGATATCTCACTATTTTTGACTTTTCTGAGCCTGTCAAGTCCTTCTTTTGACCCATTTTGCCAAAGGAAAGGAAAGTTGCCTAATAATTATGCACACCTGATATAGGGTGTTGATGTCATTAGACCACACCCCTTCTCATTACAGAGATGCACATCACCTAATATGCTTAATTGGTAGTAGGCTTTCGAGCCTATACAGCTTGGAGTAAGACAACATGCATAAAGAGGATGATGTGGTCAAAATACTCATTTGCCTAATAATTCTGTACAGGGTGTAGTGTTGAGCGCGATTATTCAAATTATGAATATTTATCGCGAATATCGCAACTTCGAGAATTCGCTAATATTTCGAATATAGTGCTATATATTCGTTTTTTGAATATTCTGCATTTTTTTCCATCTGAAGTTATGATTCCTCCCTGTTTGAGTTGCTTGTCAAGCATATTCTATAGTGCTATATATTCGTTTTTGACCCACGCCTGTATTGATCGCGTAATATTCGCATATTGCGCAATCATTACCTTGCCGATTTGAGTAAAAAAAAAAAGAATGTAGAATATAATGAATATTCGACGAATATTAGACAAAATATTTGAAATATATTTTGAATTCGAATATGACCCCTGCCGCTCATAACTATATATGACAAGGATGGAGAAAGCAATGGCCACTGCCACTCTTGTTCATAATGAAAATCAGGGGTTATGGATAGCGCACCCTTTCTCCTAATAGGTGGGAGTCCCAGAGTTGGGATTTTAGGGCATATTACTACAAATGTCTATGGTCAGAATACCAATTTAAAGGGCATCTTTTAGCAGATTTGTACCTATGAAACTGGCTGACCTGTTACATGTGCGCTTGGCAGGTAAAGGCATTTGTGTTGGTCCCATGTTCATATGTGCCCTCATTGCTGAGAAAAATGAAGTTTTAATATATGCAGATGAGCCTCTAGGAGCAATGGGGGCATTGTCGTTACACCTAGACGCTCTGCTCTCTCTGTACTTTAATTGACAGCACCAGGCAGTAAAAACATCATCAAAGTGCAGAGGGGGCAGTAGTTGCAGAGAGAGCAGAGCCTCTAGGTTTAACAGCAACGCCACTATTGCTCCTAGAGGTGCATTTGCATATATGAAAACATAATTTGTCTCAGCAATGCAGGAACATATGAACATGGGACCAACACAGATGCCTTCAGCTGCCAAGCACACATGTAACAGGTCAGCCAGTTTCATAGGTACAAATCTGCTAAAAGATGCCCTTTAATTGTCTATTGCCTGCATAACTAAGGATAAATATATTGTCATGATGTTCTAGATATTTTGTATTGAGATGTTTGTGTACTGTATATATATATATATAATGCAGAATATTATTTTTCCATTTACATTTGAAGCAGTGAGATCTTCCACAGTATCCATGTAGTAAATGCACTCCTGCACATAAAAACAGGCTGTGAATTTTATGATCATATTTCCACTCAGGCGCCAGTGGAGACAGCATTTAGTATCTAGCATTTCCCAAGCATCCTTTGAAGAGAGCAGATGACATCTGTTACGTAGTGAGAACAAGGCTGGTTTGTACATAAAGTAACCTGGCTGTGTGATTGTGTACCAGCTGCAGACTGGGTGGCGTTATCTCTGGACACCTTGGCCGCAGAACTTTGGCATTTTTGTGCACAGTATGTGTGGTACTAATGGGTACACAAACACAGTTTCCAGTGATTGATAAATACTGTAATGAATTTTCTTGCCAACTTAAAAAGAAATAAAAATGAACATACCATATTAATAAACCTGGAGTCTAATAAGGTGGCAGGAGGTAAACTTGCATATCTTTTGCAGAACAATAGCAGGACTTACAAAAATATACTGTGCTATCATATGCAATAAGCAATGAATTAGGTTCAGTGATATAGTTCAGTACAGCGAAAGGTTGTTCTACTTGAGAACACCACAAATGATCTTGTGTGTCCTCCACCTTGATTTTTGTCTCCACTATATGTCAACTGCACCAGTGTTTTGTGAAAAGCAAGGTCCTTTTTGCCCTGACATCCATACTTAGGGAAAGTTGGAAGGCCCCAAAACACCAAAGCTTGCTTGCATGTTCCGCCTAAATCAGCCAAATTGTATGGTTAGCTTTAGTTGGTAGATACAAGAGAGTGAGGTAGACGAGAGGCTCACTGAGCAATCTGTGGCTGTTTTACTCTGCTTTGAGGCATATTCACTGTGGGTAACAAATTTGATTGGCATTATACACTCCTGTTTTGCAAGGACCATGACTTACAATCCATTTCGACTTTGTAAAGGCTGCCTTATTATAGATTTGCGCTGGAGCTATATATGTTGTGCCAATGATGAGATATCATTCTTTCTTTAACCTAAAATATTAAACTTGTACCTGGTGATGTAATATGGCAAGGAGCCCTTATAATGATGACGGCAGCAAATGGTACAATGATTTTTTTTATATATATATGGTTCTTTTTTTTTTTTTTTTTTTAATAAAAATTATTCCCTTATAATATTGTGTTCAGTCTGATATCAAGAAATGGACTTGTAAGTGGATCATACCTTCCAGATAAAACTTTTTGGCCTTGAATGTTATGCATGACTCTCCATCCTAGCATGGTGGAAGAATTTATTTGGACACTGGTATAACTTAATAAAGGCGGTTTAACTAATGCCACATAGAGCAACAACTTAATGGTTACACTGTCTTTTGACTGGCAACAGACTTGGTGGTTACAGTCTTTCAGTAATGGCACAGATTTAGTTAGAGGCAACAATAAATAAATAGTTAAATACTGTAGGTACATTGTGTCTTTAAGTGGAAAAAGCTTATTCTGGCTTGCATTGCACTCAGTTTCCTTGGCCTCAACACTCTTACGTTGGTCTCCTGAGAGTGACAGCAATGAGTGTGTTTGCATCTGCAGTTATCACCTTGGCTCAGTTTTTCCTGAGGACACTAAATTGTGTAAAGTAATTAACACAGAAGAGGACAATATACAGCTACAGATGGATCTCGATAGATTGGAGGCTTGGTCAGCGATGTGGCAAATGAGGTTAAACACTGACAAATATAAGACTATACACATGGGAAGGAATAATGCAAATCACCCGAACATGCTAAATGGTAAAACACTGAGTAACACTGACATGGAAAAGGACTTATGAATTTTAGTGGACAGCTAACTGTAGAAATCAGTTTCAGATAGCTGCTGCCAAGGCCAATAAGATTATGGGGTGCATCAAAAGGGGCATAGATGCCCGTGATGAGAACATAGTCCTGCAACTTTACAAATCACATGGAGTACTGTGTACAATTCTGGGCTCATGTGAATAAGGCAGACATAGCACAGCTGGAGAGGGTTCAGAGAAGGTCACCTATGTAACACATCACATTGCATATAAAACACAGCATATCATACATTAATGCAAGACAAGTGACAATTTTCAGTGTGTCAAAGCACATCAAATGTAATATACTGGCATAATAATACAAGCTTCAGTCTTACATTAGTCAACTAGGTAGAGTGACCACCATAAAAAATGGTAACCCATAATAACAGTGCCAAGCTTAAAGAGCTTCTCCAGTCTCATAATAAAATAATAAGATTTTTTTCTGCACAGAGTACCCCAAATGCTGCACATTTTGCCTCATATACCTATTTTTCATGTCAGCACTTTCCTTCCTATCTTCGCTGCATCCTGGCAGGATGTGTACATGTAGCGTTGATCACGAATATTTGAATTTCGAATTTTTATCGTGAATATACAGTACAGACCAAAAGTTTGGACACACCTTCTCATTCAAAGAATTTTCTTTATTTTCATGACTATGAAGGCATCAAAACTATGAATTAACACATGTGGAATTATATACATAACAAACAAGTGGGAAACAACTGAAAATATGTCATATTCCATGTTCTTCAAAGTAGCCACCTTTTGCTTTGATTACTGCTTTGCACACTCTTGGCATTCTCTTGATGAGCTTCAAGAGGTAGTCCCCTGACAGGTCTTCCAACAGTCTTGAAGGAGTTCCCAGAGATGCTTAGCACTTGTTGGCCCTTTTGCCTTCACTCTGCGGTCCAGCTCACCCCAAACCATCTCGATTGGGTTCAGGTCCGGTGACTGTGGAGGCCAGGTCATCTGGCGCAGCACCCCATCACTCTCCTTCATGGTCAAATAACCCTTACTTTCAAAGTTTTCCCAATTTTTCGGCTGACTGACTGACCTTCATTTCTTAAAGTAATGATGGCCACTCATTTTTCTTTACTTACTGCTTTTTTCTTGCCATAATACAAATTCTAACAGTCTATTCAGTAGGACTATCAGCTGTGTATCCACCTGACTTCTCCTCAACGCCACTGATGGTCCCAACCCCATTTATAAGGCAAGAAATCCCACTTATTAAACCTGACAGGGCACACCTGTGAAGTGAAAACCATTTCAGGGGACTACCTCTTGAAGCTCATCAAGAGAATGCCAAGAGTGTGCAAAGCAGTAATCAAAGCAAAAGGTGGCTACTTTGAAGAACCTAGAATATGACATATTTTCAGTTGTTTCACACTTGTTTGTTATGTATATAATTCCACATGTGTTAATTCATAGTTTTGATGCCTTCATAGTCATGAAAATAAAGAAAACTATTTGAATGAGAAGGTATGTCCAAACTTTTGGTCTGTACTGTATGTAATTCCAAAAATTCGCGAATATTTCGAATATAGTGATATATATTTGAAATTTCGAATATTCGATTTTTTTTTTAATCAGTACACATGATCCCTCCCTGCTTCTAGCTTGTGGGCCAATGAGAAGGCTGCAGTATATTTGACTTTAGGAGTAGTGTTTGCAAATTTTTGTAATGCAAATTTTTAAACTTACAACTATTAGACAAAGAAGATTATAGCACTATATTAGCTAAATTGCTCTATATTCGTTTTTTTTTCTGAATATTCGCTATATTGCTATAGCTTTGTTTTTTCGAATATTCGTAATATTCTAAAACAAGAATATATAGCAATATAGCGAATATTCTAAAAAAAATGAATATTGAGCAATTTAGCTAATATAGTGCTATAATCTTCTTTGTCTAATAGTTGTAATTTTTTTCTCATCTGAAGTTCAGATTGGAAAAAAATTACAACTATAAAAAAAAAAAGATTATAGCACTATATTAGCTAAATTGCTCTATATTAGTTTTTTTTCGAATATTCACTATATCGCTATATATTCTTGTTTTAGAATATTACGAATATTTGAAAAAACGAAGTTATAGCAATATAGCGAATATTCGAAAAAAAAACTAATATAGAGCAATTTAGCTAATATAGTGCTATAATCTTCTTTGTCTAATAGTTTAAGTTGAAAAATTTGCAATAAAAAAAATTGCATATTACACGATCATTACCTTGCCGATTTTTCGAGTAAAAAAAAATCACTATTTACATGCAGAACTTCCTGTTTTCCTCAGCTTCCTGCTGGGTTTGCTCACGAAACCTAGCAAGCTTTGCTCTACAATGTTACACAGGGCTTGTTTGGCCTAGTTAACATGAAAAGTAGAGGTGTGTGTGTGTGTGTGGGGGGGGTGATAATCGAAGAAGGAACAGTGTGGCAAGTGTGGCAAGTCCTGTGAAACATTACAGGGTAAAGCATTCTGGGTTTGGTTAGAAAACTCAGCAGGAAAATAAAAAAAACAGGTTCCGTATGTAAGCACCCTGTCAGGATGCACTGATGGTGAGAACATGTGAAGTAAAGTGCTGACATAAAAAGCACCAGGTGTATGGGGCAAGAGTATGTAATGATTGGGGTACTGTGGTCACATAAAAAATTGATTATCAGACTGGAGAACACTTTTAAAGGATACAGTAAGAGTGAGTGTACTTCTATCCAACCCTGTTATAGGCTTTAGGCCTCTGATAAGCACAATGTGGATTTTCTGACAGATTTTTTAGGTACATTTCAGTTGCAATGTGGTTATCATCAGTTAAATTGTTTACTTTGGGGCATTGTCATGTAATCAATAGTTCTAGATGTGATCAATACTAATGAAATCAAATGTAAAATTATATTAGGGCTCGTGGACATCATAGAGGGGTGTCCCCTGCAAACAATGTCTCTCTCTTTTGCCCTTCCTTGTGTTTAATGGACATTTCATTTGAATGCCAGCATGCAATACTACATTTTGGCTTTTTAGCAGACATATACGGGAAAAACTACTGATCATTAGGGTTTTCTATAGACGTACCCATGGGGATCAGAATTCTGGGTCAGGTTCAGTATTGTGTTATTTTTATATATATATATATATATATATATATATATATATATATATATATTACAATTTCTTATATTCTCTTTATCCTAAGAAGTTTATAGAGGATCTGAAAATAAAATCCCTATTTCTGTTATCTAAGGTAACTGCAGAATCATTAGTGTAAATGTGTTTCATTTTATGAATATTCATCCTGAACTTTGTGTAGTTGTAAAGTAACCTTTTCACACCTGTTAGTTTAGGACTGAGGATTTCAGCTCTAAAATGTCTGATATTGTCAGGGGCACTCACAACAGCGGCCGACCAGTAAAGCAAAGCTTCCTGAAGGTCATTCGGAGTAAAGTTTTGCTGTGCTCTTCATGTATTGTATTTATTCTTTGCGATTCATGAGCTTGCAATTCCCAGTCTTATTTGTGCTAATTAACACCTATCAATGCTCAATAAGCATCAGGTAAGCAATGACCTTTAGAGGCCAGCAGTCATGTCACATCTAGACAAAGATATCTCACTACTGAATTAATAGTGTTTTCAGTCTTATTACTCACCTGATGACCAGAAACAAAAGTACAGTACGTACTTAAATGTATTTTCATAAAAGCACATTTACTAATACTGTTGAACTTTGCACTGTCCAAGAATATGAACCATAGTCTTAATATTATACAAACTTATGGTTCAGGCGCACACAATTCTTTTTGTGCACAAGACATTTGACCATGCGCGAAGAATTTGTCTATATGCCCGAATTTTGTCCATATGCGCGAATTCTGTCCAAGCTTCTGAACTGTGATATATTTTGCCACTATCTGAGGAGACAGCAGGGAAGTCGGGATGGTGATTACTAGCACTATCTAAAAGTAAAACAGTCTAAACTTAGACAGTCTAAACCTTAAACTGCGCCAGATTTGTGGCTGATGTTGGATGATAAATTGGCTGCATTTTAGACTATCTAGTCTCAACTTACAACACCTATAAATTGGCTTAGTTTTACTCTAAAAATACATAAAATTTTGGTGCATTTTTTGGCACATACCATGCTCCCTTTGTCATGAAGCCACACGCCTTTCTGACTCCATGTCCCTTGTCAAATTAGGTGTAAAAAGATTAGAAAAATGTCTAAAACACTTGATAAATGTGATGCAAAAGATGGATGCAAATTTTTGGACCCAAAAACTTTTTTCAATAGTTTTCAACATTTTCAATAGTGAACCTGCCCTAATGTCGTCCATGGGAATAACATAACTATCGGGCACATAGTACATTTCGGATTAGTGCACAGATGCACATAAACATTACATACATGGACATTCAGGCGGATACATAAACAATGCGTATGCAAACATTAACGCTTATGTAAAAGTGTGGAAGTGTGGTTTCTCACACATACTTTAATTCATATCTCCACCCATAATTTGGTTGAACTTGATGGACATGTCTTTTTTCAACTGAGGTATGTAACTGTGTAAACATTAATCTATATGTGCATATAAATCTATGTACACAAATAGGCACAGACATCTACACATGAATTGAAAATACATATACACAGGATCATGGACACTTATTACAAATGAGCATGAGTAAAAAAACATTTAAACAGAATCACTTGAACTTGGATAATGTATGCCAACGTCCCACAGTCAAGCATTCTCAAACAAATATTCTTGTATTCAGCATGATCCCTTTTACCGCCTCCCCCCACCAATTCCTACAGTTTCAATATATAACACATGGCCCCATTTCCCTCCATATTTCTGTAGGTCTGTCTGGCAACCTTCCCAATCATCTGTAGTAGGTTCTACCAGCTGCTATAGCTCCTCTGTCAGCTTCCATCCCTTCCCTTGCCTCTTAATTGGTTAGAGTTGGTGCCTTTCACACACCTACCATATTTTTCGCCATATAAGACGCACCAGCCCATAAGACGCACCTAAGTTTTTGAGGAGGAAAATAAGAAGAAAAAAAATGGAACCAAAAGGTGTGCTTTTAGTGGGTTTTGAACTAATGGTGGTCTGTGGGTGACACTATTATGGGGGATCTGTGGATGACGCACTGTTATGGGGGTCTGTGGATGACACTGTTATGGGGGTCTGTGGATGACACTGTTATGGGGGCATCTGGGGATGGCACTGTTATGGGGGCATCTGGGGATGGCACTATTATGGGGGCATCTGGGGATGGCACTATTATGGGGGCATCTGGGGGTGGCACTATTATGGGGGCATCTGGGGATGGCATGACACTGCTATGGGGGGATCTGTGGATGACACATAGCATCTTATGCTATGTGTCATCCACAGATCCCCCCCATAACAGTGTCCCTGTGTAGTGAATGACCCCCAATACAGGGGGTGGGGGTCGGCATCTTGTTTTGTAATGGCAGCGGGGCCCGGTGCAGTCACTGTATTCTACTACACCGGGCCCCACTCACTGTAGTAATCATATAGGCAATGTTAAACTGTAAATTCATTCATCCAGGCTGTAGTACGGTACTTACTACTAACTTCCATAGCAGGCAGGAGGCCGGGCGAGAGGGCGTGAGTCGGCAGCCTAACTCACTACGTCACGCGCCTGCGCCGCCTGCTTCATTCATAAAGTGGGTGGAGCAGCCACGTGACATAGTGAGTTACGCTGCCGCCTCCCGCCTGCTCGCCAGGCCTCCTGCCTGCTATGGAAGTTAGCAGTTAGTACCGTACTACAGCTTGGATGAATGAATTTACAGTTTAACATTGCCTATATGATTACTACAGTGAGCGGAGCACGGTGTAGCAGACTACAGTTACTGGACCCGGCCCCGCTGCCATTACAAAACAAGATGGTGGCCCCCAGACCCTCCTCCCTCCCGCTGATACACACGCCGGCCGCGCTGTGCAGCAGCGCGGCAGGGATGTATCAGTGTAAAATTGCAGCATTTGCCCCATAATACGCAGTGCTATTTTTCCCCCACTTTTGCGTCTTATAGGGCGAAAAATACGGTATACTCTATTCCTATATGACAAGCACCATTTCCACATCAATAAACTAAATAGAAGCCCTAAATCTACCTCAGGCTCTTCACCCAGGGCACTGGCCTACATAGGCCTATAGGTAAATATGACCCTGATGATGTTACAAATAAACAGATCATGTTTCACACCGGGAGTGAGAGGGATTGGATGATCTCTCACTAATATTAACATGCAAGGAAGACGGTGGGTGAAGATGAAGGACTGCCTGGGAAATCAACTGACAGAAATAGAAATATGGTTGACACCGTTATCTGCCAGGTCGTTTCTGAAGGCATGAGGTCTGGAGCACAAGCACCTGAGCTTCCAACAGAAAGACTGTACTTAGTGGCACCATTTTAAAGGAGCATCATTTTAGGGGCACAGTCAATATTTCAATTGTTGGAGTTATGCTTACATTTGTGCACCCACATAATTTCATGGTACATGTTCACGTACTGTGTAATAGTTTGGTCTTGACGAGTAGCTCTGGGAGAAGCAGAGATTGTTTACAGTGCAGTGTTCTTGCCCATGGCTATAGTGTTAGAGCAGTTTACACAGTAATCGCTGTGCACAGCTCTGCCCTTATGGCCACTGGCTTGAAATTTGCCACTAGCTTGTACGGTAAGTAGTGTTGAGAGAACTTCTGTTTTAAGTTCAGCCTCTAAAGTTCGGCTTCCGGTTAGCGGAGAATCCCGATATGGATTCCGAATTCCGTTGTGGTCCGTGGTAGCGGAATCAATAATGGCCGATTATTGATTCCGCTACCACGGACCACAACGGAATTCGGAATCCATATTGGGATTCTCCGCTAACCGGAAGCCGAACTTTAGACGCCGAACTTAAAACAGAAGTTTGCTCAACACTACTTGTAAGCAATCGTTGCCTCTCATCATCTGCAGTTGTGGTCTCTGCAGAGAAATGGCATTGATGTGGTTTAAACTATGGAGGCCTGCACTCTGTCAAATTTATTTCTCAATTTTTGTATTAGTGTAACTTATTTGATAATCTACGTCCTTTCTGGCTACCAAAATGCCAAACACCGTATTAAAGACATTCTCTGCATACTGTATTTTCATATAGCATTTCACAACATTTGTATAACTTGTAAAGCTTCACAGCTTTGCCAACTAGTGCTGGCTCTCATGCAGGGAGAATTTCCCAAAACAGTTACAAAGTAATTGGAGCCGATCACAAGAATGATAATTGAGACAAAACTTTAAAGGGTTTCTCTTTACAAAATCCTCTGACCCTTTTGCTTTGTGGCTGGTGAACACCAGTGATGGCTGAAGCTGGCATTGAAAAAGCAGAACAGTTCTCCTATTCACCTTCCTTGCCACCAACTGCAAACAATGCTGACTTTGCTCAGCCCCTGTTCCCGAATCACATTAATGCAGCTCACGACATCTAGCCTGAAAAGGCTTCAGTGTTTATTAGGGGAATATAATCGTTTAAGCCTGAATAAGCTTCAGGGGCCTAATGTGACAGTTTGGTCAACAGAAATGAGATGTAAATTTGCAGTGAATAGCCCCTGATTACAGAAAAAATGATTAATGCAAGATTCTCAATTGATTTATGGATGCAGTTGTCAAGGCATAATGTAGGATGGTAATGCTATCTTCAGGAAATGCTTTGGACAGATTGCAGCCTAGGGAACAGGAATGATGGCAGACTCCACAATATCGCATCCATTTACTATTGGCCATGCTGTTGGTTGATTAGCTTGGGCCTTAGCGTTACATTTTCCTCTAAATACTTATGTGCCTGTAACATGCTACCCAAAAAGAACCTTTTGTTAGACATGACGTCAGGGGCAGATATGTAAAGTTCAAAGTATTGCCCACTTTTATCAAACTCTGATCAAATAGACCTGGATTCCCAAGTTATGTGTAAAAATGTATGTAAAAGCAATGCTAGTGTAAGCCTAGCCTAGAACTGGAATATCCATTGCACAGTGTTGTCTGTAGGGTTATTCTTTGTTTTCCCTCATCAACAATTGCAAAAAAATTAAGTAGAGTAAAAAAAAGGGTAAGACGTATATAAAAAAAATGACCAAAATCAAAGCTAGATATTTAGGGGTCCTCACATGCAGTTAATATTTTAGTAGTATGCCATTCAATAGGTTCTGTCTACCCTTAGGATAATGTTGTAGCTGTACTCTCTGCACCCCATGTAGCTATACCACTGAAGAAAACCATTTGGCTAAGGCAAATAAGCTTGGAGAATTGAACTATATATATTAGTTTTAAAACAAACAGGAAAAGTATATTAGAAGAAGGTATACAAATGTATGCACTATATTCTTCTATTACAAAACAGGTATATACAGTATTAATGTATGCATTTTGTGAATATTTTCATTTTAATACGCAATGTACCATTCTGTTGTACTGTATATGAAAGTAGCTTAATGACTAAAAAATGTTGTGACTACATATACCGTATTTTTCGCCCCATAAGACGCACTCCCCCCCCCCCCAAAATGGGGGGAAAATGCCCCTGCATCTTATGGGGCGAATGCTGACAGTTTTACATCGCAGGCTGCGATGTACGAGCGAGCGGGGAGGGACTGGGAGGAGGAGCTGGGGGCCGGCAATAGCGGCGGGGCGGTGCAGTCACTGTACTATAGCCCCGCCGCTCCAGTGCTGCACTATACAAATATAAAATGTCTTATTCAATTAAAAGTGATTAAACATGCCCCCCCACTCCTAATATTACCGTACATGCTAACCGCTTCTGTAGAATGCAGGCAGGCAGGCCGGGTGGGCGGCAGCGTAACTCCCTGATGTCACATGCCTGCGCCGCCTACTTTATGAATGAAGCAGGCGGCGCAGGCAAGTGACGCCAGTGAGTGACGCGCCGGCCGCCCGGCCTGCCTGTATTGTACAGAAGCTGTTAGGATGTACGGTAATATTAGGACTGAGGGGGCATGTTTAATCACTTTTAATTGAATAAGACATTTTATATTTGTATACTGGAGCGGCGGGCGATCTGTGGATGACAGTTTTATGGGGAACATCCGTGGATGGCACAGTTAAGGGGTGGGGGGTCTGTGGATGGCACTGTTATGGGGTGGGGGGTCTGTGGATGGCACATATATAACAGTGCCACCCACAGATCCCCCATAACAGTGCCAGCCACAGATCCCGTCTGTAACAGTGCCAGCCACAGATCCCCCCTGTAACAGTGCCAGCCACAGATCCCCCCATAACAGTGTCCATCACAGATCCCCCCCCCATAACAGTGTCCATCACAGATCCCCCCCCATAACAGTGTCCGTCATCCACAGATCGCCCCATAACAGTGTCCGTCATCCACAGATTCCCCATAACAGTGTCCGTCATCCACAGATCCCCCCATAACAGTGTCCGTCATCCACAGATCCCCCGATAACAGTGTCCGTCATCCACAGATCCCCCCATAACAGTGAGTCATCCACAGATCCCCAGTAATAGTGCCATCCACAGACCATTAGTTCCAAACCCACCAAAAGCACACCTTTTGGTTAAAAATATATTTTTTCTTATTTTCCTCCCCAAAAACCTAGGTGTGTCTTATAGGGAGAAAAATACGGTAGTCAGTAGAATTGATTGTATTATTATGGCCTCAAAGCTGTAGCTTAAAGGGGTGCAAAGGCATCGACCCTGGGCCCTATTGCCTAATTCTGTGTAATCAATGTTTGAACATAGAGTTAAATGTTAAACTAAACTTCTTGCATCTATCACTAGGGGGAGCTTTGGAGTGCATAACCGCAGCACGGGAGGCGTGTAAGATGGGAGTGGTAGGGCTCAGGCTGCAACAGTTATCTTCATAAATCACAATGGCAATTCTCACACTAATACTCCCTAGGGCCAAGATAGTGACAGGAGGATGCACCCTTTCTTCTCTTGGGGCACACCCTGATGTTGGGGCACTTGCCTGATCGTAGTTGTAGTGGTATGAGTTTGGTATGGTTGCAAGGTTCAGAATTAGAGTTGTATTACATCCAACAGTATCAAAACACAGCTCCAGACAAGTCACAGTGCACATTTTCTCCAATAGCAATGTATCTCTCTGTAGAAACTAAGGTTGACAATAAGTTTCTTACAAAACTTGTCTGTAATTCCAAGCTGAGGGTTACAGAATTAGGATATAGCTGACCAGGGACATGTCAAAATGTCGAAAGGTGTATTTGCAATGTCCCTTTTTCTGCAATAAAGCCTTTAGCAGCCTTAAACAGGGAATACCTTATTGGCTGACTCCAGTGCTCGTGCTATGCAAATTCTGGACCTTCTAGTTCTTTCTTTTCTCTCTGGAGTACTGCAGAGTAGAGATGGCTTCTTGATGCAAATCTATCAGAGATAGTGATTCTTTGGGGCTCAGGACTATTCTTCTGAAGAGTGAGCACATGAATTTCCTCTCTGTGTCAATATTGGTAAAAAAAAAAAAAAAAGAACTAGAGGCGGACCTAAGTCCATCTCCTAGCTTCCTAGAAGGGCAGAGTTAGGATTGTTAACCTTAACTAATCCATACATAATTACATAGGTAACACAATACATCAGAACATTAAATAAAAAATCAGTTTTGCAAGTACCCTATTCTGGGGTATGGCAGGAGCTTAGTGTTTTATATATATTATGAAATTGATCAACAGATAATTTTGAAGATATTTTAGAAAACAAAATGGTGTTCAGGTGTTACCACAGCCTTTGAGGGGGTTATCCAGCATTTTATAACTAATGGCTTATCTTCAGGACAAGTCATCAATACTTGATCATCAGCTGATGACAAATGGCAAACTTTTAAGACTACTTAGGTCTCTTTATCAGGCATGGTTTTATGATTTTGTGTTAAATCCTACCTAACTAGCTATTTGCCATCATTCTTACAGTTAGTCATTAAAAAAGGATCATCTACTGAACGTTATTTATTCTTATCTCACTCAAACCTGAAAATTTCAGTCACTGCAGAAAACCCCAATATTCCTCTCCCCCATTGCTTTACTCACAAGGGTCTAGGAAGATTGTAAAGGAGTCCTGACCCATACCCATACTAGATAATGCATGGGCTGACAGTGGTCTCTGGTCATGTGTGCAGATGCAAGGCCATTGCACCACATAGTCTTTGTAACTAAGTTGATCCCGAGTATTTTAGAAGTTGTTTTGGCACACCTTATGGTTCTGTGCTAATGAATAGTGTTGAGTGCGAATATTCGAATTACGAATATTTATCTCAAATATCGCAACTTTAAGAATTTGCAGATATTTTGAATATAGTGCTATATATTAGCTATATCGAATATTTGTCATTTTTTAACATCTGAAAACATAATTCCTCCCTGCTTCTTGCTTGCGGGTCAATGAGTCATTGGCCCACAAGCAACTTAAGCAGGGAGGAATCATGACTTTAGATGGGAAAAATTATGAATATTCTAAAAACAAATATATAGCACTAGATAACGAATATTCGAATTTGCGAATATTCAACAAATATTCTACGAAATATTCTCAAAATATTGCGAATTCGAATATGACCCCTGCCTCTCATCGCTAGTAATGGACTACTAGTGTTAAGGGTGTTGTACAGAGAACCTGTCAGGTGTGAGAGCTTTGAACACTGGGCTGAGAGTGCAGCACAGGACCTTTTTAGATCTGTGAAGAAGAGTGAAAGCCCTGATAGCAGGTGGAAGTGTGAGAATCCTGCTCAGTTGTTATGGAAGACTTCCAATGCCTCTACCTTGCTGCTGTTTCTTGCACTGTGTGTCCATCAAGTATTGGCAGACTGCTTAAAGTACGTTGCTGTAAAGAGGAGGGTGGTAGTCATGTGTCACGAGGGTGTCAAGAGCCATGCCTGACTCCGTTATACCCGGGGTCAGGAAGTCGCAGCGGGTGGCTGCGCGCTCTATGTAGAAACATAGTGCTGTTTCTTTATAGTAGCTTTCTGGGTTTGCCTTGCAACCCTTTTTGGCTCACTCAGGGATCCGTAGCTCGTTCTCCTCAGCTGTTTCTTGTCCAGCACTCCCAACCTCCTTATATTCCCCTCTCACACTTCTCTGGTTGCCAGATATAGAGCTTCCTGCCTGGACTTCTATACTGACCCACTGGAGCTGTGTAACTGTGTTCCCTGGTTGTTGTTCCAGAGTGTTACCCTCCGGATCCCTGTGGGCCTTGGTGGTCTGCTGTTGTCGCCCACCTGGGATTATATGTTTTGTCTGTATTGTCTGTCCTCTCCTTGGTGTTTTCCTTTAATGTCAGTGGTGCGGACTAGTGATCCCACCGCCCCGTTCACTACACAGGGCTCATCTTAGGGAAAGCCAGGGTTTAGGCACGTCATCGGCATACGGGTGAGGAACCCGTCTAGGGACGTCAGGGCAGTCAGGTGCCAGCCGCAAGGTGAGTCAGGGGTCACCATCTTTCCCTCTCCCTTGGACAGGGCCTTCCCATTTCCCTCCCTTTGCGTGACGCCGGTCATTACATCATGCTGTATTCCTGTCAGAGACTGAACCTGCCAATCTGTGTGCTCAATAGAGACTGTAACCACCAACCTGTGTGCCCATCAAAGACTGTAACACCTAAGCCATATGCCACAAATTGATATCACAAAGATGTGAGTGAATATCCACCAAGCTGTTTGTAACCATTTATGCTTGTTGCCACAACTGGAGTAATGACCTGTTTTCTTTGAACTGTGCTGTGTCCATTACTGCACCATCCTCAAATTAGGTTCCACATATGGGTCAAGGGCACATCAAAAACTAAACCTCTTACAAGCTGAGATATAGGGTGTTTGGTAGATAAATGCTATCATTGACACTGTAATCATTGTCAGGAGCAAAACAGTGACTTTCCTCAATAAATGAAATAAAATTGATGTCCCTACTTGAAGGAGTTATTGGAGAATATCCTTTTTTATTTTCTTTCATTTTTATAAAAATTACATGAAGCTTGAGTTTGAAAAATGAATAACTGGAAATACTATGCACTCCAAATTTTCCATTAGCCATTTAAAACACTGATTACAGTCCAGTAATCATGGCTCATAGGTAACTACTGCCATATACATTGGCCCTTTGTTCTTTACTATATTGGCTCATTGTAAACTTTGTATTTTCATTCTGATCACCTCTCTGCTAAATTCTTTGGATTCACCAGCCTCCTGAGTCTCACTAGATAATATTGACTCAAGTTTGTATTTACTGCAAAACAAAATATAAGTTAGCAAACAATAATGGGATTAAAGTTTGGATGCAAGCATCCCACGAGATGTGACTTAAGCATAGTTATTCATACTTCATTGAAAAATTAAAAGAAAGTATTTTTTCATTGTATTCCCATTGTATATCTGTTAGCCATCAAAAAGATCAGAACTAGAAAAAGAATATTAAGCATTAAAATACTGAATATAGGCATATACATCATCAGGTTATTTTTTATTGGAAAGAAGTGCTGATTGGGGGTTTCCTAACGCTCAGCAGATTCTTCTTCAGAAATTTCTGCAGCTGAAAATTCATTTGAATGTGGCTTGCAGAAATCCATGTGCTTACCACATAATCAACCCCATTCAGAAGATTGGAACTAATTTTCAGATTTTTCAAATCTGCCATATGCGAAGGTACCCAAAGTATCTGGTAGTGGCCTTATGGTCCTATCATACTATGGAGTCATAGGCACTGTATGGTCCATATGCAAATGACATGATATCAGTTTGACTCCTGTTAATTTTTTTTATAAAATTAAAAGAAAAGTAGGATTAGCTTTCTTCGAAATACAGGGTGGGCCATTTATATGGATACACCTTAATAAAATGCGAATGGTTTGTGATATTAACTTCCTGTTTGTGGCACTTTAGTATATGTGAGGGGGGAAACTTTTCAAGATGGGTGGTGACCATGGTGGTCATTTTGAAGTCGGCCATTTTGAATCCAACTTTTGTTTTTTCAATAGGAAGAAGGTCATGTGACACATCAGACTTATTGGGAATTTCACAAGAAAAACAATGGTGTGCTTGGTTTTAACGTAACTTTATTCTTTCATGAGTTATTTACAAGTTTCTGACCACTTATAAAATGTGTTCAATGTGCTGCCCATTGTGTTGGATTGTCAATGCAACCCTCTTCTCCCACTCTTCACACACTGATAGCAACACCGCAGGAGAAATGCTAGCACAGGCTTCCAGTATCCGTAGTTTCAGGTGCTGAACATCTCGTATCTTCACAGCATAGACAATTGCCTTCAGATGACCCCAAAGATAAAAGTCTAAGGGGGTCACTGGATATGCGAAATTGCTACATGATGAAGGCAATTTTCTATGCTGTGAAGATACGAGATGTGCAGCACCTGAAACTACGGACACATGACCCTCTTCCTATTGAAAAAGAAGTGTAAACCCTGTTCAGTCTTCTGCATCTGGTTCATCGAGGCTCAACATTATCTTGTAGTTCAGAAATTTAAGGTATTTTCATATTAATATATGTCAAGAATATTTGTTAATGACAAGAGGCTGAGTATTTCTTTTGGTTTTTAGAGCTATCCAGTTTCTGAAACCAATTTACTTATACCCTAGTAGAATATTCAGAGTTCATAGAGGGTCCCCTCTTCATGATCCTCATCTCTTGGCCAAAGTGGAAAGTAGTTACAAAGAAGAGCATCTCTTGCTCATTATGTGGAAAACCCATAGTTTGGGCACAGTGTAATGCTTATTTTCCCCTGTGGTGCTGCTACAGGGAAATTAAACATTGTGATGTTCTTCTCTTAAAGAAAAGGAGTTGCTTTCTGTACGTTGCATTTTTTTTAAAAGAAAACTAATATTGATTAGGTTAAAGCTGGAAAAGCTGCTGTTGAATTTCAGGCCAGAGTGCCTACATTTCATGAAGGCTGGAGAACTGGTGATGAGGATAGGATATCTTCATGAAATGCAGAGACTTGGGGGTAAAATGCAACAGTAGCTTCTTTTATTAGAACTTCTACATTCCATCACCAGCTCAAAGTAAGACACCTTTTACTTCCAGTTTCTTCTCCCATGAGCTCACCTCTTAAATAGTGATGAGCGGCAGGGGCAATATTTGAATTTGCGATATTTCGCGAATATTTGGGCGAATATTCGCCATATATTCGAGAATTCGCGAGTTCATGATCTCTAGGCATTATTTTCTTGATTGCAAAAATTTGCATAAAATTCACCTAAAGAATTCGCATAAAAATTCGCATGAACTGGAAAAAATTGAATATTCGCGATTACGAATATATTTTGCGATATTCTAAATATTCTCAAATTCTCGAAGTGCCGATATTCGCGATTAAAATTCGCAATTCGAATATTCGTGATCAACACTACTCTTAAAGGGTAAGAATATTGCTGTATGTTACAGTTAATGCTGGATTTTTTACAAGCTACAGCTGAATGCTGGGGATCTAAAACTTAGTGATTGTCAAGGTCTTCAAATTAGAAGCATATATTTCCAAAGGTTAAGAGTCAGCATTGTCTATTAAAAGACCCTGTTCATTTGTGTATATACTTTTTTGCGCTGTTTCAAGTACAATTACTCCATTAACTGGACACTCAGTGGTCCAGAAATTCTGCTAATCCAGCATACAACAAAAACACCTGATGATGTTCTACAGTGGTGGCAGTGAGGTCCAGTAGAAAAAAAAAAAAAAAGTCCATTGGTCAGTTCATAAATGCCACTGCCAGGGCCCTATAAAACAGGGATGGCAGCAGTCGAAAGGTAATCCCGTTTACTTGAATGGGATGAGCAGGTGTAATTACATTGCGCCACCTCTACAAAGTAGAGTTAAACCCCCACCAATCTGATTGATGACATGATCATGATAGCAGGTCATCAATATTACAGCTTGGCACAGCCCCTTTACCCTTTTTTTTGCTGGTTTGTCCAATGTGAGGTGGGTGTTCTGTAAGACAGTGGAGAGGCTATGTCTGTTTTTACCATAAAGCAGGTCTCAAAAATTTAAATATATGGTCAAGTGCAAATCTGCTCTGACTGCAATGAAAATGCAAGGAAAAACAAAGATGCAGCAGTACCTTGTGGCCTCTAAAGGCTGCTTTACATATGCTGATCCTCGGCCTGATAATTTCTCACAGACTTTCATAGGAACACTTATTAGCAATTATCTGGCAGTGTAAAGGTGCCGCCAACTACCCGATGAACGAGCAAAACACTTGTTCATCGGGTAATCACATCTTTCATGCAGATACCTAAATTGTCCTTTTACTGACAATCGCCTGCTGAATTGTCCCATGTAAAGTGACCTTAAGTCGCACAAGCAATATGGAAGCATACCATCTGAGTGAAGTTTCCATGTTATGGCAGGTGGGCATGCAACTTTTGACTAAAAAGTGACAAGAACCTAAAAAATGTTCACACAAATTTTGGTTTTCACAAAGTTTACTGCTTCTGTGTTTTTAGATCTTTTGACAGATGTTTCTATCGTATAGTGAAGTACAATTATAAGCATCTCATAAGTTTTATAGCTTGTATTGACAAATACATCAAGTTTAAGCAAAGACTCAATATTTCCAGTGTTGATTCTTCTTTTTCAAAACGTATGCAATTCATCCTGGAATGCTGGATATCAGTTTCTAGGCTAGACCCTGTCTGATTGCAACCCATTCTTGCTTAAAGGGATTGTCTGGGCTGTTCATATTGATGACCTTTCCTCAGGATAGGTCATCAATATCAGATCGGCGGCGGTCCGACACCTGGCACCCCCGCCGATCTGCTGTTTGAAGAGAAGGCGCACACCGTGCCAGCGCTGCCTCCTCTTCATTGTTTACCTGCTCGATGTTGCATCCCCAGTGGTGAGCAGGTAATTACACCCAAGCCGTCCCATTAATTTCAATGGGATGGATCGCTCCTATAGAAGTGTATAGGAACGAACCGTCCCAGTGAAATGAATGGGACGGCTTGGGTGTAATTACACCTGCTCACCGCTGTGGATGCGACGGCGAGCAGGTAAATAATAAAGAGAAGGCAGCACTGCCTTTTCTTCAAACAGCTGATCGGCAGGGGTGCCGGGTGTTAAAAATAACTTGGACAACCCCTTTAATCAGTGGTTTGAGTTTAGCTATCTGTGTTTTTGAGGATTGACCAAAGGTTCTGTTTGTGATTGGGATCTGGGGAACTTTCTGGTCATGGACCCAAACTTTCAATGTTTTGTTCACCGAACCCTTAGCCATCACTTTTGCCTTCTGACATGGTGCTCCATCATGCTGGAAAAGAACATTCATTACCAAATGACTCCTGGATCATTTTGAGAAGTTGCTTTTGGCAGAAGTTTTGATACCATTCTATAAGGCCCACTCCTTTGGATCAGAAGCAATCCCACACATGAATAGTGTAAGGATGCTTTACTGTTGGCATAACACAGGACTGATGTAGCACTCACCTTTTCATCTATGGGCAATCATTTTTCCAGATGTCTTGAATAGTCTGAAGGGGGTTTCATTAGAGAAAATAACATCACTCCAGTCCTTTGCAGTCCAATCCCTGTACTTCCTGCAGAGTGTCAGTCCGTCCTTGATATTTTGCTTAGCTAGAAGTAACTTCCTCCACCAGGCCATCCTCCAAAAGCCTTCGCCTCACTGTGCGTGCAGATGCACTTACACCTGCCTGTTGCCATTCCTGAGCAAGCTCTGCACTGTTGAGGACCTGATCCAGGTACTGAATCCTCTTTAGTAAACAGTTTTGGTACTTGCTGGACTTTCTTGGGTACCCTGAAGTTTTCTTCACAGCAATTGAACCTCTCTCCTTGAAGTTCTTCATCCAATAAATGGTTGATTTAGGTGCAATCTTACACACAGGAATGACCTTGCCTGTGAGGCTCTTTTGAGGTAAAGCAATAATGATTGCTCATGTTTTCTTGAAGGTAAGCATGGCTAACAGAAGACAATGATTTCAAGCGCCACCATCCATTTAAAACAACCAGTCTGCTATGTTAATTCAATCTGCATGGCAAAGTGATATCAGCGGCCTTGTCCTCGTTAACACTTTCTCCTGAGCTAATGAGATCACTGAAATGATGACTTAAATGATTTAATGCAGATTTCCTCCATAAAAACTGAAACAGCACACTTTGTGAAAACCACATTTTGCATCAGTCTCAAAATCTTTGGCCATGACTGTATAGTAATAATAGAATTTAAAAATAATAAAATAGAGGGATAAGTCACTGATTGAATGACTACAATACAGTAATGAAGACAATATTGGGGGGGGGGGTTACAGAGCATATGTCCAAGGTGCTGGGTTCTGGTGAAGGGGCACCAACAAGGTATTTAGATAAAGGGCTAGGTAAGCTCTTTGCGCCTAAGTGACGTAAATCCTAGATACAATTCTGCAATAATGTATAATTCTTGTGCTATATTAAGTGATAAGCTAGGATTAGAAACAGTGCAGCTTATCATTTTAAAATGTTATCAACCATATTCAATGAGAGTTATCTTGGGAGAGTGGAGATTGTTATTGTAACATATCTATGGCCTAGTGAGTCTAAATACAGAAGCTTATTCTTCTCACAGAACATTTTACTACACAAGGCTAACACAACTATTATTAATATCTCCATTCTATTCCTACAAGCTTTACACTTTTGCTTTAGTGGAAATGCACTGGCTTAAAATAATGCTTTCATAAATGATTGAGTACCGCAAAGTCGAATCACATTTGTGTTTTGCTTGGTGTGGCTCACAGAAGCTCAGAGGAATTTTAGCTCACATAGTAAATGCAGAACAGCAAATTCCACCGCAGCATTTGACTTGAAATATGGCACAAATTTCCTCCTGCAAAACGGAGCAATATATACCTCTGAAGGATTGTTTTCAGTAGATACTGTATTAAGCTAATTGTTTTAGATTTGTCATTCCAGGAAAATTTTATTTTTCGTTATTTTTCATCTAGTGGTATAGTTCATCTATTATTACTTGCTTATTAGATGGAAAAATTGTATTATTCCCTGGTGTATGTACTGCTAGCTGTGTATAGAGGCCCAAATGGCAAAACAAAAGATAGGCATAAGGAATAAAGGTGGAAGGAAGGAAATTAGAAAGGAAGGAAAGAAGGGTGGAAGGAAGCGTGGTAAGAAGGAAAGATGGAAGGAAGGAAGCTATTGTTGAAACATGCAGAACATACATAGAAAATAAAGATACAGACAGAATAATATAAGATATATATATATATAATATATATATATATAGCTTGACCAGATGTGTTCCAGCTACTACAGTATGTTGAAACAAGGGTGAATTAATGTGACAGACCAAGTGGAAAGGTTGTGGATAGAGTCTACATTTTGCCTAGACTTGTAACTCATCTATGTAAGGAAACCTGGTAGTAGGGCCTGATTGCTGGAGTTGGGGAAAAGAGAGTGAGGTCTCACTTCAGTGACTCCACTCATCATTTTGGATTGGCCCATTAGTAGCACATAGGTGAGGTCTATAAGAAAAGTCTGAGCCTCTCAGTTAGGTCTCCAGCCTGGGGAAAGGAGCAGGTGCTGTAAACCTGTGAGACCTAAATAAGAGGTAATACGGACCTCATTCTTTATTTTTCCATGTGGGCCAGGTACTAGGCCTAAACTGATTTATGTTTAGGTTTTTCATTTTTTTTTCTATTTAACCCAATAATAAAACTAGCTTCAACAAAGCTGCTTTGTGGACTGCAACTTTATTGTGTGTCTGCTACAGAGAGAGAGAGAGACGCTAGCCCAGGAGACGACTGTCCCGATACCTAATCCCTTACAATAGATAGGATAAATAGATAGATAATTCCTGATAATTTGCTGATGTAAAGGTGCCACAGATCACCCAATGAATGAGCAAAACACTTGTTCATCGGGTGAAATGATCTTTAGTGAGGACACCTAAATCATCATTTCTGTGCAGCACATCATGCTGTGTGAGAAACAATGATTCTGTATGGTGATGAGTGATAGCGGTGGAAGTGATCAGCGCTTCATCTCCACTAATAAGCAGGCAATTGTTGGGAAGGAGCACTTCCTCCCGACAATTGTGTGCTCAATTGCTGATGTAAATGTAGCATTACACCCTAATGTGCCTGCATGATTCATCTTCCCTAATCGACACACAGACAGGTGCAACAGCAATAATAGACCAGGCAGAATGACTACCAGTGCTGATCGGTGATTAGGATTTATGGTTGGCAGCCAGATGGTGAGGGACAATGATAGGTCAACGCTAAAGATGCTGGAGAAGGAGGAAATTGTAGTTGTGTAATGACACAAATATCTTTTATTGTTCAATGCATTGCATTGTTAATCAAGGTTAGGTTGAGATGGAGCAGGTGTACTACTGGAGAGGCAATGGAATAAGGGAGGGGGTGGGGACTTGTGAGGTGGCACTAGCTGAAATGGTTTTGCTGAAGGAGATGGTGGTACCAGCATTAATTCAGTTCTGCCATCTTACAGCACCACTACCTTTCAGTTTTTTACCACTTGCGACGAATACCACGCCTCGTGCCCGTTTGACAGTTTATACAGACACCTCCTGTCCACGCGGGCACAGAGAGGCAACAAGCTGAGAGAGCCTTTTCACTGCCGCAGTGAAAACAGCGCTGTCTCAGCCCGGGAAATCTGCCACCAGCTTCTCGTTTGATATAAGCCCGGCCAGATAACGGGATTATATAGGGTGAGAAACCAACCCGTGGTAGCTTATAACTAGGCCAAAACACAGACGTGGGGATTCGTGATCGAGATACTAGATAGCACAAGATTAAATTATATATTTAATCGCATTAAATGCACACTAGATATAACACAATATACACACAGAATTTATACAGTGGTCTGAGGTTACAGATACAGGTGATATAGGTACAACAGGGTTAAGGCGAGCAAAACTCAGTTACCGGGTAGATGAAAGTTCTTTAGGGTCATAAGGGTGGACTAGTCCTTGGCTGGGGGCAGTGATGTCAGCTGGTTCCCGGTCTCTCCAAACACATTGCCACAATGTGACCCCCTTCAGAAAAGACCCCGCCCGCTGGCTTGCATGGGCTTATGACCTGTAGCTGGTTCTCCACTCCCCGCCTCTGGGAAGAGTCCACCCCTCCTTCTCTGGTGCTGGCAGCAAATAACCCATAAAACACCTTAGGGCTCATATCCAAAGACCAGAATGTCGCAGGAAGGTGGTTCCGGGCCCAATTGATCCGCCTGGGTTACGGCTACAACTAGAGTCCAAGCATGGTACTGTTATTTGGTTTCTGTGGGAGATCTGTAATATCTCCCCTCCCGGGCATCCTAGCATCAAGCCAGGGACCACGTGGATCTTCGGCTTTGCCCCAGGATCACAAAAAGATAACCAAATTATGCCTGTGATGGACGGACAATTCATAATTCCTTATGAAAATGTAGGTGCCAACATGTCTGGGAGGTATCATTGATCCTGGCAAGGGCTGAGACCTCCTGCTGAGGGTTTTCCTGCAAGAGTTAGCTTGCCTCCAACCTGTTAGTTGAGGGTGACTTTATTCCACCTGGGCCTCCTTGAAGCCTGGATCCCTGGGGCTTCCTCACTTGCTAGCTGACATCAGATGGCTGGGGGGTGAGAACTTATTTTGCATGTGTACATGCAAAAAGGTGAAATCAAATGACAACCGGGCTGCCAATAAAGATAAACCATATTCCTCACACCACTTTTATATGCTTAAAGGACCTTTCACCGGTCCTGACATTGCAATATAAGTACCTGGCAGTCTAGGGCATAATGAGGAGATGTGATATCGCTTATTTTATTCGATGCATGCAATTTTACATCATTTTACCCATTTTACATCACACTTTCAAAATGATCTGCAGCATATGGTAACTATAATTTAAAGTGGTTGTGCAGTGGCATAATATTGATTACCTATTCTCAGGATAGATCATCAGGATCACCAGGGGCACAGGGAGTCAGACCCCCTCTGATATGATATTGATGATCTATCCCGAGGGTAGGTCATGAATATTATGCCACTGCACAACCCCTTTAATATAATTGTTTACTTCGAAGAGATATATGAAACTGGCCTAAAAGATGTTGGAACCCCTTAAGTGTGCTAATTTATTCATTCCTCATTTGTATCTTAGATATATCAATGTGATTGATTTTATATAGCTATATCAAGTTTATAGACTTTACAACACACTGAGGTACACGTTAAAGCAGGGGTGTATTGGCCATAGACCTTACAGGGAAATTTCCAGTGGGCTGATGCCCAGGGGGCCGCCCAAGCCTTCCTCTCTGCTGAATGATGTGTACAAAATGAGGTCTCAGCGGTAATTAAGGCTGTGAGAATGAGAAACTCATGTACCAGGGCAACAACCGCAGGTGCCCTCCTGAATTTCAACTTGCTGTTGTCTGCATCTCACCTCTTAAGCCTCCTGCTTCATATTTTAATTATAACTGAGGAGACAACAAAAATGGCAGCTATTGATGGCTACCACAGCAGAATAGCTTTTGGGGCAATTTTTGGTTCTGATGTAACAGTATTTAGAGCAATGGTACTGCTGACCCCGCCTACTTGTGTTTGCCCCACCTTCTATCAATTTGGATCCGCCAACAACATGGGGCCACTTTTATATATTTTTTTTTTCCAGGGCCACTTTAGATTTCCAGTCCACCCCTGCATTAAAGTCTAAGCTAACTAAAAACTGAACTGAGCTCCAGTATAAACAAGAATTCACACCTTTTTCTGGATGTTATCCGAATAACCAAATAACTCATATAAAGAACTATATTTCTTATTTATTTTATTTTTTATGACTGCTGCCTTTATTTTCTGTTAAGCAATACACATTGTCCTATGAACAGTTTATATGTGTGTGGCACTTCTGTTTATTGTTAGATGAACAAATGAGTTTTGGCCTGAAGTCTACAGGACCCTTGAGAATTTAAATAACCTCCAGGGCGTCCAAGTCGGCTTGTGTTAATCACAAAATAAATAAGAGGTTGTTATAGGATTTCTGATACAGATCACAAAGATAAGATTAGAAGAAAGGACAGAGGTTTGTATAGAAACCACTAAGCATGTGCCAATATATGATTGTCCCGTCCTTCCCTAGTGAATTTTTTAGAGATAAGCAGCCTCGGCAAATCACTATTTAACACATCTTCTTCTCCTGCACTTTCAGCAGCTGCATTAATTTTATGAAGGCCTATCACATGATTTGTATTGGATTAGCTGCCTACTTTTAGCCTTCTTTTTGTATGCTTCTTCTATTGTGAAGAACGGTTGAAGCGTGATGGCGTAATGTCATCATAAATAAGTATTGATAGGCAGAGTCTATTACATCAGAAATAGACATCTACAGGAGCAGATACTGGCTAGGTCACATTCTATGCAATGCATAAAGCAGTGACAATATTTTTACAATGTAGCCTTGTTGTCAGCGGGTTGTCTTTAATACCAGGGCTTTTATGTGTTTTCAGGATTGCATATTAGTTAGTTGAAATTATGCAAAGTGAAATGTTCCCCATGAAATAACTTTACTCCTCCTGGAAGAAACTATCATGTGCAGTGGGTGGGGACATACTGGAACCAACCAACTGGTTTGGCTTTGGGTTGTTTCATTCAGAATTTATTCAATTTAGCACAAGAGAAGGGCCTTAGAGAGAGCATGCAGGCTGCATCCTGCAGCGATTACTGAAATGCAGGATCAGCATGACCAGGAGAAGAGCAGGAAAGAGAAGAAGTGTGGCCAGGGTAAGCAGCACGGCGCCCGTGTTCGCAATAAGGAGCAGAGCAGTGGCGGGTATGGAGCGCAACAGAATGGATTGAATGGAATAAGGATTCTGCCACACGTCGCTACTGTGCTTTGTTTTTGTTGTGGCAAAACATAGCACCAAAACTTTTTGGAAATAACATACCTGCATTTATGGTGCGTTTTCTTCCAGCAAAGGGAAAACACGTAGCAGACTTGAATTACAAGAAAGTAAATCTATTTTATAATTAACATATTTCAGTTTTGCTGTGTGTTTGCCCTTTTGATGGAAGAAAACACATCATAAAAGCAGGTATGCCGTTTCCAAAATTGCGTGCATTTTTTTGGTGCAATACTTTTGCAGCACCAAAAACACAGCACAGCCATAACTTGTGGCAGTGCCCTGCGTGTCCCCATTGACTTTGACAACAAAATGTGTCCCCACACAGTCTGACATTGTAATCTCATATTTGACATTGTCAGAGTGCTTTAGGGCACACCTTACTGACAAGGGTGGTTGTAAGGCCCTGAGGTCAATTTTTCATACATCTCCAAGTGAATAACATTTTGACAAGGCGACCAGGGGAGGTTATCAAAAATTCGATTTGGCTGCTTTGCCAAATTTCACAAAGAAATTTGCTTTGTGACAAATCACTTAGTCATGAAGTGCATTTCTTTATATATAAAGAGCACAATGATGTGGAATGGTGAACGTGCCCCCCCCCCCCCAGTCCTTGAATGCTCCAGATGCCACGTTTGTCGCTGATCGCGGCATCTGAAATTAACATTGATGGATTTCAGGGGTTAATCTGTAAAAAAAAAAAAATACTCACCTTATCCATTTGAACACATAGAGGCCGTCACAGCCATTTTTATTAAACACACACTGTGAAATCTTGCATGGTAAACGTGATGATGTCATCATGCTGGCTGTCGTGGTGAAGTCATACATCACCACGCGCAAGATATTGTGCGGTATCTTCAGTCAAGATGGCCATGGTGTCCTCTTTGCGTGCAAATGGATGAGGTGAGAATGTTTCTTTTTTTTTCCCTGCCATTTCAGGGAAAATTGATTTGTTACCACGAAGCACAAGAAAATTCGGATTTTCAATAATTCTAATTTTTCCTGAAATTCTGATCAAAGTCAATTCGTTTGGCTTCGATTCATTCAACACTAATTATAACATACAGGAGAGAAGTATAGTAACTTCTTAAGGATGCACAAGGCCACATTACAGCCATAATAGGGCTTCTATCGAGAAAGCCAGCACGACAGTGGCAAAGCCATAATCCACCATGAAATTCAATGGTAATCAGAGCATATAAAAATGTTGAATAACAAATAGATGCACTGGAATACTATAATTCTCTCGGAACTATTTAGATGTGCTTTTCTTCTAAAGACTTTCCAGCTGTTTTAATATCCCCCAGTACAGCACTTTTCTCACCAACTGAAAGTATAATTTAATGAGTGCAAATAAAAGAACACTTTAATTACCCTTACCCATAAAAGGTACAGTTCATTGTTGTATAGAAATTATAATTGGCTTATTGTAGTTGCACAAATGGGGATTGATAAGTCATATTAGAATGAGCGATTCACTGTACTAAGCATAATTTTCCATTTTGCAATGTTTAAATTCCCAAGCGAAGTGAAATCGCTTCTGTTTACCATGGAAACTTTTCAAGAATTTTGGGGGCCCACTGTGAAGATTAATTGCTCTATAAACAGACATTCTATCAAGTCCACCTGTCCAGTACTGTTATGTGTTTTGCAATTTGACATATGAGTTTGGAGGTACCATTCATGCATCATTGGAACCACAAAATTACCATTTAACTTTCCAAGATTTTAGATAATGTTTTTTCATGAATATCCTTTTCATGAAATGTGACCCATCATTCTGTATACAGAACTAAAATTATGAGTTAAAACAGACATTGACATTGTTGTTACCTAACATGTCCCTCCAAGGTCATCATGTATCACGGATTCAAATTTTTATCTAATTTAGATCTGTTTAAGATCTAGTATTCAAAAAGTCAACTAAATATAAAATTATTCCAGATTTATTAAACATAATCTGCAACTTGGTTTTATATGAATCAGCTTCCTTACCAATTTCTCCAAACATTGGGTTACAAAGAATATTATTTTTTGGAGATTTGTCCAGCACCAATCAAACAAAATGTTGGTTGCAATTTAACAGTCCAGAAAATAATGAAGGCATAATACACTACAAATGGATGATTTTGGAACTTTTTAATTTAAAAGTGCTAAATGTTGTTAAACAGGCTGTATGTTACCACTGACTGTGAGCTGTTTACCTATAACCATTATGTGGTTGTCACTCTGAAATTACAAATGCTGTCTCAGTGATAAAGAAATTGAAAAGGATTGGATGCAGTCCTAGGAGACCTCAAAATGTTAGGACTTTTTAGGGAAATTGGGGCACTTTCAATCTGGACCAAATTTATTTGGACCAAACTGAATTTGATGACCAGTTCCATCAAATCGGACCGTAAACTAATTTTGGGAAATTTGCTCATCTCTAGAAATTGGCCATCAATCTTATTTATTTTAGGGCCTACTGATTCTCCTCTGATGACATGTCAGGAGAAAGAATCAGGCCTCTTAGATGTCATGCTGTGGAGGTGATCCCTGGAGGTAAATGCACCACTTCACCCCCACTGAATGAGCAGCTCACTGTTGGGAAGGAGCACTTTCTTCCCAACAGTCTGCTGCTCATTGGCCCATTTGAATGCATCTTAATACATATGCTGTTTTGCTACCATATAACAGCTGCAACACATGGACAGTTCTACTTAGATCACAGTACTTCAGTTTAGTAGAAAATTGGTAGGTCCTGGACTACATCAGTAATATGGAAGCTACTGTAAATTATAGATGTATTAAAACCAGTTGAAACCAGTATAATTCTGTGATTTCATCCTAAATTGGGAGGTGGCAGAAATTTCTGTTTCTCTGGCTTACAGAGGTTGTGTCGTCTCAGACAATGAGGACATATCGCTAGGATATGCTCCCATTGTCTGATCTATCTTTTATGCGTGGCTGCCCTCCATTAATTTCTATGGAGCACCTAAAATTGCTGAGCGCTGGCTTGGCTATTTCCATCGACCCCATTGAATGGTAGCTGTGGCTGCGCAAGCTGGGCTATTTTCAGCAGACCAATGGGAAGACCTGTCACTTTGCCGGCCATATGTTAGGCTTTGTTTTAGAGATAGGTTCGGGTCCCAGTGGTGGTGATATGCCCCCATTGTCTGAGATGGGAATACCTGTTTAATATCTAAAGATGAGCGAATTGCACAAAATTTGATTTGGATTTGATTTGGCTGAATCAGTTGACTGATTTGATTCGGGTCCTACTCAATTGTACCTGAATCCAAAGTACTAAAATTAGCCTGAAAATTTGTGTAGGACACTCTGAGGTCTCCATTTCTCCTTTTTTTTCCTCTATCTTTCCGTAAAGATCACACAAATTGAGTCACACAAAATTTAGATTCAAATGACACTCAAAGTTTATCAAAATTCAGGTTGAATTTGGTTAGTATAAATTGATTTGCTCATCTTTATTAATATCTAAAAATGTAACATAGAGTAAACCCTATATATTTTATAAATATACATATATGAAGATATTTATTTATTTCTTATGTAATGTGTTTCTACTGCAAGACTTTTAAATGGCTTTCATGAGTATTAGTTGAAGTGAATAGTTTTATGTGTTGTGTAAATTAATGTCTGTTTTATATTTTTTATTCGCAGTGGGAAGAAATTGGTGAGGTTGATGAGAACTATGCTCCAATACATACATATCAAGTATGCAAAGTGATGGAACAAAATCAGAACAACTGGCTCTTGACAAGCTGGATCCCAAATGAAGGAGCATCAAGAATCTTCATTGAGCTCAAATTTACACTACGGGACTGTAACAGTCTTCCAGGAGGACTTGGTACTTGTAAAGAAACTTTCAATGTATATTATTTTGAATCAAATGATGAAGATGGCAGGAACATAAGGGAAAATCAGTATATTAAGATAGATACTATTGCAGCTGATGAAAGCTTCACAGAGTTAGACTTGGGGGATAGAGTCATGAAGCTAAACACAGAGGTGAGAGATGTTGGACCATTGACAAAGAAAGGTTTCTATCTTGCCTTCCAAGATGTGGGAGCATGTATTGCTCTTGTGTCTGTCCGTGTGTACTACAAAAAATGTCCCTCAGTGGTACGTAACTTAGCACTTTTCCAAGATACCATAACTGGAGCAGATTCTTCACAGCTTTTGGAAGTATCTGGATTGTGTGTCAACAATTCGGTGACAGAAGAGGCTCCAAAAATGCACTGCAGTGCTGAAGGGGAATGGCTTGTTCCAATTGGAAAGTGCATGTGTAAAGAAGGCTATGAGGAAAAGAACAATACCTGTCAAGGTAAGGATTTATTCAAAAGTGAAATAATTATAGTATCAAAATATCTGGGTTACAGTCAGCAAAAAATAGCCTTCTAAAAGGGTGGTCATCTCAGAGGAGAGGACAGGCATACCTAGAATATAAAAAAAATATAAAATAAGATTAACCTGTTACAATAAATTCAGATGCAGGTAATGACCTTCTCAAAAAGGTGGTCTTATAAAAAGAGTTTTGCTGTATGTAAAATAACCATTATTGTTTAAAATGTATGTATACCAGAGTGCAATATACTTGACGAAATGCATGAGAAAGTCATTTTACCATATACTGTACCTTGAGACTAACTAAATCAGCACTTTGCGACTTGTCACTAGAGATGAGTGAATCAAAATTTCAGGAAAAATTCGATTTGCTGAGAATGCGAATTTCCTTACGCTTCGTGGTAACGAATCACATTTTCCTAAAATGGCGGCTACACATGTGGGAACTGAGGACATGGGACAAGGACTCTGGGAAGGCGGAGTCACCCAGATTGACATGCCTGCATGTGATGTCACAGCCCTATAAATACAGTGGCCATCTTAGAGTCAGCCATTTTCCAGCATTCAGAGTGCGGGGACAGAGGTGTGAAGACGCTAGGGACAGCAATTGGAAAAACCTGATTGTGGAAAAAAAAGACAGAGAAAATGATTTATAAGTGCAGGGAAAGGATAGGGAGGAATCATTTCACAGCATCTTAGTGCAGGGAGAGACGTCAGAAGGCGCTAGTGACATTGATAGGAAAGCGATTGACAAGTGCAAGGAACGATTATTTGGGGATCCAAATAGCCATTAGACTGCTCTGTCATTCCAGCTTTTTGTTGTTGGGCCCCAAGTGTTATGTTGAAAAGCATTTAGTGCCTTATATCTTAGTATCTTATATCAGTACTACAAGAAAAATATTTTCTCTATTCACTTCTGCAGTTATTAATGGTGAAAGCGTATAGCCTATTATTACCGCAAAAAAAGAAAAATATATAAGCACTGCACTGTTGCAGTTATTTCTGTTGAAAGCATATAGGGGCGTATTACAGCAAAAAAAGGAAAATATATAAGCACTGCACTGTTGCACTTATTTCTGTTGAAAGCATATAGGGCGTATTTTAGTAAAAAAAGAAAAATATATACGCACTGCACTGTTGCAGTTATTTCTATTTAAAGCGTATAGGGGCGTATTACAGTAAAAAAAATGTATGCACTGCATTGTTGCAGTTATTTCTGTTGAAAGCTTATAGTGGTGTATTTCAGTAAAAGAAGTAAAATATATACGCACTGCACTGTTGCAGTTAGTTCTGTTGAAAGCATATAGTGGTGTATTTCAGTAAAAAAAGAAAAATATATACGCACTGCACTGTTGCAGTTATTTCTGGTGAGAGCGTATAGGGGCATATTTCAAAAAAGAAAATTATATATGCTCTGCACTGTTGCAGTTTTTTCTGGTGAAAGCGTATAGGTGCGTATTACAGTAAAAAAAGAAAAATACAGTATATACGCACTGTACTGTTGCAGTTTTTTCTGTTGAAAGTGTATAGGGGCGTATTACAGTAAAAAAAGAAAAATATACACGCACTGCACTGTTGCAGTTATTTCTGGTGAAAGCGTATAGGGGCGTATTTTGTTTAAAAAATAAAAATATATACACACTGCACTGTTGAAAGCGTATAGGGGCATATTAGATAAAAATGCGCCCGCAGTTTTTTCCGGTGAAAGCGAAAATATATACACACTGTACTGTTGGAAGCGTATAGGTGCGTATTACAATAAAGAAAGAAAAATATATACGCACTGCACTGTTGCAGTTATTTCTGGTGAAAGCCCATGGGGCATATTTCATTAAAAAAAAGAAAAGTATATACGCTCTGCACTGTTGCAGTTATTTCTGGTGAAAGCATATAGGGGCGTGTTTCATTTAAAAAAGAAAAGTATATACGCTCTGCACTGTTGCAGTTATTTCTGGTGAAAGCGTATAGGGGCGTATTTCATTTAAAAAAGAAAAGTATATACGCTCTGCACTGTTGCAGTTTTTCTGGTGAAAGTGTATAGGGGCGTATTTCATTAAAAAAAGGAAAATATATAGCACTGCACTGTTGCAGTTTTTTTTTCTGGTGAAAGCATATAGGGGCGTATTACTGTAAAAAAAGGAAAATATATACGCACTGCACTGTTGCAGTTATTTCTGTTGAAGGCGTATAGTGGTGTATTTTTGGTAAAAAAAGGAAAATATATACGCACTTCACACAAGTTTTTTTTGGGTGAAAGCGTATAGGTGCGTATTACAGTAAAAAAAGGAAAATATATACGCACTGCACTATTGCTGTTTTTTCTGGTGAAAGCGTATAGGGGCGCTATGCCTTTTCTGTTCCCTCAACTCGAGAAGTACTACAAGCTGTGGGCTCAGCTCCACTTTTTAGCGAGGACGAGCTACTAGAGGACAGTCAGCAGATACAGGCCACCCAAGATCTGGAGGAGACATCCGCCGCTTCCTCCTCTAGGTGGGCAAGTAGTGATGAGGAGAGTGACATGGGAGGTGGTGTGGTGAGCGGTCAGGCTCCTGACCCAGAGACCGTTAAGGAGGATATCAATGATGTGCAGACACTACTCGATGATGATAAAGCCGAAAGCCGATCGCACTTGGGAGCTGGGTGCAGAAGGGGCTTCATCATCATCAGGAGAGGAGGGTGGCAGCTTGCCCGTGAGGCAGTGGCTGAGTCAGCAAGGTGGTAGCATGGCTAGGAGTCAAAAGGGTGTTTTCTTTACAGCCAAGCTATGGAATAAATAGTTACACTGTAGCACAGAAAAATGTGCCTTTAAAAAGAGCTTTCCTTCAGGCCAGAGGTAGGACTTCTGCCTGCTATACAGGAGGTGTGGGGTTCAAAGACCTGAGCAATAAATATTTTTGTTTTTCAGCTTTTTTTCTTTTATGGTAAAAGTTGATATTACAAAAAATAAATAATGGAGCAAAAACCATTACAATAAATGTGCTTTTGCAGCATGATTACTGTTAAATATCACAAAAAATATGGTATCCCTGTAATTATAATAACTGGTACAATACAGTGAACATATTATTTATGGTGATTGGCGAAGGGTGTAAATAGAAATGGCGCAATTCTTTCCCTTCATTTAACCCATTGTAAAAGTTTAAACTTTGCTGATGTGTATGGCAAAAAAGCCTGATGCAAAAAAAAGCCTTGACTTTTATGTCTATGAATGAAGCGCCTGCGGGGGTGCCCAAGGTTTGCCAGTATGGGGCTCTTAAATTCCTAATTGCAACCCTGGTAGCACACAACTAACAAAAGAGAAGCATACATTGCATTCTCTAGAATAATAATATAAAATTGTTCAAGTACAGTATATACTGAACACCATATGAGTACATCTCAATTTATGTGTTCATTTTGCTGCAACATCACTTTTTGATGGAATTAAAAAGCTTATTACATTTGCTTCCAGATCAGTGATTCTCGCCTTCACTCTTCATTCTTTGTAAACAGGTCAGATTTTAATTATATCTGCTCTAGCAGAAGTCACTTAATCAGGATGACGGCTTTTGCTATCCACTTGTTGATTCTGAATTTATTTTCATTTAGCATAGCTAATAAAAAAAGTCCAGCTCGCTAATACAGTGTAGCAGAATTGCTCACAGTGATCTGCCGCATTTAACCTCTTCCCTGTTGACTTTCTCATTCTGTTGATGAAACTGGTGATAGATATTAAACTTTTGGATTTTTTTTACTGCTCAGAGCAAAATAACTGCCTGTCTAAAGCAACATGCCTTGGCTTTTGAGACTCCACATCTAGGTTTTCTTTCACCCAGGGAAAAGGTTCCGTTTTTTGCCCTAGCCCATCTACAGTAAATACCTTGACCAAGGCAAGGTGGCTTGTTAGCACCCAGCTAGCACTACGGACCCTGGACTCTATCCTGCAAAAATTCCCTTGCTCCATGGTCTATAGATACTAATTGTACAATGTGTTCCCAAATCTGAGCACCAAATTTTTAAAATGATTTCTTTGACATTGCGTGAGTTTTTGCATGTAAGGCTACATTCACACAAAAGTGAAAAATTGAAGTATTTTAGAACAAATTTAAGTCAATGGGGCTTTTCACATAGTGTTTTTTAATGGGCAGTGAATAGTGACCTTAAAAAAAATTGAACACATCCTATTTTCTGTCATTTTTCGCAACCAGATGGACCCTATTGAATTCAAATGGGACCTTTTTAGTGGTTGGTAGACAAGAGTACACCCATCTAACGGCCATTAATAATTGGTACATTAGTGGAAAATGGCTTTTTACAGGTTAAGATAAAAAAAAAAAACTCACTTCATCCAGTTGCACGTGCAGAGACTGTCCTCTCTTGATGCTGAAGGACCTACTGAAGGACCATTAACACACCTACTATGTTTTCTTTCTTTTTCTGAATAGAAATATAAAAATGACAAAAAACAAGTAGACAAACAAAATACAAAATAAAACAACTTTTTCTATTATGCTTAACAAACGTCTCCTGGGAATTTAAGGTACATTTGCACAGCCCGAGAAAAGGGCAAAGTATCGAGAACGACCGTTCCTGCAAACTGGCCATGGGAATGTGCCGTCGGTCACCTGATGAATGAGCGAAATACTCATTTATTGGGTGACCCATTGGGTGATCCTGTCGTTCATGCACGCACCACGGATCATGGCTTTTGGGCAGTAAATCGTGCTGCCTAAATAGCGATCTGCTGCTCAGAAATAATGATTCTGTATGAGGGCATTGGATCGCAATAGCAGCACTCTCCTTTACTGAGTGAGCAGCCAACTGTCGGGAAGGAACGCTTCCTTCACGAGAATCGGCTGCTCAGTCGGCCCATGTAAATCCAGCTTAAGAATTCCCAATAAGGAGGAACATAAACTATGGTGTTGTATTTGTGTCTGTAATTTAACTGGCATTGTTTTTACTGGTACTAAGTCCTGGCCACTATTTGAAAAGTGTTAAGAACAGCGTAAAATTTTAAAAAAGCTGCAAAACCAGCGTGCACCAAAATATGTAACTTATGTATGCCAAAAAACAGACATAATTCGCAAATATTTGGGTCATGTACATAAAAATATTCAGTAGAAAATATAAGAAATAATGGACCATGGAAAATATGTTTTAATTTATATTTAATACATATCTATTTATTAGTTTATTCTATTAAGTGCTTAGAAATGGGTTCAAGATATTTCACATTTGTCTCTAGTACAACTGAACTGTGAAGCTCTGACTTTAGCTGTATGAAAAAACAATAGAAAATATGTAACAGTAAAGGTTATTTCCACTCTGTGAGCCCAATGCATTCTTGAAAATAAAAATGAACTGAATGAGACAAAAAAAACTGTTCAATTTTCTACATTCTGAACACGAGAGCCCTCTTCTTACATTCATTTAGAGTATGGTAATAAACCCTCTGCTACAATATATTAACGCATTTATAGATAATAGAAAGAATTTAAGAGACAAAAGAGGTTTTTGATAAGGTTCGGATAAGGTGCTCTAAGGTTCAGATTTATCCAAATGTATACTGTGTAGATATATGCAAAGCCATATGTTTATGGCAAAGCAGCGGTGAACAGGAAGAGAGATGGAGGACGGCACATGTGCACTGCGTGCGCCGTCTCTTTGTACAGCTGATTGGCAGGGGTGCTGGGTGTCGGAGGTCCTGAAGATAGGTCATCAATATTAAATGCCCGGACAACCCTTTTAATATGTATTGAGGTTTTTTAATGTAATACTTTCAATAGGAGTCAAGTTCTGTCTACTGGGTTACCCATTAAACTTGTGATGCTATCTTCAGACATATACTAATGTATTGGGATTGTCCATATTGCCTCCTTTGCTGGCTTGAATTATTTTTCCATCACATTATACACTGCTCATTTCCAGGGGTTATGACGTGGTGGTCATACTTGCACACTATATGAAAAAAACATCTACCTGTCTGGAGGCCAGGAGAACACATGCGCAGCAGCTCCCATCCTGGCCACAATGTATCTGTTTTGCGGTGGTGGTTGTAACCCCTGGAAATGAGCAGTGTATAATGTGATGGAAAAATGATTTAAGCCAGCAAAGGAGGCCGTATGGACAATCACAATACATCAGTAAGTGTCTTGCGTTAACTTTGTCTACATGATAAATGCCTTTTTCCGAAGTGAGACAGCTCCTTTAAACCAGTCAAAATTGCAGTGGCTACATCTGTACATTGGTAATGTATTATCAATCATGAGTCATTTTGAGGAACAGGGATTATAAAATGCTGATCATTTACAAAAATATGTTACACTCTTTCCAGTATTACTAATGCATGTGCCCCAAAGCGATTTCACCAATCTCCTAATCATTATATGTCTCCATTGAAAAGATTATCCTCAGCAGAACAGAGTTTCGAACAGTGTCTTTTTCTGTATCACAGAATGTGATTGCCTGAGACAGCAGTATTTTCGTCAGGTTGGATTTCCCAGTTCACTTACTAGCTCATAAAGTTGAATTGCTCTATTAGAGTCAAATTTATCAGTGAGGTCTATTACATAGGACACTTGCGAGCCAGTGCAGCTGTGTCATGGATATGTGCAATCCGTGAAGGAATTACCCCATTATTTGTCAATAAGGGCCTCATTCAAATTGATAGATGCGCCATATTTCATAGGAATGATGCGCTACCTGAATTTCACCCTTGCATAACCTTTCAAGAGATCTATATAATTTACACCATATTGCCAATATATGAAAAGGGAAAATTGAAGATTTGATAAGAAATAGCATCCATTAATCATAATAATAATAATAATAATAATAATAATAATAATAATTACACAAGTATGAGTAACACTACTACTATAACTATAATAACTAATTAATACATAATAAGCAACAATAATAATAAAAAAAATGATTATTAATACATAAGAATGACTACTATTACTGCTACTACTGCTACTACTGCTCCTCCTCCTCCTACTACTACTAATAATAATAATAATGTAATTATATTTTCTTAGCGCTTTAATGCTTTTCATATGCCAAAAATGACAAATGAATGGCTTTTATCGGTGGAAGTCCAAGTGCTGAGATCACCAGCCGATCCCTAAAACAAGTTGCTAGAAGTGGAGTTAGAAGCGTCTCTTTACTGGAAGAGATGGACTACAGACAGGCTCATAGGCTTTCTATTGAGCCCAGCGAGGAGAGAGAGGGCTTGTGTGAGTGCTTCTTTCTCCTCGCTTTAGCAGTCGGTGACATTGTTGGGACTCAAATGCCCACCAGTCAAAACCTTTAATATGTCAATGTGACATCTCAAAAGTTTTATGAAAGTACAATTACACTTTATAAGAAGTAATAATAGTAATAATAATAATAATAGTAATAATAATAATTTTTAGATTGTAGCGACCCCTGTAACTGGACCTCTACACAAAAAATCTACAATTATATATTATAACAATAATTATATTTTTTTCTCCATTGGAGTAAATTGGAACATAGAGATAAAAAAAAAAGTGGATTGCAGAAATAAAAGTCGAAAAGAATCTATTAGAGATGAGCAAATTATTGAAAAGTTTAATTCGGCTGATTCGCCGAATAAAAATAAATAAATTGCTTTGTGACTAATTACTTCATCACGAAGCGCATTTTTCTGTAAGTAGCGGGTGCAATGAAAGGGAGCTGCGATAGCGCCGCCCCCCCCCCCCCCCCCATTATTGTACCCCTCAGATGCCGTGATAGTGGCATCTGAGTGTAAAAACAGTGTAACATTAACATAATTTTTTTTTAAATCAGACTTACCGCCTCCATTTGCTCGCAACTGGGCCGGTCTCTGCGATCTTGCTTGAAGATCTGGCACAAAATCTCGCGCAGCGCAAGATGAATTCATCATGCCGGTTTATACGTCACCACGCATGGGATTTTGGCCGAGATCTTCAATCAAGATGGCAGCTGTCGGCCCACTTTGTGGTATTCGATTTGCTCATTTCTAGACTCTACATATCTATAGTTTATAGATAAATCTGTATAAAATTCTTAAAGCAACTCAACATTAACTGTACTTATCATTTACAAAACATATTTCTGTAGCTTGAAAATGTTTTGATATAAAATGTCATGCTGATTCAATTACTTATTTTTTCACATGAGGCTATGAGCTCTGAGTTTAGGTCACTTTGCGGTGTCCATACCTTTCCTTGGGGACAGAGACTTTTTTTTTCAAAAACCATCAAGTAATAATAACGCTTTCTTCCCTGAGCTGAAGTACGTTTAGAGAAATGATTAAATGGTCATTTACTATTTTAGAAGTCTAGTGAGCACACACAGACCCCAGTGTATGGTTTCAAGAGTCTGCATATTTTATTTTTCACTTTATCTTCTGATTTACTGATTTGTTTTACCCTTTCAACCTGCAGTTTTCATAGTCAATATATCCTAGCCATATGCATTTCATAAAGAGATCAGAGATCACAGAAATTAACTTGATGAATCCTACAAAGCAGGGATATTCTAATAGAATGTGGGAACACTTTCTATGGTAATCAGATGGAAATGTGCAATTAGTGGTGTATAATTATGGTTTCACTTCTGACAAATGATTCTAATTTTGGCTAGGTCAAAAAAAAGTCAGATTTTAATAATAGCAATCAAGACGCATGACACAATATGTAGCATTTGTTGTGTGTGTATATATATAAATTTCTGTCTGTTATCTGTTCTTTTTTCATACCCATACAAGTCTGCACCAAATTTGGCATATAGGTAAATCCAGTGCTTCTGAAGGTTTCAGACCGGGTTTAGCTCTCCAGGACACACCATTTTGCAGGTCCTTCAGTCTAAGTCTTAAGCCTCGTGCACACGACGGTCCCCAATGCACGGGCAACGTCTGTGCGGCGGCCAGGACAGATCGAGACCCATTCAACTTGAATGGGTCCATTATCCGTCCACACCGCGAAAAAATAGAACATGTTCTATTTTTTTGCAGTGCGGAGGCACGGTCAGAAACACCACAAAAGTACTCCTTAGTGCCTTCGTGGGGTTCAGATCCGTGCTTCCGTTCTGCACTGCATCTTCGCGTTTGCGGACCCATACAAGTGAATGGGTTCGCATCCGTGATGTTGGGTGCACATGATCGGTGCCCCATGTATTGCAGAACCGCCGTATGCGGGCCACAATACGGCCACAACCGCACAACGGCTGTGTGCATGAGGCCTTACTGACATATAGATTCACATAACCCTTATTGGTCAATAGAAGGTTGCAGGTCCTTCGTTCTTAGGCCTCATGCACACGACCGTATTTTTTTGCGTGATCCGTGACCGTTTTTTCGTCCGTGGGTCTTCCTTGATTTTTGGAGGATCCACGGACATGAAAAAAAAGTCGTTTTGGTGTCCGCCTGGCCGTGCGGAGCCAAACGGATCCGTCCTGAATTACAATGCAAGTCAATGGGGACGGATCCGTTTGACGTTGACACAATATGGTGAAATTTCAAATGGATACGTCCCCCATTGACTTTCAATGTAAAGTCAGGAGTTAATATACCATCGGATCGGAGTTTTCTCCAATCCGATGGTATATTTTAACTTGAAGCGTCCCCATCACCATGGGAACGCCTCTATGTTAGAATATACCGTCGGATTTGAGTTACATCATGAAACTCAAATCCGACAGTATATTCTAACACAGAGGCGTTCCCATGGTGATGGGGACGCTTCAGGTTAGAATATACTAAAAGAACTGTGTACATGACTGCCCCCTGCTGCCTGGCAGGTGCTGCCAGGCAGCAGGGGGCAGCCCCCCCCCCCTGTAGTTAACACATTGGTGGCCAGTGTGGCCGGCCCCCCCTCCCTCTCCTGTAGTTAACTCATTTGTGGCCAGTGCGGCCGGCCCCCCCCTCCCCTGTAGTTAACTCATTGGTGGCCAGTGGGGCCCCCCCTCCCCTGTAGTTAACTCATTGGTGGCCAGTGCGGCCGGCCCCCCTCCCTCCCCTGTAGTTAACTCGTTGGTGGCCAGTGCCCCCCCCTCCCTCCCCTGTAGTTAACTCGTTGGTGGCCAGTGGGGCCCCCCTCCCTCCCCTGTAGTTAACTCGTTGGTGGCCAGTGGGCCTTCTCCCCTCCCTCCCCATGTCATGTCACTTACCAGTAGGAGGAGCTCCCGGCCGGATGCAGACATCGCAGACATCGCAGCTCGCAGGTAAGTATAATGGTTCTACAAATTGCTAAGTAACCATGGCAACCGGGACTGCAGTAGCGTCCTGGTTGCCATGGTTACCGATTGGAGCCCCAGCGATTAAACTGGGACTCCGATCGGTACACTCCGCTGCCACCAATGATGGGGAGATTTTAATTAGGAGGGGGAGGGAGGGGAGAAGGCCCACTGGCCACCAACGAGTTAACTACAGGGGAGGGAGGGGGGGGGCGGCCGCACTGGCCACCAATGAGTTAACTACAGGGGAGGGAGGGGGGGCGGCCGCACTGGCCACCAATGAGTTAACTACAGGGGAGGGAGGGGGGCCCACTGGCCACCAATGAGTTAACTACAAGGGAGGGAGGGGGGGCGGCCGCACTGGCCACCAATGTGTTAACTACAGGTGGGGGGGCTGCCCCCTGCTGCCTAGCAGCACCTGCCAGGCAGCAGGGGGCAGTCATGTACACAGTTCTTTTAGTATATTCTAACCTGAAGCGTCCCCATCACCATGGGAACGCCTCTGTGTTAGAATATACTGTCGGTGACAGACATAGTGAAAACTCAGCTATGAAAAAGTTTTTATGCAGACGGATCTTCGGATCCGTCTGTATAAAAACTAACCTACGGCCACGGATCACGGACACGGATGCCAATCTTGTGTGCATCCGTGTTCTTTCATGGACCCATTGACTTGAATGGGTCCGTGAACCGTTGTCCGTCAAAAAAATAGGACAGGTCATATTTTTTTGACGGACAGGATACACGGATCACGGTCTCGGCTGCAAAACGGTGCATTTTCCGATTTTTCCACAGACCCATTGAAAGTCAATGGGTCCGCGAAAAAAAACGGAAAACGGCACAACGGCCACGGATGCACACAACGGTCGTGTGCATGAGGCCTTAGCCTCACTGACACTGACTACACAATTTTACACCAGCTTTCCATAACAGCCCAGCCATTTTTCTTTAGTGTTATAGGGTCACTGTGGATGCCACTGTTATGGGTCACTATGAATGTCACTATTATGGTCATACTGTGGATGTCACTGTTATGCAGCCACTGTGGATGTCACTCTTCTGGGCCACTGTGTATGTGACTTCTATGGGGGCTCTGTGGATGTCCCTATTTTGAGGGCACTGTGGATGTCATTGTTATGGGGCGCTGTGTATGTCACTATTATGGGGGCCCTGTGGATGTCACTGTTATGTGGACACTGCGGATGTCACTGTTATGGGGGCACTGTGGATGTACAGTAGGTGAACCCGATTTTGTGTCAATCTCGCTGTATTTCTCGGCGAGATTGAGCACATACGAGCCCCATCGCGGGAGCCAGCGCCGAGCTGGCTTGCCGCGATGGAGAGCAAGCGCGTCATAGAAGCGACGGGAGATCCGACTTGGATTCCCGCCAATTCTACACGTGTGCGGCGTTTGTTATGAATCCTGAGGGGGAAGTCCCCGCCGGATTTTAAATAAAAATCCGGCCTGGGTCCCGCCCTCAGGAGCATACCGGGCCCTTAGGTCTGTTATGGGTTGTAAGGAGAGCCCCCCCTACGCCGAAAAAAATGGCATAGGGGGTCCCCCTACAATCCATACCAGACCCGTATCCAAAGCACGCTACCAGGCCAGCCAGGAAGGGAGTGGGGACGAGCGAGCGCCCCCCCCCCTCCTGAGCCGTACCAGGCTGCATGCCCTCAACATGGGGGGTTGGGTGCTCTGGGGCAGGGGGCGCACTGCGGCCCCCCCCACCTCAGAGCACCCTGTCCCCATGTTGATGAGGACAGGGCCCCTTCCCGACAACCCTGGCCGTTGGTTGTCGGGGTATGCGGGCGGGAGGCTTAACGGAATCTGGGAGCCCCCTTTAATAAGGGGGCCCCCAGATACCGGCCCCCCCACCCTAAGTGAATGAGTATGGGGTACATCGTACCCCTACCCATTCACCTGCAAGAAAAGTGGTAAAAACACAAATAAACCACACAGTGTATTAAAATATTTTATTTTTCTGCTCCGGAGGCCGCCCCCTGTCTTCTTTATTAGCTCTTTTACCAGGGGGGGGCTCTTCTTCTTCCGATATCCCGACGGGTCTTCTCCGCTATCCGGGGGGGTCTTCTCAACTCTCCGGGGTTCTCCTTCTGTCTTCTCCTTCTGTCTTGTTGTCTCCTTCTGTCTTCTGTCTCCGGGGGGGGCTCTTCTTCTTCCGATATCCCGACGGGTCTTCTCCGCTATCCGGGGGGGTCTTCTCAACTCTCCGGGGTTCTCCTTCTGTCTTCTCCTTCTGTCTTCTCCTTCTGTCTTGTTGTCTCGGCGCACCCCGATTCTTCATCTTCTCTTCTTGTTTTCGCCTCTCTCTGTTGTTGACTCGGCGCACCCCGGTTCTTCGTGTCGCGAGACTCGGCGCACCCCGATTCTTCGTTCCGCGAGACTCGGCGCACCCCGATTCTTCGTCTCGCGAGACGAAGAACCGGGGTGCGCCGAGTCAACAACAGAGAGAGGCGAAAACAAGAAGAGAAGACGAAGAATCGGGGTGCGCCGAGACAACAAGACAGAAGGAGAAGACAGAAGGAGAACCCCGGAGAGTTGAGAAGACCCCCCCGGATAGCGGAGAAGACCCGTCGGGATATCGGAAGAAGAAGAGCCCCCCCCGGAGACAGAAGACAGAAGACAGAAGGAGACAACAAGACAGAAGGAGAAGACAGAAGGAGAACCCCGGAGAGTTGAGAAGACCCCCCCGGATAGCGGAGAAGACCCGTCGGGATATCGGAAGAAGAAGAGCCCCCCCCTGGTAAAAGAGCTAATAAAGAAGACAGGGGGCGGCCTCCGGAGCAGAAAAATAAAATATTTTAATACACTGTGTGGTTTATTTGTGTTTTTACCACTTTTCTTGCAGGTGAATGGGTAGGGGTACGATGTACCCCATACTCATTCACTTAGGGTGGGGGGCTGGTATCTGGGGGCCCCCTTATTAAAGGGGGCTCCCAGATTCCGTTAAGCCTCCCGCCCGCATACCCCGACAACCAACGGCCAGGGTTGTCGGGAAGGGGCCCTGTCCTCATCAACATGGGGACAGGGTGCTCTGAGGTGGGGGGGCCGCAGTGCGCCCCCTGCCCCAGAGCACCCAACCCCCCATGTTGAGGGCATGCAGCCTGGTACGGCTCAGGAGGGGGGGGGGGGGGCGCTCCCCCGTCCCCACTCCCTTCCTGGCTGGCCGGGTAGCGTGCTTTGGATACGGGTCTGGTATGGATTGTAGGGGGACCCCCTACGCCGTTTTTTTCGGCGTAGGGGGGGCTCTCCTTACAACCCATAACAGACCTAAGGGCCCGGTATGCTCCTGAGGGCGGGACCCAGGCCGGATTTTTATTTAAAATCCGGCGGGGACTTCCCCCTCAGGATTCATAACAAACGCCGCACACGTGTAGAATTGGCGGGAATCCAAGTCGGATCTCCCGTCGCTTCTATGACGCGCTTGCTGGGATGTGCTGTCACTATCCCAGTGAGTGCGAGATCTCGGCACCACGTCGCCGAGTATCAGCGCGACGCTGTCGTGCTGAAAACACAATCTCACAAACACCTACTCAGTAGGTGAACCCGATTTTGTGTCAATCTCGCTGTATTTCTCGGCGAGATTGAGCACATACGAGCCCCATCGCGGGAGCCAGCGCCGAGCTGGCTTGCCGCGATGGAGAGCAAGCGCGTCATAGAAGCGACAGGAGATCCGACTTGGATTCCCGCCAATTCTACACGTGTGCGGCGTTTGTTATGAATCCTGAGGGGGAAGTCCCCGCCGGATTTTAAATAAAAATCCGGCCTGGGTCCCGCCCTCAGGAGCATACCGGGCCCTTAGGTCTGTTATGGGTTGTAAGGAGAGCCCCCCCTACGCCGAAAAAAACGGCGTAGGGGGTCCCCCTACAATCCATACCAGACCCGTATCCAAAGCACGCTACCCGGCCAGCCAGGAAGGGAGTGGGGACGAGCGAGCGCCCCCCCCCCCCTCCTGAGCCGTACCAGGCTGCATGCCCTCAACATGGGGGGTTGGGTGCTCTGGGGCAGGGGGCGCACTGCGGCCCCCCCACCTCAGAGCACCCTGTCCCCATGTTGATGAGGACAGGGCCCCTTCCCGACAACCCTGGCCGTTGGTTGTCGGGGTATGCGGGCGGGAGGCTTAACGGAATCTGGGAGCCCCCTTTAATAAGGGGGCCCCCAGATACCGGCCCCCCACCCTAAGTGAATGAGTATGGGGTACATCGTACCCCTACCCATTCACCTGCAAGAAAAGTGGTAAAAACACAAATAAACCACACAGTGTATTAAAATATTTTATTTTTCTGCTCCGGAGGCCGCCCCCTGTCTTCTTTATTAGCTCTTTTACCAGGGGGGGGCTCTTCTTCTTCCGATATCCCGACGGGTCTTCTCCGCTATCCGGGGGGGTCTTCTCAACTCTCCGGGGTTCTCCTTCTGTCTTGTTGTCTCCTTCTGTCTTCTGTCTCCGGGGGGGGCTCTTCTTCTTCCGATATCCCGACGGGTCTTCTCCGCTATCCGGGGGGGTCTTCTCAACTCTCCGGGGTTCTCCTGACTTCCCCCTCAGGATTCATAACAAACGCCGCACACGTGTAGAATTGGCGGGAATCCAAGTCGGATCTCCCGTCGCTTCTATGACGCGCTTGCTGGGATGTGCTGTCGCTATCCCAGTGAGTGCGAGATCTCGGCACCACGTCGCCGAGTATCAGCGCGACGCTGTCGTGCTGAAAACACAATCTCACAAACACCTACTGTAACAGTTAGGCCTCTTTCACACGAGCGTGTCTGGATAAGGTCCGGATGCGTTGTGGCAAACCTGCGCGAATAGGTACCCAATTGCAGTCAGTTTTGACAGCGATTGCGTTCTGTTGTTTAGTTTTTATCGCGCGGGTGCAATGTGTTTTGCACGCGCGTGATAAAAAACTGAATGTGGTACCCAGACCCGAACTTCTTCACTGAAGTTCAGGTTTGGGTTCAAGGTTGTGTAGATTGTATTATTTCCCCTTATAACATGGTTATAAGGGAAAATAATAGCATTCTGAATACAGAATGCATAGTACAATAGAACTGGAGGGGTTAAAAAAAACATTAAATTTTTTTTTTAACTCACCTTAATCCACTTGTTCACGCAGCCCCATTCACTTCTATGGGGCCTGCGTTGCGTGAAAAACGCACAATATAGAACATGCTGCAATTTTCACAAAAGTGATGCGTGAAAATCACCGCTCATGTGCACAGCCCCATAGAAATGAATGGGTCCGGATTCAGTGCGGGTGCAATGCGTTCACGTCACGCATTGCACCCGCGCGGAAAACTCGCTCGTGTGAAAGAGGCCTTATGGGGACACTTTGGATGTCACTGTTATTGGGACACTGTGTATGTCACTGTAATGGGGCACTGTGGATGTAATAGTTATGGGGACACTTTGGATGTAACAGTTATGGGGACACTTTGAATGTCACTGTTATGGGGGAACTTTGGATGTCACTGTTATGGGGGAACTTTGGATGTCACTGTTATGGGGGTACTGTGGATGTAGCTTTTATGAGGGCATTATGGAAGTCACTGTTAGGAGAACACTGTGGAACTCTTTTAACCACACACGCAAAACACAAATTAAATATAACTGTTATGGGGCCATTGTGGATGTCACTGTTATGGGGGCACATAGTTCATCAATATCTAAGTCCCAGAAAACCCCTTTTAAGTGCCTTAACTTCATAGGAAACCACTTAAACTATCAGCATGTCTATGAAGTGTGGGAGAACATGAATACCATGATGCTAATACAAAAATCGGTAGAGACATTCATTCAAACAGTTTGGTTTTAATGCAGTCTCCGTACAGCATTAAAATGTATTGCCTCAGTGTAGGCAAAATTTGCCTCACCCGAAGTTGTGTGAGGTTTCTGTGAATTAATTCAGTAATGACATCTTTGTCTTTAAAAACATTGTAAAATAGCAATCCGAAGTCAGGTTTGGTAGCTGCTGGTTCCTCGGTACCAAACCCCACTTCGGATTGCTTTTTTAAAATATTTTTAAAGACGCAGATTTGATTACCGAATTAATTCATCGAAGTCCCACGAGACTTCGGGTCAAAAAATTTTTGCCTACACAGAGGCATTACATTTTAATGCTGTACAGAGACAAGTACGGAAGTACCGAATTGTTTGAACGAATCGACTTCGGATCTATGATCCAAAGCTCAATCCGCTCACCAATAGTCACCATGTACAGTATGTCTGCTTTAGTAGGGTTGATCATGGTGACAGATGCTCTTTAAAGCCTATATCAAACACTATAACATAATAAGCACATTTATAAATGTATCATACACAGTAGCAAACATATGATAGCGCATATCACATGACTTTAATATATAAACAGATAGTATAAGTTAAAAGGTAAAAACACTACTATGCATTAACAATATATAAAACAAACACAATAACATTGTAAACACATAGTTATAGACACATAGTAATAACAGTTAACATATGGTAAATATAAAAACATAAGTAACACTTACATTATAAAAAACATGAGTAACACTTACATTATAAGTTAAGATATACAATAAAACTTTATGCTGCACAGTAATAATTACTGTGTTACATACAAAATAAAAATGTATTTCTTCATAATATTTTAAAATACATATAAACAAACATAGGATAGATAATGCACAAGCTTTGAAATGGTGCTACATTTCCCATAAATTGAAACCTGCAATTTCAAATCTTAATAAAAGCATGAATATTATATCACATCATTAATATTCTATGGCACCGTAAGTACGACCTACAAGTGCATTATATGTTTCTAAAACAAAGCTTTCACCATGTGCCATGAGCGGCTTTCTTTAGAGCACATTATTTATTTATTTTGCTGGTCTTTCAGAGTTGTTTCTACATTATTTTTGCTCTCAGAGTTCAAGCATGATTTAATATGTCACAACTAGTTTGCCTAACTGGGTTTGATTGTCTGACATACTTCCACTAAAACAGGGCAGCCGTCCTTTCAAGCATGCTGCTGCCCAGACAAATGAAGTGTCACAACAGCTAGGACGCGTTCTTGTATTGTGACAGCGGTAGCTTCCTCTGACAAAGCCAGCAGCAGGGACTTTAGGCAGTTGTAATACCAACAGACGCATCGTGGGTCATTGTAGACCAAGGCCACACACACACAGCCTCACTGACAAACCCAGGCCTGAAAGAACTCCTTGATTATTCATGTGAAAATTATCTGAGGTTTGGGAAAGGGTATTAGTCAAATGGGGGGGGGGGGGGGGGGAGTCTCCCATAAGTTTAGCCACAATGCTTGCCTAATAAAAGACACCTGACAAATCTATTACTAACATGTCGTGGGGAGTTCAGGAAGGGAGTAACCACATGGAACTGCTATTATACATGATACGACAATGAGTTCTGAAGATTTGCTATCTGAATTGGTTTCCGGACTGAGCGAAGAGTTATTCACACGTATGAATCAAGTGAGAACAGCTAGAGGTGTCCACATAATATAGAAAATTGTCAGCCAAAAGATATGTGGCTTGAAATTTTCACCCCAGTCTTCTGGTAATGGTCATCTTAGCCTTGTACTAGTCGGTCTATAAATCATACATATAGGCAGCTTGCATAATACCATCCTTGTGTACCCTAATATATTGTTATATGCCCTGTGTGAATGCCATTTTCTAACTGGTAAGAATGGTAGATGTATTGTGCTGGTGGTATAAAACAATGTTAGATTTTTAAAAAGGCACTGATTTTCTACAGAAAACTGCAAGATCATCTTGTCTATCACAAAACAAGAAGCTGAAGATTATTCCTGTTATACAGGCTAGTAACGAGTGCCAGTGGACAATATGGAACTCGACTGGCCTTCATTTAAAGGGCCTTTCACACTGCCTGATCCAAAATGAATAGGGGAATGAATGATCGCTATTGCAATCGCTTGTCCCCCCCATAAAGTTTCCATATGAAAGATGCGACCACCCGACGAAGGAGCACTTGCAGGATCATTACAAGGGCCAGTTATCAGGAGTGAGCGTTTGTATGAACATGCATTCTCTTCATGGTTAGCCCAATCCTCGGCTCTTGTAAAAGGACCCTAAGGAAAGATATACCCTAAGAGACTCCTTGTATTAAGACAATTTAGTAGTTACATATTTGCTTATGAATACCAGTGATTTTCTGCTCTTACAACTGGGTAGATTGCACATTTCTATATCTGCCTAAATGCATGTTATGCTGGATCAGGGATGTAACAATAAAATGTACAAAGGTAGCAGTCACATTGAGGTAGAACCAATGATCCTTTTTGCATTTGAAGACATCAACATTATAAATGAAACATAGTATCTGCATTGGTGAATGTGGATATACTGCACTGTACTAGAGAGATAGTATAATAAATACAGATAGGTTTAGTTTTGAAAAATTTTATTCAACAAAGTTAGCCAAGAAATTTGATTTGTGGATGAATTAATTAGTCACAAATCGCTATAAATCTGCTCTGCCTTAGGGTACAGCCACATGGAGTGGCCATACTGCGGGCGGGTTGCGGACATGCTGAGGTGAAGACCCACGTGGCTAATTAGCTCGCAGCAGCCTTTCATTTAATAATGAAGACTGCACTGTATACAGTATATAGTTGGTCTTTATTGTTAATGGTCGCACGGCACCTTTAATGCACCTTTAAACAGGGGCTGTTGCTGGTATGGGGTTTGGCTGGTTAGGTGGTGGGACAATATGCATACTATTGCTGTTCTGGCCTGCAATCTCCTGCAGGTTATTTGACAGTAAACACAGAATATTAATCAGCTCTTGCATGCACACTTCTCCAACCCCAGTGCTCTCCTGCCTTATAAGGTGGGAGCCCTTCTTCTGCCATCTGCTTTTCCTCCTTTTTCACATAATCTAATATCAATGAGAAAATGTCATCAGTAATATCCAGCTCCTCCTCTCTATGCATCTTATTGACTTTTGTAAGACATGGAGACTTGGAAGAATGATTTGGAAGAAGTAAAGCCAGCAAAAGACGAGGATAGTCATCATTAAGACCTGGCCCCCCTAAGGAGTGCAGACTGGAAGATATTGGTTGGCTCGCTGGCAATGGAATAATAAAGGCTTCAGTCTTATTGGTATTGAATTACATATCTTAATTTACGGCTGATGTAGGAATAAGTAAATGTAGGAATAAAGAAACAAAACTGATGCAGAATAAGTCTCCGTGCAGTCTCCCTCCACTCTCCCTCTCCAATATTCTTCTATCAATTTCAGCAACACTGTCCCTAGTGCGTGAGAGCTTGCCACATGTCTCCCTATGCTCAGCTCAAAGGACAATGAGCTCACAGAGACCACGTGGGTTGAGGGCTTTATAGGGCTGTGACATCCCAGGGGATGGCCATCTGCAGATTGACTGGCTTCACGGCATTATGGGTGATCTCGCATTCCCAGTTTTCCTAAACTTCGGACCAAATTCCGCTTTGAATGCTTTGCTTCACTCAACACTAATAATAAAGATACATATGCACTGTATGGAGAAAAACATCGGGACAACTACAAATTACACCTACAGCAGCTTTTATGACATCCCATTCTAACCCACATCCCTTCTTTACTGCTAAAATATCTCTTTTGGGTAGACGTTTTACAAGATTTTGCAGTGTGTCTGTGAGAACTTTTGCCCATTCATCCAGAAGAGCATTTGTGAGGCCAGACCAATAGAATAAGGCTTGGCACGCAGTGTTCAAATTCATCTCAAAGGTGTTTGATGGGATTGAGGTCTCAGGGCTCTGTGTGGGCAAGTCACATTTTTCCTCACGAAACTCACCCATCCCAGCCTCCATGGATCTTGCTTTGTGCACTGGGGCACAGTCATGATGAAACAGAATAGGGCCTTCCACAAAACTATTCCCAGAAAGTTGGAAGCATACACTTGTCCAAAATCTATTGTAAGGCTCCATTCACACGTCCGCAAATGGGTCCGCATCCGTTCCGCAATTTTGCGGAACGGGTGCGGACCTATTCATTTTCTATGGGGACGGAATGGATGCGGACAACACACAGTGTGCTGTCCGCATCCGCATTTGCACCGATCTTCGGGTCCGCAGCTCTGCAGCTCCGCAAAAGATAGAACATGTCCTATTCTTGTCCGCAGCTTGCGGACAAGAATAGGCATTTCTATAGGGGTGCCGGGCGGGTGTGTTGCGGGTCCGCAACACACCACAGACGTGTAAATGGAGCCTTATCCTGAAGCATTAAAATTTCCTTTCACTGGAACTAAGGGGCATAGGCCAACCTTTGAAACATATCACGATAACATTATGTTTCCTCTACAAAACTTTACAGTTGGCACAATGCAGTCAAATATTTGCAAATATTTGTAAATGCAGACTGCATGACTAAGTGCTGGATTTTATACACCTGTGGCAATGGGACAGCATGAAATGCCTGAATTTAATGATTTCCTAATACTTTTCTCCATATAGTCACATATTGTGTCATCTCTCTATCTATCTATCTATCTATCTATCTATCTATCTATCTATCTATCTATCCGTCTGTCTATCTATCTATCTGGAAATAGTGTCTGCCATCAATGTCCTGTTAATTTTTAAGCTAAATATTTAGTCATATATTTTCCTTAATTCTACAGTATATATTCAGTAGACAGTTGTCAAGAATACAGGGACAAGCACGTAGCATCCTCATAGAAAAATGCCATTTAAGCGTCAAACTGCTTTTATTTCTTTGCAGTCAGATTAGATGAGTGAATGGCAGAACCTTCATAGTTTTCCACTTCTGACTCCTAACTTTTGAAATGTTTAGAAAAAAAACTAAAAAGTCTTCATATCTAGTCTTCATAGTCCTCCATATTTGACACATACATTAGAATGAAACTTTCAATAACTTATTCATGCTCTTTATGTTAATATTTTGTATGATGTGGCTCCTTCAAAGAGGGAGTGAAATATCCACAAAGCTACTGAAAAAAAACACAGTAATAACAAGGATCATGCATGAAAACTAGTACAAAGAAAAGCAGTATCACTACAGTTAGCATATAGTCATATACTTACTAGCTTGCACTTGGCAAAATGGCAATGCTTATTAGGAAGAGGAGTGATGTGGGGTGTGCCCCTTAGGATGTTAGGATTTGTTTCAGATGGTCAAAGTTCACCTGTATTTCAGCATCCATATTTTGCAATATTTTCTCCACCACATATCAAAACAGCTTACATAACAGTGTTATGGTTGTCACGTGCCAGGGGTACCAAGGGGGACATCTGGGACGACATACGGGCAGGACAAGGCAAACAGGCCAAGGACCACAGAACACATATTGTATTACAAAGGAAACAAGGCATGTGACATTGACTATAGCAGAAGACCTCAATGTACTGAAACGGATCAGTGTGTGTGAACCCACTGCGATACTGACTAGCAATACTCTGGAGGGACATAACTAAGCAGCTACCTGGTCTTCACTAGAGCCTCAGATGGTGAGGATAGGCTTGGGCCGTTAGAGTAGTTGCCAAAGTCTACTCCAGATAGTAAACTGAGTCAGTGGCAGCAGGATCAGGCGGCAAGGAGATACCAGACAAGGTACTGACAGTACATTGAGTCCACAGACAGGCAGGAAGAATGGAACAGAGGAAGAAGCAGGCACCTGCGCCGCAAGCAAAAGAAGCTAAGCGGCCCCAGGCAGAGCTGCACAGAGACAGATAATGGGCATTCCCCCTCTGGGTTAACCAGGAACCCTCTTCCAAAGGCAGGCATGGACAGACATGAATGGAACACCAGAAGCAGTAAGGACTGCCAGACAGACAATAACAGGAACATGGATCAGACGCAGATAAGCTCTGCTAGGCTATACATAAACGGAAATATAGAAGCAGTAAGGACTGCCAGACAGACATGAACAGGAACAGACGCAGATCAGCTCTGCTAGGCTATTCAGACGCAGATAAGCTCTGCTAGGCTATACAAATACAGGACAGATACAAGGCAAGGTACAGGGCCAGAATACAACAATACAAAACCAGGTGGAACACACCAAGGTGTAGATGTTAGGACCGCTTGGGTCAGCAGCAAAGGGAAAAACCTGGCAAGACAAACGTAGACAGGCAGACTACACAGAGCAGAAGGGTGAAGCACCCACAAGACAAGACAGAACAGACTGTCCAAGACTGACCTCAACACTCCATGCTCAAAGGCAGAAATAGCAGCCTAACGAGTGCACCTGAAAGGACCCACCCAGGAACCAACCAGGGGAGGTTAATCCCATCAGAACCAAACAGGGAGGTACCAAATCAGGTCAGGGATAACCAGAACCCACAGTACACCAAGCTGCGATACAGGATGTTGTCCCTAGCAACCAGCATGCACGGAACACCGAAGCCAGTACGCAAGAGCGCAACCAACCTGACATACCCACAGGGAGACGATACAGCCAAAGGAGGTACACACAGACACGGGCAGTTCACACTAGACACCGCAGCCAGCACGCAGCCAAAAGCAACCAGCCTACACGGAATCACCCTCAGCCAGTACGCAAAAGCCGTGCAGCCAGCCTGCACGTCAAACCACGTCGCGGTGAACCGCACCGTAACAATGGTGACAGGGGTGTACCTAAAGGCTCATGGGCCCTGGTGCCAGAGTTCAGCTTGGGCCCCCCTTCCCTCAGTGCTTTGTGGCCAGGGGCAGGGAAACACGTAGCCTTTGTGCCGCCTGAGGCAAAAATTGAGACGGCACACCCCCCCCATGCCAAATTCTTGACCTAACCCCTTCCCTCCAGCCAAAGGTGTAACTTGACCAGCATGCACTTTCTATAATACCGGTGTCTTCTTATGTGGCACAAGGGTCTTTGGGCCCCCTCAGGCTGCTGGGCCCGGTAGCGACTGCTACCTCTGCACCCCCTATAGCTATGCCCCTGAATGGTGACCTAAGCTTGATTCTGTAGATGCTAAAATGTGGGGATATTATGGTGCCTGCACTACCTTACAGATGCATATTTTAGGTGGCCATTAGTAGCTGCAGGAATGAGGTCAATCAATTGTACAATTTGGCATTCAACATGGCAGCCTGAAATGGCAGATCATAGAGATTAAAAACAAGTCATTTTCAGCCAAACATGCTGTACACTTGTAATTGCAGGCAACAATGGTCAAAAAACCCAATTTGCCATTGACCACTCCAAATGATTATTTGCATATCATTTTAAAACGATGGTTGGTGTAAAAGGGTCAAAAAAGGACAAACATACACATGTGGTCAATATCTTATGTGTATGAAGAATTTTAATCTTCAAGAATAACCCTCTGCATCCTAAATGCAATTAGGGAAAACACATGCATCTCAGGACAATGGCTTTCATAATACAGTAAATGTAAGCCTTAGGCCTCTTTCACACTACAGTATTTTGCGTTCAGTATACTGGACGTTTTTTGAGTTCAGTATACGGAACAGATACTGAACCATTCATTTCAATGGTTCAGCAAAAAATACTGAAGTGTCTCCGTGTGCATTCCGTTTCAGTATTTCAGTATTTCCGTGCCGTGGAAAGATAGAACATGTCCTATGTTTCTCCGCAAATCACGGTCCGTGGCTCCATTAAAGTCAATGGGTCCGCAAAAAAACGGAATGCATACAGAAGGCATCCGTATGTCATCCGTATGTCATCCGTTTTTTGCGGATCCGTCATTAACAAATGCTAGGCCCAGCCCACTGTGGCCATGTGTTTCTTGTTGCCAAACTTTGGCTGAGCACAAATACAGGTGGCTTCCGTTTTTGATCCGTGAAAAACGGACCGTATACGGGAACCATACGGAAACCATACTGAAAGGTTTTTGCGGACATACTGAACGGAAACGGAGACACAACGGAACCCAAAAACGGGACAACGGATCCGTGAAAAACGGAACGCAAAACACTGAAATGGACATACTGTAGTGTGAAAGAGGCCTTAATGTTAGTGTGAACAGAACCCAAGCTGTCCAATAATGCCATCCCATAATGACATCTCATTCTGAATCCATACACTATGTGGACAAAAGTGTTGGGGCACCTACATATTACACCTACGGGAGCTTTTATAGCACCCCATTCTAAATCCATAGGTAATGATCTGAAGTTGATCTGCCATTTTCAGCAAAAACAGCTTCCACTCTTCTGGGAATGCTTTCTACAAGATTTCGAAGTGTGTCTGCTGCAGGGGCATCGTTAGGTCAAAACATTCGGGGCTTGAGCCCCAGATGTTTTGACCAGTGCCCCGAATGTATTGCTGGCACTGGCAGGGCCGGCCGGCGCTCTGACTCTCCTGCGGTACACCGGCCCCGCCGCTCGCCTCACTCCAAAACTGTATGTGTAAATAATCCTAATCTCCGCCTGCCCAGCCTGCAGACTTACTCAACTTTTAACTTGAAAAATCATCAGCAGCCGGCACCGCTTATCTAACTAGATTTCTTACTGCAGCTCCTCCTACGGTAACAGCAGGCAGTGCAGGCGGCGCTCGCTCACTGACGTCAGGCGTCTGCTCCTCCCACTAGGCGGCACAGGCGCGTGACGTCCGTGAGTGAGCACCGCCCGAACTGCCTGGAGCTGACTAGCTGAGATAGAGACTCTTCTCTGAGTAAGACTAGGACGAGCAAATGTTAAAGTTGCACTTGCAGGGGAGGGGGATCTGTGGTGGATGGCACTGTTATGGGGAGGGGGATCTGTGGTGGATGGCACTGTTATTGCGAGAGGGATCTGTGGTGGATGGCACTGTTATGGGGAGGGGGATCTGTGGATGGCACAGTTATGGGACGGGGGATCTGTGGATGGCACAGTTATGGGAGGGGGATCTGTGGATGGCACTGTTATGGGAGGGGGATCTGTGGATGGCACAGTTATGGGAGGGGGATCTGTGGATGGCACTGTTAAGGGGAGGGGGATCTGTGGATGGCACTGTTAAGGGGAGGGGGATCTGTGGATGGCATTGTTATGGATAATCTGTGGGGTTGCCCAGACGGCTAGTCCTTTCACTGTAGTTATTAACCCCATTCAGCAGTCCCCCATTCACTGAAGGGGGGACTGCTGAAAGGGGTTAATAACTACTGTGAAGGCCCCCCCATAACATGAGGGCGTGGCTTCATGGAATGGGGTCGTGGCTTCACGTGGGCTCGTGCCCCGGATGTCTTCAGACCCTAGCAACGCCCCTAGTCTGCTGGAATTTTTGACCCATCATCCAGAAAAGCATTGGTGATGTCAGAAACTGATGTTGGAGCCTGCTTCACAATCTTCATTCAAGTTCATCTTAAAGGTGTTCAATGGGATTGAGGTCGGGGCTCTGTGAAGGCTAGTCAAATTCTTCCACATCAAACTCCACCAACCTAGCCTTTATAGACCTGGGTTTGTGTATTGGGACACAGTTATGCTAGAACAGAAAAAGGGCTTTCCCAAACTGTTCCCACAAAGTTGGAAGAAAGCAATTGGCCAAAGTGTCTAGGTGTGTTTTCATTGGGTTTTATTATAAGACCCCTTGCAGACGAGCGTGTCCAGATAAGGTCCGGATGCGTTGTGGATGCGTTCAGTGAAAACTGCGATTTCACAAGTAAGGTCATTCAGTTTTGTATGCGATCGCGTTCAATTGTTCAGTTTTTATCGCGCAGGTGCAATGCGATTTAATGCGTTTTGCACTCGCGTGATAAAAAACTGAATGTATACAAACATCTCTTAGCAACCATCCATGGAAAATGCATCGCATCCGCACTTACTTGCGGATGCGATGCGATTTTCACGCAGCTCCATTCACTTCTATGGGGCAAGCGTTGCGTGAAAATCGCTGAATATAGAACATGCTGCAATTGTTACGCAACGCACAAGTGATGCGTGAAAACCAACGCACATGTAAACAGCCCCATTGAAATAAATGGGTCCGGATTCCGTGCGGGCGCAATGCGTTCGCATCACTCATTGCACCCGCGAGGAATAATCGCCCGTGTGAAAGGGGCCTAAATGTTAGCCATTAGAGATGTCCCGAACTATTCGCCGGCGAACAGTTCCCGGCAAACATCGCTTGTTCGCGTTCGCCGCGGCGGGCGAACATATGCGATGTTCGGTCTGCCCCCTATACGTCACCATTGAGCAAACTTTGACCCTGTACCTCACAGTCAGCAGACACATTCCAGCCAATCATCATACTCTCCCTCCCAGACCCTCCCACCTCCTAAAAAAAAGCAAGGACGGCAGCCCTCTTAGATTCATTCTGAAGCTGCAGTGTTAGAGCAGGGAGAGTGCTGCTGCTGCTGAATTAATAGGGAAAGTGTTAGCTAGGCCAGTGTTCTGTGTCCACTCCAGTCCTCAAAGACTCATCTGCTGTAAGGACAGCGTCCTGACCGCACCCCAAAAAGCCATTTTAAGGGCTGGTACATCTGTCTGCTTTTATTATATTTTTTCTATATATACAGTATATATTGCAGTTGACTGCCCGTGTGTGAGAGGCCACAGGCCCACAGACTGTACTGTGTGCGCACCACTCATATAGGGTGGCACAGGACCTTGCAGATAAAAAAAGTAATTTCATTTTTACCCTTTAATATAATTGCAGTTGCCTGCCAGTGTGTCACGTCCACAGACTGTACTGTGCCCACTGCCAGTGCCCACCACTCAAATAGGGTGGCACAGTACCTTGCAGATAAAAAGTCATTTAATTTTTCCTCTGTAATATAATTGCAGTTGCCTGCCAGTGTGTGTCAGGCCCACAGACTGTACTGTGCCCACTGCCCACCACTCATATAGGGTGGCACAGTACCTTGCAGATAAAAAAGTCATTTAATTTTTCCTCTGTGATATAATTGCAGTTGCCTGCCAGTGTGTGTCAGGTCCACAGACTGTACTGTGCCCACTGCCAGTGCCCACCACTCATATAGGGTGGCACAGTACCTTGCAGTTAAAAAAGTAATTTTTCACAGGTGGCTGACCCCGTACCAACTGGAGATCGGCAAAGTGGTGTGTGACAACGGAAGAAATCTGTTGACGGCATTGAATTTGGGCAAGTTGACACATGTGCCGTGCATGGCACATGTGTTGAATCTGATCGTACAACGCTTTGTGTATAAGTACCCAGGCTTACAGGACGTCCTCAAGCAGGCCAGGAAGGTGTGTGGCCATTTCAGGCGTTCCTACACGGCCATGGCACACTTTTCCGATAAACCTAGTCAGTCGCACCGAAGGCACCATCAGCAACCTCATCCAATTTGTTTTCTTCCTGGAGCGTGCCCTGCGAAGTGTGCTGGATCAGGCCGTAGATGAGCGTGAAGAGGAAGAGGAAGAGTTGTGGTCACCATCACCACCAGAAACAGCCTTATCAGCATCGCTTGCTGGACCTGCGGCAACGCTGGAAGAGGAGTCTGAGGAAGAGGAGTCAGAGGAGGAATGTGGCTTTGAGGAGGAGGAAGACCAACCACAGCAGGCATCCCAGGGTGCTCGTTGTCACCTATCTAGGACCCGTGGTGTTGTACGTGGTTGGGGGGAAGAACAGACCTTCAATGAGATCAGTGAGGACGAGGAACGGGACATGAGTAGCTCGGCATTAAACCTTGTGCAAATGGGGTCTTTCATGCTGTCATGCCTGTTGAGGGACCCTCGTATAAAAAGGCTGAAGGAGAATGACCTGTACTGGGTGGCCACGCTACTAGACCCCTGGTATAAGCAGAAAGTGGCTGAAATGTTACCAAATTACCGGAAGTCGGAAAGGATGCAGTAGTTCCAAAACAAGTTAAAAAGTATGCTTTACACAGCGTATAAGGGTGATGTCACAGCACAACGGGAATCTAACAGGGGAAGAGGTGAAAGTAATCCTCCTCCTACCACGACCACGCCGGCAAGGACAGGACGCTTTGTTGATGGAGGACATGCGGAGCTTTTTAAGTCCTACGCATCGCCACAGCCCTTCGGGGTCCACCCTCAGAGAAAGACTCGACCGACAGGTAGCAGACTACCTCGCCTTAACTGCAGATATCGACACTCTGAGGAGCGATGAACCCCTTGACTACTGGGTGTGCAGGCTTGACCTGTGGCCTGAGCTATCCCAATTTGCGATAGAACTTCTGGCCTTCCCCGCTTCAAGTGTCCTATCAGAAAGGACCTTCAGCGCAGCAGGAGGTATTGTCACTGAGAAGAGAAGTCGCCTAGGTAAAAAAAGTCTAGATTACCTCACCTTTATTAAGATGAATGAGGCATGGATCCCGAAGGGACTGACAGTGGGGGATGCATCAACAAATGTAAACATAGGGGGACAGTTATTATCCCCGATACACCAGAAAACTGGCATCAAAAAGTTTGGCACATCCAATCTTTAGAATGTTTGAGGGTTCAAAGGCCCACTCATCACTTCTTTACCAAAAGTGAGGGATGAAGTGGTGGCTTTAGCCATCCTGGCATATTTATTATAATCTGCGGCAGTAAATTGTCATAGATTATAGTGGATTTTAGTTTTGGCCCACGGACTTGGTCTGTGATATGCTGGTCTTAAAAAATTACATCTTAGCTTTTCGACCTACAAATGAACTGGTTCAAAAAATAAAGAGCATTTCTTCATGCTTCCCTATCCTTAGGATTAATTCAGCATCAAAAATCTTAACGAGTCTTTGTATACCTTGATTTACAATTAAGTTCATAAATGAAGGTATTTCCTTTGAACATTATTTGTGAAGAGCTGATATTTCCTGGGCTTCTGGCTATAACTGTCCTTGAATGTAATAGCAATTTAACAGTGGGAATTAGCTGATGATCCACAGCGGAGCTTGATGAATAGATCTGTTAGTTTTGTTCTGGATGGTTAAGGAAGGCTGGTATATACTATATTATTTGTATACTGGTGGCTTCATGCCTCACTAAGGTCATTAACGGGATATTTCTCAAACTGAAACATGACAGACCTTGATTTATTTCTGTACTCTTCTTCATGGGGCTTGTAATCTTATCTTCTTAGCATATGTTGCCAATTTGTCTGAAAGTGGTCCTGCACTATATTGGAAAAAAACATGACTAAATGTTATAGACTTATATGATACTAGCTGCACCTGTTACGGAAAGACACTTGGCTATATTTTATTAGATTAATATTATGGAAACCAGATATAGGTGCTTCCAACTATGTTCTGTTTTGATTAAAATATGCTTTCATTTTATGCGTCTCCAAACCTTTGTGAATTTTGGTGCTTTGCACAGATGCTTATCAGGCTGCAGAACATGCTGGCAAAGATTTTACCAGTATTGTTTTAATCTCTATTTGCAGGCACATAGAGCCACGGGAGATGGATTCTAGAAGCTGAGAACTTGAGCAAACAGATGATCCTGACATTTTTTGATAAATTTAAAACTCAGTTATTATGGAGGTACTGCATTCAACAATAGAAAGTAGTCATTTAATAATTCTCCACCATGGGACATGTTTTCATTATAAGTGGCCTCCACCTCAAATGGCAGTCGGTGACTCTCACTGTTATCTTCAAAGGACAACTTCCTCATGAATTCATTGCTTTTTTTTTTTTTTTACAATATGTTGTGTATATGTAAATGTACAGAGGGAATTATTAAAACTAAGACAAGGGAAGAGAGAGGGTTGCCCATAAGAACTACAGTCCAGCTCTTATTTTTTAAGGGTCTTTGGAACATGATAGTAGTAATCAGGTTGGTTTTGTGGGCAATTGCAGCTGCTTTGATGAATCTTCCACAATATTTAAAAAAATATATATAGCCTAGCTTTATTTAAAAATATGTATGGCAGATAGTGGTAAAAGACATGGGTATGGCAGAGGAAGCACATCAGGGATTGAGAAGAAAAGGAAGGTTCAAAAATAGCTGAAGTCCAGGAACTAGCAGTAATAGTAAGAACTTCTCGAATTATGCCAAAAATGCAATTGTCTGATGATACTACCACTATATGATTTAATGAGGCAGATTTGCTAATCTAGTCTAATCAGTGTAAATAGACAGGCAGTCTAAAATCTGCCAGGTTTCTCACAGTGGTTGATGCTGGATGATGAATCTGGTGCACCTTTAGATTGTTTAGTAAGTGTATTGCACCTATTGGTTGGTTTACTTTGTGGCACAATTTTGGGCCAGAATGTTTGAACAAAATGTTGCACAGGAACCCGTACCCCTTTTCCAGTAGATCCACGCCTCTCTCCCGTGAAACCATGTACCCTAAGAAATTGTGGCACTGTAGATTATTCTTTTTGGTTTACTTGCTTCATATATGTGTTAATAACGAGCTTACTTATGGTGTAATTTATGTTTCCATGTTTTGTATTGTAAAGCCAATAAAGAAAGGTTGCAAAAACCAAACTATACACATTTGGATTATTCATTGACATTTAGATGCTGTAATTCTTAGCTGCCTATAATTTGAAAAGCATGTGCTAAGACCAAATGTGTTATCTTCTGGTTACCACTAGAATGTAATTTCATCTCATCGCTGCTTATAATGTGTGATAGAAATGTATAATGTGCTTAACAGAATGAGTAATCTGTGTTGCTCATGCTAGGAGAGTGTCAGCAGTTTTTAATGCACTCATTGAACCTGTCTGCAAACACGCTCTACTATAATTAATTGTTCACTGATCACAAAGCTGAAGGGGAATTACCCCTATATGTATATATTATGAATGGCACTGGGTGCATCATACTAAACAATGCATGAATGGTCAAGTAATATAGGAGCTGTTGCACAATGGGCCGAATTGACTGGTATTCATGTTATTTTGAATCATAATGTCTTATAGAATAGAAATCTTATTTTTTTTCTTATTCATTTTTTAACTTTGTTTTTAGTTGAATTACACTATTTCTTAAAACATTGTCCATTTGCTAATCTGTACTTTTTCATTCATATAGAATCCAACAGAACAAACAAAAACTATAAATAATTGCCTCTATATGAATAGTATGGCCCCATAGTAAATTAGAAAACAAAGAAACATAGACAATTAGGCCTCTTTCAGACGGGCGAGATTTCCGCGCGGGTGCGATGCGTGAGGTGAACGCATTGCACCCGCACTGAATCCGGACCCATTCATTTCTATGGGGCTGTGCAGATGAGCGGGTGATTTTCACGCATCACTTGTGCGTTGCGTAAAAATTGCAGCATGCTCCTCTTTGTGCGTTTTCCACGCAACGCAGGCCCCGTAGAAGTGAATGGGGCTGCGTGAAAATCGCAAGCATCCGCAAGCAAGTGCGGATGCGGTGCGATTTTCACGCACGGTTGCTAGGAGACGATCGGGATGGGGACCCGATCATTATTATTTTCCCTTATAACATGGTTATAAGGGAAAATAATAGCATTCTTAATACAGAATGCATAGTACAATAGGGCTGGAGGGGTTAAAAAAATATAATAATAATTTTACTCACCTTAATCCACTTGTTCGCACAGCCCGGTTTCTCTTCTGTCTTCATCTTTGCTGTGCACAGGAAAATGACCTGTGGTGACGTCACTGCGCTCATCACATGGTCCGTCACATGATCCATCACCATGGTGATGGATCATGTGATGGATCATGTGATGAGCGCAGTGACGTCATCAAAGGTCCTATCCCTACTGCACAGCAAAGATGAAGACAGAAGAGAAGCCGGGCTGCACAAACAAGTGGATTAAGGTGAGTTAAATATTTAGAAAAATTTTTAACCCCTCCAGCCCTATTGTTCTAAGCATTCTGTATTAAGAATGCTATTATTTTCCCTTATAACCATGTTATAAGGGAAAATAATAAAATCTACACAACACCTAACCCAAACCCGAACTTCCGTGAAGAAATCCGGGTTCGGGTCTGGGTACCAAACATGCAGATTTTTCTCACGGGTGTGCAAAACGCATTACAATGTTTTGCACTCGCGCAGAAAAATCTAGCATTTTCCCGAGATGCACCCGCATCTTCTCCGGGCCAAAAACATGACACCCGTGTGAAAGAGGCCTTAGTTTCACTTTATGTAAATATAAATGGAATTCTAGTAATTCAAGGTCCCTCTAGGAGTTGTCTGGGATCATTCAAAATCTTGGACAAATAAAGAATTTATTCATCTTATACTCACCCCTTTCTCCAGCTTCATTCTCTGCATCCGTGGTCTTGTTCTCTGGTTGCTGCTTCTTTATAAACTTTATTGGTTATGTGCCGGTATATAGCATGTGATTTCTGCAACCAACTTACAGTCCTCAATGTTTTAATGCTAAGGTCAGTGATTGACTACAGTGGTCAGGTGTCATATACAGTTTATAAACAGACCTATACAGTTTATAAACAGGCAGCGGCATGAGGACAAGACCACCACTGCAGAGAATGACGCTGGAGAAAAGGGGGAGCATAAGATGAATAAGTTCTTTATTTTGGGTGGCACTGTGACGTGTACAATTATGTCACATCACCGCTGAAGAGAAATACTGTCCTCAGTGTTAGATCACTGAGGACAGCTTGCCCAAGATTTATTTATTTTTTATCTTGGACAACCCCTATAAGCATTTATGGAAGATGACTCCCAATCCCAAGCTAAACTGAGAGGACATGCATCAAATACGGGATGGAATACAGATAAGTAGAAAGGGATGTAATGTATAACACACTAGGGTTTGGTTACACTGTTATAATAACATATATTATATATTATTATCATAAAACACCACTACAGAAAACTTTTGTATTTTACAATTGGTCCAATATGCCCATTGGGTGATCTTCAGCACCAGTCAGATTATCGGGAACTAGTGTTCACAGGAACGTTCATTCCTGAAATTCGGCCTGAACATTGGGCCATGTAAATCCAGCTTAAGACTTCTTGGGTGGAATCCCCATGCCTTAAAAGGTCTTTTACAGTATGGTAATTATCACCAAAATGGTCAATCCCAATAATTGACCTAGTGTTAACATGTCTTTTACTAACACAATGACTTGCATTTACTAAGGTGAGTGCACTTACACCTTGTTGTAAATTACGACATAGCTTAACAGAAAAGGAGAGTGGCCTAAGATATGAGATTCAGTTCCAAAATTGTGCCACAGTTCTGCCTTAAAATACCATTGAAATGTAAGCCAACCAATAATTGGCAATATAGTTTTGTAAGCAAATTCATTGTGTGCATATTAAATTGTAAAAGTGGTAACAGAATTCATCCAGTGGACATCTTCAATTGAGTACTGGAGCAGAAATGATGTTTAAAATTTCAAAATATGAAATGAAATTTTTAATGGTTTCATTCTTATCACACTCATATAGTATGAAATCAGACAAGGGTCTATTGTCACGTTATGGAAAATGACAATCAGATATTTTCATTATCTTTGGAGCTCTTCTCTGTCACAGGGTGTAACCTCTCCCGGCTGAAGTCTTCAGTGAAGTGTTTGTCAATTTCCAACGTCTGGGTTTCAGTTTTCAAGCTGAAAAGGAATACAAATATCTGTGGAGTAGCTCCTCATGCCTAATAATTAGCGCTCTGTCACAGTGACTGCCTCCTGTTGAATGCATCTTTCATGTGCAGTACTGAGACTCCAATGTTCACACAACTGACAGGACTTGGCATTACTAACTGGCAGATGTTCCCAGCCACTGAAGTGCTGCAGGGTTACGGACACCCAGCTTTACCGCTGTGAATTAAATTGGTGTAGTGCTGAGCCGTCTCAAGGGATTTCACTCAAAGACAATTTTTAACACTGAGTGAATAATACTTCAGCAATAGCCAGCTCATCCAGTCACTCCTTGTCTTGGTAATGCCTTTCTAATTGTTTCCGAAATAAGGCCAAAACACATTTCTGAGAATCCTAAAGATTTACGTACACATCTAGTTTTCTAGTTCTGATATATATATATATATATATATATATATATATACATATATATATATATATATCAGAGTTCCATATAATGCAGCTATTATCAAAATAATAAAATGCCTTCAAAAATCATACATATAATGTAGATTTCATTAAATTTTTACACCATAGATCCATTGAAATCAGGATCCAAAAGTGCTGAAATTCTTTAGTATATAATTGGTAAAAATTTGGCGCTGAGATTTCAGGTCCATTAGTGTATGGTTCTGCTGTTGGTTGCACACATCTGTTCAGATTGCACTAGATATGGATGTATTCATATGCATATTGTATAATTATTATTATTTTATATTATTGTATTCTATGGTATAGAGATTGTTAAAGATACCATATTATACTATGGTATAGTATAAATTATTGGTTATTATTTTATAGTACAGATATAGTATAGATATGTTGTAGTATGTTATAGTGTAGTAGTAATTATACATATTGTTCATAATAGTATATTGTATTAAAGTAAGTGTAAACAATGTTTATATAGTTTATTATATTGTAATATAGTAAGTATTCATATTGTTTGTTTTAGGATTATATTATAACATACTAATTAAACATATTGTTAAATAATAAAAATGATTTATTACAATATGTTAAATTATATACACTAATAAGTATACATGTTTATCTTAGCAAATTATAGTAATATTAATAATATTATATTATAGTATAATAAGTATAGATATTGTTTAAAATAGTATATTATAGTATAGTAAATATAAATATTTTTAATAGCATGTTAAATTTTAATTTAGTAAGGTTACATATTTTTATTATAGTATATTATAGTAATTATACATATTGTTTATTATGATATAGTATAATAATTATAAATATTGTTTATTAAAGTATATTATACTATTGTAAGCATAAATATAGTTTGTTATAGTAGGTTAAATTATGGTTAAAAAAATTATACTTATTGTTTTTGTATAGTTTATTTTAGTAAGTATACATATTGCTTATTATATTATAATATAGTAATTATAAATAGTATTACAATGTGCAGTGGTCCCTCAATTTACATTATTAATTGTACTAGGACATCCACTGTAAATTTTAAACCATTGTTACTTGAGTCCATAACGCTATGGAAAACTAGTAGTTGCTTCCAAAAAACGAAATATCGTCCCATGAAAAAAGAAAGTTAAAGGTGTAACCCTTTGAGGACACATTGATTTTCTTTAGTTTTGTGCTTTAGTTTTTTACTCTCTGCCTTCCCAGAACCATAACTTTTTTATTTTTCCATTCACATAGATGTGGGGCTTGTTTTTTGTGGGACAAGTTGCACTTTCTAATGTCACCATTTAATATGGAAAGCTGGTGGGGTGGAATTGGAACACAACTGCGCCATAGTCTTATGGGTTTCATTTTTACGGAATTCCCGATTATAATGATACCACATTTATATAGTTTTTCTTATGTTCTATTTCTGAAAAAACAAACAAACTTTTTTTGCAACTCCATATTCTGAACTCACACCTTTTTTATATTTCCATCTACAGAGCTGTGTGAGAGCTCATTTTTTGTGAGGATATCTGTAGTTTTTAGTGATATAATTTTGGACTGTGTATGACATTTTGATGACTTTTTATTAATTTTTTGGGGAAATTAATCGATAAAAAAATCTGCAAATAGGCCATGTCGATTTTTTCTTTCATTATGGTGTTGACCAGACAAGGTAACCTCTGATCTTTATTTTTATTGTTTCTTTTTATTATGGGGAAAGTGGAGTTATAAGAATTTTTTTTATATATATATTTTTACTTTACGCTACTTTTTAAAAAACCTTTTTGAACCCCCACCCTCCAGATGACCTGAATGTTCAATCATTAGGTTGCTTCTCCTATACACCATTGTGATTTAATATAGGTATATTCCAATGCAGTACTGCCACTTGCAGGCCTACATTGGAATATACCTAAGATAGGCCTTCACCACCAATGAACAGCTTCCCCGATCACTGTGCAGGGAAGCCATTCAGGAATCAGGAGCTCAGTGCTCAGGGAAAGCCACCCCAGATGCCATGGTCATAATAATTGAATAGGATGTCTGGGGGATTAAATGTCTACAATTTTGACTGTTCTTATTAGACCTGGGTTTCTGCTGTGTGAAAGGCAGCTATGGCAAGCACTTATCTCTGGAGCTGACACCATCTTTAAAGAGACAACATCCACCATACATGTACGGCGCATGTCTTTAAGGGGTTTAAGGCCGCCTGTCAGCAGGATAAACTTCATTAAACCAGACATACTACTTGATAATGCTGATTAACATATGTCTTGTGAAAAATCAGTTGTAGAAATCGTGAGAAAAAAATAATTGTATTCTTTATGCAAATGAGGGCTTCAAAGAGAATTGATTTTCACAAGACAGGTATCACTTTAATCAGCAGGATCACCAGACACTATTGCTGATTTAATAGGGTTGATCCCACTGACAGATACTCTTTAAGAAAAATAAGCAGATAATTGAAACAGATACAGTGAGCTCTTACATATAAGAACCAGGAATAGATGTTGAAAGCTAGTGATGAGCGAATTGCATATTTTGAAATTTGTTCACACTTTGTTTGGTGGTAAAAGCAGAATTACTTTATGGATTCTGTTACCGTGGACCATAACGCAATTCTATGACGGAATGCATAACGGAATGCCTTTAGAGGCATTCCGTTATTCATTCCGTCATAATAGAAATCTATGGGCTGCAAAACAGATCCATCCCGTTTCTGTTATGCATAATGGAAATAGGACGGATCCGATATGCAGGCCATAGACTTCAATTTCAATCCGAATTTCCTGATGCTTCATGGTAATGAATCACATTTTTTCCTAAAATGGCTGCTGCATCTGTTAGGACATGGAGCAAGGAACTCTGGGAACGAGGGATCACCCACAATGCCATGCATGCAGCCAATCAGCAGCCAGCCAACCAGCCCTGTAATGTCACAGTCCTATTATTAGCCTCAGCCATCTTGGATTCAGCCATTTTCAAGTGTACTTAGTGCAGAGAGAGACATCAGCAGGCGCTAGGGAAAGTGCTAGGAAAGACTTAAAAACTTTTATTTTGCTGAATAGAAGTTCAGGGAAAGATCATTAGAAGTGTAGGGAAAGGATAGAGAGGAATTATTATACAGTATTGAAGCAGAACAGGGTTCAATAGGGGAGTTTATAGCCTGGGTAATAGGAACAATCCTATTACACCTTGCTGCAATGATTGGGGATTAAAATTGCCATTATACAGCTGCTTTCAGGTTTCCAATAGATGATACCTCTGTAATTCCAGCAAACCTTTCTTGTTATTGGGGTGCAAGTGCTCTGTGATACAGCCATTAACAGGGTGTATTAGTAGGAAATATTTCTATGTCTTATTAGCCCTTGTGCGGTGCAGTTATATGTTCTAAATCCTTTTTTGGGGTGTATAAGTGGAAAAAAATAAGGGCTTATTAGCCGTTCAGCGGTGGAGTTATATGTTCTAAAGCCTTTTTTTTGGGCATGTATAAGTGGAAAAAAATAAGGGCTTATTTGCAGTTCAGCGATGCAGTTATATGTTCTAAAGCCTTTTTTGGGGTGTATTAGTGGGAAAAAAAAGACTTATTAACCGTTGTGTGTGTTGAATTGAGAAAATTACACCTTTTTTTGGTGGATTAGTGGGAAAAAAAGCATTTTTTTCTGTTCAGCCATGCAGTTATATGTTCTAAAGCCTTTTTTGGGTTGTATTAGTGGGGGAAAAAAAGGGCTTATTTGCCATTCAGCGGTGCAGTTTTATGTTCTAAAGCCTTTTTTTAAGTGTACTAGTGGGAAAATAGAGGCTTATTAGCTGTTGTGTGGTGAAGTGAGAAAAATACAGCCTTTTTTGCGTGTATTAGTAGAAAACAAAAAAAGTATTATTTGACGTTCAACGGTGCAGTTATATGCTCTAAAGCCTTTTTTGGCGTGAATTAGTGGAAAAAATAAGGGCTTATTTGCCTTCAGCAGTGCAGTTATATGTTATAAAGTTCCGATTATTGATAATTCAAATTGGCCAATAATGTGATACATCTAAAGACCAGAGATATAAATATCAAGGGATCTACCAGGAACAGGCAGGAGGAGGGGGAGGTGGAAACCTATCCGGCCCTTCACTAACCCTGTCTAACCCTCAGCCCAGGGACGACCATGTATGGTAGGGACTCCCTGTCCTCGTACCTAAGCTGAGTATGCCCTGGTTGTCCCTATATTAAACAAATAATAATACCTTTACCCAATAATAACATTATTGTATTTCTAGTGTCCCTGCTAGATTATATCTGTGACGGGGGCCATCTAGTACATATAACCTCGACGCGTTCCTCCCTATAATACGGGTTCTTCAGGATTTAATTCTTATGAGTCACTATTGTATAAATGTCAATTCAGATAGAAAAATGAATATAAAAAAATTATATTAAATGCAGCGGTGGCAATCATGAATCTTATACACGTCTTCCAGAAGTTACACACAAAAAAAATAAACACTTCCATTCAATTTCAGATCAGAGACACTGTGATAACCCATCCAATAACGGTTCCACAGTATTACAATCACTACCCACAATATGGTTTCCTGTGGAATTGTGGTGATGCCAGTGAATGATCCGTGGTCAGTGGAGGACGTCACGCCATGAATATCCACTCTGCCACTTGTCAATGATATTAAATGCAGTAGTGGTAATCATGCATCTTAAACACGTCTTCCAGAAGATACGCCAAAGATAAGCACTTCCATGCAATATCGGATGAGAAACACTGTGATAGCCCGTCAGGTAACGGTTCCCCAGTATTGCAATCACTATCCACAATATGATTTCCTGTAGAATTGTGATGATGCCAGTGAGGAATCTGCAGTCAATGGAAGACGTCACGTCATGTATGTCCACTCTGCCACTGTCACAATTGTTCCGAGTGCATATTCATGGAGTGACGTCCTCCACTGACCGCGGATATTTTACTGGCATCACCACAATTCCACAGGAAAACATATTGTGGGTAGAGATTTTAATACTGTGGAACCGTTCTTTGACGGGCATACTCAGCTTAGGTACGAGGACAGGGAGTCCCTACCATACAGGGTCGTCCCTGGGCTAAGGGTTATACAGGGTTAGTGAAGGGCCGGATAGGTTCCCACCTCCCCCTGCCTGTTCCTGGTAGATCCCTTTATATTTATATCTCTGGTCTTTAGATGTATCACATTATTGGCCAATTTGAATTATCAATAATCAGGACTATATCCTGTTTTAAAACAGATCAAATAAAGTAAATGATTTTAAGGGTTTGTTTATTCTGCTGGACTATATATTTTGTTTCAAGTAACTCTATTACATCATTGTAATGATCTATTGTATCATATTGCTGGACTTGTTTATATGTTATAAAGCCTTTGTTGGGGTGTTTTAGTGAAAAAAAAAAAGGACTTATTAGCCGTTTTGTGGTGAAGTGAGAAAATTACACCTTTTTTGTGGTGTATTAGTGGAGATAAAAAGTATTATTTTCCATTCAGCCATGCAGTTCTAAAGCCTTTTTTTGGGTGTATTAGTGGAACAAAATAAGGGCTTATTTGCCGTTCAGCGGTGAAGTTATATGTTCTAAAGCCTTTTTTTAAGTTTACTAGTGGGAAAATAGGGGCTTATTAACTGTTGTGTGGGTGAAGTGAAAAAATTACAGCCTTTTTTGGCGTGTATTAGTGGAAAACAAAATGTATTATTTGCCGTTCAATGGTGCAGTTATATGTAGTGATGAGCAGCAGGGGCAATATTCGAATTTGCGATATTTCACTAATATTTGGGCGAATATTCGTCATATATTTGCGAATTCGAGAATTAGCGATTATTTTCTTGATTGCAAAAATCGGCAATGTAATGCGCGCACAATACTGGCATGGGTCACTGTTGCTACATTTTTCAAGCTGCTAGAAGTTTCCTGAGACTGGAGAAAATGGTTGGCACGGAAGAACATTACAATAGCTTTATATGCAGATAGAGTGCTCTAAAATATTAGCGATTTCTCAAATTGGCAATTAATGATATGCATATTTTGGCGCAATACGTGCAACTTCACATTTTAGCAGGTCTGACTACATATTACTGATACTGATTACTAAGTATTGTTGTGAACTTGTGACATCACAACACTATGTCTGTAGCATGTCTGTATGGACAGCAGAACCTGTCACACTACCTAACACCCTGCACTGGAACCTATCAACTACACTATATCACTATCTAACCTACACTGACTATCTCCCACTAACTGTCTGTATTATATATATAAGCTAACTAACTATCTAATGTAATGACACAGCAAAGCACAGAGCACAGCAATGACACTGCTGTCTCTCTCAGAACTGCAAAATACTACAGAAAATGGCTGCTGGGGAGATTCTTATATAGTAAAGGGTAGGCAACTCTCCTATTGGTTGCTATGGATGTTGCTAAACTCATTGGCCCACAAGCAAGAAGGGAGATTATTGATGAAAAAAAAATCTAGAATATTCATGAATACGAATATATAGCACTATATTCTAAATCTTCGTGAATTCTTGAAGAGGCGATATTTACAATTAAAATTTGTGATTCGAATATTCGTGCCCAATGCTAGTTATATGTTCTAAAGCCTTTTTGGGGGTGTATTAGTGGTGAAAAAAAATTGTTAGCTGTTGTGTTGTAAAGTAAGAAAATTACAGCCTCTTTTGGAGTGTTATTAGTGAAAAACAAAAAGTATTATTTGCCGTTCAGCGGTGCAGTTATATGTTCAAAAGCCTTTTTTGGGGTGTATTAGTGGGAAAAAAGGGGCCTATTAGCCGTTGTGTGGTGAAGTGAGAAAATTACAGCCTTTTTTGCGTGTATTAGTGGAAAAAAAAGTATTATTTGCCTTTCAATGGTGCATTTATATGTTTTAAAGCCTTTTTTGGCGTGTATAAGTGGAAAAAAATAAGGGCTTATTTACCATTCAGCGGTGCAGTTATATGTTTTAAAGCCTTTTTTGACGTGTATAAGTGGAAAACAATAAGTGCTTATTTGCCATTCAGCTGTGAATTTATATGTTCAAAACTCCACAGTGCCCGCCCGTTTAACAGTGCATCCCTTTAACTGTGACCTCTACAGTGCCCACCCCTTTAACAGCGACCTCCATAGTGCTCGCCCCTTTAACAGTAATCTACACGGTGCCCACCCCTTTAACAGTGATCTTCACATTGACCATCCCTTTAGCAGTGACCTCCACAGTGCCCGCCCCTTTAACAGTGACCTCCAAAGTACCCGCTCATTTAACAATGACCTCCATAGTGCTCGCCCCTTTAACAGTGACCTCCACAGTGCCCGCCCCTTTAACATTGACCACCCCTTTAACAGTGATCTTCAAAGTGGCCGCCCCTATAGCAGTGACCTCCACAGTGCTTGCCCCTTTAACAGTGACCTCCACAGTGCCCACTCCTTTAACAGTAAACTCCACAATTGCTGCCCCTTTAACAGTGACTGCCCCTTTAACAGTGACCTCCACAGTGGCCACCCCTTTAACAGTGACCTCCACAGTGGCTGCCCCTTTAACAGTGACCTCCACAGTGGCCGCCCTTTTAACAGTGACCTCAACAGTGCCTGCCTCTATAACAGTGACCTCCCCTTTAACTGTGCGCACCCCCTTAACTGTGACCCATTGGCTGATAAGGGACATGTGACCGTGTGTACAGTCTATTTATGGCTGTGTTGTTATGAAAACCTGGATAAATTAAATATGAACTTATATTGACCTGCAAACTGCTAAAACCTGTGATCAGTTGTTAGTTGTTATGGCAACCTGTAGTAGGACCTGCGAGCTTCTATTGGCTAATAAGGGACATGTGACCGTGTAAATGGCAGTTCGGATTTAAGTGAAAGGCTTGCTGGCTTCTATTGGCTAATGCAGATCATTTCTTCGGAATATCTCTGGAACGGTAAGTTCTAGAGAGCTGAGACCTGGTCTAAAACCTTCCCGGACACCTGATATACCTGTGTGGCAAATTTGGTGGAGATCAGTCCAGTCATTTGGTCGCGCATAAAGAACGTCCAGACAGACAGACGTCTAGACAGACAGAAACTCATTTTTATATATATAAAGAGATTACAGTATGTAGTGGCCTAAATATTCTTTAGCTCCTTGCTGGTGTATATTGTATATTAAGATCATCATGTTAAAAACATGCATAGAAAATGATAAATTTGACAATCCACACCAGGCCCTTTTTTTTTTTATTGGCTTATGTGGCATGGATGGGGAAGAAGTCGCAGATTTGGCCACAAATCCCTTTTGTGAAAGATTCTGCAACAAATATACGCCAAAAATTAGTGCATATCTATTCATAAATCAACCCCTATGTTTCAATGTTACATTGAAATTATATTGAACTGAAGTTTTTTGCACCTAATTACGCTATTCACAATGCACAAATTATGTAGGACCTATAGAGAACATTTATTTTCTGCCAAGATGTACTAGTATGTCCAATAAAACATTACACTACGAGAAGATCCTTATCAAACAGGAAGGAAATTATTTAGGAGCCAAGCCTTTTGAGAACAAGGGCCTCTTGCCTGATACATCAATGATCTTGTAATGCATGTGGCTAAAGTGGTGCTATTAGTTGTCCTACTGTCTGTAATCAGAAAGAAACCCATCATTTTACTTTGTTTTTTTGTAATTATAGAAGTAATGACTATTTATGAAATTTAGAAAAATAAATATCAAACTGTTATTTCCCCTTGTTGAAATTATAGAATAAATTGCTATGTAATTTTGGCAATTTACTATGCATTCATGAAAGCTATGCAAATGCAAATGATACAATGCCTGATCCATTGTATTTTAACATAGCACCTTGTAGGTAGTGAATATCAGGGTATTGTACTTTAATTATACCAAAGGATGTGAAACCCAAGACAATATATACTGAACTGCATGCAATTATCACTTGTAGTATAATTACAAAACAATTATACAGTTGCAGAGTAATTATGTTTCTGTCCTTAAAAAATAGTTTTATGTATTCTTTGGACTGCCTAAAATGACTGTGACATGTTTATACAAATGGCACAGCAGGCAGCGCATGGTGAGGGGCTGCCGGAATAAATGTCGGACATGTCGTAGTTTTATTCCGGCAGCCTCTCTCCATGCGCTGCCATGCCTCGCCGTAACTCTGTCCCCACCCCCATTATAGTCAATGGGGACGGAGCGGCAGTCCGGAGGCACACGGTCACTAGCGGCAGGACGGATTCGACAGGCTGTTCACTCGATGGAACAGCCTGCTGGAGGTCCGTGCCACTAGTGTGAAAGTAGCCTAAATTATTTATTAAAAAGGCACTTACAGAATGTACAAAATGCTTAAAATTAGTTTAAATACTCCACGTGGACATATTAAATAATTTCTTACCACCTCCTATACCAGTCCACATTACAAGTGTTCTTCTAGTTTTTCCTTCACACATGTACAGTACTTGCTTCAAAATACAATACATTTCAGGATTAGATGAGTTCTGGCTGTGATTGAACTTCTAGGGTCTCAAATGGAGGTGGGAAATTGTTAACCGTTACAAAATTGGTTTATATAATTAGTATTTTGTAGCTGCAAGGTATGAATAAAGTGAGTCTAAAATCAACTGAATCTAAATCTTGGGTATTTTCTATTTGTGATAGTATACAATTTTTTCTCCTATGGACACAAAGATACAGTATATAGTAAGGAGAAAGAATAAAGCAATTATAAATATTCTAAATCTAAATCCCTTTTTTGTATACATTGTTTACAGATGTGTAACACCATTATCTATTCAAATGTATGTACTTTCAAATATATTACATTTAACATTAAATAACATTAAATATAATAAATATAATAGAATTAATATTACATTAATCACACATTTCCATATTAGGAGCCAGTTGCAAACTAACACTTTTGGAGTGTAGAAGAGGGAATGTTTGTGAAAAACCAATGACCATCTATCTTCAATAAAATGAGTAAAACTATTGTATGTCCATTAGGAACTTGAAAAAAACTGAGGGACCACCCAGCAGCAATCTAAACATACTTGACCCATAGGCTAGTAAACTGCTTTATAGCCAGTGTACTATAAAAATGTAAAACCTTATTTTCAAAAAAATGTACAGTACATTTTTTTAGTGTCCAATATGTCCAAAATTTGGTCCTGATTAATTTCATGGCACTTCATATATCTGATACAGAACTGCTAATACTCAGCAAAACTATACTGACCTCTAGAGTTAGAAGCACCACTATGGGGCGCTTCAGTGTTTATTGAAGACACATTTCTTATTACGTTCAATAGGACTTGTATACATCTATCTTGAGAATGCTCTCCCTAGTTCCAGGTGCAGACACTCAAAGATGTATGATTTATCTTTATGGCTGTAAAAGGGATCTCAAGATCTATTTGAGAAAAAACATTCAACCCTTCAATACATTATGAAATCAATCAGCCCAGAATTCAATTGGAGTTTTAGTTCTGTTTGGAAATAGATGCCAGAGCTACTCACAAACATCTAATTAGCAAGGGTGTGGGTTGTCAGACCTTGAATGATCTGATATTGATGACCTATCCTGCGGACAGGTCATCAATTGTCAAATCCTGGGCAACCCCTTTAAATTTACTTTAAGACAAGTTACAAGAGTTATTATATATCATTAAGAAATGAAAGTAAATAAAGCAAAATATGAAACGTAACAGTTATAGTTTTCTAAAACTATAATGCGATTTAATGAACACTGGATATTGAAAATTAATGTCAACAATGTCATGGAAGGCAGATGGTCTCAATCACTAGACATCTTAATGACACATCACACAATAGGTGCAGATTACCAAGGATTCACTTGCATATTAATCACATTTCAAACAATCATCCTCTATTCAGAAAGGATCTAAACCCCATGATTATATGTGCCGCAAACTACGTGAAATGCACATTGTGTTAAATATCATTTTATCTGTGCTTACGGATAGAGAAATGGCCTCAAGAATCTGCTGTGTAAAAGTACCTATGCATCTTTTTCACTCAAGGATCTGTGACTGGAATGACCTGCCTGATACCAGTTTGTTGTAATTCAACCAATCCAAAGATACATTGGTCGAAGAGGCCATGATCTGCAGACAGGTCTTTATGGAATATATTGTAGGTGATAACTTATTTAAGAAGGGTCACCTTGGCATAATGTGGTGGAAAACCTCGTTCAAATACATTTTCTGCTAAAACATTCTACACTGGCTAAGTGAATAATATGGTGGATCACAAAGATGATTTAGAATTCTTAAAAATAAAAACATGCATAAAGAAATGTACAAGTATTGACGAACTTTAGGACTCAAAATGGTCTGAGTGTTAAGTATACAAAATCAATCACTGCTAGAAAGAGATGCTTAATCTGTGTACAGGGTATATATGCAATATGGAGAAAAGTATTTGGAGGCTTACTGTACTTATTATACCACCCCATTCTAAATCCATATGCATTGATTTGAAGTTGATCTGCACTTTGAAGCTAAAACAGCTTCTACTGTTCTTGGAAGGCTTTCTGCAAAGTTTTGGAGTGTGTCTGTAGGAATTTTTGCCCATTCATCGAGAAAATTATTTGTGAAGTCAGACACTTATTTTGGACAAGGGGGCCTAGCTAGCAATCCCTATTCTAGTTTATCCCAAAGGTGTTTGGCCTCTGTGTGGGCCGGTCATGTTCTTCCACACTAAACTCAGCCAACCATACCTTTATGGACCTTTCTTTGTATACTGGAGCACAGTCATGCTGATACTGAAATGGGCCTTCTTAAAGCTGTTTCCACAAAGTTGGAAGCATACAAGTACCCAAAATGTCTTGGTATAATGAAACATTAATATTCCCCTTCACTGGAGCGAAAGGCCCTTGGCCAAACCCTAAAAACAACCGCACTAACCTTTACAGTTAGCACAAAGCAGGTAATTTTCTTTAGCAATTTGCCAAACCCAAATGTGTCCATCAGACTGCCTGATAGAGAAGTGTGATATGTCACTCAATAGAACAAATTTTCACTGCTTCAAAATCCAGTGGCAGTGTGCTACTCCATCTGATGCTTGTCATTGTGCTTGGATATGGAAGGCTTACATGCACATGCCCTGCCATGGAGACCCATGCATGAAACTCAAAGTTCACCATTTTTGTGCTGATGATAATGCGTGTCCCCAATCTGTAAGTTTACATGGTCTGCCACTTTCTGGATGAGTTTCTCTGTTTGCTAAATGCTTCTACTTTACAATAATCACAGTTGATCATAGAACATCTATAAGAGAAGAAATTTCACAAGCTGACTTCATGGTGGCATCCTATTACACTACCACTCTCAAATTCAGTGAGCCCTTTAGAAGGACTCATTCTAGGTGCTAGGTGCTTGATTTTATACCCCGGTAGCAATGGGACTGAATGGAATAACGGAATTCAATGATTAATCAGTGTGTGTCACTACGTTTGTCCGTCTAGCATAGGTCAATATTGATGGTTTCTACTTTCTGCCTTCTGGAAAAGAGCTCTTGTGATTAGTGTTGAGCGAACAGTTCGAGCATAGTTCGGGTCCGTACCGAATTTTGGGGTGTTCGTGACACGGACCCGAACCCGAACTTTTTCGTAAAAGTTCGGGTTCGGGTTCATCGTTCGGCATGTATTTTGGCGCATTTTGAAAGGCTGCAAAGCAGCCAATCAACATGCATCATACTACTTGCCCTAAGATGCCATCGCAGCCATGCCTACTATTGGCAAGGCTGTGATTGGCCAAGTGCAGCATGTGACTCAGCCTCTTTATAAGCTTGTGCGCACGTCGGGACGTGCTCACTCCCGATGTGAATAGAACAGGGATAGACGCAGCTGATGCTAGGGCGAGAATAGGCAGGGATAATTGAATAACTGGAAGCAAATTTCTCTCCTCCACCTGTGATTCATCTGAACAACTGCAGCTGAGCTGCTTTTTTGATAGGGATTGGCTATTTTTAGAGTGGCCAGAGTGATTTTTCCATCCACATGTACCTGGGCTGACCGCCGGCCGCCATTTTGCGACTTGTAGTGCTGCAGCAGAAGCTGCCACAGTGTGCATTCCAAAGCTCCAAACAAGTCAGACATCTACACCTGGGATTCAGACCAATAGCGATTTAGCAGCACAGTCCAAGGCTATTTTTTTTAAAGGTTGTGCAGACCATTTTGTGGCACATGTTACTGGGCTGATAGGCGGCGGCCATCTTGGGACTAGTGCTGCAGCACAATCTCTCCCAACGTCCATTAATCACTTGTAATAGTGGTCTGTGCCATAGAAATCCTACATCAGGGACTTGGGTGTGCTTGTGTCACCCCTACTAATACCAGTCCACCTGTAATCCATACAGTGAAAAGCCATAAAGTATTCCAGTGAGGGAATTTTTTTTTTATTTAAAAAAGGCCAAGTTAGTTTATCTGGCGTTCAATATACTAGATACAGTTAGGCCTGCGTTTCATACATCTGGAATTAGCAAACTAATGTGCTGGGGTTGGGAAAACATATATGTACCCATACTAGAATCTGTCAAAGAAAGCGGTACTCACATATAACAGTCATTCCATCTGTAATCCATACAGTCAAAAGACTGAAAGTATTCCAGTGAGGGAATTTTTTTTATTTAAAAAAGGCCAAGTTGGTTTATCTGGCGTTCAATATACTAGATACAGTTAGGCCTGCGTTTCATACATCTGGAATTAGCAAACTAATGTGCTGGGGTTGGGAAAACATATATGTACCCATACTAGAATCTGTCAAAGAAAGCGGTACTCACATATAACAGTCATTCCATCTGTAATCCATACAGTCAAAAGACTGAAAGTATTCCAGTGAGGGGATTTTTTTTATTTAAAAAAGGCCAAGTTAGTTTATCTGGCGTTCAATATACTAGATACAGTTAGGCCTGCGTTTCATACATCTGGAATTAGCAAACTAATGTGCTGGGGTTGGGAAAACATATATGTACCCATACTAGAATCTGTCAAAGAAAGCGGTACTCACATATAACAGTCATTCCATCTGTAATCCATACAGTCAAAAGACTGAAAGTATTCCAGTGAGGGAATTTTTTTTATTTAAAAAAGGCCAAGTTAGTTTATCTGGCGTTCAATATACTAGATACAGTTAGGCCTGCGTTTCATACATCTGGAATTAGCAAACTAATGTGCTGGGGTTGGGAAAACATATATGTACCCATACTAGAATCTGTCAAAGAAAGCGGTACTCACATATAACAGTCATTCCATCTGTAATCCATACAGTCAAAAGACTGAAAGTATTCCAGTGAGGGAATTTTTTTTATTTAAAAAAGGCCAAGTTAGTTTATCTGGCGTTCAATATACTAGATACAGTTAGGCCTGCGTTTCATACATCTGGAATTAGCAAACTAATGTGCTGGGGTTGGGAAAACATATATGTACCCAAACTAGAATCTGTCAAAGAAAGCGGTACTCACATATAACAGTCATTCCATCTGTAATCCATACAGTCAAAAGACTGAAAGTATTCCAGTGAGGGAATTTTTTTTATTTAAAAAAGGCCAAGTTAGTTTATCTGGCGTTCAATATACTAGATACAGTTAGGCCTGCGTTTCATACATCTGGAATTAGCAAACTAATGTGCTGGGGTTGGGAAAACATATATGTACCCATACTAGAATCTGTCAAAGAAAGCGGTACTCACATATAACAGTCATTCCATCTGTAATCCATACAGTCAAAAGACTGAAAGTATTCCAGTGAGGGAATTTTTTTTATTTAAAAAAGGCCAAGTTAGTTTATCTGGCGTTCAATATACTAGATACAGTTAGGCCTGCGTTTCATACATCTGGAATTAGCAAACTAATGTGCTGGGGTTGGGAAAACATATATGTACCCATACTAGAATCTGTCAAAGAAAGCGGTACTCACATATAACAGTCATTCCATCTGTAATCCATACAGTCAAAAGACTGAAAGTATTCCAGTGAGGGGATTTTTTTTATTTAAAAAAGGCCAAGTTAGTTTATCTGGCGTTCAATATACTAGATACAGTTAGGCCTGAGTTTCATACATCTGGAATTAGCAAACTAATGTGCTGGGGTTGGGAAAACATATATGTACCCATACTAGAATCTGTCAAAGAAAGCGGTACTCACATATAACAGTCATTCCATCTGTAATCCATACAGTCAAAAGACTGAAAGTATTCCAGTGAGGGAATTTTTTTTATTTAAAAAAGGCCAAGTTAGTTTATCTGGCGTTCAATATACTAGATACAGTTAGGCCTGCGTTTCATACATCTGGAATTAGCAAACTAATGTGCTGGGGTTGGGAAAACATATATGTACCCATACTAGAATCTGTCAAAGAAAGCGGTACTCACATATAACAGTCATTCCATCTGTAATCCATACAGTCAAAAGACTGAAAGTATTCCAGTGAGGGAATTTTTTTTATTTAAAAAAGGCCAAGTTAGTTTATCTGGCGTTCAATATACTAGATACAGTTAGGCCTGCGTTTCATACATCTGGAATTAGCAAACTAATGTGCTGGGGTTGGGAAAACATATATGTACCCATACTAGAATCTGTCAAAGAAAGCGGTACTCACATATAACAGTCATTCCATCTGTAATCCATACAGTCAAAAGACTGAAAGTATTCCAGTGAGGGAATTTTTTTTATTTAAAAAAGGCCAAGTTAGTTTATCTGGCGTTCAATATACTAGATACAGTTAGGCCTGCGTTTCATACATCTGGAATTAGCAAACTAATGTGCTGGGGTTGGGAAAACATATATGTACCCATACTAGAATCTGTCAAAGAAAGCGGTACTCACATATAACAGTCATTCCATCTGTAATCCATACAGTCAAAAGACTGAAAGTATTCCAGTGAGGGAATTTTTTTTTTATTTAAAAAAGGCCAAGTTAGTTTATCTGGCGTTCAATATACTAGATACAGTTAGGCCTGCGTTTCATACATCTGGAATTAGCAAACTAATGTGCTGGGGTTGGGAAAACATATATGTACCCATACTAGAATCTGTCAAAGAAAGCGGTACTCACATATAACAGTCATTCCATCTGTAATCCATACAGTCAAAAGACTGAAAGTATTCCAGTGAGGGAATTTTTTTTATTTAAAAAAGGCCAAGTTAGTTTATCTGGCGTTCAATATACTAGATACAGTTAGGCCTGCGTTTCATACATCTGGAATTAGCAAACTAATGTGCTGGGGTTGGGAAAACATATATGTACCCATACTAGAATCTGTCAAAGAAAGCGGTACTCACATATAACAGTCATTCCATCTGTAATCCATACAGTCAAAAGACTGAAAGTATTCCAGTGAGGGAATTTTTTTTTTATTTAAAAAAGGCCAAGTTAGTTTATCTGGCGTTCAATATACTAGATACAGTTAGGCCTGCGTTTCATACATCTGGAATTAGCAAACTAATGTGCTGGGGTTGGGAAAACATATATGTACCCATACTAGAATCTGTCAAAGAAAGCGGTACTCACATATAACAGTCATTCCATCTGTAATCCATACAGTCAAAAGACTGAAAGTATTCCAGTGAGGGAATTTTTTTTATTTAAAAAAGGCCAAGTTAGTTTATCTGGCGTTCAATATACTAGATACAGTTAGGCCTGCGTTTCATACATCTGGAATTAGCAAACTAATGTGCTGGGGTTGGGAAAACATATATGTACCCATACTAGAATCTGTCAAAGAAAGCGGTACTCACATATAACAGTCATTCCATCTGTAATCCATACAGTCAAAAGACTGAAAGTATTCCAGTGAGGGAATTTTTTTTTTATTTAAAAAAGGCCAAGTTAGTTTATCTGGCGTTCAATATACTAGATACAGTTAGGCCTGCGTTTCATACATCTGGAATTAGCAAACTAATGTGCTGGGGTTGGGAAAACATATATGTACCCATACTAGAATCTGTCAAAGAAAGCGGTACTCACATATAACAGTCATTCCATCTGTAATCCATACAGTCAAAAGACTGAAAGTATTCCAGTGAGGGAATTTTTTTTTTATTTAAAAAAGGCCAAGTTAGTTTATCTGGCGTTCAATATACTAGATACAGTTAGGCCTGCGTTTCATACATCTGGAATTAGCAAACTAATGTGCTGGGGTTGGGAAAACATATATGTACCCATACTAGAATCTGTCAAAGAAAGCGGTACTCACATATAACAGTCATTCCATCTGTAATCCATACAGTCAAAAGACTGAAAGTATTCCAGTGAGGGGATTTTGCTTATAAAAAATAATATATTTCATTGTGGTGCGAGTTGAATCGCAACAATGAAGAAAAATACTATTAAGGGACGAGGACGCGGTCGTGGTGGTGTCCGTGGAGCCTCTGTTGCTGGTAGAGGACGTGGCCGTTCGGCCCCAGGCGCACACAGTAGGGAACGAACTCCCTCAACTAGCCGGCAGAATGTACCGCAATATCTCGTGGGGCCCAATGCCGCTCTTAGGATGGTAAGGCCTGAGCAGGTACAGGCATTAATCGATTGGGTGGCCGACAGTGCTTCCAGCACGTTCACCACATGGTCTTCCACCCAGTCTTCTGCGGAAAGCGCACAGGTGGCACCTGAAAACCAAGCCCATCAGTCTGTCACATCACCCCCAAGCATATCAGGGAAACGGTCTGAGCCACAAGTTATGCAGCAGTCTCTTCTTCTGTTTGAAGACTCTGCTTCCAGGGTTTCCCAGGGGCGTCCACCTAGCCCTTCCCCAGTGGAGGAAGACATACCATGCACTGACGCACAACCACTTATGTCTCCAGATGAAGAGGACATGGGAATACCACCACAGCAGAGTCACCGACTCTCTGATGATGACGAAACACAGGTGCCCACTGCCGCGTCTTTTTGCAGTGTGCAGACTGAACAGGAGGAGGTCAGGGAGGGAGACTGGGTGGAAGACGATGCAGAGGACGATGAGGTCTTAGACCCCACATGGACTGAAGGTCGTGGCGATGACTTTCACAGTTCAGAGGAAGAGGTAGTGGTGAGACCGAGACAACAGCGAAGCCAAAGAGGGAGCAGGGGGCCAAAGCAGACGAGCCGCCGCCCCCTGAGTTCGCCTGCTACTGGACATCGCCAACAGGGACCCAGCCCCACAAAGGCAGCTTCAAAGAGTTCCCTGGCATGGCACTTCTTTAAACAATGTCCTACCGACAAGACCCGAGTGACTTGCACGCTCTGCCATCAGAGCCTGAGGCGAGGCATTAACGTTCTGAACCTCAGCACAACCTGCATGACCAGGCATCTACATGCAAAGCATGAACTGCAGTGGGGTACACACCTTAAAAACCAGGCACTCGCTGAGGCTCCCCCTGCTCCCTCTACCGCTGCTGCCTCGGCTTCCGCCTCGAGAGGAATGTTGCCACCTGCCGAGCAGCAAACAGAGGATGTGCCACCGACACCACCACCACCGCCACCGTCAACTAGCGTCTCCACTATATCACACAGCAGCGTTCAGCTCTCAATATCTCAAACCTTAGAGAGGAAGCGCAAATTCCCCCCGAGTCACCCTCGAGCCCTTGGCCTGAACGCCAGCATTTCTAAACTGCTGGCCTTTGAAATGCTGTCATTCCGGCTGGTGGACACAGACAGCTTCAAACAGCTGATGGCCATGGCTGTCCCGCAGTATGTGGTTCCCAGCCGCCACTACTTCTCCAAGACAGCCGTGCCTTCCCTGCACATGCAAGTGTCCGATAAAATCAAGTGTGCACTGCGCAACGCCATTTGTGGCAAGGTCCACCTAACCACAGATACGTGGACCAGTAAGCACGGCCAGGGACGCTATATCTCACTAACTGCACACTTGATGAATGTAGTGGCGGCTGGGCCCCCGGCGGACAGTTCCTTGGCGCACGTCCTTCCGCCCCCTAGGATCGCAGGGCATCATTCTCTGCCTCCTGTAGCCTCCTCCTCCTACTCGGCTTCCTCCTCCACTGCTTCCGCCAGCTCATCCGGTCAGCCACACACCTTCACCACCAACTTCAGCACAGCCCGGGGTAAACGTCAGCAGGCCATTCTGAAACTCATATGTTTGGGGGACAGGCCCCACAGCGCAAAGGAGTTGTGGCGGGGTATTGAACAACAGACCGACGAGTGGTTTCTGCCGGTGGGCCTCAAGCCAGGCCTGGTGGTATGCGATAATGGGCGAAATCTCGTGGCAGCTCTGGGACTAGCCGGTTTGACGCACATCCCTTGCCTGGCGCATGTGCTGAACTTGGTGGTGCAGAGGTTCATTCACCACTACCCCAACATGTCAGAGCTGCTGCATAAAGTGCGGGCCGTCTGTGCGCGCTTCCGCCGTTCACATCCTGCCGCTGCTCGCCTGTCTGCGCTACAGCGGAACTTCGGCCTTCCCGCTCACCGCCTCATATGCGACGTGCCCACCCGGTGGAACTCCACCTTGCACATGCTGGAGAGACTGTGCGAGCAGCAGCAGGCCATAGTGGAGTTTCAGCTGCAGCACGCTCGCGTCAGTCGTACTGCCGAACAGCACCACTTCACCACCAATGATTGGGCCTCCATGCGAGACCTGTGTGCCCTGCTGCGCTGTTTCGAGTACTCCACCAACATGGCCAGTGGCGATGACACTGTTATCAGCGTTACAATACCACTTCTATGTCTCCTTGAGAAAACACTTAGGGCAATGATGTTAGAGGAGGTGGCCCAGGTGGAGGAGGAGGAGGAGGATGAGGGCTCGTTTCTAACACTTTCGGGCCAGTCTGTTCGAAGTGGCTCAGAGGGAGGTTTGTTTAAGCAGCAGAGGACAGGTTCACAAGTCGCCAGCCAAGGCACTGTACTGGAGGACGAGGAGGATGAGGAGGAGGAGGTGGAGGGGGACGAGGATGACGCAAGTTCACAGCGGGGTGGCAGCCCAGGCCCATCACTGGTGCGTGGCTGGGGGGATACGGTGGACGATGACGATACGCCTCCCACAGAGGACAGCTTGTCCTTACCCATGGGTAGCCTGGCCCACATGAGCGAATATATGCTCCAATGCCTGCGCAACGACAGCAGAGTTGCCCACGTTTTAACGTGTGCAGACTACTGGGTGGCCACCCTGCTGGATCCCCGGTATAAAGACAATGTGCCCACTTTAATTCCTGAACTGGAGCGCGACCGTAAGATGCGCGAGTACAAGCGCACGCTGATAGAGGCGCTCTTGAGAGCATTCCCACATGTCACAGGGGAACAGGTGGAAGGTGAAGGCAGAGGAGTGGCAAGAGGTCGCCAACGCAGCTGTGTCACGGCCAGCTCATCTGAGGGCAGGGTTAGCATGGCAGAAATGTGGAAAAGTTTTGTCTCCACGCCACAGCTATCTGCACCGACACCTGATACGGAACGTGTTAGCAGGAGGCAGCATTTCACTAACATGGTTGAACAGTATGTCTGCACACCCCTCCACATCCTGACGGATGGTTCGGCCCCATTCAACTACTGGGTTTCGAAATTGTCCACGTGGCCAGAGTTAGCATGTTATGCCTTGGAGGTGCTTTCCTGCCCGGCGGCCAGCGTTTTATCTGAACGCGTATTCAGCACGGCAGGGGGCGTCATTACTGACAAGCGCAGCCGCCTGTCCACAGCCAACGTGGACAAGCTGACCTTCATAAAGATGAACCAGGCATGGATCCCACAGGACCTGTCCCTCCCTTGTGCAGAGTAGTCCTTATTAACTGCCTAAAACATGTCTTGTTGTGCTACGGGCCACTTCTTTATTTGATACAAATTTTATGAAACCCACAGTTGAATGAAACTCTTCTCTGTCTGGGCGCCGGGGCCTAACCAGATGAAAGTGGCCGGTTAAACTAACGGGTGACATGAAGCCATAACCTCTGCCATGCTACCTCTGTCTTCTGTCTGGGTGCTGAGGCCTAAGTCAAATAAAGCGGTCTTCTGCTGTGCTGGGGGATATGAAGCTAATCTCTGACCTCTCTCCTCTGTCTGGGTCCAAAGGCCTAAATCACTGAAAGAGGCCTTCTCCTGTGGTGTGTGATATGATGCCAGAATATGTGCTGTGGGGCCTCTCTCCTCTTCCTGGGTGCAGGGGTCAAATAAACTAAATTGTGGCCTACTCCTGTGGTGGTTGATATGATGCCTGATTCTCTGATGTGGAACCTCTCTCCTCTGTTTGGGTGAAGGGGTCAAAGTAACTAAATGGTGGCTTCTCCTGTGGTGGCTGATATGATGCCAGAATATGTGCTGTGGTGCCTCTCTCCTCTTCCTGGGTGCAGGGGTCAAAGTAACTAAATGGTGGCTTCTCCTGTGGTGGCTGATATGATGCCAGAATATGTGCTGTGGGGCCTCTCTCCTCTTCCTGGGTGCAGGGGTCAAAGTAACTCAATGGTGGCTTCTCCTGTGGTGGCTGATATGATGCCAGAATATGTGCTGTGGTGCCTCTCTCCTCTTCCTGGGTGCAGGGGTCAAAGTAACTAAATGGTGGCTTCTCCTGTGGTGGCTGATATGATGCCAGAATATGTGCTGTGGTGCCTCTCTCCTCTTCCTGGGTGCAGGGGTCAAAGTAACTAAATGGTGGCTTCTCCTGTGGTGGCTGATATGATGCCAGAATATGTGCTGTGGGGCCTCTCTCCTCTTCCTGGGTGCAGGGGTCAAAGTAACTCAATGGTGGCTTCTCCTGTGGTGGCTGATATGATGCCAGAATATGTGCTGTGGTGCCTCTCTCCTCTGTCTGGGTCCAAAGGCCTAAATCACTGAAAGAGGCCTTCTCCTGTGGTGTGTGATATGATGCCTGAATATGTGCTGTGGTGCCTCTCTCCTCTTCCTGGGTGCGGGGGTCAAAGTAACTCAATGGTGGCTTCTCCTGTGGTGGCTGATATGATGCCAGAATATGTGCTGTGGTGCCTCTCTCCTCTTCCTGGGTGCGGGGGTCAAAGTAACTCAATGGTGGCTTCTCCTGTGGTGGCTGATATGATGCCAGAATATGTGCTGTGGGGCCTCTCTCCTCTTCCTGGGTGCAGGGGTCAAAGTAACTCAATGGTGGCTTCTCCTGTGGTGGTTAGTATGATGCCAGAATATGTGCTGTGGGGCCTCTCTCCTCTTCCTGGGTGCAGGGGTCAAAGTAACTCAATGGTGGCTTCTCCTGTGGTGGCTGATATGATGCCAGAATATGTGCTGTGGTGCCTCTCTCCTCTTCCTGGGTGCGGGGGTCAAAGTAACTCAATGGTGGCTTCTCCTGTGGTGGCTGATATGATGCCAGAATATGTGCTGTGGTGCCTCTCTCCTCTTCCTGGGTGCGGGGGTCAAAGTAACTCAATGGTGGCTTCTCCTGTGGTGGCTGATATGATGCCAGAATATGTGCTGTGGTGCCTCTCTCCTCTTCCTGGGTGCGGGGGTCAAAGTAACTCAATGGTGGCTTCTCCTGTGGTGGCTGATATGATGCCAGAATATGTGCTGTGGTGCCTCTCTCCTCTTCCTGGGTGCAGGGGTCAAAGTAACTAAATGGTGGCTTCTCCTGTGGTGGTTGATATGATGCCTGATTCTCTGCTGTGAAACCTCTCTCCTCCATCTGGGTGTAGGGGTCAAAGTCTTTCAAAGTCGCCTTCTCCTGTGCTGATTGATATAAAGCTGATGGTTGTGCCATCTGACATGGTTGCCAGGGTCTGATTCAATGGGGGCCTACTCCTGTGGTGGGTGATCTAAATGCCTGATTCTCTGCTGTGAAACCTCTCTCCTCCGTCTGGGTGTAGGGGTCAAAGTCTTTCAAAGTCGCCTTCTCCTGTGCTGATTGATATGAAGCTGATGGTTGTGCCATCTGACATGGTTGCCGGGGTCCCATTAAATTGGGGCCTACTCCTGTGGTGGGTGATCTAAATGCCTGATTCTCTGCTTTGAAACCTCTCTCCTCCGTCCGGGTGTAGGGGTCAAAGTCTGTCAAAGTCGCCTTCTCCTGTGCTGATTGATATAAAGCTTATGCTTGTGCCATCTGACATGGTTGCCGGGGTCTGATTCAATGGTGGCCTACTCCTGTGGTGGGTGATCTAAATGCCTGATTCTCTGCTGTGTAACCTCTCTCCTCCGTCTGGGTGTAGGGGTCAAAGTAACTAAATGGTGGCCTACTCCTGTGGTGGGTGATATGATGCCTGGTTCTCTGCTGTGGGACCTCTCTCCTTTGTCTGGGTGCTGTGGTCAAAATAATAGTAAGTGACCTTCTCCATTGGTGGGTGACTTGAAGCCTGATTCTGTGCTATGGGACCTCACTCCAATTAATATTGTTTAATTTTTATTTATTTTATGTTAACTCATCATTTCCCTATCTACATTTGTTTGCAGGGGATTTAACTACATTTTGCTGCCTTTTGCAGCCCTCTAGCCCTTTCCGGGTGTGTTTTACAGCCTTTTTAGTGCCCAAAAGTTCGGGTCCCCATTGACTTCTATGGGGTTCGGGTTCGGGATGAAGTTCGGGTCGAGTTCGGATCCCGAACCCGAACATTTTTCGAAAGTTCGGCCGAACTCGTCGAACCCGAACATCCAGGTGTTCGCTCAACTCTACTTGTGATTCTTTTTTTTTCCCTTGGGGAGCACTGCCTAAAGACTTCCTAGTGAGTTTCCTCAAGTAGAATCAGTATCTTTCCAGGAAGCATTTTGTTACATAGTTACTTTATAGAAGCAAATTGATTATAGAGAAATCAAATTCATTTAGAATTTCCCAAAAACTCATCTTCCAAATGATGACAAAGTCTTTACGATTTCATTTCCATGAATCGCTGACTATGGCATCTGCCATTTTACATATCACAGTATAGTAGTGAGCACAGCAGGTCAGGGAAGATGAAGACAGAGGATCACATGACCTTGAAAGGGATCCTAACTGATGGACTTACCGAAAATTCCTTGCAACCTCAGCCAATCACGAGGGATGATATAGACATGTGTCATAAGTAGTATATAGGGTCCCAAGAAGAGATGCCATGTGTATTCTTAGCCTCTACATTGATGTGCCAGAAACTTTCTGCTACAGATAAAGCAAAAAAAGACAGTTCTTAGACAAGCAACAATACAATGAGTTCAGGGTCTTATAAGGAAAGATTTAAGTTGTTATTTACATAGTGTACGGAGATACTATGGTCATCATCCAGGTCCACAACCAGCAAATGCAGAAACTGCAACTGGTCTTCCTGGACAACTTTGGGTGATAGAAAGCTAAAGCCATTTCTAGGGCCTTCTTCAGCGCTTGTTCAAGACTGGGTGGACTTGTCTATTAGGGAACCAGGTTACATCTGCAGAATAACAGAGCAGAAAACTGGTTTGAGCTCACTAGAAACAGACCTATCAGATGACCAGGGTGCAAAGAGAGACAAACAAGGTCAGAACCAGGAGAGACAGAGCTGAAACAGCATACAAAGGGTTAATTCTGAAACTAGTCCTGGTCAGAATACCAGGAAGAACAATAGAATCCAATTCAGCAGATGAGAATTTAATCAAGAAACTAGCCACAGTCAGAATACCTGGAGGATCTGTAGAAGTCAATTCAGCAGATGAAAGGTTAATCCAGAAACTAACCACAATCAGTACACAAAGGGAAAACAAGTAGGTGCAGAGTTTACATACAAAGCACAGAAGTGCACACTGAGCCAGGATACATATTCAATCAGCAGCTGCTGACAATGACTGAGTATCAAACTTAAAGATGTTGCGCCAGGTTTATAAGTTATCTTCCATCCATTAGTTGATTGCTGGGTGTCCGAACACTGGAATCTCCACCGATCCAAGAATCTCACTTTGTTTACATGGCTGCACCAGTGATGTGCCCATATGCCCCATGTGACTGCTGCAGCAAATCATTAACCTCAGGGATATAGTAAACAAGACCACTGACACTAGCAATTGGCTGCAATGGTCATGTGGAGTATAAGGGCATGACAGCACAACAACAATGTAAATAAAGCCTGGTCAGAAAGATCTGAAGACTGGCACTGGGGTCAAGGAGAATTGAACAGACGGATATAACTTATGTTATATTAAAATGAGAATGTTTGGACTGGGACAAAATGTCTGTATGTCGGTAAGTAACTGGCTCAGTGATAGAAAACAGAGAGTGGTTATTAATGGTACACACTCAGATTGGGTCACTGTCACTAGTGGGGTACCTCAGGGGACAGTATTGGGCCCTATTCTATTCAATATATTTATTAATGATCTTGTAGAAGGCTTGGCACAGTAAAATATACATTTTTGCAGATGACACTAAACTGTGTCAAGCAATTGACATGGAAGAGGACAGTATACTACTACAAATGGATCTGGATAAATTGGAGGCTTGGTCAGATAAGTGGCAGATGTAGTTTAACACTGACAAATGTAAGGTAATGCACATGGGAAGAATAATGCAAGTCACCCGTACATACTAAATAGTAAAACACTGGTTAACACTAACATGGTAAAGGACCTAGGAATTTTAGTGAACAGCAAACTAAGCTGTAAAAAACAGGCAGGCAGGTGTCAGGCAGCTGCTGCCAAGGCCAATAAGATAATGGGTGCATCAAAAGGGACATAGATGCCCGTGATGGGAACATAGTCCTACCACTTTACAAATCACTAGTCAGACCACACATGGAGTACTGTGTACAGTTCTGGGCTCCTGTGAACAAGGCAGACATAGCAGAGCTGGAGAGGGTTCAGAGGAGGGCAAATAAAGTAATAACTGGAATGGTGGGACTACAGTACCCTGAAGGATTATCAACATTAGGGTTATTCACTTTAGAAAAAAGACGACTGAGGGGAGATCTAATAACTATGTATAAATATATAAGGGGCAGTAGATATAGAGATCTCTCCCATCATCTTTTTATCCTCAGGACTGTGACTGTGACGAGGGGACATCCTCTGTGTCTGGAGGAAGGAAGGTTTGTACACAAACATAGAAGAGGATTCTTTATGGTAAAAGCAGTGAGACTATGGAATTCTCTGCCTGAGGAGGTGGTGATGGTGAGTTCACTAAAAGAGTTCAAGAGGGGCCTGGATGTATTTCTGGAGTGTAATAATATTACAGGCTATAGCTGCTAGAGATGGGTTGTTGATCCAGGGAGTTATTCTGATTGAAGTCGGGAAGGAATTTTTAACCCCTTAAGTGGGGAAAATTGGCTTCTACCTCACTTCTTTTTTTTTTTTTTGCCTTCATCTGGATCAATTTGCAGGATAACAGGCCGAACTGGATGGACAAATGTATTTTTTCGGCCTTATGTACTATGTTACTATGTTACTTTACTTGCCTTTGGGCTGTTTTTTATTTATTAGCTTGGTGTACCTCTTTAAGTCTGCTTTATTAGGTACACAAATATTGCTTAGCAGATGGTTAACCTCAGGAGTTGAAGTGCGAGAGATTTACTTTTATAGGACTGAGTTTTTGCACTCTCATATTGTAGTTGATCTTCTCCTTTGTCTAGTAATGGGAAGGGGTTATCTATCCACATACACCCAGCCTTAGATTTATTTTATGGTGCTAGTTAGAGACCTTAAAAAAGAGTCAGTAAGATATCAGCTAGACTTACCCAAACATTGTTAACCAAAAGTATTAACAACCAGACCACCATAAATGATTGAATTATATTGTCTGTTATAGACCCAGTCCTTTTTTATCAGTTGTGACACAAGTTGCAAAATTTCAAAGACCTACCCAACCATTGCATCCCTTGATCTGATGAGTAAACTAAAAAATAGCTGGCTTTTGGTGAGGAATTCCAGAGTGGACTATATGTCATTGTTTCCCATGTCATGCTTGACATTAGTATAATAAGCATGTGGATCAGATAAAGCTGTGTTTGCAAGTGCAGATTTGAGTTACTCAGGCATAAAATTAGATCTGGCTATTGGCTTCTGGGTAACTGCATGATGCAGTGCATTGGATTAGATGGACATTTCGGACTATGCTTTATTCATCTCTATTGCCCTTTCCCAATGACCTGTTAAGGTGAACTTTATAGCCGCTAGCTAAGCAGATGTCTTTCGTTGTTAGTACCAAGAAGTTTGAAAGACAATGATATTCAAAAGGCAAACGTTTTTGTCATATGAATCTATTCATCTATATTATGTAATATATAAAACTTGATACAATTAGCATAATATCATTCAATCATTCAAGCTGGTAATTAGAATTAGCTGATTTGTTTTTTCCATTCAGCTATATCAGCTATTGCTATATCAGCTATTGGTGGTATTCCAACGTGATAGAGATATACTGTATACAGAGCTTGTGCTTTTGGCATTCGGCTTTCATATGAATGAAAAAAAAGTGTATGCTCCAGCAGACTTCATAGTATGTAGTAATTTTCCCATCAACACATTGCTGCAAGGGTAGAATATCTTCATAATAGGTGGATGCAATAGTAGGGTCCATACAGTGACACAGAGTACTTCCGAGCTGTAGCAACTCCTCCGTGTCTACGTACAGTCTTTTGGACACTAAAGCAATAAAAAGCACTAAAACCTAAAAGGGAATGAATAATCAGAAAATAAACTATTGTTTAAATATGTCTTTATGTTAAGTGTAATAAAAAAAAAATTTGGGGATGACTTTATTTTTCATTTTCCATTTCAATATCTACATTTTTTTTAAAAATCCAAAAATCCTGCAGTTTTCACACTGACCACTAAGCCTAATAATACTTCTTATCATTTTGGGCAGGATTAGAATTGCAGATATCACCCAATATATATAGATAGAGATCACAGGTTCCACCAATACCAATAGGTATATCACAGCTTATCTGCTCCCTCCTGACCTCGCCACAGGTCACAGAGCATGCCTAGAAACATCTCCTATAGAAGTCAACGAGGTCTCCTCCTGACCATTCTGTCTATGGCCAATGGCGGCTGTTGTAAAAACATATCTCTGAATGCTATTAAGAACAGATTGACTAACATTTATGCCATTTCCATTATTTCCATTTCCATAGATTTCATTAACGGACCACTGGATGTGCCTAAATCATGGTGAGGCCGTGCCTTGTCATAAATTAGGCGCATCGTCCGACAGCGCAGGTCCTAACAAAGACCAGTGTAAAACAACGATCTTTGATAAATGACCCCCACTTTCCTTTTTGCTTCGCTATTACAAACAACATTTATACTAGTCTATCAAATGATCAGACTCAAATTTGCTTTAAATCTGTCTTAGATCAAGTCTGACAGCACGGATACCACAAGCTGTGACCCTGAAATGGTTGCTTTCAGTAAATAATAAAATTGAGATGTGGCAGAATCTAGCGCGTATGTCAACATTTATATACAAGGCATTAAACTTTGAATAGTTTCCGATGGCCTGGAGCTTGGCCTTTAGAAATGTCCTTCATTGGTAAATAAAAGAACAGTAGAAAAAAGGTTCCTTAGCTCTGTGCCTACTTCAGGTGGGTGTATTGTCGCATTTCCTATTGTCTCGTCTAGTGGTTGGTTGTCAGCGTGAGAGTTACGCTTAGGGCTTGGAGAAAAGGAAAAAAATAAATGAATGAAGGAAGGAAGCAGCTTCCCAGCATGAGGAATTTTATTCTGTAGTATTTCTCTTGTTCTAAGATATCCAGAGATTAAGAGCTCAGCCCTATAAGCTTTTTATTTGGAATCTTTCAACCATTATTTTTTTATGCAACAGAATTTTTTTTCTTTTATGACAAGACCATCTTGGCTATCTGAGATTCTTGCTGAGCGGCACTGTAAATTTAATGATGAAAAGATCTTGTGATGGTTGGAGGATTATATATTTTAATATCCTGCATTGAAGAAAACTGTGGTTGAATAACTTTGTGTTTTTCATTTCCTTACATCAATAATCTCCGTGATTTGTTTTTATTAGCTGTGATTCTCCATTGCTTTCATTTTGATTGTTCTGTTATACAAATGATCCATAAGACAATGATAGGAAAGGATTCATATGTTATTGCCTGTAAACAAGTAATGGTAACAATGGCAGAAGTCAATGAAGAAAGATAACGTGTAACGTGAGAATTACAATGGCATGTGATTAACTGATCCAATGCCAGTTCTGGTAAAAAAAAGACACATGACTTCAATGCAGGCCATCGTCAAACTAATGTCATGGAATCCCTTTTATAATGGAAGCCAAGACAATGTGGCACATCATGCAAGATATGTACAAAGTACTTGTCACATCTTCTAACAAGTCTGTTTAAAACTGCCCATACGCATTCAATATCTGTCGGCCAAGCAATCAGTGGCCCTCCCGGCTTCTTTGTTGGCTCTTTCAGCTTCCTCGTACCCATTCATGTTTGGCTTGGCAACACATGTATGTGTATGCTATGGGGAGACTGGAGAAAGTCGCTGCCAGGCAGTTCTTGAAGAGGCTTTTCTACTGTGAGCACAAAAGGATCGGGCAAATATATAAATTTTGCCCAATCACTGTCTCCCTCTCCATCATCTAACGAAGGGAGAGTCAGGAGCTTCCCACACACATTAGGGTATGTTGGCCGAACCTATTGGTCTTGGCAGGTTCAGCCGACAAAAGTGTAATGTGCATGGCAAGCTTTAGTAAATACTTGAATTGCCCAATAATAATTCTGAAGAACATTTTCCCTTAAACTGTTATTCCCACCTGAGACATTGATGGCATATCCCTAAGATATGCCATCATTGTCAGATAGGTGCGGGTCCCACTTCTGAGACCTGCTCCTGTCTTCAGAATGGGACCCTCAAAGTGAACAGGGAGCAGCCTTGCATGCATGACCACCCTCCATTCACCCCTACTGGAATTCCGAAAATAGCTGAGCTCTGACTCAACTATTTCCAGCAGTCCCATAACAGAGCATGGAGAGGTAGCTGCCCTTACCTGATGCGCTTTCCATTCACTCCTATAGGACTTCCAAAAAAAGCTGAGCGTGCTTGCTTGGCTATTTTCAGTACTCCCCTTTGAATCCAGAGGGAAAAAAGTCTGGTTTAAAGTTGTTTGGGAGCAGCACCTACACAACCATACAGAATGTCTGTGAGCGTTTGCGTGTTTTTTTTTCCAGTGTGTGTTTGTATTTAGTGTGTGACTTAAAGAGGACCTTTCATCTGGCAAAAAATTCTGAACTAAGTATCATGATATGTACAGCAGCGCCCAGGGATCTCACTGCACTTACTATTATCCCTGGGCACCGCTCCGTTCTCCCGCTATGTCCTTTGGTATCTTTGGGGACTTGGTTATACTGGGCGGAGACTTCGGGGACTTGGTTATACTTGGCGGAGACTGCCCTTGTTCTCCTGGGCGTCTTCTTTTCCCAGGCTGTAGCACTGGCCAATCGCAGTGCAGAGCTCACAGCCTGGGAGTTTTTTTTCAGCACTACAGCCTAGGAGAAGGAGACGCCCAGGAGAACAATGGCAGTCTCCGCCTAGTATAACCAAGTCCCTGAAGATAACGGAGGACATAGCGGGAGAACGGAGCAGCGCCCAGGGATAATAGTAAGTGCAGTGAGATCCCTGGGCGCCGCTGTACATATCATGATACTTAGTTCAGAATTTTTTGCCAGATGAAAGGTCCTCTTTAAGATTGTGACTTTAGATTCAGATACTTTAGGAGGAGACTACTGTAAGTTGCTTTTTATTGCACTGTATTATTGTATTTTTCTTTCTCTTTTCTTGTGTAATCCCCATTAGTATGTGTTCTATTATTGACAGTGCAGTCCAGTGCACATCTTGTCTAATGTATTTAGCCTTGAAACAGCCATTTAAGGGTGCATATCTTTGTTCAAAATGTGAGCAAATTACCCATTTGGAATCGCACATGCTGTATCTAAACGAGCAAATTTTGACACTGAGAAGCGTTTGCATTTTGGAAAAGAGTTTGCTGCTCACTGAGCAGACACTCTATGGGGTAGATGTGGGGAAGGGTGGTAGAATGCTGGATCAGGAAAGTGAGGTAGGTAGCTGGGTAACAAAAAGTGGGGTAGAGGGAAGAGTGCAATGGAGGCTGTGCCAGTCAGGGTAATGTATGCTTCAGTAAGCAGGGGACCAGGAGAGCAGGACAGGTCAGAAAGGTGGTGGTAGTGGGAGACTCAATTATTAGGGATACAGAGAGGGCGATCTGTCACAAAGACTGGGATCGTCAAACAGATGTTGTCTTCCTGGCGCTCAAGTTCGACATGCCACGTGTTGATCGATTACTGGGAGGGTCATGATCCATATTGGAACCAATGACAAAAATAGAGGTAGGTGGAGCATTCTTAAAAATGATTTTAGGGATTTAGGTTGCAAGCTCGGGGCAAAGACCTATGGGCTGCAAAACAGATACCGTTTCCATTATGCAGGGGAGTCCCCCGTACAACCAGACAGATCATCCATTGTAAAGGCCAGATGTTTTCCCTTCTTTTTTATGGTACCTTTACGTATTAGACGAATGTCTACTAAATCTGCTGATCATCTCGTATGTATAGGGTGTCCACTCCTAAGATTTTAGGGGAAGGATTGGGCACGTTCTCAATTGAGATACGCCAATGCTAGGCACTTCTGGTGTCTTACTCGCTTCTCACATATGTATGATTGCTGAGTCAATAATGCATGTGTATACACTCCTGTCTGTTCTAAAGCCCAGTTAAATTGTTTGCTTTATTTCTTATCCATAGTGGTAGACTTTACTTGTAAACTGAATCATGGTTTGCACTAACTCTGTTTGCTTTTTAATTACAAGCAAGTACTTATTAGACACGCTGTTTAATTTGTTATTCTGCGCCTAAGATTTAATATCTGGGTTCTCCAAGCATGCATAGAGAACAATGCAGTAAATGCAGTCTCAAAATTGCTTTGAATTCCTAACATCCCTTGGTTAGACATTTTGTCATGTGGCCTGTACGTTGCTAAGGTAACAGCACGTTTGCTGAATAGATCAACAGTGAGAAATATGAAACTGACATTGCCTTTTTTATTTAAGGCTCAAGGAGATACTCAAAATATATTGTTCAACAGCAAAGCCTTAAGTAGAGGAGGATCACATGTAAAGGCTGTGGATCTGACAAAACTGCTTCAAAACTATCTGCTCAATTCCAAAATTAATTCTACATATAGCTTAGATTTATGGGAATATTGATTCATCTATCTATCTATCTATTGTGGGGACTCGCTCTGGTAGACAGGACAGCAACAACAAGTTCTTTGGATCAAACAGTTCACTGTTTTATTCACACTTTAGGCAAGTGACAAAACAAGCAGTCATATTTAAACAAAAAGTCACCTTGCGGTGTTGGTGGTAATTCACACCATGCAGCAATTCTGCCTCAAAGAGTCCTTGCTGATAGCAGCACCAACCTGTTTTCACGTCAAACAGGTAGCAAGCCTTCATCCAGACACAAGGCTCCCAGATCCCAACACAGAGACCTGGCTTCTGAGCACAGCTGCCTATTAAATCAGTCTTCTATCTATCTACTTTACTATCTACTGCATTTGCAGTTACCCAGTGGTTCACTGCTAAAGTTAAGTGGTTCACTGTTAAAGAGTTAATGTTCTAATGTGCTATGATTAGTAAAATTGTCAGAATGTTTACTCTGGTGCTAAGTATGCAATTTGTGTGGCTTATTTATGCACTGTGTATCTCAAAAAGCTGTCTATGGGAGGGAATTAGTTAACTGTCAGTCCTTAGAGATAGTTGCCGAGTAGTGTGCTGGTCCCACTCCTCCTTGTTACTGCGTTCCTGGCAAGTAACCTAAGAGAGAAGACATGTATTTGCTGGTGTGTAAGCCAGTCAAACTGAATCTAAAGCAGGAAAAAATTATTATTTTACAGGGAGACACTATCCCCATGAGAGTAGAGCTGCCAGAAAAGCAACTGTACTAAGAACCAAACTCTGAGAGAGAGAAAAAATACTTTTTACATAAGATTGAGGACTGTTAAAAAGTGAGTGGAAGGTAATTCATGTTTGTTGCTGTAGACTTTATTGCACGTGGTTTGAGTAATATTGTTCCTGGCCCCCGCCACGATTGTAGGAGATGATCTTGACATTCTATTTTCAGTCCAGCAGTACACATGGAATGCAGAGGACACATAGAGGGCAAAAAAATTACATATGGACCAAACACAGACCCTTCCTGGACTTGTTAGGGACAGAGACACAGACATGTGAATATCGCCTAACAGAGGAATTAGATATCAAAATACGTGTTTTACTAAAACAGTCAGGAGAGCATCACATACTGGGATCTAATGCTTAGATACCATGCTACTTGGTATTCTGGGCATTCATTGCAGTCAGTCCTATAATGCTACAATATATATGTACATATATATATATATAACACTATAAGTATTGTGGGGTTTCGCTCTGGTAGATAGGGTAAGCGGGCGCAGTACAGAGGCAAAATACAAGTTCTTAACTCAAAACATCAGTGTTTATTAACACTTGAGGCAATTGCACAAAACAGCACGGAACTTTGCAGTCTTGGTGTTAGTTCAAACACAATGGAAAGTTCATATAACACAAGTCACCTTGCTGGCAGTTCTGCCTCCAGTAGTCCACAGCAGGCTTTAGGGGGCCTGTTTCCCCTGTATGCGGCTCTCAGCCCTCCAGCACGGCACAAAGTCTCAGATCCCAAAAACAGAGACATCTCTACTGAGCCCAGCTGCCTATTTAAGGACAGCCAGGTGCTGCCAAAACCCGGACCGGCACCTAAACTCCGGTTCGGTATTTGACCTCACCTGGCTGGAAACCAGCCAAGCGCACATGCTAGGAGGAAAATACCTGCCTTACCAGACACAACCCCTCACTGTGTCACAGTATATATAATGCATATATATATAGTGGATCTATAGAAGCCTATCATTTATAAAACTTTAGAAACTTTGGCTTAGAGCGTTCTTGCATCTTGGAACCTTTGTTTCTGACATGCAAGAAACATCAGACACCCCTGGCTCTTAAAGCGTAATAAAGGATTCTCCATGTTTTCTATACAGTGGGTGTCATGGAACTGATGAGCTAATCCCATTCATGTTTTTGGGATTCCATTACTATTTCACAGGAGATATCATTGGCAGTGCATCGAAAATTGCTAATATAGTTCTCTCTATGGAATACCTTTAAATAATAATCTGCTGAGGGTTCTTAAGGTTGTGTTTATGAGACTGGTTTATATAAGGTGGTAAAGAAAATGGGTGGGTAATTCTTAAGTGTGCCAGGACTGAGAAGAGAGTATGATAGAAATGGGACACCTTGAGAGAAGTCTGTAGTCATGCATCGGAGGACATTATGAGATAGGTATTTCAGGAAGAGAATGGTAGATAGCAAGGGGAATATGTAAAAATGGGGTATGGTGAGTAGGGGAGGGATACAATGAGTGATTCTATGACTTGTTAACCAAAGGCATTTCAGGTGGAGAATGGTAGATAGCAAGGGAAATATGTAAGAATGGGGTATGGGAAGTAGGGGACGGATACAATGGGTAATTCTATGACTTGTTAACCAAAGGAATTTCAGGAGGAGAATGGTAGATAGCTAGGGAAATATATAAGAATGGGGTATGGTAAGTAGGGGAGGGGTACAATGAGTGATTCTATGACCTGTAAACCAAAGGTATTTCAGGAGGAGAATGGTAGATAGCTAGGGAAATATGTAAGAATAAGAGATGGTAAGTAGGAGAGGGGTACAATGAGTGATTCTATGACTTGTAAACCAAAGGAATTTCAGGAGGAAAATGGTAGATAGCTATGGAAATATGTAAGATTGGGGTATGGTATGTAGAGGAGGGATACAATGTGTTTTTCTATGACTTGTAAACCAAAGAAGTGTAAATTTGGCCATACCCTCTCGTTTGAGAGACAGCCATTCTTAAGAGATTAGTGTACCACTGACAGACACCTAGCTCTAGTGTATTTCCCTTGAGAACAAAGGATTGGGCATGTTGAATTTCAACATGTAGGATCCTTTCTTCCCCCAATGTATGTAGAAAGAACACATGCATTAGATGGTCATTTGGTTATGGTGAGTTAAGATGACCCAAGTCTGATAGCCACATGGCCACCTTTAGACAGATAGGTCCAGAAGATAAGGGGTAGAAGGACGAGTAAATGAGATCTAGATAGAGTGTAGAGTGTAGACTATAGTAAGTAGAAGTCCAAAAAATAAGGAGCAGTAAAAAGCACTGGTTCAAAGTAGATGCACGCATTGTATACTATTGGAATTGGTCCTCAAACCCCAGGGTATATCCATACAAAAGGTGAAGAGGCATCAGCAGCCAGTTCCACTATATTATTTATTTAAGCCATCAGTGCTTACAGATAGAGATGAGCAAAGTTTCCAAAAATTTGATTCGGCTACTTCGGCAAATTTCACTAATAAATTTGCTTTGTGATGAATTACTTCATCACGAAGCGCATTTCTTTGTAAGTAGTAGAAGCAATGATTGGGAACGCGATTGTACCAACCCCCATCATTGAACCCCTGAGATGCTGCATCTGAGCATTTATTGCTGATTGCTCAACATCTGAGATGAAAAATGAGGGCTTTCAGGGGTTAATCAGTTTAAAAATACTCACGTTATCAATTTGCCATCTCCATTGAAGATACCGCGTGAAATCTCGTGTGGTGCGTGATGACCACGCGTGGGATTTTCAATCAAGATAGCTGCCTCAAGTAGATGAGAATATTTTTACCATGAAGCACGCGGAAATTCCCCTTTATGGCTAATCTAATTTTCCCTAAAATTTGGATCGAAGTCCACTTCGCTCAACACTACCTACAGATATAGCAGCAACATTTTGACTCTACATAAATAAATGTCTCTTTGTCAAGCTTTGACAAAGACCTAGTTATTTATGAAGGGTCGAAAGGTTCATGCTTTACCTGCATAATCTGATGGCTTAAATAAAAAATATATATAGGAACTGGACAATGATGCCTCTTCCTGTTTTCCAGATAGTAGAAGGTAAGCAATGTGTAATAATCTACAAAGAGAACAATACAGAAGTTTATGCTGGAAATATAGTTATCTTGTCAGGTATGGCTGCGCATTGGAGATGTTGCACATCTGGGAACAGAATATTTGGAGTTGTTCTGGATGTAACGAATGACTGTATTCCATAATTGCTCTTCACCGAGGTCTCAGCTTTCCTGCCCTTTGTACTGTCTTCAATAAACTGCTGAGAGCACTGATTTTATGGAACATATACCCGGTGGTCAGTGGTCCATACAAAGAAATAATAAAGTATTTTGGCTGCCTCTTCCCCAACAGATAATAGCAGCACAAGCAGGATCTAGCCAGAGGAACTGACAGACAGAAATCTTTTTTACCTTGAAATCTATTTTTAAGAATCAATTGAAGTATTGTAAATTTTATTATACATTTAGTTCACAATTTTATTCAGCTATTTTATTTTACTTAATTAACTTGCATGCATTTTGTCCAAGTATTTTAAGTGTATTTTACTTTCCAAATCAAAGACTTTAACTTTCTGGTCATGTTTTGAAGGAAATGTCTGTGAATGGTCTTGGGACAAAAGCTTATTTTGCTCTTATTATTCCTTGTACTGAGCATTATTTAGCACATAACTTCTTTCAGCATCTGCTCTTAATAACCTGTTGTTTTCTTGCAGCAGACAGTTCATCAAAATGTTAAGTACTGTTAGATGCTTTGCAGACCCTGAATTTGAGTTTGCTCAGTAAATTGAGATCTCTGTGAGTTTAATAAATGTGTAACTGGATAACTCATCTCAGCATCTTTGAATGCGATTAGAATTTTTTTATTTATTAGAAATGTTTATTTTTTATTTTTAGGCAAATGGAGAATTAAAATATTCTGAATGAAGTGCCCTAAATGATAATTTCACACGTATTTCTGTTTTCCATCTGATGGCTATATTTTATAGTAATATGACAATGTTCAGATTCAGTGCATCGTATGGATTTTATGTTTGCATATTTCATTATACCTTGTGCAAAGAAAAAGACAGACAGTTTTATTTTTTCCAGACAGGTACCGTTCACCTATAAAGCCAAAAATACTGTGGCTAGCAATTAAAGGGGTTTCTAGAATTTAAATCTAGATGGATAATCCTTAGGATAGGCCATATATATCTAGTTGGCTGGAATTTGACAACCCTGAACTTCAGCCTGATCCTGAATGGAAGCAGCACGGCAGTAACCAGGTCATCCACTACACAATGGATAAAGCTGGGTAGTTCGAGCACTGACTTCAGTTACCAGAGCTACCCTGAAACAGCTAATTGGTGGGGATACAGGATGTCCGATTTCCACTAATCAGATAATAATGTCCTATCTTGAGGATAGATCATCAATATTAAAACCCTGAAAACCTCTTTAAAGTGTCCCAAGGGTGGACAGGGACTTCAGGAGGGAAGAACACATAACAAAAGCCTTTTTTTGGATGTGTGTTGTGGCCAGGAGTTAATCAAATACTCTTTAAAGCAATAGTAATGAGCTACAGTAACTACCATATTGAGAGACTAATGATCCTGAAACAATATCACAAAAAAATACTCTATGTATTTTGGTATGACAGATATTTCTGTGGCTTATCTTTCTTGTTTAGTGACAGTAATATGAGGATATGTGGATATATTAAAGTACATTCACAAAAAAATCTATATAACAATACTACACATAATAAAAAAAACTGAACATGAAATATCATGGGAACCTGGCAGTAGTGCTGCCTCAGGCTTTTGACCGTTAAACTCAAGTAGTCATGCAATGTCTCATCAAGTACCAAGGACCCTTAATGTTTCTACTGACACATTCTCAATCTCTTTTCCACTCTTGAATCAGTCATCATGTGCTTAGCGCAGATCAGTTTCATAACGGACACAAACGGCTCCGGACAGACTCCATCGACTTCGTCAGGGAGCTCTGCATTTTACCAGACAAAATACTTACACAAACAAAAGAACTAAAGCTCCATCTCATAGTAAGAAAAAAAGTCTTTATTGAATAAATACAATTACATTATCGTATAAAAACAGCAGTAAACAGGCATATTTCAGTGAGGAAAGACCCGAATGGGACTGGGGGATCAACACACATAGGCATACACAAAGTATTGTGGAGCGCCACAACAAGGCCAAAAAAAAAGAGCAAGGAGCCCTGGACAATTACATCCAATAAGGGTATAAGCTCAGAAAAATACCCAAAATAAGCGCGTCGATCCCTCAGTCTCCTTCTCCCAACGCCGTTTCACCAGCAACCTGGCTTCTTCCGGGGATAAGAAACTAATGAGAACTCTACCTTCTTATATATCGCTCTCACAGGTGTATTTGGTACAATAATCCTTATTTGGTGGGTCATGGAGCTTAAGTCACCAATGAGGGCTCACATCGTAGGTCAGGTGGTAAGAAAGGGGAAGGGAATCAATAGGGGTCATTGGAGTTCGGCGTGCAGTCATCATGATGCTTGGGTCACGTGACTGCTACGTCAGCACATCATTACAGCGGCCGCACCCATCAGTATTCAAATAGTACATGCTGATAGGCCGCTCGGATATCACATTAACATAGCTAGCAGCGGCAATGATAATCATCTTGATACAAATCCGAATCAGATTTCCTTTGTAAGACAAAAGGGCCGGAACAATCTCCAAAAGTATAATATATATACTATGATCCCTAAATACAAAAAAAGGGGAAGAGCGGAGAAAGAGAGGGAGGAGAAAAGAGGGGAAGAGGGAGGGAAATAGGCCACATGATTCATGACGTACCATACCATTAACTCACATGATCGGAACATATACAGAACCTCCCCCTTATATCGAGCAGCATAATAATACAGGATTGCACAAGTTAGATCGAAGGGCCAATAATATCAAACATAAGTGAAGATGGAATACGTGAAAGTGGTGATAAGGGTGAATGGTGATAAGTGAAGAAATGGAAAAACAAACAGAAAAAAGTAAATGTGAAAATTCATGTGATTAATCATGTCATAATTTTTATAATGAAATACAATACATAATAATACAGTTATATCCAATAAATAGTAAATAATACACCTATTAGGATCGCATTACTAAATACGTGATCCTACACCTTATTAAAAGGATATAAATGTGCATGTCATAACAATTATATAACATATATTATGCCTATAAAAATTCATATATATATATGGTTACTAAAAAAATGTTTTTTTTTTTTTATATATATATAAAATACATGGTGAAGTTAAGGGCCTTAGAGTAAACAGGGATATCCGAATACATACAAAGATATGCAAAGATATACCACGATATATATATATATATATATATATATATATATATATATAAAAATATCATCATAAGCATATCATAATGAGTAGAAAGAAAAAGGAAAAGTATATATTGTATATATATGTATTCCAAAATCCCAATTGTTCAATCAGTCGCAAGGAGCCACGCGAAAGGATCCTCCACCCAAGCAGTCCACCGCTCTTAATGGAACCAAATACAGCAAATGCCGTCCACCTGACCCATCTGAACACACCGCAAATACATGGATACTAGAACTAAGGAAAAAGGACAACACAACATTATTAAAAACATATTGAGTAATAAAAGAATAAAAACAAAGGGCCGGACTACGCCAGAAACCCAAGGGACCCATACCTCATTCATAAATATGGGACAAAGGACATATCATCATTTAATCCTCTAGGTACCATACAATCCAGCTCATGAATCCATCTTACCTCCTTTTGTGCCAGGATTCTCCTCCAGTCACCTCCACGTGCTGTGATTTAGATACGGCCAATGCCTTTAACTCGGAAGGTCGTACTGTCACAATTGTGGAATTGTTTGAAGTGCCTGGGAATGGGTTTAAGCATAGTCACATCATCTTCATTCTGAGCCACGTAGCAGCCACGTGACCCAAGCGTTATGATGACTGCACGCCGAACTCCAATGACCCCTATTGATTCCCTTCCCCTTTCTTACCACCTGACCTATGATGTGAGCCCTCATCGGTGAGTTAAGCTCCATGACCCACCAAATGAGGATTATTGTACTAACTACACCTGTGAGAGCGATATATAAGAAGTTTCTTATCCCCAGAAGAAGCCAGGTTGCTGGCGAAACGGCGTTGGGAGAAGGAGACTGAAGGATCGACGCGCTTATTTTGGGTATTTTTCTGAGCTTCTTTTAATTACACACTGCCTATTTATACCCTTATTGGATGTAATTGTCCAGGGCTCCTTGCTCTTTTTTTTTGGCCTTGTTGTGGCGCTCCACAATACTTTGTGTATGCCTATGTGTGTTGATCCCCCAGTCCCCTTCGGGTCTTTCCTCACTAAAATATGCCTGTTTACTGCTGTTTTTATACGATAATGTAATTGTATTTATTCAATAAAGACTTTTTTTCTTACTATGAGATGGAGCTTTAGTTCTATTGTTTGTGTATTAATTTTCGTACAGTATAGGCTCTCTTTACTTGATTACTACCCGGTGTTTATAATTGGTGGGTGCAGACAAAATACTGCGGCAGGTTGGGCTATTTTGTCCTGCTTTCAATTGGAATCTGTGACAGAAGCTCCTAACAGAATCTCCAATGTATGAACAAAATAGTAAAATGAGTTGCCCCAATTTAGAAAAATAAATACACTTTTTGTCTGGACCAGCATCACATCCATCCACAGGCTGCATCTGGTATTGCAACTCATCCCTGTTTAAGTTGGATGTTACTGAAATATCATACACAGACCATAGACAGAAGTGATACTGTTTTTGGATAAAAATCAGGCAACTCTTGTCTAATTCTGGATAAACCCTTTAGGACAAGATATATCTCCTTTCCATTTTAAGTTATATTACAGCTTTCAGCAGAAAGCAAGAACAATTTGGTACAAAATCTGTCAATATTTATTTTTATTTAAAGGGGTGATTACATGATTAGTGTAAAAAAAATTAATATCTTTCTAACAAAGCTAGAACCAGCCCTGCACCTCACATGGATTCAGAGATCTCCATATCCATTGCTACAATTGCTGTGCTAGATTTATTTCAAGCTGCCAGCTCAGGTAGTGTGTCCTTTCAGGGGGTATGTCCTTTTTGATGCAGAAGTTATCAGATAAAGGATGTAACTGAACATGTGTGTTCATCTCAGTGAGGTGGACAGAGAAATTAGAAAAAGAGCAAACAGCAGGTGGTGCTATACAGATAGATTTCATTGAATAACTCAGTGGTTATACTAATTTTACATGCAAATACAAAAGTATTCAGATCTAGGTGCTGAGTTGAAAAAACTAGATTTTGTTTTGTGGGAAAATCCCTTAAACGCCAGAAAGTTTGAATCAAACATGATATCTCATACTGCTGCAGCCTTGGTCTCATGGTCTCCTCCTCAGCCTATAAGTCTCTTCCCTTTGTCGTTGTGAACACTCTCTCATTGCCACAACGTTTTGCATGATATTGAATCAGGTAACACAAGAAGAGTTTGTATATGTAGACATTAGAATAACTGCACATTAAAGAGTTTCTTTGAGAATTAAGAAAATGAAAATACTTAAATATTACTTTATTATAAATATTATTGTTGACCGCAAATATTCGAATCACGGATGTTAATAGCAAATATTGCCACTTTGAGAATTTGTGAATATTTAGAATATAGTTCTATATATTCGTATTCGTGAATAGTGTTGATCGCGAATATTCTAATCGTGAATTTATCGTGAATTTATCGTGAATTTATCGCAAATATCAGCACTTAGCAACATTCCTAGCAACCAATAGGAAAGTTGCCTACCCCTTAGGTTTGATAGCGAATATTCTAATCGCAAATTTTTATCGCAAATATATTACATTGGCGATTTTTGCAATCAAGTAAATAATGACTGAAGATCATGAATTCTCGAATTTGTGAATTTATGGCGAATATTCGGCCAAAAATTCACAAAATATCGCAAATTTGAATATTTCCTATGCCACTCATCACTACTAAATATATCCTCAAATACCTTTCATTATTTATAATGACTCAATTATTCTGGGGAGCAATCATCAGGGGACACAAAATGGCCGCTGTCCCATTAGTTAACACAAAACCTGTCCAGATCACACATGAGGACAAGTTACTTTACAACACTGAGCTAAAGAGCTGCCTCTTCCTCCCCCTCTCTGCTCTACTTGTCAGGGATTATGATCCTGAATACAGATGAGAAGATCGTCAGCTGAATCTCTGTAGGAATGGAGCTCATGAAAAGACATGAAGTACAGAGAGGACGAACAGGATAGGCTGTGGTAATGCAGACTGCATATAATAGCTGCTGCTCATTAGCCATGCCTCACCATCCTCTATGTACTTCATGTCTCCTCATCTTCTCCATTCCCACAGAGATTCCCACAGGATCATGATTCCTCACAAGCAGAGCAGAGAGGAAGATGAGGCAGCACTATGACTCATTGTGGTGAATTAACTTGTCCTCCTGTGTGATTAGGACAGGTTTTGTGTGCACTTATAGGATGGCTGCCATTTTATTTCTTCTAATGATTGCTCCCTAGACAAAACAAGCCATTCTAAGTAATGAAAGGTATTTGGAAATATATTTATTATAAAATAAAATGAAAGTATTTTCATTTCATTTTTTTTTATGCCTGGAGAACCCCTTTAAGGCTGCATTAGACAGTCTAATTCTGCAGGCGATTGTCAGGAGGTTATTGCCTGCTCACTAGTTCAGGAGAACGCTGATATTACATTCCATCGCTTATCCCCATACTGTCTAGTTTGCCGGCAGCAGATCGTGATTACACAGCATAATCTGCCACTGGCAAACAATGACTTTTAAGTGTGCTTAAAAATCACAATTGCCCCATGAACGAGCATTTGCTCATTCATCGAGTAATTTGCGGCAGTATTAGCCAGATAATCGCTAACGAGCATTAATACGAACGTTTGTTAACGATGAACTGACTGAGAATCAGCCAAACTAATACAGGCTTAAGATGACATGCAACATCTCTTCAAGAGTGATGACCATCAAGGCATTAAAGAGTTATCTGGACTAATTAATAGCTTCTTAATTGGTATACAAACAGCGCTAAAATAATCTCTCACAACTTTTATAACTTAAGCATATTTTATATTACAATGTGTTGAAAGTTCAGACGCAGTGTCTCCTAGTAGAATCTCAAATGAGGTTTGTCTCTCAAGCATTGCAACATCTAATCTCATCAGCTAACAAAAGGAGAAAACATAGCAGAAAATTATCAGATTTTCCAATTTCATGGCCAGAGATACCTTGGGAAGTTATAAAAGAAGCGTTTAGGCTCTGTAACTAAGGTGGTGTGCCAAACAAAACAATAATAACAGAGAAACTGTATGGAAAGATATTGTTTTTACAATTTTACAGCTGCAAAGTGTGAAAATTACAGTTTAGCTGGATTCTTGAGAAGGCACAGTGATCGGATACAAGAATTGTACAATTTATTTTTATTAGCTGTGGGCAAATTGTTTTGTCTTCTCTTAGTCCCTTGTTATCTCCACGATGTCAGGCTAATTTATCAAATCTTTTTACACTATTTTATTCCTAATATATTTTTTTGTTTCATGCAAACAGCCCTGTATATCTCATAAACAGGCTTCAAAAGCTCGTCGTAGTGACAATTTATATTGTCCTGACTAATGGTCTGATTTTCTTCTTTTTATTATATTTTTACTATGACTGAAACAATTTTCCCATTAGAATTTTCCCCAGCCTTTGCATTATCTGAATATGAGGTTATCTGCCTAATTACCCATTACATGGTACAAGCTCACAATAAAACCATTAAAAGGAAAAATATTTTAGATATGCCTGAGATTCACTGCTAAGAAATTATGTGTTTGCATTTGTACTAACTGATCTATTGATTAAGGTGAATGGGTTACGCTGCGATGACATATTAGCTTGTATAGCTATTTTATCAAATATTGTTTTCATGATCTCAGTTTACTGACATAGTAACGTAATATTTTAAGTGATTAGCTTCAGCAGTCACATTGATTATCTGTAGGAAAAGTAATCATAGTCCAGTGGGGTCCACCTGAGCATTAGCACTTGAGCAAAGGAGGACTTAACGGGCGACTTTTTTTTATTTTTATAATAAATACAGCGTACTATAACTGAGGAATCCAGATTTTTTTATTTTATTTTACTACTGCCCCCTGACCCCCGCTGTCAGTGCTCAAAGCTGTGTTAGGACTGCTGCGCAAGCACATAGTGGCCAATGGATAGAGAAAGGCGCTCATAGGGTGGGTATGTCTGATAAATAAAATATCCACAAATAGTGGCAAATGGTTTGCAACCACAATGAAGGCCAAGTGGAGGTGGTTAACGGTTGGTGCAGCCTGGACTTGTCCAATCCCTGGGTACTGGGCTTAACTTGATAAAGGGGTCATCAAATAAACTGAAAACTGCTAAACAACCGGTTGTGAAAGTGCGCCTCCTGCTGTCCATACATTCGACCTATAAGGTCCAGCATTCTTTCATTTCTACTTTATATTAGCACAGCAGTCTGGATTGTGTATTCAATGCAACTTTGAGTGCTGCCAGGGGGGAACGAGGGGCCGTTGGAAAATAAACAATGGTGATCTGAACTCCCCATGTGTAGTACTACTCATGTATTACAGCAGATAATATTCCAGATTCATGGTGACAGATCTCCCATTGATTTTGTCATTGGCACCAATGTGTACCATGACCATGTCTTCCCCAGCCTGAACAGAAATCTTTCCAATCTACAATATATCAATCTCTAGAACCCAAAAGAAAACACACTGTTTGGCATTCAGTTTTTCAGAGGCAGATGACCTGGAAATGTCCCATTGTAGTGTTGCTAGCCCTTTGCTTGCTTTCCAAATATCAGCTGAACAGGCCTATTTACTAGGGTGCTACAACTCAGCACTAGCCTTCCTGGCCCTTTTACCCTTACTCCTTTTCCTAACTGTTACCAGCTACTGACCTCAGGACCATAACCCCCTCCCCCACCTCCACAGTGTCTGCACGGTGAGATATAAATGTCCCTCCAGGTTTGCAGTGCTTCAGATTTGGGACCCACTCCTATCTCCAGAATGGGGCCCCAGAAGTGAAGAAGAGCTCACCATTCATACGTTTCGTGCTCTCCATTCACTGCTGTGGGCTCGGCTATTTTCAGAAGTCTCATATCTCTGAATGGAGAGTGTACTGCACATGCACGCCTACCTGTCCTTTTACTGCCCTGACTGCAGGAAATAGGCTATTTTTTTAGAACTCCCATAGCGGTGCTCTCTCCTTTACTTTGGGGGCCTATTCTGGAGAATATAGGAGCCAGTTGCATAGATGGGACCAATACCTATCTGTCATTAATTGCATATCCTAGAGATATGCCATCAAAGTCTGAAATAGTAATACACCTTTAAAGGTGTTATCTAAGAGTAAGACCTCCCAGTGTGGCTGACCAACGGTAAAGAACATACTTACCTGATTCCTGCTGTTGGGTTCAGTGTCAAGCTCTCCTGGGCTGACTCTTCCTCTCCCTGCTGTGCTGAAATCGGCATTCTTTGATGGGGTGACACGTGACCACTGCAGCCACTCACAGGTCACAGCAGTGACCTGCTCCCCTTGCATCATGTGACCAGGAGCAGGTCATCGCTGCAGCCTGTGAGCTGGCCCAGGACAGATACCAAACCCAGTGGCAGGGACCAGGCAGGGACCAGGTAAGCATAATCTCCACCATTGGTTGGCCACTCTGCAGAGGCATAACTAAAAATGACTAGGCCCCACAGCAAATTTTTGAATGGGGTTTCCCCAGCAACTTCTTCACAACCCATGACTCCCATGCAAACCATACTCCTGTGCCTGGTCTTAGGAGAGGCCCAGCAGCCGCTCCATCTGTTTCCTACAGTCTCACTGTATATAATGTCATTTTGTAATACAGTTGAGGGGGCCCTGACAATAAAATCTTTTAGTCCTCCTCCTGGGCGGACCCCTTCTAAATTTGGGCCCCAAAGCAGTCGCTTCCTCTGCTTCCCCTATAGCTACGTCTCTGCCACTCTGGGAGGTCTGTCTTAGGCTACTTTCACACATCAGTGTTTGGTCAGTGATTTTCATCAGTGATATTGAGGCAAAACCAGGTGTGAGTCAACAACAAAGAACAGGATCAAATCCTTCCACTATACCGGATCTCTGTGTAGCCACCACTTGTGGTTTTGGCTCACTAACACCAATGGAACTCACTGACTGAATACGGACTGTGTGAAAATGGCCTTACTCTTGGATAACTCCTTAAAGCTTGTACTAAAAGTATAACCAAATAATTAATCCTCCACGGTCTGTTTTTTTTGTCTATCTAGCCTGTGAATATTACATTTAAAACTTGCACAGTGGAAGAGCCTAAAATAATGCTAAGTCCTACGAACCGATAGCTTTTTTTTTGTATAGTCATTAATTTTTTAAATAAAATTATTAGCTCCTTTTCTTTAATTCAGAAATACCCATGAATTTTAAAGTTTTATAAGGCATTACTCATAACTTCAATTTTCCAATGCTCCTCTATTCAAGTGACCTCCATTAATCTTTGTTTCTCCAGCATTTCATATGCGAATGAAACTCTTATAGTAAATATATTGCAATAAACTAGGAACAAACTAGAAGAAAAAAACAGAAATTTACCTCATAATCCATTACATGTTAAATCCTTTTCTAAAAATCTAAATCTGAATAATTTATTAAATACAGATATGTAAATAAATTACAGAATTGCAGCAGTAGCAAATACTCTGATAAAAAAACAGCTGAATCAGCCAATTATTTTGATTTGGAAAGCAGCAGAAGTTGCTTACATTTTTATTTTTGCTATAAATGTTTCATACATTTAAACAATGGGAAAAGTCAAGAAATGTAACAGGAAAAATAAAAAATATCTATAGAAATTAAAAGAAAAATGGCTTCTTGACAATTAACTATTTAGTATACAAGTGGGTAGAAGTGTACGTTCATCTTTGAGTTATTAAAAATTATAAGAGGAAATTACATAATCAACAATTAACTAATATATATATATATATAAATTAAGGGAGCAGCTTACAAGTGCAAATGTCCATTGTTAACTCATAGGATTGCATGGAATACAATTATCTGAATTTGATGTATAAATCTGTCAAAAACTGGTGTAAGGACCTATTAGACTGGACAATTTTCAGGTCAATTATTGGCAATAAGCAATCTTTGGATTGCTTGTTCTCAATAATTGGCCCGTATAATTTTGCCACCAATCAGCCGATAATTGAGCAAGTGCTTGTTTGTCCTCTGAATTGCATTTGTCTCTGTGTAATTAGAGATGTGCCGCCGATTATCATTAGAACTGAATAGGTGAGGAACGGCTGAGGTAACCATTGTTCTTTTCCCTTCCAGTTTTCTTCAGTCTGTGTAAGAAGGCTGGTGCAAACGAGTGCCAATAAATAGGGGGGAAATATATTGCTGCTGTCAGATACCTCTTTAAGCAGCAATCATCTGAGCGGCTATTTCTCAATGGCAGACCTCTGGCAGAAGCTTATCTACATGAGAACAAAAGGGATACTCAACATGCCTGACCCTTCCAAGAGTTCTTGAGAGTTGAGACACCACCATACACATTTATTATTATTTTAGCTTCTTATATAGTGCCAACATACTCCACAGTGCTTACCAGACATTATCATCACTTGCTGCTGTCCTGTGGGGCTAACAATTTAAATTATTTTTGAGTATGGAAAGAAACTTGAGGAAACCCCCACAAACACAAGGAGAATATACAAACCTCATGCAGATGTTGTCCTTGGTCAGATTTGAACCTAGGACCCTAGCACAGCAAGGCACTAGTGCTAACCACAGAGACACCATGTTGCCCATTAGAAATTAAGTTTTTCTCTCCAAAAACAGCTGGCTCAGTCAATATTCATCTAATGTGTATGGCCATCTTTAGTCTCACATAATGAAGTCCACCAATCGTTGACATCTGAGATGTCTGATAACTTAAAGTGGAAAGCCCCTTTGGGGAAAATGAAGCCTAGTACAGTACATGAAATAAAGATCTGCATTGGTTACATATGCCATTAAAGTTGAAAGATAAGAGAAGACTGTCAAAGAAAACCTTGTATTACTGTATGTAGTCAAACCTTGCTTAACCTTGCTGCAGCTGCGAGTTCACACACGACCTATATATCAATGCGAGAACACTCTTAAACTGTAATCTGCTTCAGTTTATGTTTCTTTTTCCTCCTTCTTCAGTTCAATGCTGTTCAATAAAATATGTAGCTAATGCAGCATTCATGGCATTTCACTTTTCTTGACCCGCACAATACTAAGAAATTTCCTTTACATTTTATCTTTAATATCATACTATGACTATAATGGTCTCATGGACATTGTTCAGGACTTTTTTATTTCTTTGCACTTTTATCTAATCCTTTATTGAATTGTTTGATGCTTTCACTACCGTCTACAGTTTTTTTTCAGAAGCAACTTTGTACTTACTTTTATCATCTATTCTATTGTATGACATCTTTATATCTATGTCTGTGTAATGTATAGTTGCAACTGAGTTTTTCATTTCCTCTTAATGTGCTAGAGCCAATAAATAAATGACCTGACTAAATGTAGATTTTGATTAAGATTTGATTTATATACAAAGGTGTGGAAAATTATAGCTTCATTTTTTTACATTATTCTTGCAGCAATAAAAAGTGTTCAGCAGTATAATATAGTTTTTTCTGTTTTAATGAAACTTGGTATACTCTCCCCAGTGCTGTTCTCTTCTGCGCTGGTCCAGTCCTGTTTATAAACAGCATCGTTGATGTGATTGCATAAGTCTTGCGACTACTGCAGCCACTTTCCTCTGCAATTTCTGTGTTATCATAGGTTCACTTGAAAAAACGGATTTGATTGTTTTTATAAATGCATATTGCATATATTTCTATCTTTTAATTTTGACCTTTACATAGCTTTAGTGTGACTGCTCTTAGTCGGATTCTCCCTTTTCTACTGTCCTTAGAGTAAACCCTGCATATGGCTGTATTTGGGCTTCACAATATGCAGATGCCAATAGCCAGATAATGTTATCCTTGTGCACCTCATATTTTGAACAGGGGCACAAAGTGTTTTTCGTTTACAAACTCTTTGCAAATTCATGAGCAAAATATGCAATGCAGCATTCCTTGTCATATTATGGAGGTCTTCTCCTCTACAAGCTTTGAAAGAGTTTAATAGAATGCATCACTAGACACCACATTGTAATGGGCAATGGGGTGGACCCACTGTACCAACTAACTTGTTTGGCATTGGGCCTATCCTTAGGGTGTTATCCTAGCAGTCATATAATGTATCTGCCGACACATTCTATGACAGCAGGTCCAAGCTGCTGGGCAGGACTCGAAGAATGAGTAAGGCTCATCCTGGGAGAGCGGGGCAGCAGAGGGCATGGGCTTCCACACAAACATACATAGTCACATACTCCGGATCTGTGATGTGGAACCATAGGGACTCCATGTGCTACTATGCCGAGTCTACAATCCTAACAATCTGGATAGGTAATTAGTCAGAGAAAAACTGGTTGGGAAATACATAGTAACATAGTAACATAGTTTATAAGGCTGAAAAAAGACATCTGTCCATCCAGTTCGGCCTGTTATCCATACAGCCTTACAACTAAGGTATATTCATATAGAGCTATCCCTAGCAAACCATTTGTGACTACTGGTTGCCCAATAAGCAGGAAGCAGAGGGGATGAGTAGGCTTAGAAGTTTTCACTGGTCTATATGTAAGCTACGCTGGGATTTTTCCCAGTTTCACTTTCTATCAATTATAGCAGCAGCGCCTCTTATAAAAATGTTGCATATTAATTGAAAATGATGCATTTTTATTGAAGTCTGGAGCAGGCATTATAGAAAAATATCAATATAGTTCAGTGATTGCAGCTTAGAACTTAGGTGGTCATTTATTAAGACCGACGTTTTAGAAGCTGGTCTAAATACCCCTGTAGCTGGCGGTGGACGCGCCGTATTTATGTAGAGGCACCGGCCCCTACATAACTTCTGCATATCCACTGCCTGTCTGAATGTACGCCTTGCTGGACTAGATTTAGACTAAAACAGGCATAGAAAATAATAAATGAGATGGACCTGCTGGCCTGCCCCCTTTTTAAGACCTGGTGTGTGGGGAAAAGTCGCAGATTGCAGCACAAATAACCTTTTTGGCATATATCTGTTTGTAAATGACCCCTTTAGTGTCTTATGTTAAAAAGACCAGGTAGGCACATTGTTTCCTCATGGTTTCCTCCCAGTTTAATCCCCTGAGTCAGATGAAGAGGCATATTATATACATTTTGACCTATGTCCTACATAGATTCCAACTCCTTTCCTTATAGCAATGCCCTTACATATGTTCCCTATATTCCATGATATTTCTTAATAATGTCCATATATGAAAAGCTATACAGATAGATACTAGGGGGGAGATTTATCAAAACCGGTGTAAAGGAACACTGGCTTAGTTGCTCATAGCAATCAATCGGATTCCACATTTCATTTTGCAGAGCTCCTTTGGAAAATGAAAGGGGGAATATGATTGGTTGCTATGGGCAACTAAGCCAGTTTTTCTTTGCACCAGTTTTGATAAATCTCCTATATGTGTATCAGCATAGTGTGTAGTGTATAGTAAATCCTTTAAAAGCTATGCAATTTCAATTAATACTGTATCACATCATATTTAACACTATATCACATGTGCCAATTACATTAATGCTAAAATATATTTAGATGGAAATTAATTAATTTAAGATATTCTGTTAATCAATCTTGGATAATTTATTGAGCAAGGTCTATTCCCTATTTCGGAATAATTTATCTGCCCAACTTTGCCATTAAAGGGCTTCTGTCACCCCCCATTTAGCAATTTTCAGTATCGGACATTAGCTATTTGCTCGTGTCAGTTGAGTCCATATATCACTCTTACCTCTCTCTGTGCTGTAATTTTTTAAAAAATCCTACTTTTGTAATATGCTAATTACTTCGCTACCAGCAACTTGGGCGGTTACTTGCTGGTAGCCGCCGCATCCTCGAACTATAAACACGCCCCCTCCACCACTTGATAGACAGGGCCAGCGAGCGCTCTCCTCCTCCCGCTGGCCCTGTCTGCCCATGAAATCCCGCGCCTGCGCCGTACCGGTCCTCATTCGGCGCAGGCGATCCCGAGTATCGACTGTTCACCAAATGTTTATTAAACTAATTACAAGTCTATATCCCAAATGTATGTCTTTTTATGCATTTTCAATTTTTTATTTGAAATTGTATATTATGGATATTGTAAGAACGAAATAATTTTTAACTTTTTTGGTGCATCAGAATGAATTATATGTCCAATTTAGCAGCCTAGGTGACAAAAACGCACCTGCCGAAAAAAACGCATCCAAAATTTAACATCTGATACATGAGAATGAATCATTAGATTCAGCAGCTTTGGCGATAAAAACGGATTCGTTGAAAAAATCGCATGTCTTAAAAAAAATAACGCATTAAAACCGAATTTGCCTTTTTGAAATCCATCATTCCAGGATTTACCTATGACCGATTGGTTCCCCTTGGGATCTGTTTTCCAGAACTTACTGACCACTTAGTAGAGTATAAATAGTGGGATCTGAGCATATAGAGTATAACCACTGAGGAAGAGGCTAGCAAGACCTCGAAACGTGTCTGGTGTTGGATACCGATGCTCTGAATGATTCCATAAATAACTGAAGCATGGCCATGCGACTTTAACTCTACGATTATCTAAGGAGACGATCTTTCAGCAATTTGAAAAAGCAAAGGCAAGGAGTGACCTGAATCGGTGAACCTGTACTCCAACTCTCGCGAGAACTGTGTACAGAGCGGGACAGAGAGGTAGTGAAGGTAATTGCAAGAAAGCTTTACCAGGAACACAGGTACTAATTCACCCCGAGAACATACACCTGAGCGCACACCAGCCAGTGTGAAGACCACATATCATCAGGTGGAGTGAGTGCTCAGTGAGCAACCGTTTATCCGCATAACACTAATATAGTGCGGTAACAAAAACACTTGTGACTTTTTGGATGCAACGTTATATCAAAACGTAAAGGTTGCCAGCAACATACTGTAGGTAACAATCCACCTGGAAAATATACACCTGAGCGCACACCAGCCAGTGTGAAGATCTCTTACCAACAGGTGAAGGTGGAGGAGGGGGCGTGTTTATAGTCCGAGGATGCGGCGGCTACCAGCAAGTAGCCGCCCAAGTTGCTGGTAGTGAAGTAATTAGCATATTATAAAAGTTTCGATTTTTAAAGAAATTACAGCACAGAGAGAGGTAAGAGTGATATATGGACTCAACTGATATTAGCAAATAGCTAATGTCCGATACTGAAAATTGCTAAATGGGGGGTGACAGAAGCCCTTTAATGATCATTCTATTTTTTTTATCTGGCTAATTAAAAAAAAGTGATTTTTTTGCAGAGATCTTGTAACTTACACACAGATTTTAAGAATATGACTTGTTAAGTGAATGTGAAAATGTATTAAAATAGTTATGGGTGTTGTAATTATAATTTTTTTTTTTTTTTTATGCAAATCTAGACTCTTGATTTGCTTCATTTTTTTAATTTGCCATAGAAACTGGGACAATGATTCTGTTTGCTACTGTAGCCTGGTCTCAAAATGTTCTGACAATAGCAGAGTGCCAACTCAGAAACCAACACCTGAGACACACGTCCAACATCCTCCTCCTTATCATCCAGCTATGAGGAAAGCTCACAAACGGACTACATAAAATGCCAAAATGCTTGTCAGGAATGAGGTATTACCAGTGCTGAGCTACCTTATATCATGGGTTGTGCTCTTTTCTCCTATCAGTTTGTATATACATATAGTAAACTGCTATTGTAGGGGGTGGTCCGAACTACATAGCCAGGCTTCTGTAGGAAGGAAGGTCCAGGGTACATGTACAGACTGCTGTTATAAGGGGCAGTTTAGATTACACAGCCAGCCTTCTGTTATGAGGGATTGTCCAGACTACACAGCCAGACTACACAACCAGACTACTGCTATAAAGAGTGGTTCAGATGACATAGACTGATGTTAGAATGCATAGTCCAGACTGTACAACCAGACTGCTGTTATATGGGTGGTCCAGACTTTGATGCCATACCATGGGTGTAGGGTACTGTCCATAAACACACTAAGATTGCTCTTATAGGGCACTCTAGCCAACACAGCCAGACATTTATTAAAGGGGTTGTCCACTTTCCTGCTACTGTTAATAAATGTCTTTGTTGATATTCTGCTACATTTTCTATATTTCATAAGTTATTCTCTCTTGTTGGCCAAGCCTTTTGTGCTGTCCGCACAGAGGTCCTGTCACTAAAATGGCTGCTGATGAAGGGTCATGGGAAAGGGAAAATCACTCAGTCTCCTCCATTAAAATACACTGAACCGGCACTAAACTCTCAACATTGCAAGTGGAGAAGGCTGAGTAATGTATCTGGAGTCATTTTGCCTCCTCACATGACCCTTCATCAACGGCCATCTTATGGACAGGTCTCTTGTCTGTACAGCATAGAAGATTTGCCCAACAATGGGACACAACTTATGAAATATGGCAAACAGAACAGAAAATCAAAAAGGCTATATTCCTAAGTGTCATATACATAGGTCATAGTAGCCAGAAAGTGGCCAACCCCTTTAATAGGGACAGTCTAATCAAATGTTTTTTTTTTAAGTGAACCTACTCTTTTTCACATTTCTCACAATTTCTATGCTTTATTTCCTGTTGCTATAAAAAAAATGCTGTAGGGATGATCTATCACTGCATCTAGAATACGAACATAACTATGTAACTTTGAATATGCAGTTCACTATATTTTTGAGTTTGGAGCATTACAGAATGAGCAGATTGTGTCAGCAGAAATAAATTCCACCATCTTCTATCTAATTATCTTGAATTGATCTCAGTGTACCTGCATAAAAATATTATTGCTAAACTTTACAATTATGAGAGGGTAATCAATAGTCTATCTAGCTATCTGCTGCTGTGTCAGATAATCAGCCGTACGATGTAAAAAAATAAAAAGTTTATATGCAATGTACCACATTTATTTCATCAAGTCTAACAACGTGAACTAAGAAAACTGATTTTTTTTAAACTAGTTTTACTAGTTTTAATAAAATATCACAGCACATTTGGCATCTCATGTATCGGTTATAACAAGAGAATATAAATTGTAATATAGATTGTACAGTCACATATGAGACATATATATATATATTTTTATATTACTGTGATTATAGCATTAGCATTATCAATAAACAATACGTTTATTTATTTATCAGCAACCTGGTACAATAAGGCGCTAACATCAGACAGTGCAAGCGCCAATGGATGAGAATACATCCATTGGCACTCTCTTGCACCAGACTGATTACTCACGCCAATGCAAACTGAATTTGGGAGGAACGATTCCTACCACAGTCATTCCTCCATCATTCAGTTCTAATCATAATCGGCAGCATATCCATGATTAGATAGAAATGTGCTGCCAATAATCGAACATCGTTCATCTTGCCGCAAGTACAAAAGAGTGACACTAAAATAAAATACATATTGTATAAAAAATTACATATTTAAGATATTGTAAAACTGAAAATATGGCACATGGCAAGTTTTACACCCTAATAGAGCAATTTGGATGAAGATCTAGGTAGAGATCAGGCTCTTCTGTCAATAAAATCACTCGCTATTGCCAAAAGATTTGTGAAACCTGAAATTGAAAGGCATATAGAGGGTCAGAGTACAGGCAAATGTCTCATAATGTTGATGGTATGAGTATCTTTAAAGAGGGCCTGATATTTCTCCTAACAGTTCTGTTTAATAACTACTTGCATTCCACATGTAATAATTATGGGATATCTGTCTTTGTGAAGCTGTGTTGTGCCATTCTTCTGGTAGTCCTTCTAGAAGTCAATGAGGGTCCAGATGGGTGTTACCAGAATTGCTATTTCTTGCAGAATACAAATATTTACTAAAACAAACATGTCATGACTGGTGACAAATTCTGTTTAAATGATGTGTCCCATTTTACAATGTAATTGTTATATTAGTTTTTTATTTTATATCATTTAGAGAGGTAGGATATCATTTTTGTGTAATTTAGAGCTCTGCTTCCCTTCACATAGCCATAAAGTAAAAGTGACCCTTTCAGCAAAAGCAATTGTCCCGTGAGTCTCTTGAAATCATACATTTTTGGCTGCATGCTGCCACCACTAGGGAGTGTTCAGGAGTTTACTAAGTTTGATTATTGAGTTGAATGCATGGATCCTATTCAGTAAACTCCTATTATCCCACCTAGTGGCATGTGCAGGAATCAAAAATTGTATATTTTGACTGTATGACCCTGTAGAAGATTTGGAGCTCTGTTCTAGAAAGTCTATAGATATATTCTGGAAATAATTAGCACAAAATTTTGGGCCTATTAAGAATTCAAAAACAACAAATTGTGTCTGAGTGTGAAACATTAAGGGGTTGTCTGTCCACTGGACCAGAAATGATGACATTCCGACCATGGTCATGTGACCACAACAACTTGTCACTGGCTTCAGCGAACTGAAACTTAGAAATGCAAAGGAGAAAACTGCTGAGAAAGGCCAGATACAATTAATATAATGGTCATATATAGTGTGTGTGTGTGCACACATGTCAGATTATTCTGAAAAGTTATCTGAAACTACAGGTGCGCTTTAAATCTGCATTATAGAATAGAATATAGAAAAGGAGGTTATTATGGTTCTCACTCATGTGAACAGAAATCTTCATTAAGCACTATGAAGACAATACATCAAATCCCCAACCTATAACTATTTTAATTTAGTCCTATATATTAAATGTATAGAACATCATAAAAGTGTTCTTATATTTTATTTTGTCCAATTATTAGCCAAAAATGAACACTCACATTTTAAAAATGCACAGATTTAATATACTGTATATACTGTAGTTTTTTTTCTTCCTGAATTGTCTATTTCCTCTAGTGATTAGCGCCAGGGGCAATATTCAAATTCGTGATATTTCGCAAATATTTGGGTGAATATTCATCATAAATTTGCAAATTTGCCATTATTTTCTTGATTGCGAAAATCAGCAATGAAATATGCACGTATTGCGTGCGCAATACAGGCATGGGTCACTTTTGCTACATTTTCCAAGCTGTTAGAAGTTTCCTGAGACTGGAGAAAATGGTTGGCCTGGCAGAACATTACAATAGCTTTATATGCAGATAGAGTGCTCCAATATATTCGCAACTGCAGAAAGTGGCTGCTGGGGAGGTTCTTATATAGTAAGGGGTAGGCAACTTTCCTATTGGTTGCTAGGGATGTTGCTAAGCTCATACAAAGACATTGCAGACTTCTCATTGGCCCACAAGCAAGAAGCAGGGAGGGATCATGGGTTCAGATGAAAAAAAATCTAGAATATTCATGAATACGAATATATAGTACTATATTCTAAATCTTTGTGAATTCTCGAAGTGGTGATATTCAGGATTAAAATTCGCAATTCAAATATTCGTGCCCAACACTAATTTCCTTATCCCTAACAATTATTTGTTACTCAGTGTCAAAATAAGTTTTTAGGCATGTGCAAGTGGCAAACCATTTCTGGGAAAATCTAGATTTATTATTCCAGCATTGTTAAAGGGGTTATCCAATTTCTCAACCCGCCCCCCCCCCCCCCCCCCCACATATGCCGGGCCCCTCACCAGTAATATACTTACCCCGCTCCCGACGCCGTTCCTGGTCCCCTCACCACCACTGCTGCTTCTCCCTGCACACGGATGAAAACATCCGGTGTCGGAGGGAAAGTTGCATCCTCCTATGGGTCAATACTATTGGATGATAACTGTTGGTCACTTTTACTGCTAATTCTATATTTTTTTTTCTACTTGGTGTAAAGAAACAAATAAAAAGACAATAAAACCCTGTAAGTCATTCAAGCATATAAATTTTGATGGGGAATAATGTTCTTTAGCGTAAGTGCACATTATCAAGCAGAAGAAATCTGGCTGCTCACTTGACAATGTTCACACCATTATGAGAAACATATTCCAGCATGAGATCATTCTTAGCTTGATGTCTTTCAAATAGTTCTGGAGTAAAGTTAAAATTATCTAACAGAGATATGAACACGTAGCTCTAAACTGAGCGCTGCAATTTACTTTTCAAACCGATCCGTGTTATATTTCGACATTTCTTTGGCCGTTAAAAGAGAGTCCATATCATTCTTCTCTGAAAACTATATTACTTTACCACAACCCGACTCAGATTACTTTTTGTCATCTTATTTTATAATTACAGGCGGAAAGCTTGGGCAATGTTTCAAATGTACAAAACATGCCATCAGAAAATGTATGGAACAGTAAGGAAATGTCCCATCAGTGGGTACTTTAAATAGACTGAGCTCAGCTTTTTTTAAGTTCTGACTTCCTTTCATAGCATATTACATAGCTTACTAAATGTGATGCACTGAAATAGTAAGCTTCAGTTTGTAATGAAATATAATTAAAATATGCCTTAAAGGCTACGTACACCTTTGGAGGCATTTTTTTTTAATGACTGCATGTTACTCATATTTTGCTAATACTTTTTTCAATTTAGCCTTTATTAACAGTATTGAGCTGTTCTGTCACAAAGGGTTAACTGCTTTTCTAGCTGTGTGACTGGTACTTTCACAGTCACTTTGTGCTGGTCATCTAATAAACCTTATCTCTAAACTACTAAGAGGTCATAAACACTTATTTAAGCCACATTCTTATCAGTAAGATAAGAACTGAGCTATAATGAGTGTTTAAAAGGTCAGAGAGCAGTGATAAGGAGTCCATCAGCTCCTGGTCTGACGGAGAATCCAAACGGTGCTCCTAGAACATATCAGATCTGTACAGAAAACAGGAAGCCATATTTTTAGACTAATTAGAAAAAAATATTTTTAGCTTAAAATGATTACAATGCAATAATAATAAAAATTGCCCCCAAAGGTGTACATAGCCGTTAAAGGGGGTTTCCTAGATGTGGTCCCTTTTTATGAAGCCCCATCAATATCTAATCGTCGAAGGTCTAACACTGACACCCCCGCTGATCAGGTGTTTAACAATTTGGCGGCGCTCCATGCTGTTCATTACACTGCCTGTCATGTTGGAAGTTAGTGAAATGACAAGTATTTGCTATGTTCACTTAAATGGAGCGCATACTTGTAATTACACTATGCCACTGTTGCAAGGGAGACGACGTGTAGTGTAATGAAGAGGAAGCAGCGCTAGCATGAACCATCGCCTCCTCTTCAAACAGCTGATCGATGGGGATGCCGGGTGTCGGACCCCCACCGATCCGATATTGATCACCTATGCAGAGGGTAGGTCATCAATATATATAGCACGTTGGCTCGGTGGTTAGCGCTGGTGGCTTGCAGGGCTGGGGTCCTAGGTTCGAATCTGACCAAGAACAACATCTGCATGGAGTTTGTATGTTCTCCCTGTGTTTGCGTGGGTTTCCTCGGGGTACTCTGGTTTCCTCCCACACTCCAATTACATACTGATAGGGAACTTAGATTGTGAGCCCTAATGGAGACAGTTGGTTGCTAATGTCTGTAAAGCGCTGTGGAATATAGTAGCGCTATATAAGTGCATGAAATAAATATTCCTCCTGCAGAACTCATTTAATAAAAGCCTCCGTATATTATATGTAAGTTACTGAAACTATTTTCTGAAAATAATACAGTGGGAGTGTGACAGGAATTTCCACATTCTTGTTACTATGTTTACTACACACACTAGTTTGCTCAACAAGTGCTTAGGGAATCTAGAGGTCATATTTTATAGACGGCAGATTATGACAGATAATGAATTGCCTGCTATTAGTGAGCAAGTGCAGAGATGCATAGCATGGGGGATTTCTTTTTTCCCCCGTCCTATTTCTATAGCTGTAAGACCTTGGCTGAGCAATCATATTGTCACAAAATAGTCTCACTATCAAACCTGCATGAATCAATTGTTGACAGCTTTAAATCTAAGTCGCACAGAGGGTGGTCGGAGCAGCTGTTGCTAAACCTGCTCTAGGCCTGTACTTTATGACATGTACAAGTCAGGGTTTGTGAAAATAATGTCAGGATGCAAACAGTAGTCAGGTTACCAGGGTGCTGAACAACTGAACTTAGTTTTGTATATTTCCTGTAAAGTTCAAACATCTGCAAGTGTTGCATATAATGCCAAGGATTCCATCTTTGTCATTAAATTGAGAAACGTCCAAAAATAGGATAGCAAGACCACTTAGATAGTGTCAGCACTGAATATAACTTGTATGGAACCATTTTCATGCTGATGCTACCCCTTTGGATTACAACTCGCTAGGCAGCAGCCCTAGCCTTTAAGCTACTCTGCTGCACCATGTACTCTCTAAAGGTTTTACACCTTTAATAAGTGCATTTGGCCTATAGCTATAACTCCAGACTTCGCCATACACATTCGGTTCAGCTGAGCATTTATTAGTTTTTCATGGGGAGAGAGGAGAAAGTTGCTGGCAGACATCCCTGGCACTGGCTTATCTCCCTAGAGAATAGAAAGATTGTGCATTAAAATTTAAAGCAAAAGAACACATTAGACCGCCGAATGGTCCTGCTGAAAATAGAGAGTTCAGCCAAAAAAGCTTAATATGTATATAGGCCTTAAAGGGGTTTTCTGAAATATTTTTACTGATGACCTATCCTCCTACTGTGAGTGCTGGTGCTTTCTCAAACAGCTGATCGTCTGGGGTAGGACCCCCACCAATCGGATAATGGCTACCTATCTAGAGGATAGGTCATCAGTAAAAATGTCTCATAAAACCCTTTTAAGCCATTATTACTACTCTGAGCGACCAGAGAAATGTTCCTTAAAACAATTTCCCTATATTGAAATCTTTGCTGTCTCCAAATTCTTACCCAGCTACTTGGTACAGCTCCTGTCTTTTTAACAATACAAGGTTTACACACAGACTTTTGTCACATGAAAATTTGAGTATTACCCCATGTTTTTATATTGACAGGGAAGGGATGCAAATGAGCTCTTAACAAGCTCTGCCTCTAATGCCACCAGATGTAAGGCAGCTATCCTATAAGTCAATATTCAGCTCTTAAAATAAGCCATGAGACATGACTTGGATATTAAATAAGCCAGCACCTCATCTGCAGACAGCGGTTTTGGGGTGATTGCCCCTCATCAGTGCAGAGCAGAGAGTACTGGATTAACTGGGTGAGAGGCCTGTGTCCGGGTCAGGGGGGAGTTAGTTCCCCCCTGACCCGGACACAGGCCTCTCACCCAGTTAAGCCAGTGTTCCCCCCTGATCCCGGAAGGGGATTGAAACGTTGCCTATTTTGTGTCACATGTGTGAATAAAGACACTGTGGGTTTTTTTTACAAGAAGAGTGCTGCGTTGATTTTTTATGGATATACATGCCTGATGTCAAGGGTGAGACGCGTGCACCTGATAAACTATAAAAGCGAGTGCTGCCGGAATTTATATACTATATATATATATATATATATATATATATACAGTACAGACCAAAAGTTTGGACACACCTTCTCATTCAAAGAGTTTTCTTTATTTTCATGACTATGAAAATTGTAGATTCACACTGAAGGCATCAAAACTATGAATTAACACATGTGGAATTATATACATAACAAACAAGTGTGAAACAACTGAAAATATGTCATATTCTAGGTTCTTCAAAGTAGCCACCTTTTGCTTTGATTACTGTTTTGCACACTCTTGGCATTCTCTTGATGAGCTTCAAGAGGTAGTCCCCTGAAATGGTTTTCACTTCACAGGTATGTCCTGTCAGGTTTAATAAGTGGGATTTCTTGCCTTATAAATGGGGTTGGGACAATCAGTTGCGTTGAGGAGAAGTCAGGAAGATACACAGCTGATAGTCCTACTGAATAGACTGTTAGAATTTGTATTATGGCAAGAAAAAAGCAGCTAAGTAAAGAAAAACGAGTGGCCATCATTACTTTAAGAAATGAAGGTCAGTCAGTCAGCCGAAAAATTGGGAAAACTTTGAAAGTAAGGGCTATTTGACCATGAAGGAGAGTGATGGGGTGCTGCCCCAGATGACCTGGCCTCCACAGTCACCGGACCTGAACCCAATCGAGATGGTTTGGGGTGAGCTGGACCGCAGAGTGAAGGCAAAAGGGCCAACAAGTGCTAAGCATCTCTGGGAACTCCTTCAAGACTGTTGGAAGACCATTTCAGGTGACTACCTCTTGAAGCTCATCAAGAGAATGCCAAGAGTGTGCAAAGCTGTAATCAAAGCAAAAGGTGGCTACTTTGAAGAACCTAGAATATGACATATTTTCAGTTGTTTCACACTTGTTTGTTACGTATATAATTCCACGTGTGTTAATTCATAGTTTTGATGCCTTCATAGTCATGAAAATAAAGAAAACTCTTTGAATGAGAAGGTGTGTCCAAACTTTTGGTCTGTACTGTATATAGTTGGTCATATTTGGAGGAATGATCAAATGACGAGTAACTAGACTGTATTGTCCTAATGGAAAGATGATGATATAGCAAAGCATATGCCCAGTATTTTCATGTCAATAAATTAGTTATTGTATGTTTTACTTCTTCATTTATATATTTAAGATGGAATCATCTCAAGAAATATGAGCTGCATCCGATATTCATTATAGCCATATTTTCTCCTGTATATTTTATGCCAGATCTCAGCTGGAGGTAGCCTAGTTTGCAATTACATTTAGTCAGAGATTTAGATTTGTGGAACATACCTCTATATTTAGCAAATACAACACAGATATGCTGTATGTTTCTATTAGTTCCCCAGGATCCACAGAAATTATTTTCTTCATGTTCACAATCCCAAATGTTTACTGTAGTTCTGTCATTGTAATACTACCTAAATGTCTTCAAGAAAATATCCCGATGATATAGGACATTTACAAATCTGATGTGTCAGAAAAGATTGGTACATGGTGCACATACATGCTGCAGCCAATCACTGATCTCAAAATTGTATATTTAAGGCCTGTGATTGGCTGCAGTGGTTAAGGCTGCATTCACACGTCCGTGCTGTGTTGCGGACCCGAAAATTGCGGGTCCGCAACACACCAGCCCGGCACCCCCATAGAAATGCCTATTCTTGTCCGCAAGCTGCGGACAAGAATAGGACATGCTCTATCTTTTTGCGGAGCTGCGGACCCAAAGATCGGGGCCGCGCACCGCAAATGCGGATGCGGACAGCACACTGTGTGCTGTCCACATCCATTCCATCCCCATAGAGAATGAATGGGTCCGCACCCGCTCCGCAAAATTGCGGAACGGATGCTGACCCATTTTGCGGACGTGTGAATGGAGCCTAAGTTGTCAGTATGACCAAAGCTCTTAAACCCTACAAAGAACAGAGAGGAGGATTAGAATGGTGGTGCTGGAGACTTGGGCGATTCAGGTAAGTAATACTAATTGTTATTTTAAACCATTCCCTTCCTGCACACTAATTTTTCCTAATGTAGCTTCAGTAAAAACAGTGGCTTGTCCTTAAAAATTGGTCAAAAAAGGAACAGTTTGACATCCCCTGGCTGTGACCAAAATATTTACTGGTATTGAGTTTTTCGGGAAAGAGAAAAAAATACAGTTGGAAGGCTCCTGGCTGCAAACACATCATACACTGCAACTGACAGATTAAAATATATTTAATTACAGACTTATAAATAGTAGAAAAATTGCAACAGGTTTTTGGGGAAAAAAAGAGCAGATGTACTGCGTATACAGTGAAATATGTGCTGCTGGTGATGCTGGGAAATTTTGAACACATATTAATAGAGATGAGCAAATCGAAGTTGACGAAGTGGAATTCGATCCGAATTTCAGGAAAAATTAAATTCACACAGGATCCGAATTTCCTAACGCTTTATGGTAACTAATTGCATTTTTTCCTAAAATGGCTGATGCACGTGTTAGGACATGGAGCAAGGAACTCTGGGAACGAGGGATCACCCACAATGCCATGCATGCAGCCAATCAGCAGCCAGCCAGCCCTGTGATGTCACAGCCCTATAAATAGCCTCAGCCATCTTGGATTCAGCCATTTTCCAGTGCACTTAGTGCAGGGAGAGACATCAGCAGGCGCTAGGGACAGTGGTAAATAAGTCTTTAAAAATAGTATTTTGCTGTATAGAAGTTCAGGGAAAGGATAGGGAGGAATCATTCCACAGTATTAAAGCAGAACAGGGTTCAGTAGGGGAGTTTACAGCCTGGGTAATAGGAACAATCCTACTACACCTTGCTGCACTGACTGGGGATCCAAATTGCCATTATACAGCTCTGTAATTCCAGCAAACCTTTCTTGTTATTGGGGTGCAAGTGCTGTGTGATACAACCATTAACAGGGTTTATTACAAGGAAAGATTTCTACGTCTCATTTGCCATTGTGCTGTGCAGTGATATGTTTTAAAGCATTTTTTGGCGTGTATTAGTGGCAAAAAATATATATATTTACAATTCAGCGGTGCAGTTATATGTTCTAAAGCCATTTTTGGCATGTATTAGTGGCACACAAAAAAAGGGATTATTAGTGAGGTAAAGTGAGAAAATTACAGACTTTAATTTCCTTTTTTTAAATTTTATTTTATTTGATCTAGCAGTATGTCAGATAGAGAAGTGCCAAGCCCTGCACAGGGGAGTGGTAGAGGCGTAAATGTTTCTGGTACAGGCACAGGTCGCAGTGAGAGGCCTGTCATCTAGCGGTCTTGTCATGATGACCAGCAACCCAGCAGTTCTTGAATGGTTGACTCGGTCATCCACTTCGTCCCAAGTGACATCAGACTAGTGTTGAGGAGGCCCTTTGAGGAGGCCCACGTAATATGTCAGTAGCCAGGACTACAGGATGAACAACGTCATTCCACTGCTTCATGTCCTGGAACAGATGCTGGTAAATCTGGCTGGTCAGGCGAGATGTGGCGCCCTGTGGGGGCTGAACGCTATGAGGAGGAGGACATTGAAGCACAAGCAATGTGTAGCAAAATGGGTGTTTTTTTCTATACAGGTAACAGGAGAGGAGGAGCTGGGTGATGAGGAAGACGAGGCAGAGAACTCAGACACACCGTGGCAGTATGCAGTGGAGATGGAGGCAGGGAGTCCCTCCGAGTCACTTGTTCAAATGGCCCGATGCATGCTCACTTGCTTGCGTAGTGACAGCTGAATTGTCACCATTCGGCAGAGGGATGACTTATGCCTCTTTACCTTGTTGGACCCTCTCTACCAGTCCTAAATGGGGGCCTTTTTTACACCCACTGAGAGGGAGGACAAACTGAACTACTATAGAAACATCCTATGTAGTCAATTGGCCGCTGCCTATCTGCGCCATCATCCATCCTCTCGCAGGTCTGACCGGTGGGGCTCTCTGCGCTTTTGTTCCAGTGCCATGGCTGCTGTGGTGGGGTGGGGGGGAGTATTAGCAGTACTAGCTCCTTCAGCAGCAGCTTGAGTCTACAGTCGACGATGAGTAGATTTCTTAACTTGCCCAGTGAAGAAACTACTCACCAGCAGCAGCATCTAGACCTGGAGCATAACCTAAACCAGCAGGTGGTGTCATACTTGGACAGCACCCTACAACCCCACATTGAAGATCCGCTGGACTACTGGGCAGCCAAACTGGATTTGTGTCCGCAACTGGCAGAGTTTGCCCTGGAAAAGCTGTCCTGTCCAGCCAGTAGTGTGGAATCAGAGCGGGTGTTTAGTTTAGAGAGAGCCATAGTTACCCCAAGAGAACTCGCCTGTCCACTCAAAATGTGGAGAGACTGACCTTTGTCAAGATGAATCAGGCATGGATGAGCCAGGATTTCCACCCACCAATGCCTGATGCATCAGACTAGATCATCCATGGTGCCACACCAACACTTTGACAAAAGAGACCGTTTTTTTCTGGCTACCTGCTTCAGCTACTATTCTGATGCTGCCACCTGCCTGATGCCACACATCTGATATGAAGTGCTCTTTCTTTCACCCACCATCTTCAGCTTGTACTGGTAATGCCACTCACCTCCGCACTCTGTCACCGGGTCACTCTGTGTTCTCCTGATGCTGCTGCCACCTCCACACTATGCCACCTTGCCATTCTGTGGTCTCCTGATGCTGCTGCTGCCACCACCACACTATGTCACCTTGCCATTCTGTGTTCTCCTGATGCTGCTGCAACCTGCACACTATGTCACCTTGCCACTCTGTGGTCTCCTGATGCTGCTGCTGCCACCTCCACACTGTCATTGTGCCATCCTGTGGCCTCCTCTGATGATTTCTCATGCTGTTCCCACCCTCCCTACTTCATGACTGGGCCACTATTTTGCCTTTTGGCCTGGCTGATATCATCATTTATTTGACCCTTCTTCCGATCTGTCAGAAGTAAGGAAAAAGGAAAAATTAGACATACAACAGATCCTGTCTATGTAACAGCTATAAGGCCTGCATGACATGGTCCCTATTTTGCATCAGAATTGGCTTATGATTTAGTAGCAAAAATCAGGAGTGGGTACAAAACACAGAAGACATGCAAATATTCCATTCATGTGTCATCTCTGTTTCGGATCCACTCCTGTTTTTTTTAGCTTCAGCAATACTGATGGATTACTGACCAAATGCTGAGTGAAGGCGGAAGCTCCACAGACAGGATCAGTTTTTGAGGGGTTATTGTTCTGATGGATCAGAGGAAGGGAAAAATAATTAGTGACGTCAACACAAACTTACTGCTGACACCCTCTCCACTCTGTTGGAGGGGGGGGGATCTACTTGTATAAGCATTTAATAGAACAGGTTCTGTGGACATCTATGTGGAATCAGCTACCGACAGTGTAAAAGGAGTGTGCTTCTTCTTGACGATAACATTGACCTGTAAGGTTGAGTTCATATTTGTTTTTTTTTGGTCAGTTTTGGCCCCGTAACTGTCCAAATAAACGAAATGTGCAGTGATTCTAAGAGCGACGCCTGTCATCTGCATGTAATACTGACTCACAGTATTGTTTCACTACCACAGCAGACCCCCTATACATGTTACTGCAAGACACAGTGCTCTAGACCACTATAAAGGCTCTCTGCAGCCAGGAAATAGCCATTTTTTAACATGATTCGCCGCAAATAAATTCGGATCTAACCAAATTTTTTCAAAAAGAATGAACAGGCTGAATCGAATCATCTCTATATATGAACTGTAGAAGCTTTGCTACAGATTTGGTCAAAAAAGGCTGGCTCATGTATGGAAAAAAACAGCATCTCTTTAAATTATCTTTGTGCAGTGCAACACATAAAGTTATGAGCAGCTCCAGCAGCCCTGACTGTAAGACACATAGTAAACTAACTGCCTCTATCTTATCACTATTGATAAAATCTGACTTTGTACTTAGTAATTCAATCTGTCTAAATAAATATATCTTCTTCACAATCCCTACACTGTCCCTGCAAGACCCTAAAATGATTGGCTTGTGTGTCTAATCACTATGTGTATCAGAGACACGACAGACACATCCTCTCACATCAGTAGCTGGGCTCACAATGGTGGCTCTGCTTATGGTTAGTGATAAGCTGCCTAGGCAATATTCGTTTGCGTGATATTTTGCAAATTTTTCGCATAATATTCGCAATAAATTCTAGAATTCTAGAATTAGTGATATCCAGTCATTATTTTCGTGATTGCACAAATCGGCACTAATGATGCGCATATTTTTTGCGCAATACATGCAACTTCATATTTTATCAGGTCTGAGTAGATATTACTGATTCTTGTGACATCACAACACTATGTATGTAGCATGTATGTATGGACAGCAGAGAAACAGTAGCTCCTATCACACTACCTAACACCCTGCATTGAAACCTATCAGCTACACTATATCACTATCTAACCTATACTGACTATCTCGCACTAACTATCTTTATTATACACTGCTCAAAAAAATAAAGGGAACACTTAAACAACACAATGTAACTCCAAGTCAATCACACTTCTGTGAAATCAAACTGTCCACTTAGGAAGCAACACTGAGTGACAATCAATTTCACATGCTGTTGTGCAAATGTGATAGACAACAGGTGGAAATTATAGGCAATTAGCAAGACCCCCCCAATAAAGGAGTGGTTCTGCAGGTGGTCACCACAGACCACTTCTCAGTTCCTATGCTTCCTGGCTGATGTTTTGGTCACTTTTGAATGCTGGCGGTTCTTTCACTCTAGTGGTAGCATGAGACGGAGTCTACAACCCACACAAAGTGGCTCAGGTAGTACAGCTTATCCAGGATGGCACATCAATGCGAGCTGTGGCAAGAAGGTTTGCTGTGTCTGTCAGCGTAGTGTCCAGAGCATGGAGGCGCTACCAGGAGACAGGCCAGTACATCAGGAGATGTGGAGGAGGCCGTAGGAGGGCAACAACCCAGCAGCAGGACCGCTACCTCCGCCTTTGTGCAAGGAGGAACAGGAGGAGCACTGCCAGAGCCCTGCAAAATGACCTCCAGCAGGCCACAAATGTGCATGTGTCTGCTCAAACGGTCAGAAACAGACTCCATGAGGGTGATATGAGGGCCCGATGTCCACAGGTGGGAGTTGTGCTTACAGCCCAACACCGTGCAGGACGTTTGGCATTTGCCAGAGAACACCAAGATTGGCAAATTCGCCACTGGCACCTTGTGCTCTTCACAGATGAAAGCAGGTTCACACTGAGCACATGTGACAGACTTGACAGAGTCTTGAGACGCCGTGGAGAACGTTCTGCTGCCTGCAACATCCTCCAGCATGACCGGTTTGGCATTGGGTCAGTAATGGTGTGGGGTGGCATTTCTTTGGAGGGCCGCACAGCCCTCCATGTGCTCGCCAGAGGTAGCCTGACTGCCATTAGGTACCGAGATGAGATCCTCAGACCCCTTGTGAGACCATATGCTGGTGCGGTTGGCCCTGGGTTCCTCCTAATGCAAGACAATACTAGACGTCATGTGGCTGGAGTGTGTCAGCAGTTCCTGCAAGACGAAGGCATTGATGCTATGGACTGGCCCACCCGTTCCCCAGACCTGAATCCAATTGAGCACATCTGGGACATCATGTCTCGCTCTATCCACCAACGTCACATTGCACCACAGACTGTCCAGGAGTTGGCAGATGCTTTAGTCCAGGTCTGGGAGGAGATCCCTCAGGAGACCGTCCACCACCTCATCAGGAGCATGCACAGGCGTTGTAGGGAGGTCATACAGGCACGTGGAGGCCACACACACTACTGAGCCTCATTTTGACTTGTTTTAAGGACATTACATCAAAGTTGGATCAGCCTGTAGTGTGTTTTTCCACTTTAATTTTGAGTGTGACTCCAAATCCAGACCTCCATGGGTTGAAAAATGTGATTTCCATTTTTTTATTTTTGTGTGATTTTGTTGTCAGCACATTCAACTATGTAAAGAACAAAGTATTTCAGAAGAATTTTTAATTAATTCAGATCTAGGATGTGTTATTTTCGTGTTCCATTTATTTTTTTGAGCAGTGTATATATGAGCTAACTATCTAATGTAATTGGATAAGGAATAGGATCCAGATGAAAGCACAGAGCACAGCAATGTCACTTCTCTGTCTCTCAGAACTGCATAAAAACAGCAGAAAATGGCTGCTGGGGAGGTTCTTATATAGTAAGGGGCAGGCAAGTTTCCTATTGGTTGCAAGGGATGTTGCTAAGCTCTGACAAAGATATTGCAGCTTTCTCATTGGCCCACAAGCAAGAAGGGAGGTTACCTAAGGAAAAAAAATCTAGAATATTCGCCATTACGAATATATATCACTATATTCTACATCTTTGTGAATTCTCGAAGTGCCAATACTCGCGATAAAAATTCGCGATTAGACTATTCGTGATTAACACTACTTATGGTTGCTCTGCTTCACAGCTAGATAGAGCCTTTTAGAGTAGGCAATATCATTGACTGTCAGACTGACTTCAAAGCATTATGGGCAAGCCTGAAATCCGGGGACCTGCCTGGGGTCATGTGATCCTCCATCTGTCCTGTTTCCATCACTTGTGTGCTGAATTATAAAGTAAAATGGGTGCTCTTTTGCCCAATTTGTCCAAAGCAAATTACCAAAACTTTGGACTCATTGGAAGAAGAATTTTTGTTAAATTTGTGATGAATCCAATTATTTCAGAATCATCTTACTCATCTCTAATACAGGCATATATCCTGTGTATATATGCTAATTGGATTATTTTAGATACACATGAAGTAGTCAATATCAGAGAATCCATATAATTATATTTTCAGATTTTGTGAGTCTTTGACAGGGCTTGTCTGATGTTCAATGTGAAGATTTTCTCTTTCTAGTCATCATAGATAGAGTTTTCCGCATATCAAATATAATCATGCTCCTTTTTTTACTCTGCTAATGGCATATCAGTGTGTTCACAAATGAATTCAATACCCTAAATATGCAACCTGACTAACAGAGACTTATCACTGGTTGCACTTTTTGACATGTTAATGAATTGCCCTCAGAAATGTAACTGCTTGCAGAAAGACATGCTGTATGTTAAAGTACAGTTAATTCTGTTACGCAATCCCATGAGGAGATAGAATGCTTGCCATGTCAGCATCTCACGGGCTTATTTTCATATGACAGTCCATAAAAAAGAGTCATTTCAAAAAATAGAATTGTCGTGTCTTTTCTCTTTAATTTGCTTTGTTTTCCAAAGCAAATTAAAACCATTATAGAAAATAATACAATTATTATACACTTTTGATAAAAAATAGATAGTGTGAACAAATAAATAAAATATTGAAAATGCACATTTGATAAATGGTGCACAAAGAGTTTACTTAATTATGATATATATACAAAGACAAATATGAAGATAAGTAATAGTCACCGTGAGTCGTGCAAACAAATAAGCAAGCTCCCATCGACCAGCGCCCAACATGGCACTTGGTCACCACCCATATGATACAAAGAGAGGTGATGGTAGCAAGACATCTTACCCTGATTATCTCTAAGTGTTTTCTAGTCTCCTGGCCCCTTCTAGCCCCACCTAAAGGTTGATACAGTTACTTTAAAAGGAATTAAATAGGAAGGACCATTTAAAAACCTTGCTTTACAATAAAATAATGTATTTTTGGAATTTTTCAGAAGAAAAAAGGTTAAACTACTCATCATGTGAAAAAAAATGACTCATCTTATGGAAACAGTGCTGCTCCAGTTCCAACACTGCCTCCACCACTCACTACCTCCCAGTCCAGTGATGATGTGGCAGCACAGGGGCATGTGACTGTGGGATTACAGGAACGGACGAGAGGATGCTGCTGATGCATGATCTTGTTAATCAAGGGGAGGGGGAGGAGGAGCGGTCACCACTGCAGAACAGAAGGATTAGGCATTTAAGCCCTCATTTGCATGCAGATTAAAACTCCCATTAAATGCAATCATCTAATGTAAATTATGCTTTTAATCAGTAGGATCAACCCTACCAGGTATTTTGACTGCATTAAAGGAGTTTTCCAAAATGACTATGATATTTAACAGACACACTCATATAGTTGCTTAACTCACGTCCATCTTCCTCATGCTTTTTCTTTTTCCAATTTGGACTCTCCTGATCTGTTTTTTACCGTGTAAACACATCACTAGTTTATTTCCATTCTTTATGTAGTACTTCCTGTTGCTGTATCCAACCAAACCCATGATGCACTTCTCCTTTCTCTGCCAAGCTACAGCACCACCTCTAACAACACCCAGCTAGTTTATAGCCCCTCCCACCCATCAAGTTGCATAGACACTCCCCTATCACTGCCCCTAACAACACCCAGCTAGTTCATAGCTCCTCCCACCCAGCTATTTACAAAGACACTCCTCTATCACCGCCCCTAACACCCAGCTAGTGTATAGCTCCTCCCACCCAGCAAGTTACATAGACACTCCTCTATAACTGCCCCTAACACCCAGTTGGTTTATAACTCTTCCTACCCAGCTAGTTACATAGACACTCCTCTATCACCGCCCCTAACACCCAGCTAGTTTATAACTTCTCCTACCCAGCCAGTTACATAGACACTCCCCTATCACTGTCCCTAACACCCAGCGAGTTTATAACTCCTCCCACCCAGCTAGTTACATAGACACTCCTCTATCACCGCCCCTAACACCCAGCTAGTTTTTAACTCCCCCAACCAGCTAGTTACATAGACACTCCTCTATCACTGCCCCTAACACCCAATTGGTTTATATCTTCTCCCACCCAGCTAATTACATAGACACTCCTCTATCACTGCCCCTAACACTCAGCTAGTTTATAACTCCTCCCAACCAGCTAGTTACATAGACACTCCTCTATCACTGCCCCTAACACCCAGCTAGTTTATAACTCCTCCTACCCAGCCAGTTACATAGACACTCCTCTATCACTGCCCCTAACAACACCCAGCGAGTTTATAAGTCCTCCTACCCAGCTAGTTTCATAGACACTCCCCTATCACTGTCCCTAACACCCAGCGAGTTTATAACTCCTCCTACCCAGCTAGTTACATAGTTACTCCCCTATCACTGCCTCTGTTGCTTTGACACGCCCATGGACATAACATCACAGGACATAGAAAAGAGCTGCATGGACATGTACCACAACCCAATACTGAAAATAGGATTAATAAAGGTAAAATAAATACATTACAAAATTACAGCTTCCTTCATAAATGATTATTTTAAGGGATATTGGTGCAAACTGGAAAACTCCTTTAAAGTAGATTTAGCTGATGCTATTTAAAAAAGAAAAGCTATATTTTATGAATTGCTGATTGGCGATTCTTACTAGATTTTTGCATTTTATGTATATACTGGTTTATGACACACTGTTGAACTGAAAAAGTAGGTAGCCCCCTACAGCATGCATCTTTTCAGTGCATAAATTACAATAAACTTGCAAACATACAAAAAAATTAAATAAAAAAAAAAGTTAAAAAATTGTTACTGGAAAGTTTACTATAAAATTTTATGAAATACATTTTCTTCCCTGTACATAGCATGTTCAAATAGTCTTAAAGATTTCTCTAATATTTTTTTTTTAAAAGATGCTTTGCAGAGAACGAAATTAACACCAATAAATATGCAGTCCTTTTGTAACTGAGATTCTGGTGCCCTTTCTGACCGCTTTTTCCCATTTCGAGCTAAGATGTCATCAGGAAACATCTGCTGCTCTTGAGCTTTACCCAGTAGAGTAGTAAGTGATGCAAAACAATAAAGAATGCAATTTACACACTAGTAAAACCTAAAACCTGTGCATAACGTAATTTCAGGCCTTGTGTTTCCTTTTAATATGATGCATTACAAAGCGTATTGATTATGTGCTGGGTCAAGACAAGTAATTTTTATTTAGTGGTGGCTGCATTTACATGACGATGATAGTTCTCTTGACCAATATTCTTTACCATACAGTGGCCAAGATGACGGTTAAAGGTTATCCTGTAAACTTCGGGAAAAGTTCATGGATTGCTGACCTTACATATGCTAGGAGATCCTCGCTCTTCAGATCTTTGTGTACCGAAGAGTAATCATAGGTTCTTACCACTGACACTCTTTTTGAAAGTCTTTATGTAATAATATAATTTCCCAATGGAAAGAGAAGAACATTCCTTCTACAAGATGATTACATAGAGCATGGGGGGATTTGGTGACTGTATTGGCCTATAAAATGACTTTTATAAGGTGTTAAACCTGCTCTATGTTATGAGATAGAGAAAAGCAAATGTTCATTGCATCACTGCAGTCTACAGTTCTTGACCCTAAATCTCTGTTACCAGAGACTCACATATACAGTAAATTATTTCAGACCATCTGTTATTTTCTACTCCTCCTCCGATGACTTGTGAAGAAAACATGGGATGAGACAATTAGCAGCTGTTAAGTGCATTAGCCAGCCAAAGTCACACAAGAGTTTTATTTAAAGGTAAATGAAAATCACAAAAAAATTCGTCATCAGTGACCAAACTGTGCTTTGATATACAGGAAATATTCATATCTGCCTTTATATCAGACATGAATATTTACAGCAAGGAAAATATGGTCAGTCCTGGCCTCCAGACTGTGTGTGCAGAGCAGGTACATATATTAGGAATGCCTAGGTGCTTCTATCTAGTGAGGATAGGACTTCTCATCTTTCAAGTGAGTTATAAAGATAAATGTTTCAGTCTTGACTAGTCTAAGGACCAAATTTATATCAGTGGGGAATACAGAAAATCTGTTGTGGCCATGACCTTCAAATGATAGACAAGAGCACTCCAGGATCGATGCAAACAATGAATCTATTCTATTTGTAGTTCATCAAGGTTTCAACACAGTAATTCAGATAATAGCAAGGTAGCCAGTAGTTACGTTGAGGACCAGTGGTCCTACCTCAGGCTTATGTGTAGTGGGGGATAGGCAGTTCATAGGAATCTATGCTAGAAGCACCTGCTGCATAATCACCATTGGGATGGGATTCATTGTCACTCCTATTCAGCCCTGTGCCTTTCCTTTTTGAAACTGGACATTGTATCTTCTGGTCATGCACAGTTTTCAATTTCCGGGATGCCACTCAGCATGGTCCCTGTCCATAGCATAATTAATGCTAAAATTGTGCATTTTCTATCATTACACAGCAAGTTCTTCTAGTGTGGTTTCCAAGGGACTTCCTAACCCCTATACAACATAGCTAAACCTATAGAAGGACCATTGGTCTGAAATGTTGCTACTGTCTACCATTGTTGCTGGTAAGAAGTCCAGGGTCTGCCTCACATCTTCTCAATCTATAGGCAATATCTGTGGCAGCTGGATGTACGGATTAGGCACCCATAGCACCAGTCTCAGCACCCTCATGGCCATGGTTGTGACAAAGAGAGGAACCATAGACTCCAACTTGTCAATAGCACATGTCACTCCTGAAAAGCATACACCTCACTCCAGGTCTGTCCTCACATTGAATTATCCATCAGGTCCATGTAAGTAACATAGGGGGTCATTTATTAACACTGGTGTTTTAGACTGATCTACTGATCAGTCTATGTAAGGTCCATTTAAGAAACATAGGGGGTCATTTATTGAGACCCATGTTTTAGGCTGATCTACTGATCAGTCTATGTAAGGTCCATTTAAGAAACATTTAGACTAATCTACTGATCTGAAGTAGATCTGAATGTTTGTAGATGTGTGCTTTAATTTGACAATATAGATGTAGCAGAGCTAGATTAATCCTTCAGCACAGCTCATCATGGTACCATAATGTGTTATCATCTTTTACCTATAGGTATATTTTTAAATGCATCATGTAAAAATATCCTGGAAAAACTGTGCTATGCATAGCATGGCACCAAAGGCTTTGTGGCATCACACCGGGATTCATAGTACACACTACCTCATTAGGCAATGCAAAAGGCATAAAACAGTATATCAGCGTTGTTGTGTTTCTTTACCTACTGTGATCACAGTTCAAAAAGAAAGTTTACTATGTCAAACTCATCTCTGCCGGAACCATGGAACCAAAATCCAACACTAACGCCGCAATCTGTGACTATTCCCCACACACGCAAGGTCTAAAAAAGTTGGTGTGGTGTGGGTGGGGAAGGGGACGGGCCAGTTGGTCTGTCTGATTTGCCATTTTCTACTCCTGTTTCGGGCATAGAAAAAGGTCTGAATGTAAGACAGCTCGGAAGCTGTCTTACATTTAGAACTGGCGGAAGATCCGCCGAAGTTATGAAAAGGCCTGTGCCTCTTCTTAACTTCGGCTGAATCACTGCCAGCTTATGAATTTATTAAGACTGGAAAAAATATCTGCCAAGACAAGAATATGCAAACAAAAAACAGACGCCAGCATTAATTTGTGGATAACGTTGTTCTACTCTTAATGGAGCTTGCTAAACTGCAGCTTTCAGCAACAATTTATAGGTAATTGTTTACCTGCAGCTTGGAGAGAATGCAGAGGCTGGCAAGAAGCTCAAGGCTGAACAGCCTGTGTCCCCAGCTATCTGTACCATTATTAGTGGTGTAGCTGAATCTGTACTAACTTCTAGGCATTAGTGCTTTATTACTTTTAGAATCCTGCACCTCTGGATCTTATAGAACTTATTTCTGAAGAGCTTGTCATAGTACAAATATAGCAATTTAAGTTCTTAAAATTAGATTTGGGTCCAAATTTGCTGAATAGTACAGCCAATTTGACCCAAATTGGAAGTGCTTAGATTGACTGGAAAAATCTCTCTCTCTCTCATTCTCTCTCTTTGATTCTTATGAATTGAATCACACAAAATTGGAATAAGTTAGAATCTGAGTTAAAAAAATAAATAATTTGGGCTGAATTTTTCATTCATCTGTAAAAATCATTCAATAGATAGATAGATCATTGATAGGAGATAGACAGACAGATTGTAGATTGAGATCGATAGATATGAGATAGATAGATAGATAGAGTGGGGACTCGCTCTAGTAAACAGGATTAGCGGACACAGTGTAGAGGCAACAACAAGTTCTTTGGATCAAACAGTTCACTGTTTTATTCACTTGTTAGGCAAGTGACAAAACAAGCAGTCATAATCAATCAAAAAATCACTTTGCGGTGTTGGTGGTAATTCACACCATGCCGCAATTCTGCCTCAAAGAGTCCTTGTTAATTGCAGCACCAACCTGTTTTCAAGCCAAACAGGTAGCAAGCCTTCATCCAGACACAAGGCTCCCAGATCACAACACAGAGACATGGCTTCTGAGCCCAGCTGCCTATTTAAGGACAGCCAGGTGCTGCCAAAACCTGTTCCGGCATTTAAAATCCGGACCGGTATTTTACCTCACCTGGCTGTAAATCAGCCTAGCAGCACATGCTGGGAGGAAAATACCTGTTTTCCTAGACCAAACCTCTCACTGTGTCACAATGAATAGATAGATATGCAAACAGATAGCACTTTGAGAGTGCTGCCTGTTTGCATATTAACTTTTTGGGCAAAAGTCTGGTCCCCTTAGGTTTGCACCTCTTTCGTTTCTTTTTGATTGTGGTGCTTCCATTTTTATGCTTTTCTAGAGAGATAGATAGAGACATAATAGATAGATAAATAGATAGATCAGATAGATAGATAGATAGATAGATAGATAGATAGATAGATAGATAGATAGATAGATAGATAGATAGATAGATAGAATATATATCTATATCCATAGATGCTTGAAAAAGGCCTCAATGTGCTGGGCTGAAACGTAGCAGTTGGGGTGATTAAAAGCAGTTCCCCACCCTTCACCTTACTTATTCTCTTATTTTTGTTTTTTTATGTCTCTATTCATATGTATATATATATATATATATATATATATATATAGAGAGAGAGAGAGAGAGAGAGAGAGAATAAACTTATGACCTTCCATAACTATGGCTCACAGTGTGTGCTAGTGCATATATTGGTGATTTCCATGTCAACCTTGGTATTTCCTATGCATCTGTTGTGTACAAAATTGGTCTACGAGGATTTAACGTCTATTTGACAGACAGATTCATTTTATACAAGTGTTTTTTTCCTCCTTTATTAATATTTTGTTTTATTTCCACTTAAGATATTTCAAGTGACCATTATCGTACACCAATGATTTTTAAAGTTACTAATATCCTTTAAAGTTACTAATATCCTTTACCATTCTTTAGCATGATAATAATCTTTATATAGCACTGGCATGTTCAGAGGGTACATGTACAAAGAAAATCTGAATTTACACAAAGTTATCAAGAAATCATACAATAAAAACAAGTCCCTGTATCTCAAGAGCTTGCAATCTGCGAGGAAGTAGGGGTGACACAAGAGGTAAATCTATGTGAGCATTGTGCAACATTTGAGTCATATTGTTTTTTGGTTTGAATAAACTACAACAGACTCACCAAACTCCTAATTTGGACTGGCCTACAAGAGTACCCAAGGATCCCACAATGGGCCTAGGCTGTGACACAATAATGGGGCTGAATGGTCCAGCAGAAGATTAAGATGCCAGGCCAGCATATGAATGTGTAGTACAGAAGCATATTAAAGTGGATGTTTGGCTTAGGGGCTTTTTACATTAGTCAATGATCAGCAGAAGAAAATGGCCCATGTTAAAGGCCTGCCGATCAGCTGACAATGGGCAAATGTTCATTTTTTTTGCAGACCAAATCACCCATATGCATATTGCCCTCTGTAATAGGAACCTTAAACTAGCAGTGCTGCATAAACGGTTCCAGGATTTGGCTTAATTTACTGGATAGAGAGCGGACCATGGATCCTACTCCAACACTAGGAGATTTATCAAAATTGGTGTAAAGGAAAATCTTTCATTTTTAAGAGCTCCTTTGGAAAATGAAAGGATAAATCTGATTGGCTGCTATAGACAACTAAGGGTGGGTTCACACTAGCATTAGGGATTCCGTTATGGCTTTCCGTTATAACATGGTTATAACGGAAAATAACGGAATCCATAAGACGGAAGGACGGATCCGTTCTTCTGCCCATAGACTTGTATTATGACGGAATGCAAAATGGAAGCCTTTAAAAGGCATTCTGTTTTCTTTCTGTCCTAATAAAAGTCTATGGGAATCAAAACGGATCCGTCTGGGTCCCGTTATGCAAGACGGAAAACAAAGTCCTGTCAACAGGACTTTGTTTTCTGTCTTGTATAATGGGACCCAGACGGATCCGTTATGCTTTCCCATAGACTTCTATTAGGCTGGAAAGCAAACGGAATGCCTTTTAAAGGCTTCCATTTTGCATTCTGTCTGGGCATTCCGTTATTTTCCGCTATAACCATGTTATAATGGAAAGCCATAACAGAATCCCTAACGCTAGTGTGAACCCACCCTAAGCCAGTTTTATTTTATGCCAGTTTTGATAAATCTTCCCCTAAGACCTTATTCACACTTCCGAGTCCTGTGATAGCATCAGTGACAAGGGGGTCAGTGGTTCATCCATGAAGATATCCATGAAGGATCTGTGTTTGGTCCGTGTGTCCAATTTTTGCTGTCCATGTGTCTTCTGTATTCCATGGACAGTGCTAAACTGAACATTAATTTCAAGAGAATTTCTTAGCAACGATCCATGAGACACAGGAAAAAGAAAGATGCCATCCGTGTTGTGTCCATGTTTTTCATTGACTCATAGACTATAATGGTCATGAGGGATCCTTGAACACGGACAATTATAGGACAAGTTAATGGACCGTGGAAATTCATAGATGTCTGAATGCACACATAAAAATCTATGTGTACATGTGCTGTCTGTGGAGAACATGAGACAGCACACGTTCATGATTCACTGACCTTTTTATAAGCTACAGTACATCATGGCCAATATCGAAGTAGAATAATAGTCTCAGAGGGACATTTATGAAACTTGGTGCACCAGTATTTTGGCGACAAATGTTGCAGGTGATGTCTCATGCAGTAGATTGTGTAAAAGTTTTAATTTAAAGGTGCACTAACTTTAACCAACACCATGCAACGTTTGATAAATTTGTCGAAAGGTACTCCAAACCAGACACAAGCAAAACTGGCTTTAAATATTCTCCTCGTGATAAATTACAGATGTTTTTATGTCAAAAATGTAACATAGTAACATAGTACATAAGGCCGAAAAAAGACATTTGTCCATTCAGTTCGGCCTGTTATCCTGCAAGTTGATCCAGAGGAAGGCAAAAAAATAAAAATAAAAAATGTGTGCTCAATGATACCAAGTCATGGGTAAGTTAAGTTGTTTAACTCTTGACCTGTAATCCAATGGATATGTATGGAGTTGTTTTCTTCTGGCATATTGGCATTGTACCTTGCAAGTTTATTTTGCTCCTTCTGGATCAACCTAGAATATCAGGCTGAGCATGATGACCTCTAGTCATAGCAGTTACTAAAATGTAAAATTTTCCAAATCGGTTGAACAGCAGTTTATTTGGAAATTGTTGCCCACACTATAGAGTTATGACATGAGTATGGACAAAATATAGATAAATAATAATAATACCTGTAAATATGAATAGAGATTTCTAAAATAAACAAAGACCCCTGTTCAAAGAAGAATCAGGAGAACAAAAATGAATATTAGACCGTAGACTCATTTCCTGGGATTCTTGGCACCTATTCTACTTTACTTCTGTTGTCCAAGCAGAGTATGGAGGAAATACAGATGAGGTTTAACTATCTGCTTTAAACATTGTACAGAAACATGAATGTTTCCTCTGGAGTAGTTGCTTCCTGTATATAAGCACGAACATGTACGTGCTCTCTTACACCATCACTATACTGGTTGGATGCTATGGTAGAAGCAGTTTGACACCAGCCATGACATTTTTATATGTGTCATTGGATAATAGATGAATTTTACATTCTTACATTTCTTCATAGAGAAATATACTGATGATGTATTTATTGCCCTGGAGAAGTCATTCACTCAGTACGTAGTGAATGCAATAGTTTGGATCGAGGAAATAGAAGGGACCAAATACGCAACATGAAGGAAGTTACTAATTATGGTGTCAATCAATATATGTATAGTCATATATATAATTATTTTAGATTACAAATGAGCAGCCTGAATATGGGGCGCAATTTGCTATACACGTTCTACTACCATGGACAGAGTTAAGGTGGGGCGCACATTGTTGACAGTTTTCTGGCGCAGTTTTTGTTGTGAGAAACAGCAATTTTTTTATTTTTTTTATTGAATAACGAGTAATAATGGGTGCATTGAGGTGAGGTCATATATGACTGTTGTTTTAGGCCTCATCCACATTTCCGTGTCAGTGACACATCCGTAAAAAAAAGCGTACCTGTTTCATCCGTGAAGATGTCTGTGAAGGATCCATGGTTGGTCTGTGTGTCAGTTTTTACCATCCGTGTGTCATCCATGATCCACGGACGCTGCTCTACTGAAAATCAATTTCAGAAGAATCTCCTATCAGTCTTCAGTGAAAAATAGAAGCACCATGGATACCATCCGTGGTCAGTCCGGGATTTTCACGGACCCATAGATTTCTATGAGTGTGCTTGGTCCGCATCACGGATCTAAGTAGTGCATATCTCCATGACACATTTAAATCAATGAGTACATGTGTTGTCTGTGGACAGCACAAGTCAGTGAAAAACGTCAATGAAAGGAGTAAAAAAATGGAATCACAATATATTTTTTTTACTTCAGAATAGATGCATAACAGCAGCAACATGTGGCCATGCCTTGAAACTCAATTCATGCCTAACTTTATGCCTCTATTTTGTGCTTTTTGTCAATATTTTTCTGTAATAAAAAACACATAAAAAATTGCAACAAAACAAACATATAGAACCCTGTGGTGATCAAAGCTTGGCTCAGTAGAGCAGTGAGAGGTATCAGTACTGAATCCATAATATGGAGGTCTGATATCAGCCTCAGGGAATTGTCACATCTGAATAAGGTACATGGCATTTGTACAAACCCCAATCAGGTGTATGGGATGGATTTCTGGTATAGTTTTCTGGAATCTGAGTGTGTCAATCGGTGGTCACCTCATCAGGCTCGAGGGTGGTCATGGATCAGCATTCTTAACATATGGTACATGCAATTCCAGTGCCACCTCTAACCTGACTGGGCTGGAAGGGCTCACCCTTTTTCAACCACTTTTATGGAGGGTGTCCATTTTTGTCTCTTCTTTTTGCCTGGTGTAGGAAGACCCATAATGTGGTATTTCAAATGTACCCAAACAAAAGCAAAGGTAAACTGACAGTTACTATAGCAACCAATTAGATTGATCCTATCATTTTTCAAAGTAGCACTGAATAATGAAAGGCGGAATCTGATTGGTTGCTATGGGCAAGTAGCCAGTTTCCTTTCCTTTTCCTTTGTTACATATTGCTGGCCACACTGTAAGGTTTCCTGATTAAGTTTTGGAAGCCGAAATCAGTAATGGATCATACAAGGAGAGAAAGTATAAAGGACAGATGCAACTTTTTTCTTATAGGATAGCTCCCTTACATCTGGTGGCATTAGAGGCGGAAGTTAAGAGCTCATTTGAATCCCTGTCTTCCCAGAATTCCAGAGGAGCATGTATGGCCTATAAGTCTCATCACGCGGAATAAGGTGCTGTCTCCTCAGGGAGAGATAGTACCCCCCCAAATCTGCACAAGGAAACCTGACTGTGTGGCCATACCCTTCGGGAGAAAGTATTATCAGTGACTGTAGTTAATTGGAACACACCTCCATTCTAATCAGAGCCTCATGCTTTACACTGCAGCTTTGCTTCTATTGATTGGCTGTCCAACGCAAGCTGACTGGGCATGTTGCTATTAATTTGCATGCAGTAAAGATAACATATTTAAACACTGCAAGACACTGAGCCACCAATAAGAATAAAAGACAGATATGCTATGCCAAGCGAGCCATAGTAGAGGGACAGCCTGGGGTTTTGGTACAGGTCCAAAGTACAGAATAAAAGAAAAGATATGTTGCTCTTTAAATAAAACAAAGGTTATGCAATAATTTATACCATGTTATAAATGGGGGTCAGTCAATGGAGGATTTTTTTGCTCTATTTAATCAATTAGTAATTTTTCATTTATATTTATGACAGACAGCATTAGCCTTTAGGTAGATATGGAGAGGTTCAGGTGCACATTGCAAAAAGCAATCTACTCCTTCCAGGACAAAGAACGGCTTTCTGCAAAAAAAAAATAATGACTGCATGTTTGCGCAGCTCTATTCCAATGTGAATATGTAATAAATTCTTCACGGCAGAGCTGTATATATGTGTGAAACATTGAAGGCTTGCCATTTCTTAGTAGAAATGTGTATTTATACAATTAAAATGTGATTTTTCTGGGAGGTGATTTGATTCACCTTAAGAATTGTCAAAGAAAAAAAATTGGTGTGTTGCTCCCTTTGTGAAGGTATATGCTATAAACAGTAGAAGTAACAAATATCAGAGGAACAGTTTGACCTCCCAGGCGTCCGACATGTAGGATTCCCATCCCACATCCATTGATGTCACTGGACTATTTGTACAGTGAGATAGCTCACTCTACTGTATGTCATAAAAAGAAACATTGATTTGATATTGTATTTCATTGCAGCGACCGTTCTTCCCAAGGTGAAACCTTGACCCATCTCGATATTGGTTGTCAGTTTCGCAATAGCTGTCAAACAAATTTGTAAACTCCTACTTTGTCACTGACATTGTATAATACTATGAGAAAGTAACAATTTGGGTGGACCATGTTATGGCTCCATACAACCTCTGTATTGAGCCACACAATGACACTCGTAGGGGAGAATTCATCATGAAGGTAATATTCGGAGTCAGTTTTGCCCTAGTCTGCACTGGAGTACTTTATGCCGCAATTATCCAATGTCACAGGTTGTTTGATAAATTTTTCTTATCTAGAGATGAGCGAATCGAAGGTGACAAAGTGAAATTTGATCCAAATTTCAGGAAAACTTTGATTCGTAATGAATCTTAATGAATTTGTGGTAATGAATCGGAATTTTCCAAAAATGGCGGCTACACGTGTGAGGACTGAGGACATGGGGCAAGGAACTCTGGGAAGGCGGGATCACCCAGATTGACATGCCTGCATGCAGCCAATCAGCAGCCAGCCAGCCCTGTGATGTCACAGCCCTATAAATACAGCAGCCATTTTAGATTCTGCCATTTTCCAGCGTTCAGAGTGCAGGGACAGGCGTGAGAAGGCGCTAGGGACAGCAATTGGAAAAACCTCTATGTTTAAAAAAAAAAACTGAAAAAGGGATTTATTAGTGCAGGGAAAGGATAGGGAGGAATAATTTCACAGCATCTTAGTGCAGGGAGAGAAGTCAGAAGATGCTAGGGACATTGATAGGAAAGTGATTTACAAGTGCAAGGAACGATTATTTGGGGATCAAAATAGTCATTAGACAGCTCTGTCATTCCAGCTATTTGTTATTAGGCTGCAAGTGTTATGTTGAAAAGCCTTTAGTGGCTTATATCTTAGTATCTTTATTATCTGATATTTGTACTACATGAAAAATATATGCGCTTTTCACTTCTGCAGTTATTTCTGGTGAAAGCATATAGGGGCATATTACAGTACAACAAGAAAAATATTTGTGCTCGGATCGACTATCAGAACAGCCGTGGCCTAAGCGTAGCAGTAGAGTAGTGGCGGAACTGCTGTAAAGGGTAGCCTAAAGGGGACCGCCCCATGGGAAGAATGAAAAAAGGGGTAGGGTGGGAGGGGCACACGCTGTCGAGCCGGGAATCGTGGAGGAAGCCGCCAGGGGGAAAGGGCACGGAGGTGCCTTAAATAGTAAGAGCGGGAGCCTCCCCTCCCACAAATACGGCAACTACGTTGCCTACACTTGTGCTCGGATCGACTATCAGAACAGCCGTGGCCTAAGCGTAGCAGTAGAGTAGTGGCGGAACTGCTGTAAAGGGTAGCCTAAAGGGGCCAAAAATACACGACACAGTAATGTGAACAAAATACTGTATTGACACATATTACAGTAACAAATTACGGAAAGCTAAAGACATCTCGCGTTTAGGGTTGGGGATGTAGCGAGTGTAGCACAATGACTTCCAACACCCTAACCTCTTTATAATGTGCCCCGGTACATTGTTTTTAGAGGCGGCTGATGCCGCGCCTATCCTGAATGAATGGCCGGTGATGCTCAATGGATCCACGCCTACTCCTAGCAATAAGGCGCGGATGAACCTAAGGAAGGTCTGTATAGAGAGTGGGCCGGAGTCGTAAGCCAACAATGGGGAGTGAGGTTCGTCGGGTTTGATCAGTGCCAACCATTCATTAAACACTGCGACCGGGCACCATACATTGCCTGTGGGAAAATACTTAACCTTGGTGGTCTCGCCGGGTCTGGTCGTCTTGGTATGATAAAGTGTGAGCACATAGTGGGAGCCTGAGTGTTGTAAATGTTGTTTCTGTATGAAAGTATGGCGGGAAACGGGGCACGTAAATTCCCCGGGTCGAAGGAAGCCGTAGAAGCATAGATACAGGGCGGTCTTAACTAAGGCGCTAGTCCTAACTCCGAAGGGGTTGGTATCTAGGATGGCCGCTAAGGATTTAAACATGTCCCCGGAGAAGGGTCTCCTGGAAATTGTGCTAACGGCTGCTGAATTCTGAATGCCCTTGAGGATTGTTTTAACAGGGTGAGCGGAGAATAACGAGGGTCTATCTGGGTAGGAGATGTGCCAGTAGTGTTGTATACCGGCTAAGTATGACTTGATCGTGCCGTGTGCTAGTTTGAGGTCTGAGTGGCAAAAAGCTATAAATGCGAGTAAATATGTGATATCGTCCATGGCCAGCTGTGGACACTTAATCTGGAATCTAGAAAAATGGGACCACGCCGTCTTGTACGTCCTAGCCGTGTTCTCGGACAAGGACCTCTGCATGAGGAGCCTGGCAGTGGCCAGGTGCGTGTTCAAGGCATGACTAACAGGTTGTGCGATGGTGTAGGGGTTGGTACGGGGTCCGCCTCTGGTGAAATCTGAAAGAAAAATTGCAGTTTACCTCTAGATAGAGCATCTACTGCCACGTTTACCTTGCCAGGAATATGTGCACATTCAAAATGAAACTGGTACTGCAGAGCCAACCAGATAAACTGTCTCATGAAGGCCATGATTTCACTGGAGTCTGACCTACCCTTATTGATCAGTGCTGCCAGACCTTCATTATCGGTCAGAATCAGCACTGTGCTCTTGCGCCAGTGAGCTCCCCACGCCTGCAGCGACAATGGGGTAAATCTCGAACAACGAGGATGACTGAGAAAACCCAGGTATGGTAGTAACCTCGGGTGGCCAAGCGCTGGCCATCCAGTGGTTGCCGTAAATGGCGGCGAAGCCCAGAGCTGATGAAGCATCGGCGTGGAGGACGGGGGAGTGGCTGGACACTGAGGGAATAAACAATGAAATACCATTCCAGTTGGAAAGGAACCGGTCCCACATCACTAGATCGGCCAGAGCTTGTTGATCTAGCCTCACCTGGCTATCTTGGTCGGAGGCTGATGGAAGAAGGCTAAGGAGTCTGGAGATGAAAGTCCTGCCCTGCGGGATGATCCTCATGGCATAATTGAGCATGTCGAGCAGGCTTTGGAGCTCCGCTCTGGAACAAATGCCTGCGCAAGCTAACTTATGGATTTTATCTCTGATTCTATGTAGTTTGTCCGGAGGCAAACTAGCTTGCAACGTAACGGTGTCTAGTTGGATACCTAAAAAGGTCAAGCTGGTGTGGGGGCCCTCAAGCTTATGATTCGCTACTGGAACACCGAGTTTGCTGAACACTTCGGTCAAAACTCCCAGATCACTTGGAGGCCGTGCCGGAGGTTCGATCAGCAGAAAGTCGTCTAGATAGTGGATGACGTGATGGGCACTGAAGGTGTGCTCCAGGATCCAGTGTAGACTACTGGTAAACTGATCGAACAGCCAAGGGCTTGATTTTGAGCCGAAAGTGAGACAGTTAGCGAAATAATAAAGCCCATCCCACCTTACGCCATGCCACTGCCATAGTTGGGGGTGAATGGGCAGCAGTTTAAAAGCGTCGGTGATATCTGCTTTTGACAGCCACGTGTGCTGCCCCAAAGACAGTATGACCTGAATTGCCTCGTCTATGGACGCATATTTCATGCCGAACTCCTCGGAGGGAATAAGAGCATTGAGGCTAGGCACGTTAGAAGAATGTGGAGCTGACAGGTCGTAAATCAGGCGTTTTTTATTGGAGAATTTGCCAACAACCATGCCTATCGGACTAATTCTCCAGCAATCGAAAGGGGGCTGGCGCATAGGACCTATCAGGTAGCCCTTTGCCACCTCTGCTTGAATGAGGCAACTGACCGCCTCGGGGTTCCTGACGGCAGACAGCAAATTCCTACATTCGTACGTGGTCTGTGGTAGGGATATCTGGCCTGTGTGGAAACCTACGGTGAAACCGTTAAGGAGGAATCTCACCCACTGTTGGTCAGGATGATCAGCCAGGAATGTGGCTAGCGTGTCAACATGCACCCTGCCTAGTCATGCCGGGTGAAGGCTTTTCTGAGGGCATGCTGTCTTGGGGTGGGCCCTGAAACAGTTGGTGCATACATGCAGCAACCGGCATTGGCTGTAGAAGCACCCTGTGTGATTGAAGTTGTTGCAAATTTGCGATTTGCCTAGGTACTTGATGGGCCTGCCTAATTTATTGACCCCTGTGGCGGATTTGGGCATGACGCTCTCGGGTGCCTGCCTAGTCTGGGAGCTGCCTGACGGAGGATTGCTGGAGGCGCACCACTCTGCGGTGTGGGAGTGTGAACTGCAGGTTGAACAAGCGGGGGCTCTCAAGCCAGCAAAATGGCGGCAAAAAAGCTCGGTGTCCGTCACTGCCCAGTCGACGGTGTGCTGGAACTGTGTGAGCAAGGCTGCTGCCCTTGCAGAAAAAGACCTATGATACTCGTAGAAGGCCGTGCCCCCGTATTTGTGGCCTGGGTCTACTACTTTGTAGAGGTATCGGTCAAATTCTTCACGGCGACTGGGCGACACGGAACAGATGACGTCCCGGTATAGGCTAAACGCCAGCACAAACTCAGTAATACTGAGTTTGCGGTTTAGCCTGATGTCCCGTGACTTGAGGATGACGGACACCTCCCCGCAGGCGAAGGTCTTATTGTCGGGTACCTCGTGTGTAGCGATAAGCAGATAGGCTAAATTGACATCCTTACCGTCTAGAATATCCTGCCTAACGTTGGCCGGAATGAAATGCGATGGTGCGACATTAGGGAAGTTGGGGGGGGGGGGTCGCCGCAGACGTGGAGGGGACTGATGGAGACGTGAGTGTAGGGGCGCCAGCACTGGAGGTGGAAGCCCTGTTTTGAATCTCCTCTAGTCTGGTTTGGAAGCCGGACATGGAGGACGCCATGTTATTAATTGCCGCATGTAACTGGGTGATGGAAGTCTGTATGGTGTTGGGCGTAAGCAACTCTTGACTGAAGCCTGGTTCGGACTGTAGCAAACGAAAAAGTTCGGCCTTCCTAGCAGATGCAGGGAAGGGAATTCCTCTGCGTAACAGTTCCGTAGTTATCCTGGATATGGTCCAAGACCTTAGGGAGGGGGTCATGCCTCTTTCTGACTGTACGTCCCCGCTGGCTTGGGATGACGCAGATGCAGTCGGAACTTGGTTGTGTGGCAGCTCCATCTAGAATACATGAAATGCATGACACGTTGGCTAGCTAAACGTGACGATTGCCTGTACCATGCACCCTGGTGAACTAGTTAGGGAAGAAAGACTAACCGTGCAAGCTGTGCCTGAAGGAAATAACGTGCCACACTCGTGTACCCTAACACCCCCTGCCACCTTGTGAACCCCGGGACGGGGCATGTACAGCCATGACTGCTGATGTCCGTGAGGGCCCACAACTGCGTGTAAGTGGGTTATAGTGGATGCGTGTGAGACAGGAGACCTGTACGCTCGTACGGTGAGCCTTACCAAGCTGCGACTAAACTGGCGCCTGTAGCCGTGACAGGACTTGCGTCGTCTCTGAAGACGTGACAGAGTTGCGTATGCCTGAAGTCGTGTCAGGACTTAGACTGAGTCTGAGGACGTGACAGACTTGACGCGTGTGCCTGAAGACGTGACAGGACTTGACCGAGTCTGAAGACGTGACAGACTTGACGATTTGCCTGAGGACGTGACAGGTCTTACGTTGAGTCTGAAGACGTGACAGAACTGGCAAATGCTGAAACGTGACGGAATTGGCGTGAGAGTCTGAGCACGTGTCAGAAGTGGGCCAGCTGAGATGTGCCGTGACTATCAACTGAGTCTGAGGACGTGACCGACCTGCCGAGGCTGAACGTGCCGGGACTGCGTGTGGGTCTGAGGACGTGACAGACCTGCCGCGGCTGAACGTGTCGGGACTGCGTGTGAATCTGAGGACGTGGGGAGAAACCCCCCCTTTTTTTTTTTTAATATATATGATATATTTTTTTTTTTATATTAATGGCTGTACATGAACCCCTGGTGAGGAGTGGTACCCCTGGTGAGAAGAGAGCGAGGAAGAGAGGAGAGAGAAAGGGGGAGAGCAAACCAAATAAATTCCCTTTACCGGATCCTGATGGAGGAAGTATGTGACTATTTGACTGTGAACGAAACAGAGCACCAGGTCAGCTTTGAACAATAAAGCCTGACCTAACTATGTTACTGAATCTACCTGCACCAGGGTTTGTAGGAGTTAGATACTCTGACCGTACGAGCCCTTGAAGCCTGAGATGACACCTGTTTATGGAATAAAATGCATCAATGATATAGACAATACTGACAACTGAATGCCCGTAATCGGACGTCTAGACGAGTATGTGCGCCAGTACTCTGCGCCCGCGCGGGGTGCGCGGAACCAGTAGCTGAATAACGACGTATGCCCAGCGTGAGTATGCTTGAATTGCATACTGTCCGGACTGCGGTAGCGAGAACGGTACGAGTGGCGACACAGCATCTGCGGTGCGCCGAACGGATGAGAAACGGAATGTGGCGATATGGTGCCGTGTGCGCCATGGGTACATGATGTCTGACCCCCGACTGTGCGCACGTGGTGGAAGGGACCGGGTACCCTGTGGCTGCGTGGGTACTATAACCCAGGGGGTCTGAAATCCGGCAGCACGCTGGGGGCTATCACGGGATCGACGCCTGAGGCCGTGGTCTGGGAAGTGCGTGGTGGGCAATAGAAGACGGCGATAGCGGAGCCGACAGCACACTCCGGCGGCGCGGGATGTGTACTAGATAAGTGGTACCGCCGCTAGGAGGAAGCTGTCGGCTGCATGCGCCCGTTATCATGGCTGGCCGGCGAGAAGTGGTGTGGCTGCCGAAGCGTCCGCCGCCTGAACGTGGGGTGGGAAACCAGGGGCATGCGCCCGTTACCTGTGCCGGGATGCCTGCCGGACGGGAGCGGCTGAAGGTGCGGAGATGAGCGCTGCTGCAGGTGGAGAGATGAGCGATGCTGTACGCAGGACGGCGGCCGTCGGACGCGATTCACCACGTGACCCGGAAGTGACGCACACGCTGTCGAGCCGGGAATCGTGGAGGAAGCCGCCAGGGGGAAAGGGCACGGAGGTGCCTTAAATAGTAAGAGCGGGAGCCTCCCCTCCCACAAATACTGCAACTACGTTGCCTACACATACGCACTGCACTGTTGCGGGTTAGATGTGTTGAAAGCGTTTAGTGGTCTATTTCAGTACAAACAGAAAAATGCATTCTCAGTTCACGTTGGCGGTTATACGAGTTGAAAGCGTGGCTGGGATTCAGCAGGGTGGCAGCAGTGGGAGGTCGGGAGCCAAACGTGCCCGGGGTAGAGCACCTGCTTCGCAGCAGCCTACCTGCCCCGGAAGTAGTGGTGCAGGGGTTCACGGAAGTAGCGGCGGTAGCAGTCAGTCAGTGCGGCGGTTATATGTGGTAAAATCTTTAGTGAAGTATTTCAGTCGAAAAACTAAATTTATTCAGCAGTCAGTGCTGTAGTTATATGCGGTTGAATCTCCATCATGTCTCCATGATAAATCTGCAGCGTGGGGGCCCCGTGTGGCTTTTGCACACTTTCAAAATAATCATTTAGCGGAGCGAATAGACGCCGGATGACCGGGACGCTCCATGACCTTCCCAGGAGCTGCTGCTTTATTGAAGTATTTTGGGGGAAAAATACTAATTTATTCAGCATTTAGCTCTGCACTTATATGCGTTAAAATCTTTTGTGAAAAACAAATTTCATTCAGCGTTCAGCGCTGCAGTTTTATGTGGTAAAATCTTTTGTGACTTATTTTGATGGAAAAAAAATATTTTATTCAGTGCTGCAGTTATATGTGGTAAAATCTTTTGTGACTTATTTTGGTGGAAAAAAAATATTGTATTCAGCGTTCATCGGTACAGTTATATGTGGTAAAATTTCCATGATGTCTCTATAAAAAATCTGTAGCGTGGGGGCCCCTGTGTGGCTTCTACACACTTTCAAAATAATCTTTCAGCGGAGCGAATAGATGCCGGAGGACCGGGATGCTCCATGACTTTCCCAGGAGCTTGTATTTAGCGATGCTGTTATATGTGGTAAAATCTTTTTTAAATTATTTCGGTGGACAAAAAATCTTGTATTCAGCATTAAGCACTGCACTTATATATAGAAAAATCTTTTTGGAATTACTTTGATAGACAAAAAATCTTGTATTCTGCATTAAGCTCTGCACTTATATGAGTTAAAATCTTTTTTTAATTATTTCGGTGGAAATACAAATTTCCACCTCGTCTATTAACTTCCTCTTCTCTTCATTAGCATCGGACACACTAACTTTACCCCCCCTCCCCCCTTCCCGGCTATATACATAAGTGGTGCAAGCACCACCTAGGGGTGAATAAAGGTAAATGTCACTGCCAGCCTGTTAAAGGGAATTACAGCATGATACCACAATACATTTGATATGACATTTAGCAAGAGTTTAAAGTGACCACATATAGCACATAGTTACACTGCATCAAGATGAATCAGTTGTTGATCAGTCAGGAATTCCGCACACCAATGCCTGATGCATCAGGCTAGATCCTGGTGCCACACCAACAATTTGATAAAAGAGACCGGTTTCTTCTGGCTACCTGCCTCAGCTACTATTCTGATGCTGTTACCAGCCTGATGTCACACATCTGATGTCAAGTGCTTCTTCTTTCACCCACTATCTTCAGCGGGTACTGGTATTGCCACCCACCTGCACAGTATGTCACCTTGCCACTCTGTGGCCTTCTGATGCTGCCACCACCTCCAGACTCTGTCATTGTGCCACTCTGTGGCCTACTCATGCTGTTGCCACCTCAACACTCTGTCTTTGTGCCACTCTGTGGTATCCTCCTGATGATGCTGCTGCCGCCACCTCCAGACCCTGTCATTGGGCCACTCTGTGGTCTCCTCATGCTGCTTTTACCTCACCACTATGTCATAGGGCCACTCTGTGGATTTCTCATGCTGTTCCCACCCTCCCCACTTCATGACTGGTCCACTATTTTGGCTTTCGGCTTGGCTGAACATCATTTATTTGACACTTCTTCTGATCTATCAGAAGGAAGGTAAACTGAGACGCACAACAGATCCTGTCTGTGTAGCAGCTTTAAGGCCTGTATGGTCCCATCAGAATTGGCTTATGATTTGGTAGCAAAAAGCAGGAGTGGGTAGAAAATGCAGAAGACATGCAAATATTCCATTCACGTGACATCTCTGTTTTAGATCCACTCAGTTTTCTTTTGTCTTTAGCAATACTGATCGATTATTGAGCCAATTATGACTGAGTGAAGGCGTATGCTCCACAGGATCCGTTTTTTCTGGGTAATTGTTCTGACGGATCAGAGAATGGGTAAATTAATCAGTGACATCAACACAAACTTACTGCTGACACCCTCTCCACTCTTGTTGGGGGGCTCTACTTGTATAAGCGTTGTATAGAACAGGTTCTGTAGACATCTATGTGGATCAGCTGACGAGGGTGTAAAAGGACTGCGCTTCTTCTTGACACTAACATCTACCTGTAAGGCTAAGTCAATATTTTTTGGTCAGTTTTGGCCACGTGACCGCCCAAATAAGTGAAGTATGCTGTTATTCTAAGAGCGACGCCTGTCATCTGCATGTCATACGGACTCACAGTATTATTTTACTACAAAAGCAGACTCCCTATACGTGTTACTACAAGGCACAGTGTTCTACACCACTATAAAGGCTCTCAGCAGCCAGGAAATAGTGTTTTTTTTTAACATAATTCGCTGCAAATACATTTTTGAAAAATTCGCTCATCTCTAGTCTTATCCTTAAACCTAACACGTTTGTCTAGAAATGCTACTCCAGTTTTCCTACTCCACGCTCCTACTGAAGTGAGATTGCAAATTTTTTGCAACTTTTTAAAAAAAGTCTCAGTGATAAATCTGGAGTGAAAGTCATCATCATTGCTAACCACATCCACTTTTAAAGCTAGAGTGAGTGGTGTGAAAATTAAAAAAGTTACAAATTTTTTGCGCAAGTGAGCCCAAAGAATCGCAAAAGCCACATTTTGCTGCTTTTTGTAGCCAGAATTCTTGTGTGAATATATGATAAATCAGGGCCGTAGTTTGTAGGGCTCTGCTGTGCTTCTGTATGCTTCTGATTTCACATAGGAAGAGTTATGTCTCAGATTAAAAATGAATGCAATGGATAATAAATAATTGAGCGAATAACGGAAAGTTCAGTTTGGGTTCAATTTGGTCGGGTTGGTTGACCAATTTGACTCGGTTTGAATGGATTTCTGCCTGAATCGAAAGTCCATCAATTTGCCTGAAAATTTGTGCAGAACACTCTGTGGTCTCTTCCACCTCAAATTTTTCCTCTCTTGTTTCACACTTTAAAAAAATACAATTTCATAATTTTTTTCTCTCTCTGATATTTGGCAGAATCAAATCTCAATTTTTACAAAATTTGGGTCAAATACAATTTGTTTAAAATCGATTTGCTCATCTCTAATAATAACATTGAAATGGCTCAGTAGTCTACACTTTTGTTAAATTGGAAGCAAAAATCAAAAAGATTGTGTGTGCATTTTTTTCCTACAATGCATCTGAAAAAAAAAAGCTGATTCAAATCTCTTACCATTTTGTGCATGCATTGTCTGTGCGGAACAATGTTTCTCCATGTTTCCAAACAAACCCTTGCAGTCTGAAACTGCACTCTTTTTCTAGCTTTTTGCATTATTATCACATCACTCCAACTAGTAAGGGCTCTGTTTCATTAAAAAGTTTGTTAAAATTTTTTTGATATTGTTGTTCTCAGATTGTAATCTGTAAAGAGACTCAAGGGGGACTACATTTTTTTGCAAAAAATAAATAAATACGACAGCCACAATGACTAGCCAAAGGCTAGAAAAAAAAATTATGAAATGTAATTTTAAAGGCTATGTACACCTTTGGGGAAAATAGTTTTTTTTAATTATTATTGCATTATACTTATTTTGAGCTAAAATCCTTTTTTCAATTAGACTTTATAAAAAAATATGGAGCCCTTTTTTCTTTACATAGCTGAGATGCTGTACCAGCGGCCTGTGGATTTTCTGCCTTTTCTGTCAGACCAGGAGCTGACGGACTCCTTATCTTTGCTCTCTGACATAAACACTCATTATAGCTCAGTTCTTCTCTTACTGATAAGAATGTGGTTAAATGAGTGTATATGACCTCTTAGTAGTTTAGAGATAAGGGTTATTAGATGACCGGCACAAAGTGACAGTGAAAGTACCAGTCACACAATTAGAAAAAACTGTTAACCCTTTGTGACAGAGTGGCTCAATATTTTTAATAAAGGCCAATTGAAAGTATGATTTTTAGCCAAAAATTATTAAAATGCAATCATAAACAAAAATTGCCTCTGAAGATGTACATAGTCTTTAAGTTCTTCACTTTAAACTGTTTATCTTGCAGTTACATTTCCTATGTCAACATATATTTAGGAAATCCTGTTTCCATTCTGTGAGATGTATTAATAACTGTAATCCACCCTCAATTGTTCAGAATAGCACAATGTATATGTAAAGTGAACTCTTTGCGCTTCTAGTACTGTACATGAACTTTCTCAAATAGGTCTTTTCAGTCTCCTATTTCTTTGTAAATCCCATCAACCTACACCGACCATGTTCAAATAGTGTGATGAACCCTCCTCTAATCTGGGGTGTGTGTAATTACACCATACAGCGATCATGAATTAGTCTTCTTGTGCACTTAATTAGTCCAATTACATATACAGATACAGCGTGCATCGGAGAGGCCATCTGGATTAAAGTAGAAAACTTAATTGGAAGATGAGCGAGGATCTTATTCAGATCACAATGAGAGCTTTGTCTGGTCTAGAACAAAAGAAATCACAAGGTGGAGGTCTTAGCTGAAATCTGTCAAAGCTATCATACATATAAATTACAGCTGGAGGAAACGTATTGAATAGAGGGCATGTCTGGTTCACAACGTACATTGAGATAGCTGTCAGCTATTTCATACTTTTCACAGGTTTTCCTACAAAAGGCCTATGGGAAATAATAGTCGCCAGTGCGGCTGCAGGCTTTCCCATTATTAATATTGTAGTTTGATAGAATATGCAGGACACTTTTGAGGATAACTGGTTCATCGGTAGAAGGCATGTATATAATATGTATCTTTTGGTATGTTAGATGCAGAGGTCATGAAGACAAAGCTGCTTGTTAGCTGCAGTATTGATATTCCTTATCTCGAGTTGAAGATGCACATTCTATGCCCCATCAATATTCTTACCATGGTTCCTGCCCTACAGTACTTTATTAAACTACCAGAATCGTCTCTGCAAGAAGTCTCTTTTGTGCTCTTGTTTCAACTCATAAAGCTACTGATTGCTTTCTTGCAGTAATCTTTAGCACCACTGCCTTCATAATCTGAATAGAAGGAGGACTGTCAGTAAAGTAAAGGACTGTTAAACATATTTTGCATCTACCCCTTGGCTAAGAGCACACAAAGCCAAAGAACAGTGGTCCATAGTAGGAAACAAATCTTAAGTTTAAACAAGAGATGAAAGGTGCCTCCATAGTAAATAGCTGTAGATGCTGAGTTTGGTCTCCTTCACACTTGTGTATAAAAAATCTGAATGCGCAGAAATGAGTTAAAAAAAAAATTTTTTATCCATTTTGCTAGAATCTGCCTGTCTTTCATCAGTATTTGCTTATTTTTTGTGTTAAAGGTTAAATTTCTATTTTTTTTTGCTGTTTTTGTAATGTTGCTGAACAAATAGGCAGATATGTACTATACTAATTTGGAACGTGCTTTTTCAAATTCAACCTATTAACTTTTATGCACATAAAAAATAAAAGTATATAAAAAAAAAATCTTTCAATGCCAAATACTGAATAAATATAGATCTATAATACAGAAATGTGAATACACCCTGTGTGTGAACTGGATATAAGCATAGAACATTTGATTAACGAGGAAAAAGGGGGCCAGAAAATGTTAAAAATTACAAAGAGCCTGTACAGAGACTACCTCATTGTTATTCCTGCTCTGAAAAGGCCCACCAAAAAAATCACTGAGCAGACCTTTCCTAATGTTTCCAGCATGTTGAGTTAGAACAGAAAGTGCAGCGTAGTGGGGACTGGAGAAGGATTGGATCCACAAAAAACCTACACAGAGACTACCCATTGATCTACCACCACTGCTCTCCTATTCCTGCTCTGAAAAGGTCCACCAAAGCAATCAATGAGCAGACCTTTTCTAATGTTTCCAGCATGTTGAGTTAGAACAGAAAGTGCAGCGTAGTGGGGACTGGAGCAGGAGTGGATCCACAAAGAACCTACACAGAGACTACCCATTGTTCTACCACCACTGCTCTGCTATTTCTGCTCTGGAAAGGCCCACCAAACCAATCACTGAGCAGACCTTTCCTAATGTTTTCAGCATGTTGAGTTAGAACACAAAGTGCAGCGTAGTGGGGACTGGAGAAGCATTGGTGGGGGATCGGTGTCATCAAATAATGATTCTTTGTTATTTTTTCCACCACATTTAAAAAAAATGTCTCTGGAAAACTCCTTTAATAATCATAAAATATACATGTAGATCTGGGATTGTTCATATGATCAAAAACACCAGCAGCATGCCAGACTAAACTGACCGACCAGTTAGTTTTAAAAAAAAAAAAAACGCCTCCCTGGTCATTGAGCACAATGGCGTGTAATCGGCCAACCATGCCATAAACAGGCAGTGTTGGCCGATAACAGCCGAACTTTTTTAACATTTTCGACAAATGAGTCTGCCGTCGGCCACCGCGAACGGCCATTATGGGCAAATTTTATTTCATGTGTATGGCCAGCTTGTTGTATGCTTCCCTTCATTGTATCTGGATGATCGATAAAGTAGTGTTGATCGCAAATATTCTAATCGCAAATTCTTATTTCAAATATCAGCACTTCAAGAATTTGCGAAGATTTAGAATATAGTACTATATCTTCGTAATCACGAATATTCTAGATTTTTTTCATCAGTACCCTCACTGCTTCTTGCTTGTGGGCCAATGAGAAGTCTGCAATTTCTTCGTCTGAGCTTAGCAACATCCCTAGCAGCCTTTCTATATAGGAAAGAGAGAGAGCAGTGTAATTGCTGTGCTCTGTGCTTTGCTGAGTCATCTGGATCCTTTACATTAGTTAGTTAGCTCATATATATATAATACAGATAGTTAGTGGGAGATAGTCAGTGTAGTTTAGATAGTGATATAGTGTAGCTGATAGGTTCCAGTGCAGGGTGTTAGTTAGTGTGATAGGAATTACTGTGCTGTGATAAAGATTAGTGTCTTTGTCTTTCATCTTTGAAAAAAAAGACCTGATAAAATGTGAAGTTGCATGTATTGCACCAAAAAATATGCGCATCATTAGTGCCAATTTTCACAAATATATTGGAGAACTCTATCTTCATATAAAGTTATTGTTCTGACATGCATGCTAAATGTAATCAAAAACAGTGCTGTAATGTAAAATTACTGACAGTGATCAGTTCTTCCTCACAGTCACGAAAGTTACTGCCAACAACTGTTAGGGAATTTTATATTCCCCCCTATGCCTATTTTTGGCATTAACCGCTTAAGGACCGGGATCATTTTCACCTTAAGGACCAGGCCATTTTTTGCAAATCTGACCAGTGTCACTTTATGCATTAATAACTCTGGGATGCTTTTACCTATCATACTGATTCCGAGATTGTTTTTTCATGATATATTCTACTTTATGTTAGTGGTAAATTTTCGCTGATACTTACCTCATTTCTTTGTGAAAAAATCCAAAATTTATGAAAAATTTTAATATTTAGCATTTTTCTAACTTTGAAACTCTCTGCTTGTAAGAAAAATGGACATGCCAAATAAATTATATATCAATTCGCATATTCAATATGTCTACTTTATGTTGGCATCATAAAGTTGACATGTTTTTACTTTTTGAAGAAGTTAGAAGACTTCAAATTTGAGCAGCAAATTTCCAATTTTTCATGAAAATTTCTAAATCAGATTTTTTTATCTTCTCACACTAAAGAGGAGTGTGTGTGTTTGTGTAAAACTTTATTTAGTGTGTGTGTGTGTGTGGGGGGGGTGGTGTGTTTTTACTTATACCCTGCGGTGGGGTGGGTGATGCGCTAAACAGTGGCCGGACGCTCTTTTATGGCTAAGAGTGTCGGCCACAGTCAGCGCACCTACAAAAAAAATAAAAAGTGTGTGGGGGGGGGGAAGGGGGCAAGCTGCAGCACCCCTGGGGTGCTGTGGACCCCACACACCATCACATCCGGGTGCTGCACACAAAAAAAAACTTTTTTTTTCACTCTCCCTGCCTAACCTAAAGCTCTCCCTAAATTTTGATGTGCCAGATGGCACTTTATGGTGGCTCAGGGGCCACGGATGGTGGAGGATCGCATGGGAGGCAGAGGGACCGACACAAGGCTCCTCTCTCCTTGCTCACACAGAAGTCTGTGGGCGGGGAGATTGGCGCTCCATCCACCTGTCCGTCCAGCCAATCACAGGCGATCCTGAGAGGTGGCGTCACCGCCACCTCACAGGATCTACGGAGGGTGATTGGTGGTGTATATTACACCACCGATCACCCTCTTATTCTGGGTCATCAGACCCGAATTACCAGGAAATGCTGCAAACCGCAAGGATTTCAGCAAGCACCCCGGAAATACACAGGGCGTACATGTATGTCCTGTGTCCTTAAGGACTCGAACATCAGGGTGTACCTGTATGCCCTGTGGCCGTAAGAGGTAAAAAAAAATAGCAATTTGTGACTTTTTAAATGCCACTGCAACTTTTTTAATCGCAAGTGGTCTTTTTATGCTGCCCTTACCAATTTCTGTAAAGAGACGTGGTGAGTAGAGATGAGCGAATCGAAGTTCATGAAGTGGAATTCTATCCGAATTTCAGGAAAAAATCGATTCGAACCAAATCCGAATTTCCTCACTCTTTGTGGCTACAAATCACATTTTTTCCAAAAATAGCAAAGAACTCTGGGAACAAGGGATCACCCACAATGCCATGGATGCAGCCAATCAGCAGCCAGCCAACCCCTGTGATGTCACAGCCCTATAAATTCCCTCAGCCATCTTGGATTCAGCCATTTTTCCAGTGTACTTGCAAGGAGAGATGTCAGTAGGCTCTAGGGACAATGATAGGAAATACTTCATTGTGCTAAAAAAAAAAAAAATGATTTGTAAGTGCAGGGAAAGAAAATTCAAGGGGATAAGGATAAGGAAAGGATCGGGAGGCATCATCCCCGCTATAAAAGGAGAACAGGGTGCAATAGGAGAGTGTACAGCCTGGATAATAGGAGCAATTACTATTACACCTCGCTGCACTTATTGGGGATCCAAATTGCTATTATACTGCTGCTTTTAGGTTTGCACTAGATAATACCTCTGTAATTCCAGCAAACCTTGTTTGTTATTGGGGTGCAAGTGCTGTGTTGTAGGGTGTATTTATAGGAAATATAAATATGTCATATTAACCGTTCTGCAGGGCACTTAAATTGTTCTCCAGTTTCTTTTGGGGAGTATTAGTGTAAAAAAAGGAGGTCTTATTTGCCATTCTGCGGTGCAGTCACATTGTACTACACACTTTTTTTAGGGTGTTTTATTAGTCTAAAAAGTACGTAATATTTGCCGTTCTTCGGTGCAGTTACATTGTACTACAGCTTTTTTTGGGGTGTATAAGTGTAAAAAAAAAGTATGTCTTTCTGCGGTACAGTTACATTGTTCTACAGCCTTCTTTGGGGTGTATAACTGTAAAAAAATGTATGTCTTATTTGCCATTCTGCGGTGCAGTTACTTTGTACTACACAGGTCTCAAAACATTTACAGATGCTGGATATATGGTATATGTGTCCTTGGTTGTACACCAAGTTGTCCTTTTTTCAGCCAGTAACAAGATCCAGTAAAATGTGTTGTAGTAACACGTATGTTATGTCTTGTTTTGTAGCATGTCGTCCAGGATTTTTCAAGTCTTCCCCTCAGAGTCACACATGCAATAAGTGTCCACCTCACAGCTATGCCCATGAGGAAGCATCAACATCTTGTGTCTGTGAAGAGCGCTATTATAGGAGAGAATCTGATCCTCATACAATGGCATGTACAAGTAAGCAAGTTCTAAGCACTCCTCCATGTATGGACTTCATTTTAGTAATCTATGAATGCAGTTTAATGTCATGCTAGATGTGTTGGAAATATACATTGGAAAGACACATTTGTCCTACTGATACAAAGTGAAATTGGTATTATTGCTTGAACTTTTCATTGAAGTGGTCAACTTTATTTTCGCTGGCTCTTTTCCAGTCATTTATCACATCACAGCTGCACACTTTTGCCAATTCTATAATGATGTATTGATTTTATTTCTTCAGTTGTCACTTAGTTGAAACTGAGTTTATAGCTGTTTTGTTCCTTTTACTCTTAAAGGGGTTGTCCGGGATCAAACTTATTTTTTTTTAAAACAGCTTACTCACCGTTACTAGCTGAGTCTATGTTCCCCAGATGTTTTTAGGTAGCTTTTATACTGCGCCATGGCTCCTACAGTCCCCAACAAATTATTTACATATCTGTTTATCTGTGCGATCACTTCCTGCCGCACTGCACTGTGGGTCCCAGCACAGTACGGCATCTCCTGGTTTTTACATTCTAACATTGCATCCCTGCACCCGCCCCCCTCATACAGATTCATGCCTCATGCACATTACATGGGAGGAGTTTTGTATGCTAACTAGCATAGTGATCTGCCTCCATTCATTATAAAAATCCATGCCCGGTGACGTCACTGGAGGGGAGGGGATTAGCGTGATGTCGGCCTGCCTAGTTACCGCCCCTCCATCCACTCTGCATAATTACTTAGGCTGCCAGTGATATCACTGAGCAGCCGAAGAGGAAGCTTTGCTCGCCTGCAAGTGACCTAGTACGTCACTGAGAACAAGAAAACAGTCACTTCCGGCCAAGAATTTACTGGATGATAATGGGGCTTGAGAAATATGTGTAAAAGGTAGTACATGCATGTTTGTAATGTGTAAGGCAGTGTAGTAATACTGGACCAATGTCTCCAATCCCGGACAACCCCTTTAAATGAGAAAACACCACTTTGAACATGTTCTTAAAGGATAGGGGCACTTTTGTAATCATTTCTGTAATTGCTTATAGAAGAAAAATGAAGAAACTTATGAAAAAGTCTTCATAAAATATTCAGCGTTTTGTGTCTAACCCTTTTTTGCAGACCATGTTTCCATGGTTACAGACTACAAACAAACCCTGTGCGTAGTTTGGTGTGGCAGTCGTGTTTTATTTCCTTTCAGTTACCATCATTCCTATTGGCTTTAAGAAGAAGAGACAGAGGAAGTGAAGTAAAGTAACACATAATTGCAGGATAAGACAAAACAGGGTTGTTGCCGGATACTATGGAGATGCATAGGTTGTCAAAGTAATTGTATACACACAAGTATAGGGGATTTCTAGATTGTTTACTCTTAAACAGTATGTCATCCTTCTGTCATCTTTTCAAGTTTTGATTGAGGCCCTGTCTGTTCATAACAGATAAATAGTATATATGCTGTATATATATATATATATATATATATATATATATATACAGTGGATATAAAAAGTCTACACACCCCTATTAAAATGTCAGGTTTCTGTGCTGTAAAAAAATTAGACAAAGATAAATCATTTCAGAACTTTTTTCACCTTTAATGTGACCTATAAACTGTACCACTCAATTGAAAAACAAACTGAAATCTTTTAGGTGGAGGGAAGAAAACAAAAAAAAACTAAAATAATGTGGTTGCATAAGTGTGCACATCCTATTATAACTGGGGATGTAGCTGTGTTCAGAATTAAGCAATCACATTCAAAATCCTGTTAAATAGGAGTCAGCATACACCTGCCATCATTTAAAGTGCCTCTGATTAACCCCAAATAAAGTTCAGCTGCTCTAGTTGGTCTTTGAAATTTTCTTGGTCGCATCCCACAGCAAAAGCCATGGTCCACAGAGAGCTTCCAAAGCATAAGAGGGATCTCATTGTTAAAAGGTATCAGTCAGGAGAAGGGTACAAAAAAATTTCTAAGGCGTTAGATATAACATGGAACACAGTTAAGACAGTCATCATCAAGTGGAGAAAATATGGCACAACAGTGACATTACCAAGAACTGGACTTCCCTCTAAAATTCATGAAAAGACGAGAAGACAACTGGTCTGGGAGGCTACTAAGAGGCCTACAGCAACATTAAAGGAGCTGCAGGAATATCTGGCAAGTACTGGCTGTGTGGTACATGTGACAACAATCTCCCGTATTCTTCATATGTCTGGGCTATGGGGTAGAGTGGCAAGACGAAAGCCTTTTTTTACGAAGAAAAACATCCAAGCCAGGCTACATTTTGCAAAAACACATCTAGTCTCCCAAAAGCATGGAAAAAGATGTTATGGTCTGATGAAACCAAGGTTGAACTTTTTGGCCATAATTCCAAAAGATATGTTTGGTGCAAAAACAACACTGCACCTCACCAAAAGAACACCATACCCACAGTGAAGCATGGTGGTGGCAGCATCATGCTTTGGGGCTGTTTTTCTTCAGCTGGACCTGGGACCTTGGTTAAGCTAGAGGGAATTATGAACAGTTCCAAATACCAGTCAATATTGGCACAAAACCTTCAGGCTTCTGCTAGAAAGCTGAACATGAAGAGGAACTTTATCTTTCAGCATGAGAACGACCCAAAGCATACATCCAAATCAACAAAGGCATGGCTTCACAAGAAGATTAAAGTTTTGGAATGGCGCAGCCAGAGCCCAGACCTGAATCTGATTGAAAATCTGTGGGGTGATCTGAAGAGGGCTGCACAGGAGATGACCTCGCAATCTGACAGATTTGGAGTGTTTTTGCAAAGAAGAGTGGGCAAATCTTGCCAAGTCAAAATGTGCCATGCTGATAGACTCATACCCAAAAAGACTGAGTGCTGTAATAAAATCAAAAGGTGCTTCAACAAAGTATTAGTTTAAGGGTGTGCACACTTATGCAACCATATTATTTTATATTTATACTTTTTCTTCCCTCTACCTAAAAGATTTCAGTTTGTTTTTCAACTGAGTTGTACAGTTTATAGGTCACATTAAAGGTGGAAAATGTTCTGAAATTATTTATCTTTGTCTAATTTTTTACATCACAGAAACCTGACATTTTAACAGGGGTATATAGACTTTTTATATCCACTGTATATACAGTGAGGAACAGAAGTATTTGAACACCCTGCAATTTTCAAATAAGTGTTCAAATACTCCTACATACCCCTGTTAAAATGTCAGGTTTCTGTGATGTAAAAAAATATCTGCAGGGTGTTCAAATATATATCCTCACTATATATATATATATATATATATATATAGATAGATATATATATATAGATATATATACTGTATATACATATATAAAGAAAATTATATATATATATTTATACATATATATGTATATATATGTATATATATATATACATATATATATACACACACACACACACACGCCTTTGAACACCAGAATTAACCCCCCAACCCCAAATGTAAATTAATGGGCTAATGGCCTAGACCAATGCCAGAGACCAGAAGCTTGCCTAAAAAAGGCTTTGCCGTAACATTGATATTGACTTAAAGTTATTCACACTTGGTTGGGTAACTCCTGAGAGTGCTGCTTACAGATACTGTAGCTCACCCAGCTGACAGCTATTGAAGGCATATGGGGAAATTTAGGCATCAGAATGATTCGGCATCCCAGCTTGTCACCACTGCAGTTTGTAAACAAACAGCTGTAGGAGAACTGGACCACCGCCACAGAGAATGGCACTAGAGAAAGGGGTTAGTATAACTTGTTTTTGCTTTATGTTCATTTTAAGACATTTTACGGCTTGTCCAAGATTTTTAATTATCTCGGGTGACACCTTTAATGCCTTTACAACATTTCTGTTGACTAAACCAAACAGTAACCTATGGTGGTACCTTGATTATCTGTGAGCTAATTAGTGCTGAATTGTAGTCTGTGATTCTTCTTTTAATTTAACTTTAAAGAACTTTATTGCCCAATACACATTTATTACCCTCATTCATTAGTCTTAATTTCTTCTCAGCAAGGCAATTCTTACACAAATCACTAAAGGATAATAAGAAACCAAAAACTCTGCCTAATGAAAGATTCTACTATCAATGTACAGAATCTAGTATAACTATATGGATAATATTAATATATACATATATACATTTTCTATTTATATACTTTCAAATAGAAACCATGCCTTAAAGGACAATCTACCCAAAATTCATATTCGAACATGCCATAGACACATATAAAGACCCAACTAGTAGAGTCTATGGATCTCATTTATCAAAACGAAATGCTGCTGCTCAGCTCTATTTAGGTGAATGGGGATGAGTTGCAATACTAAACATGATCTATGGACAGACATGGTGCTGTTTCTGGAGAAAAAAACTTTAATGACATGAATGACATGAATTCAATGATTACTCATTTGTGGCATGGTTCTCCATCACATCTTATAGAAGTTATGCTGAATTGAGATGAGGTGAGAGTAGACAAAATTTATTTTTTTGCCTATGTAGCCAGCTGGAGATTACATGACTTATGACATGTTGCATAGACTGTAACCATTTAGACATGCATGGGGTTAGCTTCAATACTCAGTTTGTTTGTAGCATTTATGGGAGACTTAGTATTAATTGGCAAAAGTGTTCCACAAAAACATTCCCTACAGCTTTAAGCCACCACCACCAGCACAAACGCTTGACACAAGAAAGGATTGAGGAATTCATGCATTTTACCCACAGCAGGTGATACTTTCAGGATTGTTCAATTATTTAGTATCTCACATTTGATATAGTTATTGTCAGGAACTATTATGGGTGTTCTCTCTATGCTATACCTGAAATCATGTCTTGTTGAGGGGACACTAGGATTGGAGTCGAGAAACACTGGTTTATACAAAACCATGCTAATTGTACTTTGCATCAGAAATTATGACCGAGATCAAGTGACATTTTTCCAATAACTAAAGGGGTTTCCTCAGGATAGGACAAAAATATCGGTCGATGAGAGTCTGACACTCTGCACCCCTAGTGATCTCTGCTTCTTGCAGCCTCTGTCACTGGAATGAGCACTGTGAATGGAACAAGAAGCACAGCTCTTCAGTTTAGTGGTCGTGCTATGTTAGAGCAGCTCTTTTACCATTGAAGTGAATGGGAGCTGAGCTCCAGTTACCCGGCACGGCCACTACACTGAACGGAGCTGTGCTTTCTTGTCCATTCACAGTGTTAGTTCCCGTGATGAGGCTGCAGGAAACAGCAGAGCAGTAGGGTGTGCAGATCGTTGGACCCTCACTGATTGGATGTTAATAACTTATCATGAGTATCAACATCCTATAACTGTCCAGTTTTAGTGAGCCTGTTCCCTTTGTAGACCCTGTTCTTAGATGCCAGAAATGGAACTGTGTTTCGCGCTCAGAGGTGCTCTTGTAATGCATGGTTAGGGGAGCCGGTCATCTTTCTGGTAGCTGGCCATTTACCTTTTCCCTTATTTTTGTTTTCGGTCTGAACAACAGCTATATGGTACCTCTTAAATAAGTTTTCCAACACTTTTTAACTGATAATTTACCCCCGCAGGCACCATTGCTCCTGTAAGCTCTTCTCACAGCTTTCCTAGGCCAGTGACTTCACATTCATAGGTCACATGGCCTAGGTGCAGCTCAGACCCATTCAAGTGAAAACTCCGTTAACCATGCCTGTGTGATTTTATGCATTTGCTGTTGCCACATGATTGGAAAATAAGATATTCAGTATATAAGAGTAGCAGATAAAGGTCACTTTGTAGATATTTTATCTAATTAATAAACTAAAAGTAGTCATATTAGGCTACTTTCACACTAGTGTTTCTATTTTCCGCTATTGAGATCCGCCATAGGGTCTCAATACCGGAAATAAACGCTTCAGTTTTGTCCCCATTCATTGTCAATGGGGACAAAACGTAACTGAACAGAACGGAATGCTCCAAAATGCATTCCGCTCCTTTCTCATACCGGAGAGCTGCAGTTTGCTTTCCATCCTGGGATCAAAATCCCAGAGCAAAATGGATCCGTTATGATCCACAATGCAAGTCAATGGGGACGGATCTGTTTTCTCTGACACAAATTGCCACAATAGAACACGCATCCTTCCTCCATTGACTTTCAATGGAGTTCATGACAGATCGGTCTTGGCAATGTTAAAGAAAATACAACCAGATCTGTTCATTACGGATGCAGATGGTTGTATTACCAGTAACGGGAGAGTTTTTGCTGAACCCTGCCGGATCCTGCAAAAATGCTAGTGTGAGAGTAGCCTAACACATTTTAATGCTATGTTTTTATTATTAACCCTGTATATTTCTCTATCTATTCTAAGGGCCACCATCACCGCCACGAAATGCAATTTCCAATATCAATGAAACTAGTGTCTTCTTGGAATGGATGTTTCCAGCAGACACCGGAGGAAGGAAAGATGTCTACTATAACATTGTGTGCAAGAAATGTAACTCTATTGCCAGGGTTTGCGAGGAATGTGGAATTCATGTTCGTTACTTACCTCAGCAAAGTGGCCTCAGAAACACCTCTGTGATGGTAATAGATCTTCAGGCCCATACAAATTACACCTTTGAGATTGAGGCTGAAAATGGTGTTTCTGAGCTCAGTCCTGGATCAAGGCAGTATGTCTCACTGAATGTCACTACCAACCAGGCTGGTAAGTTGGATTTCAAGCACTGTAGATGCCAAATATTGCAGATTTTTTTTCTTATATACTGACTTCCTATAAATTATAACATCATTGACAGCTCTTGAGTTGTGTTAAGCAGCAGTGAGCTTGTTTGACAGACACTTCATAGACTCCTCCTCACCAAAGTAATGCTGGTGGTAGTGGTAATAGTGGTGGGTGACCAGAAAACTGTGGGTAAGTGATAAATATTGAGTGAAATAGCTCGTTAAATAAGTTTTCCATCATGGAAAGTAATAGCATTTTGCAAGGATATGGGAGACCAACAGGAGCGGATTGGCCATAGACCTTAGAGTGAAATCTCCTGGTGGGCCGATGCCCAGGGGCCAGCCAGTGGAAGTTTTTGGGGATGTATTTTGTGCTGCTGGCAGTACTTTGTGATTGAATGTGGTTTATGGCTTTGTTGGGGTATTATAATATGCCACAATATCGTATTGCTGGCCCTGCCTTCCATCAATGTGGACCCAGCTACAAAACGGGGACACTTTTAGTATTTTTTCCAGGGCCACTTTAAGTTCTCAGTCCACCCGTATAGACCAACCACAGTGACCCAGAGAGATATTGAGAATAAAGTGAAAAATTCAAGCTTTTCACTGCACAGCAGAGCACCAACCGCCGACTTTGCAGGGACACAAGTTTTTATTTTTTATGTTTTTATAAGTTTCTATATTTTAGATTAAAAATAAACCCTTTAGTGTTGAAGTATAGAGCCCAGTCATGTTCTAGTGTGTCCTTATGTTGTTACAAGACATTCTGAATGTGAATACTACTACACTGCCAGCGCAATCCTTTGCCAAATTTCTTGTTTTGGATATCAAAGTGATTGGCTTAGGTACTGTAGATGCATTTGGACATGGTTTTGTACATTTTCCCATTATAATCCAGTTACAATTTTTTTAGTTTGTACTTGAATTTTATTTTCTTAAAATTAAAATTTTTTGGACCATAAACTGAGTAGGTTAGGATATGTTTTTTTTTTCTGTTCACTGAGTTCTTATAAACTTATTTAACGCTAATACTCCAATGACCAACCTTATTCACACAGTTAGGCCTCATGCACACAGACGTTTTTTTTTGCGGTCCGCAAAACGGATTTCCGTTGTTCCGTGATCCGTGACCGTTTTTTCTTCCGTGGGTCTTCCTTGATTTTTGGAGGATCCACAGACATGAAAAAAAAGTCTTTTTGGTGTCCGCCTGGCCGTGCGGAGCCAAACGGATCCGTCCTGATTTACAATGCAAGTCAATGGGGACGGATCCGTTTGACGTTGACACAGTATGGTGCAATTGCAAACGGATCCGTCCCCCATTGACTTTCAATGTAAAGTCAGGAGTCCATATTATACCATCGGATCTGAGTTTTCTCCAATCCGATGGTATATTTTAACGTGAAGCGTCCCCATCACCATGGGAACGCCTCTATGTTAGAATATACCATCGGATTTGAGTTAGATCGTGAAAACTCATATCCGACAGTATATTCTAACACAGAGGCGTTCCCATAGTGATGGGGACGATTCAAGTTAGAATATACTACGAACTGTGTACATGACTGCCCCCTGCTGCCTGGCAGCACCCGATCTCTTACAGGGGGCTTTGATCCGCACAATTAAGTCAATGGGTCCGCAGAAAATCACGGAAAACGGAACAACGGCCACGGATGCACACAACGGTCGTGTGCATGAGGCCTTAGTGTTCGTTCAGTGATTTCTATCAGTGATTTTGAGCCACACCCAGGTGCGGCTCTAGACACAGAACAGGTGCAGATCTTTCCCTTAGACCTTATATCTGTGGAGGCTATAATCCTGGTTTTGGCTCACAATCACTCATGGAAATCACTGACCAAACACTGACGTGTGAATAAGGCCTCATGCACACGACAGTATTTTTTCACGGTCCGCAAAACGGGGTTCCGTTGGTCCGTGATCCGTGACCGTTTTTTCGTCCGTGGGTCTTCCTTGATTTCTGGAGGATCCACGGTCGTTTTGGTGTCCGCCTGGCCGTGCGGAGCCAAACGGATCCGTCCTGACTTACAATGCAAGTCAATGTGGACGGATCCGTTTGACGTTGACACAATATGGTGCAATTGCAAACGGATCCGTTCCCCCATTGACTTTCAATGTAAAGTCAGGAGTTAATATTAGTGTTGAGCGCGAATATTCGAATTGCGAATTTTTTTCTCGAATATCGCAATTTCGAGATTTCGCGAATATTTAGAATATCGTTCTATATATTCGCGAAATAGAATATTCGTTTTTTTTTTTGTTTTTTTTTTATTATATTTTTTTCTTTCCCACTTCCCTAAAGTTGTTCTTACCTGTCCTTTGGATTCCTGGCTTCCTGGCTGCTCCAGTCAGTGGCGTTTTCAACTTACTGCTATATTCCATATTAGCTAAATTACAATCTAATCTATATGTGTATTTTACGAAATTTCGCAATAGTCGCAATTGCGATGCGAGTAATATAACACGAAATATTCGCATGAAGATTTCAACTTAGCACTGCTATACTCCATATTCTAGCCTAATATGGAATATAGCTGTGCTAAGTTAGCACTGCTATATTCCATATTAGGCTAGAATATGGAGTATAGCTGTGCTAAGTTGAAATCTTCATGCGAATATTTCGTGTTATATTAGTCGCATCGCAATTTCGACTTTTTCAAATGTTCTTAATATTGCTCTAACTTCGTCTTTTAGAAATTTCGTAATATTGCTCTAACTTCGTCTCTTAGAATATTACGAATATTCTAAAAGACGAAGTTAGAGCAATATTACGAAATTTCGTAAAATACACATATAGATTGTAATTTAGCTAATATAGTGCTATAATCCCTTTTTTTTCCTGTAATTTTTTTTGCCTCTTCTGAACTTAAGTTTTGTAAAATATGTACACTATTAAAAATTATTACTATAGCAGTATATTAGCTTAAATACAATCTATGTGTATTTTACGAAATTTCGTAATATTGCTCTAACTTCATCTTTTAGAATATTACGAATATTCTAAAAGACGAAGTTAGAGCAATATTAAGAACATTTGCAAAAGTCGAAATTGCGATGCGAGTAATATAACACGAAATAGTCGCATGAAGATTTCAACTTAGCACAGCTATATTCCATATTCTAGCCTAATATGGAATATAGCAGTGCTAACTTAACACAGCTATATTCCATATTAGGCTAGAATATGGAATATAGCAGTGCTAAGTTTAAATCTTCATGCGACTATTTCGTGTTATATTACTCGCATCGCAATTTCGACTTTTGCAAATGTTCTTAATATTGCTCTAACTTCGTCTTTTAGAATATTCGTAATATTCTAAGAGACGAAGTTAGAGCAATATTACGAAATTTCGTAATATACACATATTAGCCTAGCCATAGTCATTAGCATAGGAACGTTGCCTTATACTATCAAGATAAATTTTCGCAATATGCGAAAAATTATTTCGCGATAATTGGAATAATTGCGAATATTCGATTTCGACGAATATAACACGAATATTCATGCGAATATTCGCGAAATATCGCGAAACCGAATATGGCACCTCCCGCTCATCACTAGTTAATATACCATAGGATCGGAGTTTTCTCCAATCCGATGGTATATTTTAACTTGAAGCGTCCCCATCACCATGGGAACGCCTCTATGTTAGAATATACCATCGGATTTGAGTTAGATCGTGAAACTCATATCCGACAGTATATTATAACACAGAGGCGTTCCCATAGTGATGGGGACGCTTCAAGTTAAAATATCCTACGAACTGTGTACATGACTGCCCCCTGCTGCCTGGCAGCACCCGATCTTTTGCAGGGGGCTGTGATCCGCATAATTAACCCCTCAGGTGCCGCACCTAAAGGGTTAATTGTGCGTATCATAGCCCCCTGTAAGAGATCAGGTGCTGCCAGGCAGGGGGGGGCAGACCCCCTCCCTCCCCAATATTATATTCATTGGTGGCCAGTGCAGCCTCCCCTCTCCCCTCCCCCTCCCAGTTAAAATCACGTTCCGAATCCCCATCATTGGTGGCCAGTGCGGCCTCACATCTCCCCTCCCCAGTTAAAATCACGTTCCCCCATCATTGGTGGCAGTGGAGAGTTCCGATCGGAGTCCCAGTTTAATAGCTGCGATGTCTGTGACCGGCCGGGCGCTCCTCCTACTGGTAAGTGAAAGCTCTGTGCGGCGCATTGCCTATAGCACAGACCTGTCACTTACCAGTAGGAGGAGCGCCCGGCCGGTCACAGACATCGCAGCTATTAAACTGGGACTCCGATCGGAACTCTCCACTGCCACCAATGATGGGGGAACGTGATTTTAACTGGGGAGGGGAGATGTGAGGCCGCACTGGCCACCAATGATGGGGGATTCGATACGTGATTTTAACAAGGTGGGGGGGAGAGGTGAGGCCGCACTGGCCACCAATGATGGGGGATTCGGAACGTGATTTTAACAAGGGGGGGAGATGTGAGGCTGCACTGGCCACCAATGAATATAATATTGGGGAGGGAGGGGGTCTGCCCCCTCCTGCCTGGCAGCACCTGATCTCTTACAGGGGGCTATGATACGCACAATTAACCCTTTAGGTGCGGCACCTGAGGGGTTAATTGTGCGGATCACAGCCCCCTGTAAAAGATCGGGTGCTGCCAGGCAGCAGGGGGCAGTCATGTACACAGTTCTCAGTATATTCTAACTTGAAGCGTCCCCATCACTATGGGAACGCCTCTGTGTTAGAATATACTGAAAAAGCTTTTATGCAGACGGATCATGGACGCGGATGCCAATCTTGTGTGCATCCGTGTTTTTTCACGGACCCAATGACTTGAATGGGTCCGTGAACCGTTGTCCGTCCAAAAAATAGGACAGGTCATATTTTTTTGATGGACAGGAAACACGGATCACGGCCGCGGATGAACAACGGTGCATTTTCCGAGTTTTCAACGGACCCATTTAAAGTCAATAGGTCTGCAGAAAATCACGGAAAACGGAATAACGGCCACGGATGCACACAACGCTCGTGTGCATGAGGCCTAAGGGTTAAGTGTAGAACAAGAACTTCTATGCCTACTTTCTTTATAATAATTATGTTTCCTTAAAAAAACTGTAGAATTTTCCTGTACCTCTTCATAAATGTTCACAATATTCCTCCTAATGTTTAAAAAACTGTTACTTAAAAAAAATACATTTATGAAACTGGTGTAAAGAAGAACTGGCTAAGTTTCCCATATCAACCAATCAAATTCCACCTTTCATTTTCCAAAGGAGCTGTCAAAAATAAAAGGTGGAATCTGATTGGTTACTATGGGCAGTTTCATAAATGAGCCCATGCTTTAGTTTATGTAGTTTGTACATGTGTTTTAGGCTACCTTCACACTGGTGTTTTGGTTTCCATTTGTGAGATCCGTTTCAGGGCTCTCACAAGTGGTCCAAAAAAGATCAGCTTTGCCCTAATGCATTCTGAATGGATAAGGATCCGTTCAGAATGCATCAGTTTGGCTCCGATCCGCCTCCATTCCACCATGGAGGCGGACAATAAAACGCTGCTGGCAGCGTTTTGGTGTCCACCTGACGATGCGGAGGCAAACTGATCCGTCCTGACACACAATGTAAGTCAATAGGGACGGATCAGTTTTCATTGACACATTGCAAAACGAATCCGCCCCCCCATTGACTTTTTTAATGGTGCTCAAGACGGATCCGTTTTGGCAATGTAAAAGATAATACAAACGATCCGTTCTGAACAGATGCATGCGGTTGTATTATCGGTGTGGATCCGTCTGTGCAGATCCAGGACGGATCCGCACCAAACGCGAGTGTGAAAGTAGCATTAAATGAATTCTCTGGGAAAAGGTGATATACCATACTGTGTTTAGGGTCATCTTATACGGGCTGATACCCGGCAGATAATGACTGCCGGTCAACGATGTACAAATCAATCGCTCCTTGTTTAAGACCCTTTGATATGGTCCGATACAAAGGGAAAGAGGGAAAAATTATCGCTATTAAGATCATTCATCCCCCATTCACTTTGTACATTGTTGGCAGCACATTACCTGCGTGCATAGGGCAATATCAGCATTTGGTCAGAGATTGTGAGCCAAAATGAGGTGTGGAGGCCACACAGAGATAAAGTATAAGGGAAAGATCTGCATTTGTTCTGTGTTTAGACACACACCTAGTTTTGGCTCACAATCGCTGATGGAAATCACTGACCAAGCACTGACTATGTGAGACCTGACTCCATATTGTTGTGGTTTCCTAGCTTTAAAGAGGTATTCCCATCTTATAAAGTTAAGGCATATCAGCAAAATATGTCATAACATTATAATCAGTAGAGATCCAACTGCTCACAAAAAAGGAAGGGACTGTAGACCTTGCAGCTTATTTTCTACACAGCGGGCTCCTGCAGTGGTGCAACCTTCTATGCAGGCAACTACAGTAGGGCCCCCAGTGTTGTACATCCCTGCACAGCGGCTAACCGGAAGCATTACTGCGCATGGAATGTCTGTGAAGAAGCATGTTGGGGTTTCTGGCAGTTGGAATCTCACTGATGAGGGAGTGAAGGTATAGCCTAACAAACCACTTACAATTTGGAAAAACGCCTTTAAAATGTAACTCGCGTGAGATGGCTGAGCATGGTGGCTTAGCAGCTAGCACTGGTGCCTTGCAAGCACTGGGTTCCTAGATTCATATCCAACCAATGACAACCTCACTGATGAGGGAGTGATGGTATAGCCTAACAAACCACTTACAATTTGGAAAAACGCCTTTAAAATGTAACTCGCGTGAGATGGCTGAGCATGGTGGCTTAGCAGCTAGCACTGGTGCCTTGCAAGCACTGGGTTCCTAGATTCATATCCAACCAATGACAACCTCACTGATGAGGGAGTGATGGTATAGCCTAACAAACCACTTACAATTTGGAAAAACGCCTTTAAAATGTAACTCGCGTGAGATGGCTGAGCATGGTGGCTTAGCAGCTAGCACTGGTGCCTTGCAAGCACTGGGTTCCTAGATTCAAATCCAACCAATGACAACCTCTGCATGTACTTTGTATGTTCTCTCTGTGTTTGCATAGGGAATTTAGACCATTAATGTCTGTAAAGTGGTATGTAAGTAAAATAATAACTAACAGAAAGTAGCATCCGCAACATATTTTAACGCATACAGCACCTTATAAATATGAGTTCCTATATGGTATATATCCCTGTATACTACTTTTTGTTGAAGTAAACTAATATATATGATATATTGCAACTACCAAGCCAAACCCATTTTGATATCTAAATTTGTTGAACTTGTAGGAATTATGGTGAAAATTGGTGTTAAATATGGCCCCGCATTTCCAAGGTTCTTCTATTCTGGAAAGATACTTGAGCCTCAGTGCTGAGTCCCTAAATGGGATATAGGACCTTGATCAACTCTTTTCCAATTCTTGGGTGCTTTAGTTGTGGGTTCCCAACCCTCAAATACATAGAATAAAACTTTGCACACCTTCAGATATTGTGTAATCAGTGAAATCTTTTTATTTGATTTTTCTTGCAAAGCAACTTAGATGCATGTGTGCCGTTTCAGTCCAAAAGACCTTTATCAAACACTAAATGAAAATATAGTAGACATTCAGTATATATGCAAAAATTATGTAGAAATTTGGAAATAGTGCCTTTACAATAGTCAAGTTATGCAATAAATACATTATCTGGATATAACAAACTGTTTAGATCCAAAGTAACATAAAAATAGGTTCCAGTTAAGGTAGTTATATGGCTCATTCTATGCTGGCAACTGCCAATATGTAATATTTCTTCTAAAATTCATTTGCGGCATCAGAGAAATTGAGTGACAAGACTAAGAGTCAATTCTTAGACTAGATATGGTGATCCTCAATGTAATCATCAAAAGTGAAGCAATCTGGGGGCGGAGCTTGCACCGGAGCTGTACGGAGGCATGAAGTGAAGCTCTGCTGCTATAAGTTACCCTTACAGCCTTATTCAGCGGCACTCAAACATTTAAAATGGTCAAGATCGGCGGCCCCAGACCCACTGATGTACAAGGCCAAGCCAGGTCACAGACAAACAGTGAATCCATGGAGAAATTCATCAAGAAAGTCGCCCAGACGCATGTGGCCAAAGAAACTAAGATGGCGCCCGGAACACCGAAAGCCTCAGGGAGCGCACCGAAAGATAGCGCAGCTGCAGAGAGGGTAAGAGAAGTCCCCTCGGAGACAGATACCCTGCCTATATCCCGGGCATTCCTAAAAGACGCGCTACTAGAAGCTCTGGAACCCCTCAGGTCAGATCTCACCTCCATTAAAGAGGACGTGCGCCATATTGGGAGGCGGGTCGAGACATTAGAGGAAAATCAATCAGCGATTATAACTCACCAGAGCGCTGTCTCCTCCACCCTGTCACTACACCAATTGCACCTAAACTCCCTATACACGCTCCTAGAAGATCAGGAGAATAGGAGTAGACGCAATAACCTGCGTTTCAGGGGGATCCCTGAGTCTATAGGCTCTGCTGATATACCAGAAGCGGTAATGAATATTTGCCTACAAATACTGGGCCCTGATTCGGTCCACGAAATCGTCATAGAGAGGGCACATAGGGCTCTGAGACCCAAGCCCCAACCTGCCGAACCTCCAAGAGACGTTATTTGTAAGTTTCTTCATTTTCCAGCTAAAGATGCAATTCTTAACAAAGCAAGAAACCTACCTCAGCTATATCTGGAAGACAGCCCTATTACAATATTTCAAGATTTAGCTCAATCAACCCTGAAAAAAAGGAGAGCACTAAAACCACTTACTGACTGGCTCCGAAACAAGAAAATCTTATATAAATGGCTATTCCCTTTCGGGTTATCTTTCCTATATGAAGGTCGTCGCTTATCCATATCTTCTTACATGGACTTACCCAAAATATATGATGCACTACAAATTGATCAGCTTCCCATTGAGAACTGGGACTACATTCAACGTAATAACCAGCTCCCAGACCTTCCATCTGCAGATCCTTGGGAGACACCTCGTCATGGCAAGCCACAAAGATCTAGAAGAGGACGCCAATCAACACCAAAACGGCTCCCTCTCCCTGATTTTTAAATAGATTCAGGACTTAACAAATGTTGTAAATGTCCTAAATAGGACTACAATGATTCTTATAATTAATGAGTCTTCCTAAGTCCTGCTATGTTTTTTCTCTTTTATATCTCTTGCAGGTCTGGAGCCGATACTCATTTTCTAAGTGCGAATAAGCGTTTCACCCTGAGGGTAATACAATGAGATACACTACTACGTGTACTGTATTCCCCCCTACTCACTTCTGGAGCAGTTTTGCTCCTATGTTCTTTATACATGACTGCTGTTATTGTTTGTTCTTACTGTTATTTTTATTTTTTCTATGGTTCACTGACAGGTCCCATAAAACATCAAACCAACTTACCAAGGTGGGAAGGAGACTCTTGTGCAGCCTCAATGCTCCGCCTAGGATGGCTAAGTACAATCTAAGTACACCTACACATATTTCGCTAAACATTTTCAGCGTTACACACTCAGTCATTATAATAACAAATGGCTGACCTGTGTATTGCTACCTTTAATGTTAAGGGTTTTAATGCCCCTTCGAAACGTAGTCAAATATTCTCTCATATCAAAAAAGAAAAATGTTCGATCCTGATGCTACAGGAGACACATTTTAAATTTAACAAATACCCAGATATGTCCCGCACGTCTTTTCCACAATGGTATCATTGTGGGTCAAATTCTGCTGCATCCAGAGGCGTGAGCATAGGGATCCAGAGGAGCTTGCCCTTCACATATATTGCACATATTCAAGATGTTGATGGCAGATATTTACTGTTGAAGGGTAAAATAGCTAACCAAATCTATACCTTTGCCAATGTATATGCTCCAAATTTAAACCAGACCTCATGGCTAATTGAAATTATTACTATATTAGATACATTCAAAGAGGGAGTAGTGATATTTGGAGGAGACTTAAATGTTGTGATAAACCCCCTACTTGATTCTTCTTCCCATAAGTCAGCAATATCTGTTAAAGCACTTAGACACCTTAAAAATAAGCTATACACTGGAGCCCTGTATGACACCTGGCGTCTACATAATCCCTCGAAACAGGATTACACTTTCTTTTCCCACCCTCACAATTCGTATCAAAGGCTCGATTATTTATACTTATCAAAAGAGCACTTACAACTTTGCACCCACACCTACATAGGTAATATACTACTATCGGACCACGCACCAGTGTTTATCAAAATTAAAACCCCCTCACTAGAACCCAGAGCCTTCAGGTGGAGACTTAACGAACAGCTAATTTCCACGGAGGAAAACAAAAAACACACTCAAGAGATTTTGGAGGAATTTTTCTCCATTAACTCTAGTCCAGAAATATCTTCTCATATACTGTGGGATACACATAAGGCCTTCATGAGAGGTCAGTTTATAAGTCTGGGGTCCAAAATTAAAAAGGAAAGGAAAAAAAAAATAGATAATCTTCTAGCCCAAATTCACCGGTTGGAAACGGTCCATAAAAACACTTTACTGGATTCCCACTTAAAAGAACTCACAGAAACAAAAAACACATTAAAAACCCTGCTTGATGCGACTTCAGCTAAGTATTATCTCCATGCGCAGTACAAACATTATGCGCATGGAGATAAAGCTTCTAAATTCATGATGCAGCGTATCAAGCAGAGGAAATCCCATAACTACATTCATAGGATTAGAACCCCCAATGGAAACGAGGTTTTTTCTACTTCAGAAATTGCCAAACAATTCCAGAAATTCTACCATGCACTATATAACATAGGAGATGGCTCACCCATACAATTTCCTAGAGATTCAGTGTCTTCCTTTCTAAATTCCCTTGCTTTACCAACACTAACAGAAGCCCAAGCTCAGTCTTTACAAGTCCCCTTTACGATGGAAGAACTTATACTTGCTATTAAACAACTCCCCAATGGGAAGAGTCCTGGGCCTGATGGCTACCCAGCCCTGTATTACCGCAATTTTTATAAAACTTTAGGGCCATATCTTCTTTCTATATTTAATAGCTCCCTGTCTGGTACTCCGATGTCTGCAGACATGACAAGAGCCCACATCACACTGATTCCGAAGGAGGGGAAAGACAGCTCCCAATGTTCTAATTATCGCCCAATATCCCTGTTAAATTTAGATTTGAAACTAATGGCTAAGATGCTGGCCACACGTCTATCATCCTTTCTCCCATCCTTAATCAAAGAAGACCAGGTAGGCTTTGTCCGTGGTAGGGAGGGCAGAGATAATACCGCCAAAGTGTTAAATGCTATATATTTCGCAAAGAAACTCAAACGGCCTCTTGTCCTCCTTAGCACGGACGCCGAAAAAGCCTTTGATAGGGTGAATTGGGATTATATGAAAGAAGTCCTTAGAATAATTAAGTTCCCTGATCCATTTATAGATGCCATTTTCTCCCTATACACTCATGCCTCGGCTTCCATCATTATAAACGATACTCTGTCACCCTCCTTCGGCATTAGGAATGGTACCAGACAGGGATGCCCATTGTCACCTCTATTATTTGTTTTGGTGATGGAGACGTTACTACAGGCCATCAGGCTGGAAAAAGAGATAATGGGCATCAAGATAGGTCAAAAAGAACACAAGGTAGCTGCCTTTGCTGACGATTTACTAATTCTGAACACTAATCCGGCCAAGGCCTTGCCCTTAATTTATAAGATACTAGAGCAGTTCAGCATATACTCAAATTTTAAAATTAACATGGGCAAATCCCATATTATTAGCATAGACCTCCCTACTTCAGCTAGGGATACATTAAAAGCAAATTCCCCCTTTAACTGGGACACCCCATATATCACATATCTGGGAGTCAAAATTAGCCCTGACCCATCCTCTCTTTTTAGACTTAACTACATACCTCTCCTTCAATCGATTTCTGATCAGCTAGCGGGTTTGGGGAATCCAATGCTGTCATGGTTCGGCAGAAAAAACATAGCCACCTCATTAGTCTTACCAAGACTGACATATCTTCAACAGGTACTACCGATCCCAGTCCCAAAAACATTTTACGCTAAAGTGAAAAGTCAAATCAGCACATTTATTTGGGCCGGGAAAAAAGCTCGTCTAGCTCGCACAGTGCTATGTAGACCGAAGATTAATGGGGGAATAGGTTTACCTGACCCTGAATTATATGGGAGAGCAGTTTTGATGTCAAGGCTGATAGATTGGTTTAAACATCCAAACCAGAAAGCCTGGGTCTCCATGGAACAGACTGAGCTGGGCTCGTTCCTTTCAGGCCTATTGGTGGGGGTGAAAAATTTCCCAGTCCAAGACAAACCCATTAACCCAATAGTAAAATCGACCTTAGATACATGGAAATGGTTCCAACAAACACAACATGCCATTCCACTACCCTCACCATTATTGCAAGTGAAAGATATTCTGGCGTTTGCACCGCCTAGCCTGAGAGAGTGTCTTCCAATTTCAGTTAAGAATTCCCCATTACCTGTTAGTTCACTATTTGATGATAAAGGTGAGGTATTGAAAGAGGAATGTCTACTAGATATTTTTCCAGAGAGTAAGAAGATCCCTTACTTGCTAACTTTCTTGCGTACATTCATGGTAAAAAATATTCCTTTGAAAGATCTATCACGTCCCCTGACCTGGTTTGAAAACTTGATATCGGACCATACCAGACATACTAAATTAATCTCTCAAATTTATAAAAAAATATTATCACCGATGTCCTTGACTAAGCCAGCATTTATAAGATTATGGGAAAGGGATCTGGGCATTAACTTCACACAGGAAAACTTACCAAGAGTCTTACTCACTCCACATAAAATTTCTAGGTGCGTTCGCATCCAAGAAAATGGATACAAAATAATGACAAGGTGGTACAGGACCCCAGACATTACCTGCCTCTATAACTCAAATAATGTAGACACATGCTGGAGATGTAAGAAAGATAGAGGTTCATTCTTTCATATTTGGTGGGACTGCCCTCTATTACAGAAGTGGTGGAAGGATATTTTCACTTATACTAACAAAATATGTGGGATGAATCTTCCACTATCCCCACAAATAGCTTTATTAAGTTGGTTTCCCAAAGTAACAAAAAAATCACCAATCAAACTATCCCATACCATGTTAAGTGCTGCACGCTTTTTAATCCCAAAATTCTGGCTATCTGAAGAGGTACCTCCCATTTCCCAATGGATAGGAAAAATAGACCAGCTTTGTAGATTCGAAGAATTAGCTGCCTGGGAGAGCCGTAAGATACTTTCCTATAGGGTTCAATGGAAGGAATGGCTCTTATACAGGAATTTGAATGACCCACCCAACAATTCTCCACCTACGGCTAATGCTTGAGACTACTATTACTAAGTGAGCTTAATATGACCCTTATAAATATGCTAACTGATATTATGATTTGATATCTTAGATGTACGACGCATCCAATAGAAATGATATAAAAAGGAACCTGTCTTAGTATCTGTTCATTGTTAATATGCATATGTCATCACTTGATATCATTATGTAATTTGTCATATTTCTTCATATGTAATGACCTTATTTTTAATTAAAAAAAAAAAAAAAAAAAAAAAAAAATAATTAAGGCAGAGAAACCAAAAAAAAAAAAAAAAAAAAAAAAAAAAAAGTGAAGCAATCTATGGAAAAACAGATCCTGAGGGGTTCAAATCATATCTATGTTATATATACGTTACCATAACTCCTCTAATCAGTATTGGGTCCCCTAAAGATAATAAGAGCAGGAATTACCAAGTTGCCATAGGATAGATAGAGTTGTAAGGCAGAAAAAATCAGCAGGGGAATGGTGTATTTACACCAGTGGACATGCTGGAGTGTTAGCGAAATGGGCCCTCTTTTATTGTGCGAAACCGGAAGTGAAATGCTTGCTAACAAAGTGTGGTGCGTTCCACGGTAGAACACATCACATCCTGACTCAGACATATAATATATGGGATATAGCACCATTACATTAGAGCATTAAAGGGGTTCTCTTGGCTTTTTCGATTGATGACCTATCCTAAGGATAGGTCATCAATATCAGATCGGCAGGGGTCCGACACCCGGGCCCACCAACGATCAGCTTTATGAAGAGACGGTGTACGCAGTGCGCATGTGCCGTCTTCCTTCTCTCTTTCTGTTCACCATGCTGTCCCATAGACATACATCGGCGAGCAGGAAGAGAGAAGGGAGACGGCATGTGCGCACTACGCGTGCCGTCTCCTCAAACAGCTGATTCAGCGGGGGTGCCGGGTGTCGGACCCCCACCGATCTGATATTGATGACCTATCCTGAGGATATTAAAATCCCGGAAAACCTTGTTAATGAAAATAGTTCTTTGGACTGTGTACCTTGTATCGTAATATTAGTTTGGGCTCACTATTTGGCCAATAGATATTTAGGGGAAGAAAGAAATAATCTTACTGTTGTATTCCTTTAAAAAGGTATTCTCCCACAGTCAGTGACCACAGGACAGTGACATCACAACATATGGCAAAGTTTCTGTAGCTAAATGAGTTATGAATTAGTTGAATATTTTATAGCTTTATTTATAACTCCCCAGTTGGTAATTGCACTTAGCCGCAGTTTATTGGCCCTTGGAAAATGGTTAGATTAATGAAAGGATGTAATCTATTGTGAAAACATCCGAGAATTTCTTCAATGGCTATTTAGTCTGTTGCTTTGATCGCACAGGCCTGTTCTACATTTCTTTATCTATGGAAGCTAGTGCACAATAAATCACCGACATAAAAGAGATGTACATTTCATATGTAAAAAGAGTTTATTGTGTTGCTATGAAAGACGATAGCAGTATATTTCATAATGCAGAGGCAGATGCACACCAGTGTTAAACTGTAACAAAATAGCTTGTAAGCCGCTCTAAATAATGCATAACCTGAATAGCTTCAGCACTTCCTAGATTTACTGAAAGGTTGTAAAGACACAAAGAGAGAACAAGGTAAATAAAATTGTAATAAATTCAGTGCTTTTTCTATTTCGTTTTACTTGGCTGATAAACATATATTCCATTGCTTAAATATTGAATCATTAAAGGGGTTGTCTGGCCTTGGAGTTGACAAGTCCTATACTGTAGAATTGTGCCCCATCACATAAAAAAGCAGACTCCCCTATCTGGTCCCATCGCTGCTCCATTCTCAGGTGCTTCCAGGAAGCGGCTTTAGCGCTCACAGAGGTTTGAAGGATACATCACTGCTGTGACCTAGCATCTAAGCAACTGTGACTGCTGAGGCCTGTCACTGGTCACAGTGGTCACTGGACCCAGCCACTTCCAGGTCTTGCAGAGACAGAATGGAGCAGAGGTGCCAGTCATTAGGGCAATCCGTATCATTGGGGTTGGCTCCCAGGCAGGATGACCTCTTTAAGTAACATAAATCAGTGCAGTGGAAACATACACACTTTACTAATGATACATTTAAAAATGATATTTGTATTCAGTAGAGAACATATTTAGTGAACCTCAGATTCATACTTAAAGGGTTATTCCAGTTGTAGCAAGTTATCCCTTATCCATAGGATATCAGATAACTAGTAGATCAGTGGGGGTCCTTACCGCTGAGACCCCGACCAATTGTGAGCATTGGGATCCTGTACCCAACAGGGCACCCCAAAATGAATGGATTGGCAGGTCGAGCATTCACATTTCCACTCCATTCATCTCTAGGAGACTGCTGGAGATAGCCAGGTACAGTCTGGCAGACTCATAAAGATGCATGAAGTGGCAGTGCCCAGCAGTTGGATCCTCTGCTGATCTAATAGTTATTCTTTATCCTGTGGATAGGGATAATGTGTTAAAACCAGAATACCCCTTGTAGATGGTTGTCCAGGGAGAAAAGTGTGTTAGTAAGGTCTCAATATGGGATAAAAAATATATAAAAGTAACAGATTTCTTCCCAACCAATCAGGATGGGTCAACTCTGCAGCCAGTAATTAGCAGAGTTATCATCTCCAGGCATTTTCTATGAGTTGAGATCAGACCGGGAAGCAGAGACCAGGGGAGTGAGTAAGTAATGGAATGGGAGCAGCTGGGGATTGGTGTAGGTAAGTATCCCTCATTTTTCCATATCATTATTCACTGCTTGTTTCTAAGGGTTACAACCATTCTTCAATCCAGCAGCAGTGGTCGTGCTTCCACACTATAGGAGAAGGCGCCAGCCTCTCTAGTGGCCGGGACCGAAGCAGTGCGCATAGGCACACATGCTCAGTAGCTCCAGTCCTGGCCACCTCATATCGTCACTGCATCGGTGGCCGTAACCACTGGAAATGAGCAGTGTATAATGCAATGGAAAAATTAATCAAGCCAGCAAAGGAAGGAATTTGGACAATCGCAATACATTAGTAAGTGCCTTGTATTACCTTTCTCTACATGATAAATGCCACTTGCTGAAAAAAAAAACTTTAAAGGGAACCTGTCACCGGGATTTTGTGTATAGAGCTGAGTACATGGGTTGCTAGATGGTCGCTAGCACATCCGCAATACCCAGTCCCCATAGCTCTGTGTGCTTTTATTGTCTAAAAAAAAAACATTTGATACATATGCAAATTAACCTGAGATGAGTCCTGTCCCTGACTCATCTCACGTACAGGACTCATCTCAGGGTAATTTGCAGATGTATCAAATCTTTTTTTTTACACAATAAAAGCACACAGAGCTATGGGGACTGGGTCTTGCGGATGTGCTAGCGGCCATCTAGCAACCCATGTCCTCAGCTCTATACACAAAATCCCAGTGACAGGTTCCCTTTAAGGCATTGAAGTTTAAGCAAATGTATCAGTATTATTGCATATAGTGAGCCTTTAGGCAGTTTTTGCTTTCTTGAAGAGACACTCATTATATTTTAAGGAATATAAGCAATTCAATAGTGTAAATTTTACCAAAAATAAAATCCAAATGTTGTCAAAGAAACAGCTACCTCTGCGGGGAACTCAATGATGTAGATATTGCAAAGTACATAAACTACTTTTTTTTATATTAGAAACAGCAGGAATCAATCAGCAATATGGTAAAGCATTTGTGGGGAAAACAAAAATAGACATTTGAGATGAACACTGTCAATGTGCTGTATGCTATCTTTAGGCAGTGATAAGGAACCTTTTTTTCGTAATTACAAACCCTTTTATTTCAGTAGATGATATAAAGTAGTCATTTCATCTAATTGCATCCCAAGTGGCTACAAAATCATTTGTATACTATCTTCATGTAATGTATACTATCTTCATGTAATGTATACTATTTCTCAATTCATTTCCTTGTTTGGCACCTCTAAATTGATTACTGATTACACGCCTAGGCAGTACACCTACTGTCTCTGTGTTATGTTTGATGCTGATCTTTCTTTCACCCCCTATATTCAATCTCTCGCCCGCTTTTGTCTCCTGCACCTCAAAAACATCTCTCGAATCCGCCCCTTTCTCATTATGGAAACAACAAAAACTCTAATTGTTGTCCTGATCTATTCCTGCCTCTATTACTGAGAAGAGTGATTTGTGTCCGAAAACACACAATAGGGTACCTCTGTGGCGCACAGGGACGACCACAGTTTCAGGTTTTTAGGTAAAGATACTGTTTATTGTTCAGTTGACAACGCGTTTCGTGGTTTATAACTCCTTTTTCAAGTCTTGGGGGCGCCAACAGCAAGGGGCAACAGGCAGAAGATGGCCGGGTGGCTGGGGACTCCTTCTGATGTGTGCTGCTGCTGTATCTGGCGTCGCACGCTAAAACAGGAAAGTGTTTTTTCACAATATTGCAAATTTGGGTATATTCTTTGCTATATTGTGTAACAAAGATATTTTTTCTTTCATGGTTTGGTGTCTCTCTGATATTTTGACTGTGTTTTTTCACATTTGTAGTTAGTAATAAATTCCTATCAATATTTAATACCTCTCTGTTGCATTTATCCAACATTTTTTGTGGATAAGCTCTATGTGTCAATCTTTTGGTGATGTTTTTTGCCTCTGTTCTGTAGGTTGACTCGTCACTGCAATTTCTCCTAGCTCTGATTAATTCTCCCTTGGGTATATTCCTGATATTCCAGTGGGTTGACTCGTTACTGCAGCCTTTGATCCCCAATATTCCTGTTTTTTTAAGGGACACCAAATCAGTTTTACAAGCAATACAGGAGCTTGAATGGTCCCAAAAATATTCATGGGTTACTGCGGATGTAATTGCACTCTATCCTAGCATCCCCCATGATATGGTTCATACTTCCTTGGTGTGGTTCTTGGAAAACTTTGGAAATTTCTCTGTGGTGCTGTCAGAGTATGTGGTGGCTGTGGTGGACTTCCTCCTGAGACGAAACTATTTTATGTTTGATGGAAAGTTTTTCCTGCAGACATCGGGGGTATCGATGGGGGCCAAGTTCTCTCCCTCCATTGCTAATATTTTTATGGCATGGTGGGAGAGGAGCTTCCTCCTCATCGACACCAACCCTTTTTCGGATCATGTGAGGTGGTATGGCCGTTACATCGACGACCTGATCTTTATTTGGTCGGGCGATGTGGCGGCCGTACCGCTGTTCACAGATTATCTGAATTCATGTGTAAATGGTATTCATTTTACCGTTCAACACAGCATTAACAACATTGAATTTTTAGATCTCAGACTCAGGGGGGACTCCGCCACAGCCTCCATATACACCAGCACACACAGGAAACAAACAGCTGGCAATACATTATTGCATGCACAGTCATGTCATCCCACACACACTATCAGGAATATACCCAAGGGAGAATTAATCAGAGCTAGGAGAAATTGCAGTGACGAGTCAACCTACAGAACAGAGGCAAAAAACATCACCAAAAGATTGACACATAGAGCTTATCCACAAAAAATGTTGGATAAATGCAACAGAGAGGTATTAAATATTGATAGGAATTTATTACTAACTACAAATGTGAAAAAACACAGTCAAAATATCAGAGAGACACCAAACCATGAAAGAAAAAATATCTTTGTTACACAATATAGCAAAGAATATACCCAAATTTGCAATATTGTGAAAAAACACTTTCCTGTTTTAGCGTGCGACAAAATATGGGCAGCAATGGCACAAAAAGGCGTAAAATGTGCAGCCAAAAAAGCACCCACCATAGCCAGCTCAGTAAGTCCATCCCTTTTCAAAAATGATAAATCCCGTTTAACCCAGAGTACCTGGTTATCCACAAAAGGGAACTACAAATGTGGTCATTCCATCTGTATTTGTTGTAAATATATGAAAACCAGCCAGAATTTTGAATCTACTGCTAATGGCCAGGTTTTTAAGATACATTCTTTTCTCAATTGTAATACCACCTTTGCTATCTACTGTATAACATGCACAAAATGCAAGTTGCAATATGTAGGATGCACAACAAAGGCCATAAAAACACGCATCAGAAAACATATATCAGACATACCGCATCATGCGAACCGCAATATATCTGCGGCAAGTCTCCACTTTGCCATGGTACATGGTGGAGATGTCTCATATATGTCAGCACAAGGTATCGAAAAAGTCAAAAAACCTTTAAGAGGTGGCGACAGAAAACGCAAGCTTTTGAACAGAGAATCTTATTGGATTTTCCAATTAGAAAGTCGCCAACCTCATGGTCTTAATAAAAGACTTGACCTCATCTTACAATATTAATCCTCAATTTATTGTTCATTCACTATTCATCCCTTTCTTATATCCTCTATCCTGTTCCTTTATTCTTCTGAATATGTCATTTTTCTGAATATGTTGTTTTAATGAACCACATAAATTTTTGGTATGTTTTTAATTAAGTGCAGACTTGTGGATGGGAGTGGTTGACCCTCAGCCTAATTACCTCAGGTGAGGAAGTCATTCCCTCCCCTCTATAAAAACACCTTGCAGTGTATTTGAAATTGTCATGAGTAAGGGCTGAGATTATATTGTGCCCGAAACATGTAGACCTGCATTCTTGTACCTGGATTTTATTGAATATTGAATAAAGCCTTTTGGATTACCACGAATACAAGCTGGACCAACCAATCTTTTTTCTTCATACTCATATTTCTCCTACTTCGGGTGAAGGAGCCGGTCCGCGCTATATCAGTGGAATCCTCGGCAGGTGAGAGCTGCTCAAACCCCTGATTTTCACATTACTACATTACTGTCTCATGTCCAATAAAGTTGGCCTTTGCCTCAATCTATGGTGTATAGTGGTTGATGCCCGTAATACTAATGCTCAGTGTTTTGGTGACCCAGTCCGTGTCTGCTTGCTCTTGCACTCCTCTTCTTGCTCCTTGAGCAACAGGAAATGGCCTAAATATGAAGTGACAGTCACCTGACAGCTGTTATTTTTTCTGTGGCCTGGAAGAGCAACCATATGGGATCATATGATGTAAGCAGAATGGTGGAGCTTATGACTAATGCTTTTCCCAGACACATGTTTTCTGTAATTTGCAACTTTTTGCCAGTTTACATCGTACTTGCACTTTTCTAAAAAAGTTGGCACAGTGTGGAATGGAGTGGGTGTGGTCTATACAACCCAACAAATTTAAGACTACTTAGTTCAGAAAACTGGCATAAGTTACACCTTCCAATCTAGGACGACTCCCGGCTGGCCAGATTTATTTTTATAGTGCCACCTCCCAGAATGTGTGTGCATCAATGATTTTTGGGCATCTTACATGAAAAAACTTGTTCTAAGACCAAACATGAAACACCAGTCTTCGTAAATTTCCCCATTAGGCCAGTGTCATACGGTCCAGCAAAAAGTAGTATCTGATGACCAGATCTCCAGGACAGAGTGCTGCTTATCTGACTCAAACTCACAGCATCATAGAGAATCATGATGCAGTGAGTTCTTGTCTGGTCTTCTGTACTGTATTCACATCACTCAGATGTGGCGTAGTTGGTATGGGAGAGATGTGGCTGTCACATGGACCGTCCTTCCCGGCCAGCACACGGCTGTCTGACGTTGACGTTAGTGCTTTACCTTCTGTTGATATAATTTGCACAGTGACATGTTTCACTCTTAATGAAAAAATGTTCATTTCTTATTTATTTTAAATCTATGTTCTTGATTATAGAAATATTTTTCTCTAAAGACTATGCATATGCACAGTAATAATATTACCAGCTTGAACTCCTACAAGACGGCGTGTGTTAATTATAATTAGCTTGAATGCATTGCAGTAATTAGCTGCTAGAAAAGGATGAAACTGACACTGCAAATTTCAAATATCATTTAAATGAAATTGACTTAACTGGTCTTTTTACCTTTTCATTTACAGCCCTTTTTACACAGGCAGATTTCTGCCCGTAAAGAACTCCAGCTGATGATATAGCAAGTTAATCTGTACTCATTAAAGCATCATTTAAGATGCAGATATTTGCCCAAATGAATGGCAGCACATCTCCTGTTTCCATGGGGTGATGTGCTGCTGACATTAGTCATTGATTTTCAAATATTTTACTGTATTACTATTACCTAACTATTACCTGGAAAAAAAAAAACTGTCAATCAGAGGCAGGTGGGCGGAGAAAGCCATGAGCTCATGAATATTGGGACTCATTGGCATGTGTTGTAGCTGTTTAATACAAGATTTTGGCAAAACAACTAGTTCAGTTAAAGAAAATGACCCAGCAGTTTGCTAAGGGGGTCTGTCATTTGTTTATGTTGCCCTTAGTGAGGACTCTGAAAAACTGGTGACAGATTCCCTTTAAAACTGAAAGGCCGCATCGAACTGGTGACAGATTCCCTTTAATAATCACAGTGACATATATGGCTATGGGTAAGTGGATGGTAGCCAGTGATAACAAAAAGCTGCTTAAAAACACGCTGCATTGAATTTGTTACGCTTTTTCAAATTAAAAATGGTTCGGAAGAAGCAATGGCTTGCATTTAACAAGCGCTCCAAAAATTATCCCCTTTTTTGGGAAGTAGCAAAAGGTTTGGTATTATTTTAATGAAAACATACACCAGAAAGTGAAGAAGCAGTGTCTTTTTCAGGTTTCAGGTCTGTGCAGAGTAGGGTTCCCATCAGCAGTACAGTATGAAACGTAATGGACAAGGCTAGAGATGTGCAATTGTGTAGGGGTAGTAGTAGCGGCAACAGCAGCACAGTGTGCTATATGATAGACAAGGCAGGAGATGTGTGGTTGTGTAGGAGTAGTAGTATCAACAGAGTCCACTACAATATAGTTGGTAACTGAGACTCATACCAATGTGTCAGATACACCAATCTGTGATTAACTGATTAACACACTGTGAAATATTTTTGTATTTTTAAATAAGGTCAATTGGACAGAGTCCACAAAAAATTATGGTAACTGTGATACACACCAATACATCATGCAGCACACTATAAGCACCAGGATTAATATTGCAAGATATTTGTTGTGATTGTGGATTATGTGATTTAGATTGGGTTAAGTCACATTCATAATAAATTGGGTTATTTAGTTTTATGCAACATTGACTAACATCATGGTTGCAATGGACTCCCTAAAGCCAGGGGTGTAGCTATAGGGGGTGCAGAGGTAGCAGCTGCTACTGGGGCCAGGAGCCTGAGGAGGCACAAAGACCCTTGTGCTACATAAGAAAACACCGGTATTATGGAAAGTGCATGCTGGTCAAGTTACACCTGTGGCTGGAGGGTGGAGGGAAGGGGTTAGGTCAAGAATCTGGCATGGGGGGGGGGTGATTTTTAAATTTTTGTGTCAGGCAGCACAAAGGCTATGTGCTTCCCTGCCCCTGGCCACAAAGCACTGAGGGAAGGGGGGACCAAACTTAACTCTTGCCCCAGGGCCCATGAGCCTTTGGCTACACCCCTGCCTAAGGCAGTCTCACTGTCTATGATTGTAAATTATGTGCTAAAGACAGGAGTGTTGCTAGGGTCTCAAAAGAACAGGGGCCCAAGCCCCATTGAATATGGCCCTGTTCCCTAAGTCGCCCCCCTCCCCCTGCACACCGTACTTTCCTGTACTTGCTATACAGCAGCACATATCTGTCACATCCAGTGCCTCCCAGGTTATGTCTTCTCTGATGTGGATCTTCTCTGTTATCATCTTCTCCATTTGGTCCGTACAAATTCTTTCAGCCGCCTCGTCTCTGCAGAGTATGACACACAGACATCTTAGCTTCCTCACATTTCTATCATCATGCCCCAACCTGGAGTCCCCACAGTGTTATCCTGCTGCTCGATTTGCTCCCCAATACCCCAAATACTATCCTGAAGAAAAATTTGTGCCCCCCATAGTAATAGTGCTCCTCATAGTCCCACCAATAGTAATTCCCTTCTAGAATGCCCTCATTATAAAATACTGCCCCCTACAGTGCCCCCAACCATGAAAAACGCTCCCCAAGAATACCCCCATTAGTAGGCGAGCCCCCAGTATTAATAATACCCTCACAGAGCCCCTAGTCGAAATAAGGCCCCCAATTGTTTTCCCAGTGGTAATAAAGCTCTCTATAGACCCCTCAGTAATAATAAGACCCCCATAATGCTCTTAGTAGAAATAAGTCTGCTCTATAAGTCCCTCCTATAGAGCCCCCAGTAGTAATAAGAACACCTAAATAACATAATTACCCCCCACCAGCCACCTTCAACATAGAGTCCCATGTAAATAACATTGCCCCCTCAACATTCAGTCGCATGTAAATAACATCACTCCCTCCCTCAGACCCCTGTAACATTCAGTCCCATGTAAATAACATTACTCCCTCCCACAGCCGCCATCAACATACAGTCCCATGTAATTAACATGACCCTCTCCCCAGCCACCTCCAACACACAGTTCCATGTAAATAACATCCCTCCCTTCAGCCCTGACATACATTCCCAGTTAAATAACCAACTCCCAGCATTGCTCTGCCTCTCCCTTCACTTACCTCTCCCAATGTAGCAGACATCACCTCAGCTTCTTTCCCCAGGGCTTCTTCTGTTCACTGCCATCCTCTCCTGCACTGGTCACATGATTGTGACATCATGGCAGGTCCTTCTCAACCACTGCTTGTTTTACTGATCACATGACCTGTAATGTCACCACAGGTCCTTTAGCTCTTGAAGTGCATTAGATTCAATTGTATTGCCGTCCTAAAGATGGCAATACAATTGTATCTAGCTGGCAGGCAGGACATTCTGGGCCTAGGACAAAATTTCAGGGGTCCAGGCCCCCGAATATTTTAACCTAGCAACGCCCCTGGCTAAAGATATAGGTGATTCCCAATAATAATAAATTGAGTAATGTCTTTTTGAATGCTGCAGCTGTCAATAAAATGGCCACCAACCTGTCTGAGACATACTGAGTTACACAGTGACACATTGACTCCTGTCCTGTCTCTAAAACCTATCTCTGTTAATTATAAAATCTCACTAGCTATTGTTTTCACTTCAATGTAAAAACGTCTATCTGACTCTAAGACCGGGTTCACATTTGCATTGTGACCTCCTGCAAACCGGTCACTGTATCCAGCGAAAATGCCAGCTTTCAGCCGGACAAAAACATGCAATGTTTTTTGTCCGGCCAAAAGACAGCATATAAGCCAAAAAGCAGCAGGATTACTGCCGGATCTCATTATAGTGAATGGGGATTCAGAGGTGCACAGTAGTATATGGTGAACTCCGGCAGTCTGTTCCTCCACCGGGAACAGAATGCCAGAGTTCACAGTGCAGATGTGAACCCATTCTAAACTGGCTGTATTGTGTGTTTTAAAATCTGTTTCCTGTATCTAACCAATGTGCTATCCCCCCAATGTACAAGACAAAAAAACATGTCAGATCCAGGCTGAAATTGTATATAGTGCGCATGATGGCTGATGACAGCTATAGTCCCTTATAATTAGTGTCTGAGACTGACTACAAGGCATTATGGGCAAGGTCATTGGGATGGAATCATGTGATTCTCCTCATCATTCTCCCTGTATTCTGATGTGTAAAATGGCGGTCACAATTTTAATCAATTTGTGTGGGACACATCCCAAAAACTTTGGATTAGTGAGCACCCAATTTCACACCATGTAGTTTAGTTAGGGTGTCTCCCAATCTTATATGTCGGGAGACAGAGGGGACAGATATTTTGGATTTTGTTCTCAGAAACTTTAAACCCTACCGGAGGTCTCTGGCAGTGCTTACTCTCCTGTCTGTTTCGAGAACACATGCATCCTTGGCTGGCTGACCAAATGCACACATCTATGAAGTAGTCAAGAGAGATGCAGCTTCCTGTGGTCCAGGGGGTGAGAATTTAAATTGGAGTTGTCTTCATAAGACTACACTTTAAAGGTAGATTTGACCCTGAGAACATTACCTAAACGTTCTACAACTGGCTGTACTGGGTTCCATGAAACATTGGTTTGGAAGCAGGCCTAATCAGTACAGAAAAGATAAAGGTAGCTTCAGGAGAACTGATGTTTGCACCCCTCCTGATACTCTCATCTGAACTCATTATCAAGCCACAAAAATTGTGAATATTGCATAACAGCAGAGCTGGACTGGGAGTGAATAGTGTCCTGCTATTAATGGCCTACACACACGGCACACAAGTGTCATTCACGCGTCACTCACATATGGCAAATACCACACCCTGACCACTTGCACTACACATCAATCTCACTGAGAATGTCTTTTTTTTTTTCAAATTGATAAACCCTGGTAGAATTCATACAGGCTGCAACAATAACTCGGCCATATGTCTGATAAGCTATGGCCAATTTTAAATTAAGCCTAACCCATTTCACGATTAAGCCATACCCCTTTGTGTTTGCTGCCCAGGCGATATATTGATCCCTAATGCAGTGAGTATTGTAGAAAAAGACCGGCACTCACTGTATCTTCTGCAAATTTGATGCTTTTATTGGTCACATATAATATAAAGTTCTGTGACGCGTTTCGGCTCACAGAACTTTCTATTATATGTGACCAATAAAAGCATCGAATTTGCAGAAGATACAGTGAGTGCCGGTCTTTTTCTACAATACATGTTGAGATTGCTATCTCGGACACGTGCACCACGCCCTTTGAACGGAGTGCCGGCTGATTACCGCTTAATGCAGTGAGTAGTCAGAGGCAAAAGCTACTGGTGCCAACAGGAGAGGTAAAGGAGAAGAGTGGGGGGTGAGGAGCTACATAAGAGGGGAGTAGCCTACTGCAGACACCAGCCCATGCTTAAATGCTTTATACTATTATCAGGAATATTACATGTAGCTAGGACATGGTTCCGATAATAACCAGTGCAATCAGGATACAGTACTTAATTTTTAGAGGTTTTATGTGATTTTCAGAAGTTTCCCTACAGACCCGGGTCTAGCTTGAGTGGTTGCCTTTAGGCCAACCATAAGGAGAATGTTTGCTGCAGCCTTTAAGGTTGAATTCTTAACTCTCTCACAGCTAAAAGCATCATTTCTGATAATGACAGTCTATCAATGAAAGAAGAAATTTACTAAACCTCTATTAAATTTTCAGCATTTTTACATGCAGAAATAAATGTATCGTCATATTAATGGTTCCCCAGAACAAGCTTGAAATTTTTGTTTCTGTATATCAATTTTGCAACGGTAATGAACAGAGTTGACTCAGTATTGCAGTACATCATCCTGGGAAGAACAAGTTTGCCTTATTGATCACAATGTGTGAAATAAAAGGATAAGGCTCTGTTCACAACTGTGCTGTGGTTTCAGATTATAATGGAAACCACAGCGCTGTACCAGATCCATCGTTGGGTGAAATCATTTCCACTTGAAAAAGACCCCTGTGAGGGTCGATACCTGATGTGGTGATACAGAGGTGCAAATAAAGTCTTGAGCTAAAGTGGATGCTGGCAAATTCTCTTTTCTTATTTGACTTCTGCTTTGAATTTTTGAAACATCACATCAGTAGGTGCGAGTGTAGATCATGAATGTGTCTATGTGAAAGGCCAGCATCATCTAAGTGTGCCATATGCTTTGACTTAAGTAGTTATTTTCAGTTCTTAAAGTGGTGGCATATCACTAGGATATGTCATCACTTTATGATTGGTGGGGTTGTGGTGTCTGGGACCACCAATGATCTTGAGAATGAAGGGCTTGCATCGCTCCACATGCCAAGAGAAATATCTGTGTTGAATATTAATCTAAAATCCACACCAAGTTGATCGTTACAATGAATTATAAACTTAAAAGCTATATATTAGTTCACTTAAAGGGGTTGTGCAAGAATGGGAGGGTTAGGAAGCCCCCTACTATGGCCAGACACATAAAGGGAAACTTACTTACCTGCTTCCCGATACTGTCTCCATGTTCCCTCTCCGGGGAGAAGGAACATTCGGTTTGATGCTGCATGTAGCCAATCACTGGCTGTGACGGTGACAGGATCCCCTTGCCTCATGTGAGCATTTGCCATGATGTCAGGGGAACCGGTCAAAGCAGCGGCCAGAATTTAGCTGGAAGTGAACCAGCGCTGGGAAGCAGGTAAGTAAGCTTCCCTTTATAAGTCTGACCAAATGGAGGGGAGCCTTTGCCAAAAAACCCTTTTATTCTTGCACAACTCCTTTTAATTACAATCTAATGGCCGATCTGCTGCAGAAAGCTAAGTTCAGAAGCAGATTTCTGCTTTAGATTATCTTTAAAAGCTGTGATGGATTTCTCTATGGCAATTCTGTGTTGTGTGAATATGGTGGAATCATACTCTTCAAAGGTGTTTCTCACATGTCTAATACTAAGTACATAGGTGGACATTTATCAAGAACGGCGTTTTCTTCACCAGTCTTCATTTCCCCTGCGCAGCCTGAAGCATAGGCCTTGTCATAGATTTGGAACCTTCTCCGGAAAGCCAGGTGCCAGACCGAAATTTATGGCAGCCTCTTAGCTGCAATAGATTTCTCTCTTTATTCACACCAGAAAGCTGGTCTGAATACCCATCTTCTCAGGAAAGTGGCAAAGGCTGGCATAGAAACGTCACTTGTGCTTAAATTTAGGGGCTGTGGCATTTTAAAATGTGGTAAGGTTTGCAATTTTTTTACGACAAAAACTACCATGGGAGGAATGATAAATTTCGCCCTTAGTTTACTCTATGGTGATCAGTTAATTAAATAATATATAAATAATATTGATATAGACATTTGTATCTTGAGTGAGTCAGTACATATCCAAGACCTATAATGCCCCGCCATATGCCCGGGCCCCTCACACAAATTGTACTTTCCTCGTTCCCCGACACCCGTGTCACTTCTGATGCCAGCACCCCTGTCCATGGGTTGTGTCTGGTATTTCAGCTGGACTCCATTAGAGTCCCACACAACCTGTGGCCCCCCATCAGTATTACACAATGCTATTATGTACAGTGGCAGTATAGACACTGTAGAAAATGGATGGAACAGCTACCGGGCCTGGTCTGAGAGAGTGATCTTTACTAGCCACAGGAATGGGGGCGGCATGAATGGAAGGGGTTGCGAAAAAATTACTGGGGGAGGGGGGCCCCATTCAAACATTTGCTGTGGGGCCCAGTCATTTATAGCTACGCCACTGCCTGTAGTCAGGGGTGGCACTGTTTTTGGAAGGAAGCAGCCATGTTTTTCTAATATTGAACAGCCCCTTGAAGGTGACAACATGACTGCACAGGCAGACATCTCCTGCAGATTCCTTTCAAACTTCAGGATAGGCAGGATGTAACTGAATTCTATTAGTTTGATTTTGTTCACTGTGTGCCTGGCTTGTCGCTTGTTCTACAAATGTGAGTTGTGTACATATAAGTAATTATTTATGCTAAGTGGTTAAAATTTAGTACCAGAAATCTCACATTATCTCTCCATCAAAACTGAAAAGGTGTTCTTAACAGATTTATTGGTTAATTTGGGATGACATGCAGGTGGTTGCAATATTTATGAGACCTGTAATTACTTTTTGTAAAATGAGTCCCATAGAGAAATCAGCTCACAGCGATGAAATGTGATGAGGTGCTTCTGCATATCCAAAGTCTCAGAGTACACAAACCAAATGTCATAATGCAATATTCAGGACACTTTTTTACCCAGCAAAGACTTTTATTAGCTCAGAACACCATCTATTTACCACTGAAGTCATGCCTAGCCTTGGGCATTGTGAGCAAATTCTCCCAAAATGATTAATTAAACACTCGGTAGGTTTAGGTCTCACACAACAACCCCTTCTTCATTATTTTAGTGTCTTGGCTAGGTCCTCAATAATGCCTTGGCAGCAAATATTAGTTTTTTTTTTCGTGGAACTACTGACAAATACTTGAAATAATGAATGACTGACTAGGTTTTATGTATTTATATGTACTTCTACATATTTTTTTTTTTACTAAAGTCTCATAAATGTTATTGCACCTTTCCCTTAAGGTGGTTTGCCAAGATTTTGATATTGATGACCTATCCTGAGGATAAGTCATCAATGTCAAACTCCCAAAAAAAAAAAAACTCTTTTAAAATCTGCTTCTAAAGGTCCTTTTTTGAAAATCTTTATCTCACTAATGAGGACATTGGCATCCCATTCATATTGCAGATCCTATGGGGAATCTAGCAAATTTTCTACAGACATTTCCATGACTTTCCCACTCATCTAATCAAGGCTTGGAGAGGTTCATGGCCATACTGTATAAATGTTCCCATTCAAAAAAATGGGCCAGATTTCTAGTTGCAGAATTTTCAGCAAATAAATCTGCTGCATTTGAATGTGCCCTTACAATCATAGATTCAAGCTGCTATGTACTTCAACTTATTCGCCTGACAGCCTTTGCTCCCAAACTCCCATGCACATGCTTGCTCAGGCCGAGAATGCAAGTGTTTTTAATGAGGAGAGGGAAGTAAACTGCTGCCATACACTTCTGCCATAAGTCATTCTCCCTGAAAGCAAAAGGATTGGCCATGTTGAAATCCAACAGCCTCGCCACGAAATGATAGCCCCATAAACATGAAGGTAGACACTTATACAGTCCTACAAACACTGGTAGGTTTGGCTGATGCAGCGACCCATAGGGGAGGCAAGGATGGGAGTACTGGTAGTGGATGAGATGGGGTATTAGTACTTACAGTTTACAGTGGCTATCTCCACCCTGGCGTTCCCTAGGACCATGCAGTGACTGGAGTTTGCACCCTGGCATTGCGGCTCCTGTCTAGGGGTAGTTGGGGTGCCCTTGATGGTGAACAGTTTAGCTTTGTATAAGCAGCAGCAACGATGGTAGTTGTAGTACTCTTTTCTCTCTCTTTCTCTCTCTCTAAAGATACTTTGCATTGTCTCCAAGTAACAATAGGCATGTCTGGGCTGAGGGGTTTAAGATCCGGGTGGCTAGTCTATCTCAAAGGGTGCCAGGTGCTGAAGCAGTATTCCTTTTTCACAACAATATAGGGATTCATTTATTAGACGCCGGTCTTAATAACCCCATGCACTGGCAGTAGATCCGCCAAAGTTATGAAGAGGCACTATCCTCTACATAATTTCAGCGCGTTCAGCGGGTCTAAATTTAAGCCAGCTTCCTTACTGGCTTTAACAACAAATCACAATATTTAACTTGGTAATATTAAATTAACCCTTTTAGCAGTAATTAACTCTTTGCAGTAGTCCTTTGGGCCACTGCGCTGGCATTAATTAATTTGATTGTCCAGCCATACACTAATTCTTTCTATCAATGAATAAAAAGTATGTAACATAAAACAGAGAGAGAAAACATCTCTCTAATCTCTCTTTCTCCTTATCAATTGTTTTGCTTATAACATATGAATATGAGACAAACCAGATTTGATTCCATCCCTTACTGGATATGATCCAGCCAATTATTCTTTACAAGAAATGATTCAGGCTTGGTCCCAAATAAAAAAGATATGGTTCTGCGTTCTTTGTTTGCAACCACGCTTACCCCTCGAATTATCAAAAAATTATTCTTCAGCTAGATATGACACAGCCATTTTTTCTCAACTAGATATGATCCTGTCATTCTTACAAGATTACAATAGGCATAATCTGTGCCTTCTTATCAAGCTAAATATGTTTCTGCCATTCCTCCTTAATTAGATATGATCCAGCTGTTTTTACCAGCAGAAATGTTGCTGTAGGTGGTGCAAATGTAGCAGTTGGGCCCTGATGCCAGAAGAAGCCTATGGGCCCTTTTACCACATAAAAATTTACCAGTAATATAAATAGCAGAAAAATAATTATGTCGCCCTGTTACAGATTCTTCAATAGTAAAGACTCCGTTAGGAATGCTTACCAAGCTAAATATGATTCTGTCACTTCTGTTCAACTATATATGATGTTGCCATTCTTACCCAACTAAATATGATCCAGCCATTCTTTCCTGACAAGTAGGGTATGACCATTTCATTCCTAACTAAAAACAAACCAGCCATCTGTTTCGAATGAAAGCATATTTTCCAACTAGAAAAGAGTCTTGATTAGATATGTATATATACTGGAACACCTTCCCAATTAAAATATACCTTTTAATAATTATTTATTAAAATCTGGCCTACAGCCGGACTACAAATACAAGGAAGGTCGACATACAATACAAATACTGTCATACAATGGCAAAGAGGTATATTGTATGTGACTACAGTTACACCTATCCGAGATTAAGATAGATGTATATGCAAGACTGGTGAGCAATCCGTAGGATTATGATTACCCCCACATGAGTTACTCTATGTGTGGGAAACAGCTGAGGACAAAAAACATAGAAAACAATATATTATAGTTCACTGATGACCTTATTACGTGGGTTCACATAATACATGTTCCGTGAAAATTCACGGTTAGCTGAAAAACTAGATATGTATATCGTGATTATTCACACATTGTTGAACCACTATAAACAGGTTATTTGGTTACTCACGGTTTGCTGAAATACCAGTAAGAATGGAATAAGATGGTTAGCTCAGAAATGGGTGTAGTGCTCCATAGCTAGATGGAGATCTACAGTCGTGGCCAAAAGTTTTGAGAATTACATAAATATTGGAAATTGGAAAAGTTGCTGCTTAAGTTTTTATAATAGCAATTTGCATATACTCCAGAATGTTATGAAGAGTGATCAGATGAATTGCATAGTCCTTCTTTGCCATGAAAATTTACTTAATCCCAAAAAACCTTTCCACTGCATTTCATTGCTGTCATTAAAGAACCTGCTGAGATCATTTCAGTAATCGTCTTGTTAACTCAGGTGAGAATGTTGGCGAGCACAAGGCTGGAGATAATTATGTCAGGCTGATTGGGTTAAAATGGCAGACTTGACATGTTAAAAGGAGGGTGATGCTTGAAATCATTGTTCTTCCATTGATAACCATGGTGACCTGCAAAGAAACGCGTGCAGCCATCATTGCGTTGCATAAAAATGGCTTCACAGGCAAGGATATTGTGACTACTAAGATTGCACCTCAATCAACAATTTATAGGATCATCAAGAACTTCAAGGAAAGAGGTTCAATTCTTATTAAGAAGGCTTCAGGGCGTCCAAGAAAGTCCAGCAAGCGCCAGGATCGTCTCCTAAAGAGGATTCAGCTGCGGGATCGGAGTGCCACCAGTGCAGAGCTTGCTCAGGAATGGCAGCCGGCAGGTGTGAGCGCATCTGCATGCACAGTGAGGCGAAGACTTTTGGAAGATGGCCTGGTGTCAAGAAGGGCAGCAAAGAAGCCACTTCTCTCCAAAAAAAACATCAGGGACAGATTGATCTTCTGCAGAAAGTATGGTGAATGGACTGCTGAGGACTGGGGCAAAGTCGTATTCTCCGATAAAGCCTCTTTCCGATTGTTTGGGGCATCTGGAAAAAGGCTTGTCCGGAGAAGAAAAGGTGAGCGCTACCATCAGTCCTGTGTCATGCCAACAGTAAAGCATCCTGAGACCATTCATATGAGGGGTTGCTTGTCATCCAAGGGAGTGGGCTCACTCACAATTTTGCCCAAAAAAACTGCCATGAATAAAGAATGGTACCAAAACACCCTCCAACAGCAACTTCTTCCAACAATCCAACAACAGTTTGGTGAAGAACAATGCATTTTCCAGCACGATGGAGCACCGTGCCATAAGGCAAAAGTGATAACTAAGTGGCTCGGGGACCAAAACGTTGACATTTTGGGTCCATGGCATGGAAACTCCCCAGATCTTAATCCCATTGAGAACTTGTGGTCAATCCTCAAGAGGCGGGTGGACAAACAAAAACCCACAAATTCTGACAAACTCCAAGTAGTGATTATGAAAGAATGGGTTGCTATCAGTCAGGAATTGGCCCAGAAGTTGATTGAGAGCATGTCCAGTCGAATTGCAGAGGTCCTGAAAAAGAAGGGCCAACACTGCAAATACTGACTCTTTGCATAAATGTCATGTAATTGTCGATAAAAGCCTTTGAAACGTATGAAGTGCGTGTAATTATATTTCACTACATCACAGAAACAACTGAAACAAAGATCTAAAAGCAGTTTAGCAGCAAACTTTGTGAAAACTAATATTTTTGTCATTCTCAAAACTTTTGGCCACGACTGTAGTGCTGGTGGAAAAAGCGTTCAGATGGTTATTTAGCACTAATGATAACCGTGGTGGTCTGAAGGTCGTGATAACAGTAATACAGCTCAAAGATATGATATATAATAGTAAGAGAGACAATCCTATCCTACAGAAATCCCTTTGTGACCCTAAACAGACTCAGCCCAGGGACACCCCTTGAAGGTAGAGGTTCCCTGTCCTCGTGCCTGAACTGGCTCTTGATTAGATATGGCCCATTCTTTCCTCAACTGGATGTAATCCAGAAATTCTTGCTAAACTTTTATGATCTAACTAGAGATAAGCGAACTTCTTGAAATTTTGTGTCCAATTCGTCAAATTTTACTAAAATTTGATTTGTGTCCGGATCTAAATCAAATATGATTAAATTAGCAACAGTACTGTGAGGAAGCCTAGGACTCCGATTTTTTTTTGCATTTCTATTAGAGAATTTTGTCCCCCCCCCCCTTTCCCCACCTTTAAAGAGGACCTTTCACCTTGAAAAACATTGTGAACTAAGTATGCTGCCATGGAGAGCGGCGCCCAGGGATCCCCCTGCACTTTCTATTATCCCTGGACACCGCTCCGTTCTCCCGTTATAGGCTCCGGTATGTTCTCTCACTAAGTTATAGTAGGCGGTGTCTGCCCTTGTCCTGTGGGAGTCTCCTTCTCCTAGGCTGTAGTGCAGAAAAAAAACTCCCAGGCTGTGAGCTGTGCGCTGCGATTGGCCAGCACTACAGCCTAGGACAGTGATGGCTAACCTTGGCACTCCAGCTGTGGTGAAACTACGACTCCCAGCATGCTCCATTTATTTCTACAGAGTTCTGAGAGCAGCCAAGCAAGGGGGGCATCTTGGGAGTTGTAGTTTTACCACAGCTGGAGTGCCAAGGTTAGCCATTGCTGGCCTAGGAGAAGCAGACGCCCACAGGACAAGGGCAGACACCGCCTACTATAACTTAGTGAGAGAAGATACCGGAGGGCATAACGGGAGAACGGAGCGGCGCCCAGGGATAATAGTAAGTGCAGGGGGATCCCTGGGTGCCGCTCTCCATGGCAGCATACTTAGTTTACCATGTTTTTCAAGGTGAAAGGTCCTCTTTAAGCCCATCTAACCATTCTTTTCTCAAATAGACTCACAATTATTTACTCAATTAAATATGATTGAGTAATTCTTGGTCAACAGTTTTTCCTGAACAAGGTAGGATCAAGCCACCATTATTTCCTCAGCTTACAAGCCTCACATCCTTCTCATACATAATGGCATGGATCAATCTGCACAACTCTAAAAAAGAACCTGTCACCTCCAAAAACATCCCAAGCCAGCAGCAGTACCTGAGAGTAGCCAGCAGCGTGTTTGTAACGATCATTTTCTTCCTGCAGGGAGTTAAAACAAAAGCTGTAAAAACTATCTTTAATCCCCTGCCCGGTGCGCTTCTCTAGTTAGGGCTTGAAGTCAAGGGGGCAGCGGCCTTGTTGCTTTCCGTCACGGTAACCACACCCCCTTCCCTGCCCCTTCGCTGTGACTGACAGCAGGCAGTTCGGCAAAGCCAGCCAAACTGTTGTGCACAAGCGCTGTCAATCAAAGCGAAGGGGCCGTGGTTACCTTGACTTGAAGCAAGGAGGCCGCTGCCCCCTTGACTTTAAGCCTAACTAGAGAAGCGTGCTGGCAGGGGATTAAAGATCATTTTTACAGCTTTTGCTTCAACTACCTGCAGGAAGAAAATGATCGTTACAAAGACGCTGATGGCTACTCTCAGGTACTCCTGCCGGCTTGGGATGTTTTTAGCAGGTGACAGGATCCCTTTAAAGAGGACCTGTAACCTCTCCTGACATGCCTCTTTTTGCATTCCACACAAAATAACAATTCGGGAGCATCTGTTCTTATGACTCTATGTTGTGCCATTCTTTTATTATCCCTGCTAGAAGATATGAATGGATTGCAAGCAGTTTGCAACGATGGTCCAAATGGGCTTTACCAGTCCAGGGTGTGTCCTGGCACAGTTTGACGGTAGCAGAGTCCTCTCGTGTACAGCACACAATAACGCTGGCATCAACACAAAAGGGATTGTCCCCAGGGATAATAAAAATCTGATTACAGAATATACAGTACAGACCAAAAGTTTAGACACACCTTCTCATTGAAAGAGTTTTCTTTATTTTCATGACTATGAAGGAATCAAAACTATGAATTAACACATGTGGAATTATATGCATAACAAACAAGTGTGAAACAACTGAAAATATCTCATATGCTAGGTTCTTCAAAGTAGCCACCTTTTGCTTTGATTACTGCTTTGCACACTCTTGGCATTCTCTTGATGAGCTTCAAGAGGTAGTCCCCTGAAATGGTCTTTCAACAGTCTTGAAGGAGCTCTCAGAGATGCTTAGCACTTGTTGGCCCTTTTGCCTTCACTCTGCGATCCAGCTCACCCCAAACCATCTTGATTGGGTTCAGGTCCGGTGACTGTGGAGGCCAGGTCATCTGGCGCAGCACCCATCACTCTCCTTCATGGTCAAATAGCCCTTACTTTCAAAGTTTTCCCAATTTTTCGGCTGACTGACTGACCTTCATTTCTTAAAATAATGATGGCCACTAGTTTTTCTTTACTTAGCTGCTTTTTTCTTGCCATAATACAAATTCTAACAGTCTATTCCACGGATCAGCAACCTCCGGCACTCCAGCTGTTCAGAAACTACAACTCCCAGAATGCTTCATTCACTTCTAAGGGAGTTAGAAGCGCAGTCGAGTATGTTTGCATGCTGGGAGTTGTAGTTCCACAGCAGCTGGAGTGCCGAAGGTTGCTGATCCCTGGTCTATTCAGTAGGACTATCAGCTGTGTATCCACCTGACTTCTCCTCAACGCAACTGATGGTCCCAACCCCATTTTTAAGGCAAGAAATTCCACTTATTAAACCTGACAGGGCACACCTGTGAAGTGAAAACCATTTCAGGGGACTACCTCTTGAAGCTCATTAAGAGAATGCCAAGAGTGTGCAAAGCAGTAATCAAAGCAAAAGGTGGCTACTTTGAAGAAACTAGAATATGACATATTTTCAGTTGTTTCACACTTGTTTGTTATGTATATAATTCTACATGTGTTAATTCATAGTTTTGATGCCTTCATAGTCATGAAAATAAAGAAAACTCTTTGAATGAGAAGGTGTGTCCAAACTGTTGGTCTGTACTGTATGTAAAAATACCAAAATGACCATTACTCAGCTCAGCTGTTTAGTTTGCATACCACTCCAGGTCCAATGTTCATGTCATCCCTGCTGGTATTCGTTTACATGGCAGAAGCAATGAAATGACATATTGGCACATGACTTCTATAGCTAATCATTTATCAGAGGATACATTTTAAAAACCAGTTGGGTGCAGCATTAACATGCCAATATGGCTGCCACATAAGCAAAGACCTGCAGAGGACCATGGGAGTAACATTGCTGGAATATTATTTTGTTTTTTTACTATTCTGCAGCCAGATGTTTTTACACCTGGACAATCCCCCTGAGCACATAAAGTACCTGGCACAAGTACATAACCCTGCAGTCCTATTCTCATCGTGCACATCCATATTATGTCCCTTATTTCCCCTTTATACACTGTGCTACATCTGAACATAGACTGTAAAAGCAATTAACCTCTGCACTGCAAATGACTTCCATTTATAGAATTCCCTATTTGTTGAAAGGGATGAAGGAATGACAAACACTGGCTGCTGTTCTCTCTCCTGCTTCTTCTTCCTTCACTCTCTGAAGAGTCATGCTAACAGCTTCAGCACCCCTGATGTTTCATACCGGCAGGAGGCAGCTTCATTGAGTGATGCTGCCACCTACAGTTTAAACAGCTGGCTGACTTTAGCCTCAATTACCCTTTTAGTTATGCCTTATTTTCCTTTAAATGTTCTATTAAAAAGCAAGTAGCTGTGCATAATATAAATACCCGTCTTGTGCCAGGGTCAATCCATGCATCATAAATGCTGCCACCTGCAGGGCACAATAATTATGTCTCCTCTGAACTAGAGGAGACATAATGACTCAGTCTTCACACTGCCCCCTTTTTCTGGGCTGAACTGACTGCACTGGTGTTTTTTCCACCACTGCATTGAAGGGTTTATAAAAATAATAATAATAATAATAATAATTATATATATATATTACTACATGGCATTACTAACATTACTAACAATTTTTCAATAGAAAACTAAATATATGAAAAATAGGAACATGTTAAAGTTGCTGAAACATGCCGTGCTTTATATTAGAACTACTGCAGCAAGTCATTGTCCTCAGTAGTATATTTCTACTTACCATCCTGAAGGGAATCATTTCCTTCTCCGCGAGCAAGGTTTTGCAATAGGTAACTTTTGAACAAACCATAGGGAGCCCATCAGAACACCTTGTGAAATATGATAGCATTCAGTATATTGTACTCACTTAGCTCACCTTGCAACAAGACCACATTTAATACAGATGCATATTTTAATCCATAATAAAGAAAAAAGAAAAAAAAAATCTGACTTTCTGTAATATTTTTCGTAAAACATAGTTTATCTTCGCAATTTGTTAAGCCATGTGTTAGCGACTACCATTTATCACAGTGATATGTAACGTCAGTGTCATTGACTTTAATGGTATTAGATGTGCCATCATGGGAGACACTGATTAATCAGTATGACAGTGCAAAAAAAAAAAAAAAAAAAAAATGGCTCTTGGAAGGCAGGTAATAAAAAACAAAAATGAAGAAAAAAAAAAATGGAAAATTTCCCTGTCAAGAAGGGGTTAAACAGGTGGAACAGTCTCTTCAACCCTCTGTAAATGTGTGGTTCTAGTCTATAGACAGTAAAGATGCATTGATCAAGATTAGAGAACACTACATGTCAATATTCTGTAATGAATTTTTTCAACAAATCTGGAACACAGTATTGACACAAGAAGAATCCAGTCGCAGCTTAATTAATAATTGTGAAGATAGAACACGGGGCTTTTCTGATAAAAAAGGCAACTTCTATAATCAAACTAATTTCATTTTTACAATTTTGAATACAGCACTCTATGAACACAAATATTACCGAGTGCAAATATATCATGAAATAATGATTAGTAGTTAAACATTAATAGATTTTATTAATGTCCATAAAAAAACATCTATCAACGTTACAGATTCAAGAAACAAAATGATCGTAGTGGTAGTATTTTTTCTTTTAGTTTCCTTTTCATGGCTTTTCTTTGTTCCTTTTTCTTTTTTTTTTTTTCCCCAAAGGTCATCTATATTTGGTTTATGTTTTGTTTCTATATTTTTCTCATTTGGTTCAGCTATACACCATGATGACACAAAGCAAGGTAGGGTCCAAAATCAGATGGGTGAGAAACACTATTGGCCCTTCTTCCACCCTTTTAGGTTATAAGGGTTATCCAGAAGTGAGTAACCACCCCCTACAGTGCCCAGATACACAATATGGACAATACTTACCTGGTCCCCGATGCCAGTTTCCTCCCAGATCACGCCACGCCATCTTTACACGTGATGCAAGGGGGCAGCTTACCGCCACGACCTGCTATTGGCTGCACTTCCTCTGTCAATGGATGTGGATTTCTGTAGGCAATGGAGATGAGAAGACAGCTGGCATTGGCGACCAGGTAAGTATTGTCAATATGGTGGGTCTGAGCACTGTTGGGGGGGGGGGGGGGGGGGGGTTATTCACTCTTGGATAACCCCTTTAAGAACTTTAGAGTATATTTCTCTAAATCATCATAGGCCCCTGAAAACTAGTGTCAAGTTGTATTCACCCAGTAATTCCTGGAGCTGATGCAGGATCTTGACACAGGTATTGTAATCTGGAAAGTACTAGCATGCATGAAACAGTATATCAAACATAACCATGTATATTACACTGAGCAAAAATATAAATACAACACTTTCGGTTTTGCTCCCATTTTTCATGAGCTGAACTCAAAGATCTGAAACATTTTCTACATACGCAAAAGACCCATTACTCTCAAATATTGTTCGCAAATCTGTCTAAATCTGTGTTAGTGAGCACTTCTCCTTTGCTGAGATAATCCATCCCACCTCACAGGTGTGGCTTATCAAGGTGCTGATTAGACAGCATGAATATGGGATGGATTATCTCAGCTAAGGAGAAGTGCTCATTAACACAGATTTAGACAGATTTGTGAACAATATTTGAGAGTAATGGGTCTTTTGTGTATGAAAGTGTTGTGTTTATATTTTTGCTCAGTGTATATGCATATTACTAGACTGGGACTTATTCTTGGGTTTTACTGTCTGGATTTAGAATTTTGCCTTGTTCTGATGTAAGCATTTTTGTCTTATAACTATGGTACATGGGGCACATTTTGAGTGATGGATTTAATTTTTGGTAATAATGATTGTCGATGTAAAACCAGCTGCATACATTATGTAGCCGCAAAGACATTGCTTAGAAGAGTACTTTGAAATGCTGTAGTATCTTTTATCAAAAACAGTCTTTTCTATCAGTATTGTATTTGCAACAACATTCAGGTCCATAAATATTGGGACATTGACACAATTGTAATTTTTTTTGCTCTATACACCAACACAATGGATTTGAAATAAAACGAACAAGATGTGCTTTAACTGGAGACTGGCAGCTTTAATTTGAGGGTATTTACATCCAAATCAGGTAAACGGTGTAGGAATTACAACAGTTTGCATATGTGCCTTCCACTTGTTAATGAACCAAAAGTAATTGGACAATTGGCTTCTCAGCTGTTCCATGGCCAGGTGTGTGTTATTCCCTCATTATCCCAATTGCAATGAGCAAATAAAAGGTCCAGAGTTCATTTCAAGTGTGCTATTTGCATTTGGAATCTGTTGCTGTCAACTCTCAGGATGAGATCCAAAGAGCTGTCACTATCAGTGAAGCAAGCCAACAAAACAAACATCAGAGAGATAGCAAAAACATTAGGCGTGGCCAAAACAACTGTTTGGAACATTCTTAAAAAGTTCTCAGCAACACCAAAAGACCCGGAAGACTGCGGAAAATACTGTGGTGTATGACCGAATAATTCTTTCCCTGGTGAAGAAAACACCCTTCACAACAGTTGGCCAGATCAAGAACACTCCCCAGGAGGTAGGTGTATGTGTGTCAAAGTCAACAATCAAGAGAAGACTTCACCAGAGTGAATACAGAGGGTTCACCACAAGATGTAAACCATTGGTGAGCCTCAAAAACAGGAAGGCCAGATTAGAGTTTGCCAAACGACATTTAAAAAAGCCTTCACAGTTCTGGAACAACATCCTATGGACAGATGAGACCAAGATCAACTTGTACCAGAGTGATAAGAAGAGAAGAGTATGGAGAAGGAAAGGAACTGCTCATGATCCTAAGCAAACCACCTCATCAGTGAAGCATGGTGGTGGTAATGTCATGGCATGGGCATGTATGGCTGCCAATTGAACTGGTTCTCTTGTATTTATTGATGATGTGACTGCTGACAAAAGCAGCAGGATGAATTCTGAAGTGTTTCGGGCAATATTATCTGCTCATATTCAGCCAAATGCTTCAGAACTCATTGGACGGCGCTTCACAGTGCAGATAAACAATGACCCAAAGCATACTGCAAAAGCAACCAAAGAGTTTTTTAAGGGAAAGAAGTGGAATTTTATGCAAAGTCAATCACCTGATCTGAATCCGATTGAGCATGCATTTCACTTGCTGAAGACAAAACTGAAGGGAAAATGCCCCAAGAACAAGCAGGAACTGAAGACAGTTGCAGTAGAGGCCTGGCAGAGCACATCTTGTTCGTTTCATTTCAAATCCATTGTGGTGGTGTATAGAGCCAAAAATGCTAGCATTGTGTCGATGTCCCAATATTTATGGACCTGACTGTACATCATTACAATACAGTTAAATCAGTGATCACAGGATTCTTCTGTTTTCTCCCAAAAACAGCACCACACCTGTCCACGGGTTGTATATAGTATTGCAGTTCAGCCTCATTTACTCCAATTGAGCTGAGCTGCAACATACCAGACAGAACCCACAGATAGGAGTAACACTTTTAGAAGAAAGCAGCTTTTCTAATTCTGTACAATCTCATTAAGGCTATGGCTCCTTAGTGACTAGACATGTGTAATAATGTGATTGGGTGTGATTGCACTGTGAAATCTCACATCATCATGTCCTATATAATACCATGATGTGGAGTATAATACACATAGTCAGCTTCCTGTTTTTCCTGTTGTTATTCTGTAAATGGAAGAGATGGAAAACTGTCCTTGTTCTAAACAGCCGCTAGTTGCTGGCTTAGAGGATTTTCTAGACCATGAGACTGCAGTTAAATTGTGGGATACAGAAAACATTGCCAGACTGTTATACCCTGTTTCCCCGAAAATAAGACAGTGTCTTATATAAATTTTTGCTCCAAAAGATGCGCTAGGTCTTATTTTCAGGGGATGTATTTTTTTTCCATGAAGAAAAATACGGTACACATTTATTGTTGAAAAAAAAAAAGGAAATCAGGGTGGGGAGGGGGTTCACTTAAAATGGCACAAGGGGATCAGAAGGGGGAATCAAAATGGTACAGGAGAATCAGAGGGGGGGATTACTATAGCATTTTAGTACCCCCTTCTGATCCTCCTGTGTCATTTTGATTCCCCCCTCTGATCACCCTGTGTCATTTTAATTACCGTTTTTAGTCCTCCCCCCCCCATCTTCACCAGACATCCCCCACCTTCCATCAGATATCCCCCCCCCTACCTGTCACCCCGTCCCCTGTGTGTCCGTGCCAGCCAAGTTGTGAGACTCCATCAGGGCAGAGCGAGCAGCAGGCGGAAGAAGGCGGCAGCTTGTCCTGGCGGCGGCTGCAGCCAATCAGTGAGCTCCTTACATTCTGGGGTGGCTTGCTTTATAATCGGGGAGGCATTATGTCCGGCCGATGCTTTATAATCGGGGAGTCATTATGTTCGGCGGATGCTTTATAATCAGGGAGGCATTACGGTATGTTCGGCCGATGCTTTATAATCGGGGAGGCCTTATTTTCGGGGGATGCTTTATTATCGGGGAGGCCTTATTTTCGGCGGGATGCCTTATATTATAGCGATAGGCAAAACTAGAGGTAGGTCTTATTTTCAGGGGATGTCTTATTTTCGGGGAAACAGGGTAGATGGAGGTCCAAACTATACAATGGGGCTGCAGTTATAGGAAAAGGTGTAGATTACATAACCAGACACCTCCACGGTGTGGTCCAGACTACATAGCCAGTTTGTTGTTAAAGAGGGCTGCCCAGTATACACACAGTAAGACTGTTTTAATAGGGGGTGGTGCAGATTAACCCACCTACCGAAAATTGGCACTTTTTAAATTGTAAATATACATTTTTTTGGATTTATATCTGGAGTAAATATAGTTGGCACATAAATCCTGTTGTTTTCAGGCTTAAGGATCGATAACATTTTCCCTAACTTATTTTTCCCAATTTAGGTATATGAGACCTTAATTTTTGAGGGATGAGTTGTATTTTTATTTTTTTTAACAATTTTGGGGTACATATAGAGTATTAAATAACTTTTTTTATTTTATTTTTTGGGGGAAAATAAAAAAATTATAATCTAAGCTTTAAAACAAGACCATAAGCACAACATTATCTCCAGAACATCAGAAGATATAGACTTTAAAATCAGGTTGGGAGTGCAAGCGGCTGAAACCTGCTTTCACTTTCATCTGCTGTCACTCCCCACCCGAGTTCTAAAGGCTATATCTTCTGATGTAGCGAATATATTGCTGTGATTCTGTCCTTGTTTTAAAGCTTAGATTGCTTTTAAACAAGACCAGTCCCATATCTCTATCTACTAAAGAGCCTAAGATATGACGGCTTAAAGCAGCCCTCTCTTCCTCACCATGCTGCCTGAGCTCTGCTTGGGCTGAACTGGCTGGTATTTTTACCAAAGCCCAAGCAGAGCTTGACAAAACTGTTATGGGTTAAATGGAAAAACTGATTGTCACGCCTTGCCCTGTGAATGTGCGGAGGTCTGTCAGACTGGATGCACATGTCTGACTTCTCAGTTTGTTTTGGTTTGGGTTTGAGCTGGATCCACCTTCCCTCAGGTGTACTGGGTTTGATTGTTAGAGAGGCTATTTATCTCTCCTTCCCCCAGTGACCTGTGTGGGTTATAGTTCTTTCCTGTGAGCTCTGGATGTGTGGTGGATCGTCTACTCCAGCTCTGCTGTAGATAAGTCCTCTCTGTTATTTCCCATTGTGTCTTTTATCTAAGCCTCTAGGGAGACCCTTGCTTCCTCATGGTTTGAAGGAGCAGGTTGCCTCTTCCCTTTTCCCTACAGCTTAGGGTTTGCCCAGGGTTTATAGGTTTAGGCACGAGGGCATGTGCATATCCACGATTGGGCACAGCAGTTTAGGGAAAACTTTTAGGGATTGCTAGGAGGTGACCCTTTTCTCCCTAGCTTTTGCTCCTAGTCATTTGTTCTGTTTGTTTTCCTGTGTTTGGTTATTTTCCTGCTTACCTACCTATCGTGACATTATAACCCGCCTGAAAAACTGTCATTTCCCTGCTGTTTGCGAAATGGAGGCTATGGATATCTTGGTTAATCGCATGCAGGGATTATCGCTGGAGGTTTCTGACCTCCGCAGTTCTGTTGCACGGTGTCAGAATGCTCTGGCGTCTGGCGCCGTTGGGGGAAATCAGGTCTGCTTAGAGCATAAAGTTGCTCTCCCTGATAGGTTCTCAGGGGGTGGTAATTAGGGATGAGCGAACCCGAACTGTATAGTTCGGGTTCGTACCGAATTTTGGGGTGTCCGTGACACGGACCCGAACCCGAACATTTTCGTAAAAGTCTGGGTTCAGGTTCGGTGTTCGTTGCTTTATTGGCGCTTTTTGAAAGGCTGCAAAGCAGCCAATCAACAAGCGTCATACTACTTGCCCCAAGAGGCCATCACAGCCATGCCTACTATTGGCATTGCTGTGATTGGCCAGTGCAGCATGTGACCCAGCCTCTATTTAAGCTGGAGTCACGTAGCGCCGCACATCACTCTGCTCTGATCAGTGTAGGGAGAGGTTGCAGCTGCTGTTAGGGCGAGATTAGGCAGTGATTAACTCAGCAAAAACACTTAATTCAGTGATCGATCTACAGCTGTGGATCATTGAACTGCTGCTATTTAATTGCTCACTGTTTTTAGGCTGCCCAGAGCATTTTTATGTCACTTTTTTCTTGGGTGATCGGCGGCCATTTTGTGTCTTGTGGTGCGCCAGCACAAGCTGCCACCAAGTCCATTTAACCATCAATAGTGTGGTTATTTTTTTGCTATATCCTACATCAGGGGCTTGGCTGTGCTTGCTATTTTATTGAGGGGTGAAATACAATTGCCAAAATAGCAGTACCCTAAATCTGGTGTTTCAGCTGTGGCTAGCCAATTGTAATACTGTCTGCTGTCTGGCAAAGGATATATTTTTGTTCTGGGTTAAAATACAATTCCCAAGTTAGCAATTTCCTAAATCAATGGTTTCTGCTGTATCAGGCCAAGTTTAAATCGATCCATAAAAGGGTATATTAGATTTAAGGTGCGGATAGTGTCATCCTCAATAACTTCACACTCTATCGTGCATTTCCAAGTTTAATTCTGTCCGTAAACGTATACCTGTCACCCAGCGCCTAAATAATAGGCCTAAAATTTATATTCAGCTAAATCTGTGTTTATTGCTGAGGCTGGTCAATTCATTTAGTGTCCGCCAAAGCACAGTTTTTCTTCTGGGTTGAAATACAATTCCCAACTTAGCAATTAGCCTGATTCTCTGCTATGACATGAAGACTGATTCTCTGCTGACATGAAGCCTGAATCTCTGTTATGGGACCTCTCTCCTCTGTCTGGGTGCCGGGGCCTAAATATATGAAAATGGACTGTTCCAGTTTTGGCTGACGTGAAGCCTGATTCTCTGCTATGACATGAAGACTGATTCTCTGCTGACATGAAGCCTGAATCTCTGCTATGGGACCTCTCTCCTCTGTCTGGGTGCCGGGGCCTAAATATATGACAATGGACTGTTCCAGTTTTGGCTGACGTGAAGCCTGATTCTCTGCTATGACATGAAGACTGATTCTCTGCTGACATGAAGCCTGAATCTCTGCTATGGGACCTCTCTCCAATTGATATTGGTTAATTTGTATTTATTTTATTTTTATTCATTTCCCTATCCACATTTGTTTGCAGGGGATTTAACTACATTTTGCTGCCTTTTGCAGCCCTCTAGCCCTTTCCTGGGCTGTTTTACAGCCTTTTTAGTGCCGAAAAGTTCGGGTCCCCATTGACTTCAATTGGGTTCGGGTTCGGGACGAAGTTCGGGTCGGGTTCGGATCCCGAACCCGAACATTTCCGGGAAGTTCGGCCGAACTTTTCGAACCCGAACATCCAGATGTTCGCTCAACTCTAGTGGTGATGACTTTATTCGGTTCAGGGAGTCCTGCAAGTTGTATTTTCATCTGCGGCCGATTTCATCTGGTGACGAGAATCAAAGAGTGGGGATCATTATATATCTGCTCAAAGGGGACGCGCAGTCATGGGCTTTTTCTCTGACGACCGGTTCACCATCCCTCCGGTCGGTGGATGAATTTTTCAGAGCCTTGGGCTTGATTTATAATGACCCAGACCGGGTCTCTATGGCTGAATCCAAGTTGCGCAGTTTGTTACAGGGAGAACGTACTGCGGAGTCGTATTGTGCAGAATTTAGAAGATGGGCAACTGACTCGGGGTGGAATGATCCGGCACTCCGGAGTCAGTTTTGTCAGGGGCTATCTGAGAGGTTGAAAGATGCTCTTGCTTTTCATGAGTATCCCGATTCATTGGAGACGGCCATGTCTTTGGCATTGCGGCTTGATAGACATCTTAGAGAGAGGTATAAGATTCCTCTCGAGCGGGGGGTCCCATCTGAAAGTGGATCCGTCCCACCTATTTCCCGGGGTAATATGACATTTGAATGTAGGGCAGGAGAGGAGCCTATGCAGTTGGGCCAGGTTTCCTTTCGCTCAAGTGATAGGGATTTTAGGAAGCTGAATAAGCTATGTTACTTCAGTGGAAAAGAAGGTCATTTTGTTTGTGCGTGTCCTTTTGTTAAACCTCAAAGTGGTATTGAAAAACTACGGCGGTATTCAGATAAAGAGAAAAAAAAACTTCCCTGACTCTTGGTAGTGTGAATGGGGAGTCTGAGAAAGCAAATATGCATTCTCCCTGCAATACCCGTTTCCTCCTGCCTGCCATGGTGGCGCTAGACTCAGAAGATTTTGATTTTGAGGTATTTGTTTACAGTGGTGCGGGGGTAAACCTTATTGATTTTCATTTCCTCCAAAATCTTGGTTTTAGAACTAGCACATTAGATAAAGAGATACCAGTGTTTGCTATTGATTCCTCCCCTCTTTCACCAAAGAGTCTTGCTCATATCGTTCATGACATTCAGTTAAGAGTGGGTGAATAACATGTTGAGTTAACATCTTGCTTTGTTATGAAGGGCTTGCCTGCTCCGATGGTTCTAGGTTTACCGTGGTTGATAAAGCATAACCCTACTATTGACTGGCAAACAAGACAAATCAGTAGCTGGGGTGAATTTTGTACGGACAACTGTCTTTGTGCTTCTATCTCAGGGGTGTCAATTATGGTCCTACCTCAGTTTCGCTGTGATTTTGTTGACTTATTCTCGGAGGGTGGAGCTCGGGAGTTCCCCCCCCCCCCCCATCGAGAATATGATTGTCCGGTCAATCTCATCCCTGGAGCTAAACTGCCAAAATCTCAGCTATACAACCTTTCCCAACCCGAAAGAGAAGCTATGCGGAAGTATATTGCCGAGAGTTTGGCAAAGGGACATATTAGGCCATCTAAGTCCCCTGTGGCCACCTGCTTCTTTTTCGTAAAAAAGAAAGACTGATAACTTAGACCGTGTTTAGATTTCCCGGAATTGAATCTCATTACGGTCCGTGATCCGTATCCCCTTCCTTTGATTTCTGATCTATTTGATCAAATTGTTGGAGCCAAGGTGTTCTCCAATTTGGATTTGAGAGGAGCTTATAATCTGATCAGAATTAAGGAAGGAGATGAGTGGAAAACGGCCTTCAATACACCCGAAGGTCATTTCGAGAATCTTGTCATGCCCTTTGGTTTAACTAATGCGCCAGCGGTCTTTCAGCGATTTATCAATGGTATTTTCCATCATTTAGTGGGAAGGTTCATTGTTATTTACCTTGATGACATACTAATTTACTCACCCGATTTGGAGACCCATCAGGATCACGTGAGACAGGTGTTGTTGATCCTTCGGGAGAATAAATTGTATGCAAAATTGGAAAAATGTGTATTCGCTGTCCAGGAGCTACCTTTTTTGGGATACCTGCTTTCTGACTCTGGTTTTTGTATGGACCCCGAAAAGGTCCGGGCGGTATTGGAATGGGACCGGCCTGAGAATCAGAAAGCTCTAATGAGGTTTTTGGGTTTTACCAATTACTACAGAAAATTCATCTTGAATTATTCCACCATTGTAAAACCTTTGACAGATATGACTAAAAAAGGCACCGACTTCTCTGTCTGGTTGGATGAAGCATTACAGGCCTTTTCTGCTATTAAGAAATGTTTTGCGTCTGCTCCCATTCTGATGCAACCTGATGTGTCTCAACCGTTCATCGTGGGGGTCGGAGCAGTTCTGTTGCAGGGTCCATCCCCTAGCAAATGGTGTCCGTGTTCTTTTTTCTCCAAGAAACTCTCGGCCGCTGAAAGAAATTATGATGCAGGAGATAGAGAATTACTGTCCGTCATTGGTTGGAAGGGGCTACTCATCCTATTACGGTATATACAGACCACAAGAATTTGGCTTACCTGCAGTCTGCTAAGCGCCTTAATCCTAGACAGGCTAGATAGTCACAGTTTTTTACTGGGTTCAATTTTGTGGTCACCTTCCCCCTGGGGTTAAAAAGGCCAAGGCAGATGCGTTGTCACATAGTTTTCCTAGGGGGAGTGATTCGGAGGATCCCACTCCGATTTTGGCTGATAGGGTGGTGGTGGTGGCTCTGTACCCCGAGTTTGAGATGGAGGTGTTGGGGGCCCAGGAGGAGGCTCCTGATTCTTGTCCTCCAGACAAGATGTTTGTTCCTGCTGAACTGCGATACAAGGAACATCATGATACGGTCCTTGCGGGACATCCTGGAAGCAAATCCACCATAGATCTTATTTCCCAAAGATTCTGGTGGCCAGGGTTGCGCAAGGATGTGGAGGGTTATATGGCAGCACGTGCGAAGGTGGCTCACACTCGGCCTTCAGGATCCCTTCTTCCTTTGTCCATCCCGTCTCGTCCTTGGATGCATTTGTCCATGGACTTTATTACCGATTTACCGAGTTCCTCTGGGAAAACTGTGATTTTTGTGGTAGTGGACCGCTTCAGTAAGATGGCCCACTTTGTACCGTTACCTAGCTTGCCCAATGTCAAAACTCTCGCTCAGGTTTTTATCGATAACATTTTGAAAACTACATGGCATTCCCTCTGATGTGATGTCTGATAGGGGGACGCAATTTGTTCCCAGGTTTTGGAGGCGTTCTGCTCTCATCTGGGAATTCAACAATTCTCTTCGGCTTTTCATCCCCAGTCGAATGGTCAGACAGAGCACACTAACCAAAACCTGGAGACCTATTTGAGGTGTTTTGTTGCCGAGAACCAGGATGACTGGTCCCCGTTCTTGTCTCTAGCCGAATTTGACTTGAATAACCGTAGACAGGAGTCCACTGATAAGTCACCATTTTTTGGCGCATATGGTTTTCACCCACAGTTCGGTACTTTTTCTGGGACTAGATCTTCTGGGATGCAGGAAGAGGAGAGATTCTCTTCTGTCTTGTCATCTATCTGACGGAAGATCCAAGTTAATTTGGAAAAGATGGGTGAAAGATATAAACGGATGGCTGACAGGAGACGTATGACTTGTCCGGTCCTGTGTGTGGGTGATTTGGTGTGGTTGTCCACTAAAAACATTAAGCTGAAGGTACCATCTTGGAAATTGGGTCCAAGATTTATTGGCCCTTACGAAATCTCTGCTATTGTCAACCCGGTGGCGTTTTGTCTGGATTTTCCGCAAACCTGGAAGATCCATAATGTGTTTCACAGGTCTTTATTGAAGAAATATGTGGAACCTGTGGAACCATCTCCATTTCCACCTCCCTGGTAGATGGCAATTTGGAGTTTGAGATCTCTAGGATTCTCGACTCACGTGTTCTTCGGGGTTCGCTTCATTACCTGGTGCACTGGAAGGGATACGCTCCAGAGGAAAAAATGTGGGTTCCGGCTACTGATGTTAGTGCTAGCCGCCTGGTGAGGGCCTTTCACAGGGCACACCCGGATAAAGTTGGTCCAGGGTGTCCGGAGGTCACCCGTAGAAGGTGGAGTACTGTCATGCCTTGCCCTGTGAATGTGCGGAGGTCTGTCAGACTGCACATGTCTGACTTCTCTGTTTGTTGTGGTTTGGGTTTGAGCTGGATCCACTCTCCCTCAGGTGTACTGGGTTTGATTGTTAGTGAGGCTATTTATCCCTTCTTCCCCCAGTGGCCTGTGCGGGTTATAGTTCTTTGCTGTGAGCTCTGGATGTGTGGTGGATCGTCTGCTCCAGCTCTGCTCTAGATAAGTCCTCTCTGTTATTTCCCATTGTGTCTTTTATCTAGGCCTCTAGGGAGACGCTTGCTTCCTCCTGGTTTGAAGAAGCAGGTTGCCTCTTCCCTTTTCCCTACAGCTTAGGGTTTGCCCAGTGTTTATAGGTTTAGGCACGAGAGCATGTGCATATCCACGATTACAGTATGCACATGGGCACAGCAGTTTAGGGAAAACTTTTAGGGAATGCTAGGAGGTGACCCTTTTCTCCCTAGATTTTGGGCCTAGTCATTTGTTCTGTTTGTTTTCCTGTGTTTGGTTATTTCCCCGCTTACCTACCTATCGTGACACTGATGTTATGGAGGCTGGTGCAGACTACACAGCTAGATTGATTTCTTTGCTGGTTTATCAGTGTTGCTTTTAGAGAAGACTGACTGTGCTACTGGTATAAGAGATAGCTAAGACTACACAGCCAGATGTTACAGGGGTTGGTCTATACATACATATATACATACATAGGAGGGGATTTATCATAACAGAATTTTTTTAAGTCAGTTTTCCTTTAGTCTTCCTTGCCATAATTTTATTAAAATCACACATTCTTTAATAGATTTTGTGAATCTTTAAAAATAACACTTTTTTTCTCTAGGTGTTGCCCGAGTGTTTTGCCACTCATCTACCAAAATGAGATTTCACCATTTTTTGTGATTTTTTTTTACAAGTCTCATTTAATAAATCTGACCTACACCTACTCGCCTAGTTAACCATGACTGCTTTTATGCTTACTTATCAAAAATGGCGAGAGAAGTGTAAAATTGCACGAAAAAATGGTGTGTGTCAACAAGGGATTTTTTTTACAGCATAAAACAGTTGTAAAATTCCCCACATATTCAGAATTACTGCAATTGCTTTATGTGACAGATGTTTTTGGATGCTTTACACCCGTGGTTTGAAAATAACAACATTCTGGGAGTTGTAGTTTATTTGCAGCCTGAATTATCCCAGTTGGCTTAGTCCAAGCATATACTGTCAATCATGGCCTGTTTATCTAATGTGAAATGTGTGCAGGTTGGGAGAAGCACAGGTTATTGTTAGCAGAAAATCGAACAATACTGTTCTGCCTGCGCTGGACAGAGATTAATCTGCCTCACAAAGCTCACAGACTGGCCTTGATGATTAGTTAATCCAGGCAATAGCATGATCACCTTATAGGAGAGGAATACAAAGGCAATAAATGTCTCTCAACTGCCTGGTGATAAATGCTTGAATCAAGAATGCGAGTATCCACAGATCACAAGCTGGCAACGTGCTTCTGTCTTTATTATGAGATTGTCTCCAATGCATGGCACAATAATTAAAGTTGGCAAATCTTGAAAGACAGCTGATATAGCATACCTCGAACTTTCAAATTTCATATACAGTATAGTTTATTTTAATTATTATTATTAGTATCCAATAATACTGGTAATTAGTGTTGAGCGAATCGAAATTCACAGAGAAATTCAGGAAAAATTTAATTTGCCACAAAGCCGAATTTCCTGCTTCATAGTAACTAATTAATTTTCCCTAAAATGGTGTAAAAAAAATCATACTCACTTCATCCATTTCCACGTGAAAAGTCCTCCACAGCCATCTTGATTGAAGATCCCACGCAAAATCTCACGAGCATTGACATATGAAATCACCATGCCGACCAGCGTGATGACGTCATCACACAGCGCGCGAGATTTCGCACTCAGATGCCCCCAATCAACGATGAATGCGGCATCAATTATTGGGGGGGGGGTCAGCGCAATCACTGTTTTTCATCATTGCGGCCGTTACTCACAAAGAAATGCGCTTCATGATGAAGTAATTCGTCACAAAGCTAATTTATTTGTGAAATTCGACAAAGCAGCTGAATCGAATTTTTGAGAACTTCGCTTATCTCTACTGGTAATTAGGGATGAGCGAATCGACTTCAGATTATCCCCTGCCGGAACTTAAAAGTGGAAAGCCACAACGCAAGTGTGAAACAGGCCTTAAACAGAGAGTCAGAAGGAGGCTTAGCTTGAGAGCCAATCAGCAAGATCCATTCTCCTTGCTGTGGGATAGATCCTTGCTAGTTTTTATGTTTTCAACCAGGTTCCTGTGCTGTTTTTCTGTGCTTATTGTGAGTATTCTTGGGTTTTTGACCCGGCTTGCTATCCGAGCTATCCCAGCTGAGGATCTCCGGAGCTGGACCTGCAGCAATAAGCTGATTACTATGACAGCTCTCATAATAAAAGTGATATCTGTGAGCAGACAACTCCTTTCAATGCTCTCAGAAGGAGAAATAATTTGTTTTGGCAGACTATAAGATGGCAGAATCTTAAGTCACAGAATATTTGAAAATGTTATCTTAAACCTCTGTTGTTCATACAGTACATATTTTACATTCTAGCTTTCACATTGGAAAGAATAAGAAAAAGATTAAATCTCCTTTATCATTATATTGTCTGTAAGTAAATGTGGCCCACATTTTTCCTGTGCCCCTGGAGAACAGCATAATTTTCAATAACAGTATTGCATATTTTTCTTCTTCAGAACATGCTGTTGGCTCAGATGTTACATTTGCCCTGGCATATAAGACTGGCAGATTAGATATTGTCTCTCAAGCTGTATGTGTTACAACTGTATGCGCTCAGCAGACAGAACCAATATTTTGGAAAAATCTATGAACTACCGTATACATATTTTTATACCAGTATGTAATGTAGCAAGAGATATAATTTTACCACATAAGGTCAACATAAAGCACTTTACTATTACTTCTGCAGTTAACTAACAAGTGCATGTTCTAAAGAAATCAAAGTTGCACGTTGATGACTGGGTGGCACACATAGATCATACAGTGTTGTGCATGAACTGAGCTGCAGTACCAAGCACAGCCACAAGACTGTGCGACTCAGAACAGGTCAGTCCAGTTCAAGATGACTGGTGGAGTTTCCTGGAGTTAGACCCACAGATCAGATATTGTTGGCCTAATCTAAGAATAAGCCATCAGTATCAAAGTTTTGGAAACATCTTTCAGGTCAAGATCAAGATTTTAGTTAGTTTTTATTTTTGTATGTTGTATAGTCAACAGTAGTGTGAATCAAAGTATCCGAAATGGACTTCAATACGAATTCGACTGAAATAAATTTTTCCTAAAATGGTGGCTGAAAAAAAATATACTCACCTTGCTCGCGGAGAAGCCATCTGATTCCCGCCTTGATTGAAAAAAAAACACCAAATGGACCTGCAGCGAGCGTGATAATGACCTCACCACGTGATCACGCTGGTCACCCGTGGTGCCGTCATTACTGCCACCAAGCATGATCACATGCGGAGATCATCATGCTCGCCGCAGGTGCTTTGGAGGATTTTCTTCAATCAAGACAGGAGCAGATGGCCTTTCCGCTAGGAACTGGATGAGGTGAGTATAATTTTTTTTAACCCCTGCTTAAATGATGGGGGACGGCGCAATCGCCATTCCCGTCATTGCACCCACTTCAAACAGTGGAAAGTGATTTGTGACAAAGTAATTAGTAACAAATAAAATTTCTTGTTGAAGTTCAGCGAAGCAGCCAAATCAAAATTTTCATCAGTATAAAAATCCTTGAATTGCAAATAAAAACTAAAAGGAAGCATTGTAATCAAAAGAATATGCAATTTTTTTTTCTATTCTACGTTTTCGGAGCACACCAGTTTTAACAATTTGATGTGAGGCTTTCACATCTCAATTTCCTCAAGTTATGTTGTCATTGCCTTGGAAAATTTACAGAAAATATATTTTTTGTGAATGTGGGTTAAATCCTGTGAAGTGGTCTACTGGTGGTTTACTGGTGGTTTATGGTGGCACAAGTTGAGTTGACAAATCGAGGACAGGCAAAAGTGAGGCCTTCAAACATATCACTGATGATCTCAAAAGTCTGTGCCAAGTAGAGATGAGTGAATTTCTGAAAATCTGATTCAGCTGCATAGGCCAGCCTATTTGATTCAGGTCTGAATAAATTTCCATGATTTGAAAGTGCCCTAATTGTTTGAAAAAGTCTCTCTCTCTAATTTGTAAATGAATTCACTCATCTCTAGTAACAAGTAATTAAGTGAAACTTGAGGAGTGGCTAGACATGGTATCTGGCAAAAGTAGATTTATCACATTTTCTCCAAAGGTTCACTTTAAATAATTCACTATGTCATTAGTGCAGCAATACATGCAGTGTGACTCCTCAAAGCAGCAACCTGATTTGCATCTGCTAAACCAGAGCATAGGGTCTAAGGGATTAGGTTTAGAGAGATCATCAGCGAATTGATTCTAATGAATCAAACTAATTGAAAATCAAACTCTTCTTTGACAGGGCCAAGCATCTTGTCTGACTCTGTCAATCTTGCACCTGTGCTGATGCTTTGAGTATCTGCACAAGTGGACAGCACAGATAGACATTGTTCATATGCCTCTTATGTCTGGGTACATCTGGAAGTGGAGGTGGCGACTATACATGGATGAGCACCACCATCCAGACATCAGTAGCACATGTGCAGTCGGTATCTGTGGTGGTCAGGTAGCAGCAGCAGATCCTCTGGGCTTGCGCCAATACTCAGAGTAATGACACAAGCATGAGATTGACAGGACCAGGCAATATATCTGGCCCTGCCAATTAGGGATCAGGGGGAAGTCTCTAGAGCCTCCCTGTGCTACATTAGGCTGATTTTGAATTAATTTTATTAATTAGAATCAACTCTAATTATTTACTTTTCAAACTATGCCTACTGCAAGGAGGTTTGGACTGTCAAACTGTGATTTCCCACGCCATGTTTACCTAGATTGGTGGCAGTGTAGAAGCAGTGGCAGTGTAGTCTAGTAACAGGAAGTGGTTGGCAAAAGGAGATCAGCAGAAGTGCCAGATGTGAGAAGAATAGCAAAGTCCAAAACAGGCTGGGTTCAGAGACATAGAACCAGGGTATCAGCAAACAATGGAGCAAATACAGTAGCAAAGTTTTTTGAGCCAGAGTCAAAGCTACTGGACCACAGGTAATGCCAATCCAAAGGAAAAAAGTAATAAGCAGTTCAAAGAGAAGTTCAAGAATGAGTAACAATGAGGCAATAAGGAAACAACAGAGAGAGTTTAGTTCTAAACCTATAGTCAGGCACAAATCAGGAAGTGGTATTAACCTTGCTGCCCATGACCTTCAGGGGCTGCCTGCCTTGGTAACCTGGCACCACAATGAAGTAGAGCTGCATCAAAATCTGGATGGGGACCTGAGATGTAGTGTTGATCACGAATATTCGAATTTCGAATTTTTAGCTCGAATATAGCTACTTAATAAATTCGCGAATATTTAGACTATAGTGATATATATTCGTAATTTCGAATATTCGTTTTTTTTTTTTAATCAGTACACATGATCCCTTCCTGCTTCTAGCTTGTGGGCCAATGAGAAGGCTGCAGTATATTTGACTTTAGGAGTAGTGTTGTTTGCGAATTTTCGTAATGCTAATTTTTATTGCGAATTTTTCAACTTACAACTATTAGACAAAGAAGATTATAGCACTATTAGCTAAATTGCTCTATATTCGGGTTTTTTTCTCGAATATTCGCTATATTGCTATAACTTTGTTTTTTCTAATATTCGTAATATTCTAAAACAAGAATATATAGCAATATAGCGAATATTCGAAAAAAAAACGAATATAGAGCAATTTAGCTAATATAGTGCTATAATCTTTTTTTTTAATAGTTGTAATTTTTTTCCAATCTGAAGTTCAGATGAGAAAAAAATTTCAACAATTAAACAAAGAAGATTATAGCACTATATTAGCTAAATTGCTCTATATTCGATTTTTTTCGAATATTCGCTATATTGCTATATATTCTTGTTTTAGAATATTACGAATATTCGAAAAACGAAGTTATAGCAATACAGCGAATATATAAAAAAAAAAAATGAATATAGAGCAATTTAGCTAATATAGTGCTATAATCTTCTTTGTCTAATAGTTGTAAGTTGAAAAATTTGCATTACGAAAATTTGCCATTACGAAAATTTGCATATTACACGATCATTACTTTGATGATTTTTCGAGTAAAAAAACATAGAATATAACGAATATTCGAATTTGCGAATATTCGACGAATATTCTACAAAATATTCGCGAAATATCGCGAATTCGAATATGACACCTGCCGCTCATCACTACTGAGATGTAGAGCAACTGAATTCAGGATGGATGAGTAACAACTATGTGATTAGAATAGGTATTCTGTGTTAGTTACATACTTAAGATGGTTGAAAAAGATATAGAGCCAGGTCCATATATATTGGGACATCGACACAATTCTAACATTTTTGGCTCTATACACCACCACAATAGATTTGAAATGAAATAAACAATATGTGCTTTAACTGCAGACTGTCAGCTTTAATTTGAGGGTATTTACATCCAAATCAGGTGAACGGTGTAGGAATTACAACAGTTTGCATACGTGCCTCCCACTTGTTAAGGGACCAAAAGTAATGGGACATAATAATAATAATAATAATCATAAAATCAAACTTTCACTTTTTAATACTTGGTTGCAAATCCTTTGCAGTCAATTTCCGCCTGAAGTCTGGAACGCATAGACATCACCAGACGCTGGGTTTCATCCCTGGTGATGCTCTGCCAGGCCTCTACTGCAACTGTGTTCAGTTCCTGCTTGTTCTTGGGGCATTTTCCCTTTAGTTTTGTATTCAGCAAGTGAAATGCATGCTCAATCGGAATCAGGTCAGGTGATTGAATTGGCCATTGCATAACATTCCACTTCTTTCCCTTAAAAAACTCTTTGGTTGCTTTTGCAGTATGCTTTGGGTCATTGTCCATCTGCAATGTGAAGCGCCGTCCAATGAGTTCTGAAGCATTTGGCTGAATATGAGCAGTTAATATTGCCCGAAACACTTTAAAATTCATCCTGCTGCTTTTGTCAACAGTCACATCATCAATAAATACAAGAGAACCAGTTCCATTGGCAGCCATACATGCCCACACTATGACACAACCACCACCATGCTTCACTGATGAGGTGGTATGCTTAGGATCATGAGCAGTTCCTTTCTTTCTCCATACTCTTCTCTTCCCATCACTCTGGTACAAGTTGATCTTGGTCTCATCTGTCCATAAGATGTTGTTCCAGAACTGTGAAGGCTTTTTTAGATGTCGTTTGGCAAACTCTAATCTGGCCTTCCTGTTTTTGAGGCTCACCAATGGTTTACATCTTGTGGTGAACCCTCTGTATTCACTCTGGTGAAGTCTTCTCTTGATTGTTGAGTTTGACACACATACACCTACCTCCTGGAGAGTGTTTTTGATCTGGTCAACTGTTGTGAAGGGTGTTTTCTTCACCAGGGAAAGAATTCTTTGGTCATCCACCACAGTTGTTTTCCGTGGTCTTCCGGGTCTTTTGGTGTTGCTGAGCTCACCGGTGCGTTCCTTCTTTTTAAGAATGTTCCAAACAGTTGTTTTGGCCATGCCTAATGTTTTTTCTATCTCTCTGATGGGTTTGTTTTGTTTTTTTCAGCCTAATAATGGCTTGCTTCACTGATAGTGACAGCTCTTTGAATCTCATCTTAAGAGTTGACAGCAACAGCTTCCAAATGCAAATAGCACACTTGAAATGAACTCTGGACCTTTTATCTGTTCATTGTAATTGGGATAATGAGGGAATAGCACACACCTGGCCATGGAACAGCTGAGAAGCCAATTGTCCCATTACTTTTGGTCCCTTAACAAGTGGGAGGCACATATGCAAACTGTTGTAATTCCTACACCGTTCACCTGATTTGGATGTAAATACCCTCAAATTAAAGCTGGCAGTCTGCAGTTAAAGCACATCTTGTTCGTTTCATTTTAAATCCATTGTGGTGGTGTATAGAGACAAACATTTTAGAATTTTGTCGATGTCCCAATATTTATGGACCTGACTGTATCAATACTTTTAAGAATTCATTTAAGCCCCTTTTAAAACTGTCCACTGTTCCTGCTGTGACCTCAACCAGAGGTAGAATATTCCATAGGTTCACATTTCTTACAATAAAGAAGCCTTGACGCCTTTGGATACTGAACTTTTTCTTCTCCAAAAAGAGGTAGTGCCACCTTTTCTTTTGCAGGGATTTTACATGAAACAGCTTTTCACCCTATTTTTGTATGGCCCATTTATATATTTGTACAGGTTAATCATATCAGAGATAAGCGAATCGAATCCCACGAAGTGGAATTCGATCCGAATTTCAGGATAAATTCGATTAGCCTAGAAGACGAATTTTCTCGTGCTTCGTGTCAGCAAATCGATTTAACCTGAAATAGTATAAAAAACAAAAAAATTCTAATTTACCTCCTCCATTTTCTCCATCTTGCTTGAAGATCTCGGCCAAAATCCTGTGCGCCGTGAGATTACATCACCACGCCAGCCAGCGTGATGACGTAATCTCGCTCCGCACAGGATTTCGGCTGAGATCTTCAAGCAAAATGGTGGCAGCCGGCCCGTCGCGAGCAAATGGAGGCGGTAAGCTTGATTAAAAAAATGTTTATTGTTAATTTTACACTCAGATGCCGCGATTATGTATGAATGCGGCATCTGAGGGGAACAATGACGGGGCGGCGCTATCGCAGTTCCCTGTCATTGCACCCGCTACTTACAAAAAAATACGCTTCATGACGAAGTAATTCGTCACAAAGCTAATTTTTTTGTGAAATTTGGCAAATCAGCCGAATCGAACTTTTAGGAAATTTGCTCATCTCTAATCATATCCCCCCTTAGTCATCTCTTCTCAAGACTAAAAAATTTAATTCTAATCTTTAATCTTACCTCATAACTAAGACCCTCCATGCATCTTATAAGTTTAATTGCTCTCTTTTGTACTTTTTCCAGCTCCAGGGCATCCTTTCTATGGACTGGTGCCCAGAACTGAACTGCATATTCCAGATGAGGCCGCACAAAATCTTTTTAAACTGATAATATTACATTCCTTTGCCGCGAGTCCATCCCTTGTTTAATACATGACAATATCCTGCTAGCCTTAGAAGCAGCTGCTATTTAATCTATGATCTGCAAACGTACCCAAATCCTTCTCTATAAGCGACTCTCCCAGCGTAACTTACCTAGAACATAAAATGCATGTAAATTAATTGAAACCAAATTCATAACTTTACTTTTAGCCACACAGAACTTATTTTGCCAAGTTGAGGCCCAAACACTCAGAGCGTCCAAGTCAGCCTGTAGTTTTTGTACATCTTCCATAGAATGCACAGCACTACATAGCTTTGTGTCATCTGCAAAATTATAAACGGTGCTATTAATCCCATCCTCGATATCATTAATTAGAGTGAAGTAAAGCATTCAAAGCGGAATTTGGTCTGAAGTTTAGGAAAACAAATCCGAAATACCTCACACTTTGTGGTAACAAATTATGTTTTCCAAAAATACATGTGTTGCAAAGTGAAAGTAAAAAGCCCGGGAATGCGAGATCACCCATAATGCCGTGCAGCCAGCCAATCCACAGATAACCATCACCTGTGATGTCTCAGCCATACAAAACCCATACAAAAACATACCAGAAACAGCCCCTGTTTAAAGGTGCCGTACGGCCATTAAAAATGAAGACAGATACAAATGATGTCTTTATTATTCCATGAAAGGCAGCTGCAGGCTAAATGGCCACATGGTTCTTCACAGCAGCATGGCCAAAACCCACCCGCAGCACGGCTACTCCGTGTGGCCATACCCTAGGGCACAGTGGCCTGAATATACCTGATTTATAGCGTTTTGCAACAAATTATTTCAGAAAAATTGCCAAATCGAGTTTTTCAAAATTTAATCATGAATAAATAAAATAAATAATAGGGGACCCAGCACTGAACCTTGGAGTACACCACACTCTGGACATGGTCCATCAGCCAGTTTTCAATAAAGTTACACAAATCTCAGAAAACAGGAGTGTTAACTCTACTCCATCCGTACAAACTATACTTTCTAAACCTATAGACCTTATTTTACCTATTGTTTATAGGGACAGTATCAAATGACTTTGCAAAATCCAAGAACACTACATCCACAACTGCCCCTCTGTCTAGGCTTCTAAACAGCTCCTCACAAAAACAAATTAGGTTAGTCTGACAACTTCTGTCCTTGGTAAACCCAGACTCTTGTATATAATCCCTTAAAAGTTCTTCAAACATTTTTGCCACAACTGAATTTAAACTCACTGGTCTATAATTAACTCTGGGGGACCTAGAGCCCCTTTTAAATGTGGTAACCACATTTAGGCTACTTTCACACTTGCGGTAGGTAGCCTTTTCCGGCCGGCTGTTCTGGCGGGAGAACAGCCTGCCGGATCCATGCTACCGCTAGTCCACTGTGCCGCCGGAAGTCCGCTCCAGCCACATTTACTATAACGAGGTCCCGCCGCAGCACTGCAAACATGCCGACAGGGGGAAGGAATAAAACTACAGCATGCTTGCCGTGCTGCAGCCGGACCTCCGGCCCACCCCCATTATCGTGAATGGGGCCGGAGCGGACTTCTGGTGGCACAGTGGTCTAGCGGTAGTATGGATCCGGCAGGCTGTTACCCCGTCAAGACAGCCTGCCGGAAAAGGCTACCGCAAGTTTGAAAGTAGCCTTACTTTGCGCCAGTCATTTGACACTGTACTAGTCCTTAGAGAATCTCTGAAAATTATGAACAGGGGCACAGCAATAACTAAACTGAGTTATTTAAGTATATCCATCAGAACCTGGAGTTTTGTTCACATTTAACTTATTTAAATTAGCTTGGACTATATTCACAGTTAACGGAGTATATTACTGTATGAATTAGCAGCCCTGGCACTACCAATATCAGATCCTTTCTATTCTTTCGTATTTACAGACCTAAAGAACCCATTTAGTAATTCTGCCTTTTCCTTATCTTCAGTGACCTCCCCACCTTTGCTGTTATTTAGGGTCCTACCTGCTCTGACCTTGTTTTTTTTGCATTTGCAGATGCAGCTGAGCTTAACTTGATGGTTAATACATTAAGTAAAGTATGGCAAGAAAAAAATAACTAACTTTTCAATGGCTTTTGTCATGAGATATCCAAGATAACACTGTGCCATGTGTTATCAGAGTCAAATTTACCTTGGCTACGTCGGTATATATTTAAAGAATTTTTGGGGATTTTTATCTCATTGCAGATTTTATTAAGCCCTTTGTAAATTTTAAAGGCTATAGTTAACCCCTCTGATTTGTAAATGCCTTTTTTTTATTTATTGCCCTTTTTATATTAGCTGTAAACTTTGTGGGGTTTAATTTTAGCCATACTTGTTACCTACAGGGATACATTTTTAGTGTAATTACCGAATGTGCATTTAAAGCTCTCCCATTTATCCTCAGTATTATTATGTGACAGTAACTGCTCCCAGTCTATGCCCTTAAATGCTGCCCTCAACCCAGGAAAATTGGCCTGTTTTAAATTCAGTGTTCTTGCTCTCCCAGCCAGAGTTAGCTTTTTATAGTTCAGGGGAATATAATTATATTATGGTCAACATTACCTACAGTTTCAAGAACAGTTTCATTTCCAACAACCTCTGCATCATTAGAAATTGCCAGATCCAACATAGCATCGCCCCTAGTGGGAGCTTCTACAAACTGGCCCATAAAGTGGTCCTGCAGCAAGTTGAGGAATTTTCTCCCTTTTGCAGTTGAGGCAGAACCATGACCCGAGTCAATATCTGAAAAGCTAAAATCTCCCATTATGACCAATGTACCAGCCTGTGCCACCCACTCTATTTGGTTATACAGCTGAACATCTATCTCCTCTGTGATTTTAGGGGTTCTATAGATTACACCAAGTATTATTTTTCACATTTTATTTCCCTTTGTAATTATTCCCATAATTTGGTCCTTTTCATCATAGAAATAAGGGCACACAGTGCAAATTATGTAGTCATTCAATGTCCAGATCTCTTGACCAGGCTATTTTCACACAATATACTGTAGTTACTAGTTTAGAGCACTGAAGCAACCAAAAAAGCTTATCAATGAAAGTGCCAGAGTAACATTGCTATGACTTTCTGCAACCTTTGATTACATTTAGTGCCATAATTACTTGCAATTTTAGTTGCAATTTTAGTTGTCCTGTGACATGACATTTATCAATCTATGCCAAGTTTTGTATTGTTCCATTAAATCCAATAGATTGCAATAATAAAAAGTCTCCTTTTTTGTAGCTATGACTTCTTTGCATACATGTGTCTTCATGGTAACACGATAAAAATAAACCGTTTGAGTGTAGTTATACAGTCAAGTGTATTTCATTTCCACCTGCCGCTGTTATTTTCTATAGCGTAGTAAAAATAGGGGGTAGGAGGAGTAAAACGACACTAGACTGCAGGATCAGACTACATACAAGCTTGTAGTCTGCAACCATGGAGAAATGCAGACCTGCATGGGAGCTACATACACAACAGTAGGATGTTTTGATCAAGACTACAAAGAAACATGCTTAATTTTTCATTTTAAATGTGTAGGGACAATAGTACAAAATTTGAGTACAAAAAAACCCCAAAGTCTAAATATTGTATGTTTTTTCAAGCTGCTAAAAGTAAAAACATCTCACTACAAAATGATTTACCTGTCTGGTATTATTACATGCATTTAGGGCCTTACAAAAATGGTACATGGATGAAAAATGGCTTATTTGTTGTGCTGCCCCATTCTTCTGTTATCTTCTTCACCAGGCTTGAGACGGAACCTAGAAGAGGAAATAATGTTTATTTCTTTATCTGTCAGACCTAGTAAGAATGACTTACACACATTTTGTATCAGATAACCCAGTATGTGTAGACACATTGTACGGCTCGGCCTTTGTACCCGCCTAAATTGTCTGCTAGCAGCACTACATTCAGATGTTTTACAACCAGGAACATCTAAAAGTGTTGTGAGAGGAATAAATCATATCAGGCAATTGGGTTTTGAACACAGAAATATGTGTTTTCACTGTTCGCTCATTATTTGCTTCCATAAGGTCCCCAGTGTGTATTTGGGAAAATTCTATTACCTATTAATTTTAAACACAGAGCCAATCTAAAAAGTAATGATTCATACTGCAGAGGCTGGAATTTTAACTGTCGTTTGAAACCACTATAGATTTATGAATTGCATTTTTTTCAGCATTTCACTTACAAAAAGGGGTTTGTTCACTAAGGAGCTTAAAGAGAACCCAGCTAACTTTGCAGTGGTTCCTTTTTTAGAATTTTGGATGGCATTTTAGCTTTATCTGACATATTAAAAAGCAAGGTGAATGGAACTGATTTGAAAATTTCTGCAACAAAATCTGCCATGTATGAAGGCACCCTTAATGTCAAAATAACTTGCTTTGTCATTACGCTTGTGAATTCAGTTTGCTCATAAAATACCTAAAAATGTCAAATATTTAAAAGTGTATTATTTGTTCTATTGCCATCTGCTAAAATGTACATATGATTCTAATCCTTTGCAGTAAAGCCAGGCTTGATCACATGGCATATTAGAGCATTGTCCTCCATACAACCATTACCTTTGCAATACGATTGAAAGACATATAGCATAGACTTCTCGTGACATAATATCACAATTATTTTTTTTTTTAAAGAAAGAAATTTTTTCAGCTCTCAAATATTAGAAAAAATAGCACATTCCCAAATTGATACTGTAAAATAATTGTATTTTTGTTGTGGCAAGACTTCACCGCAGGCAATATTTTTCTGACTGTGTTTAATGGGGTTGCCATGTTTAAATTTACTCTGTTAGAACAGGCAGTACAACATTTTTTCAATTGTCTTGCCAGAAAAATTTTATAGATTTTTTTAAAATGCTCATGTGTCTATCTGCTACTTTAAGGTAATTTCTATCGCACCCCTGGTGTTCTTTAGAATTTTCATCAACACATCAACCAAATTTGTTTAGTGCTGAAAGACATAGAGTACATGAGCAGAAGCTCAACCCCACGGCCCGTTCCTCCTATACACAGGCTGTGGAGTGTTTCTTACCATTGTGTAGACTTGCCAAAAAGAATCTGCACACTTGTAACTGGCCATGGACATTCAGCACCACAACTAGTATATAATGGCAATATCTAGACACAGAATTGTGTGATCTACACCGAGACATTCACCTGAACTTCCTTTATCCTGAGTCCCTATTTCTGCCTGCATCATGCCACTAATGACTGAGCGTCAGTTTCCGTGTACTCACTCTCCACACGGTTGAAATAAAAAATAAAAAATTGTAGGGGGGATAGCATGATTGAAATTGAACCATTTTGTTTGGACAGTGGTTAACATGGTTGAAATTATTATTATTAATTTTTTTTGGAGGGGTAACATTTCTTGGGGGGACATATGTATGTGATTACTGTATTAATACAGAGATTTTTCTCACAGTCTAGTCAGGTTGAATCAGATCAATAGACTTCTCATTGCTGCCATTTCCCCATCTTGCCACACTTGCTGTCTGTCATTCTGCCTTCTTACCATCACGTTGTGTATGGCTGCTGCATGCTCTGGTCTGCATCGTGCCAGTTATGCCACTTTCCAACCATCACTTTTTGTATGGCTATTGCTCCACCGTGTGTGTTTAAACATCATCTACTCCCGATAAGGAACAATTTTTGGAAGCATTGGAATATGAAAAATCAGAACGCAGGTGATGGCAAGGTGTTTTTAAACATGACATAATTAACTATTGCAGAGGGATATTGAAGAGGGGGAAAAAAATCATGAGAAATTAACAAAAATAGAAAAATTATGATTTCTAGGAGGCTACAAGGGGGTTATATACTAACTTTCAGGGCAATTGGAGCAACTTTGGTTCGGCCCGAACTTTTTTTAAAATTTGGTGAACCAGACCTGAAACAAGTCTCAACTGGTTCGCTCATCTCTAGAAGGAACAAATACCAACACTTTCTCAGGAAGACGACTCTGATTTATTAGATGAAAGTATCACTGCCAATGAATAACATACTAGCTGAAATGTATATCATACATCAGACATATCTTACTCCAATCCACATGATTAAAAAAGGGAGCAGCTTCCACAGATTGTCCTAGATGCCACCACTCCGATGCAGACTTCTTGTGCATGCTTAGGTCTTCCTCCCCAATCTTCAGATTTTTGAAAGAGGTGACAATGTATCTACTCTTCTCTCAGTGCCAGGGCCATATAGTCCTAAAATTTCTATCAGAAGAGGAGTGTCCACTGACCACAAAATCCCTTACATAATACACATCAACAGACTAGATGTGCCATTTTATGTCTCTAGTATTGAATCTGTGAACCGACATTCCTGACATTTGACAATATCCTATGTACTGTATCACTGCATTCCCAACTAGGTTTCTTTATCCTTTTAGTATTCATTAGAGATGAGCAAAATTATGAAAAATTTGATTCAGCTGCTTCGCCAAATTTCATAAAGAAGCACATTCCTTTGTATGTAGCCATCGCAATGACGGGGAACATTGAATAACTGAGGCCATTGATTTTAAAACTTGGATTAGAAGTTGGCTTCGGTACTGGTTGGTACCTCAGGGTGTGATTTGAATTTTTAATATTTTTGCGTTTCTTTTATATTTTCAAAGACATTTTTAGTTCTCTTAGAGGACTTGTGCATGCAATCTATAGTTTAAAATAGTATTCTATAGTATTCTATTGCAGTCTGTGGGATTTTGACAGGCTACCTATCAAGCTATGCTACAGACAGTTTGCTGTGGAAGGCCTGGAAGCATTTGCAAGTGATCGGAGTACCCACAATTTCGCTGTGAGGCCTCCCTTTGTCTAATTCCTCAGATGCAGCAGCAACTATTGACAGCAGCATCTGAGGAGTTATCTCTAATCTTGGTTATTGCAGTCGGGTGTCAATTATGCTACACAGAAGGCACCTTCCTTGTATGGAGTGGCTCAGCTCGTAAGAATCTTCATGCATACTCTGTGCACCTATGATGGACATATCTGTCATGGGTTATTAAGAGTCATTAAATTATTGTGAATTGTAAAATCTTACAATAAACTGACAAAAATAAAAAAATAAGTATTTAAGTATCATAGGGCCAAACAGGTTGAGTGGATGCTTCAGTTTGCTGTGAAACACCTGTTTGACCCACAAACTGAAGCATCCATTTAACAAAGTACTGCAGGAGTTGCATACAGGTAGCACAATGTTAGACATTTGCCTACCCAGAAAGACGGATTTATACATTTTACCTGCTGCATGCTTACCTCAAGTAAACTGCTACAGAGCTACAGTACTTTAATGCAGTCTTTTTTCTAAAGGTCAGCAGCACACAAACCACAATACAACCATAATGATAGGTCAACCACGTCATCTTGTAGAGTTTTCAGATCAATTATTGTCAGTACTGTATTTGAGTGATCAATGATTTCTGTACTAGCAGAAATCAAAGTAGTTTATGCATGGTAATTATAAAAATCATCTGTCTTAGTTTAAGTTGCATTTTAGAAGTTGAACTAGTTACCAATTTTACTTTCTATAATAATAGACACACAAGTTTTTTTTCTCACTTTGTATACACAATACACACTCTAACTTTTTTGTAGTTGTGTACGGAGCTGTGTGAGGGCTCATTTTTTTGCAGAACTATCTGTACTTTTGGGGTGTGTATGACTTTTTACTTTTGGCATTGCACAGTATTTACTTTTTACTTGAATTTTTACTTTTGACAATACACAGTACTTGCTTATGCAGCCACTGTCTGATCTCAAATTCGCAATACTCTTCAGAAGGTCTTTAGTAAAAAAAATATTAATGACCAAAAAATGGTACCCACTACTAGTAAACACTTATGCAAGTTTTAGTCTATGTTGAATGTATGTAACTAAGAACGAGTTCACATTTCAGTTATTTGGTCAGTTATTTCCATCAGTCAGGGCTCGTTCACACGAACGTGTGCTGCCCGTTGCATTATTGCGGACCGCATTTGCGGATCCGCAATACACGGGCCCCGTTCCGTGTGCATTTCGCATCACGGATGCGGACCCATTCACTTTAATGGGTCCGCAAATCCGGAGATGCAAAACGTTGCGGAATGGAAGCACGGAACGGAACACTACAGAAGCACTACGGAGTGAATGGGTCCACTATCCCCATGCGGCTGGGCCACGGTCGGTGCCCGTGCATTTCGGACCGCAATTTGCGGTCCACAGCACCAGCACGCGCTTCACACGGTTGTGTGAACGAGCCCTTAATGTGAGCCAAAACCAGGTGCAGATAAAAAAAAAATGCGGGAGGAAATCTTTCCATAATACCTTATGTATATGTGTTTTGTTCACTGATTTCAATCAGTAATTGTGAGCCAAAACCAGGATTGGAACCTCCACAGACATAAGGTATAAGGGAAAGATCTGCACCTGTTCTGTGTTTAGAGCCGCACCTGGTTTTGACTCAAAATCACTGAAGAAAATCACTGACCAAAACACTGACGTGTGAATGAGGCATAAGGCTGAGTTCACACTTCAGTTATTTGGTCAGTTATTTCCGTCAGTGATTGTGAGCCAAAACCCGGAGTGAAGCCTACACAGAAATAAGGTATAAGGGAAAGATCTGCACCTGTTTTGTGTTTTTTTTACTCGCTCCTGGTTTTGGCTCACCATATCTCATCGAAGTAACTGACCAGATAACAGAAGTGTGAACTTGGCCTCACTGATAGAAATAAGTGATCAAATAATTGAAGTGTGAACTCAACCTTATTACTATACTTATTCTTCTTTTTCACTCCCTGTCTTTCCGAGGTCATAACTTTTTTTATTTTTTCATTCATACAGCCGTATGAGAGCATGTTTTTTGTGGGAAAGTTGCACTTCCCTCTAGCGGATGTTTTCCTGAGTAGGACTACCTAAAGAGGTTCTGACTGACCAAGGGACCCCTTTTATGTCCAAGGTGATGAGGGAAGTCTGCAATTTTCTGCACATAAAACAACTACGGACGTCCGTTTACCATCTGTAAATGGACGGTCTGGTAGAACGGTTTAACCAAACATAAAAAAATATGTTGAAAAAGGTAGTGTCTAAAGATGGGAAGGACTGGGACCTCCTTCTGCCCTATCTCATGTTCGCAGTGTGAGAGGTAACCTAGGCCTCTACTGGGTTTATACCCTTCAAACTGCTATATGGCAGACACCCTTGCGGTCTCTTGGACGTGGTCAAAGAGGTGTGGGAACAACAACCCACTCCACATAAAAGTGTCATTGAGTACGTTACCCAGATACAAGATCGGATAGAGACAGTGTTGCCTCTTGTTAGAGAGCATATGGAGGCATCACAGCGAGCCCCAGGCAGGCTCAGGTCCTGATCAGGTTTTGGTTCTGGTGCTGACCATGGACAGTAAGTTCCTGGCTAGGTGGCAGAGGCCCTACGAGGTACTCGAGAAAATTGGAGATGTAAACTACAAGGTACACCAACCAGGGCAGCGAAAGCCGGAGCAGGTTTACCATGTGTACAGAAGCCCGTGGACAGGTTTTCTAGGAGAAGAGCTACCAGCCCCTCTGTCTGATGCAAGAGAGGCGGCTGCCACAGTAAAAATTGCTGACAGCCTCTCCTCTAAACAGACTCAGGAGTCCAGGGAGTTCATTAGTCGGAACACGGATGTGTTCTCGGACCTCCCTGGATGCACTTCCATAATCCAGCATGACATTGTCACTGAGCCTTAGGCAAAAGTCTGATTAAAACCATACCGGGTACCCCAGGCTCGGTGACAAGCCATATCGGAGGAGGTGCAGCTAATGTTGCATCTAGACGTCATTGAGGAGTCAAAAAGTGAGTGGGCCAGTCCTATAGTATTGATACCCAAGCCAGACGGGACGTTGTGGTTTTGTAACAATTTAAAAAAACTTAACGAGGTTTACAAATTCGATGCGTATCCCATGTCCCGGGTGGATGAGCTCATCGAGAGGTTAGGACAAGCCCAGTATTTTTCTGTTTTGGACCTAACAAAAGGGTACTTGCAGGTGCCCTTAACAGAGGCTGCCAAAGAGAAAACTGCCTTCATCACACATGAGGGGCTGTATCAATATAAGGTCTTACCCTTTGGTCTGCATGGCGCCCCCGCTACTTTTCAGTGACTAATGGACATTGTGCTTCGTCCACATCGTCGGTACGCTTCGGCTTAGCTGGACGATATTGTCATCCACATTACCAACTGGGAAAGTCACCTACCCAAAGTGCAGGCTGTAGAGGACTCCCTTCGGAAAGCTGACCTAACCGCTAACCCAAAAAAACGTGCAATAGGCTTAGAAGAGACTAAATACCTGGGGTATGTCATTGGGCACGGAGTCATCAAACCCCAAGTAAACAAAATGGAGGCGATATGGTATTGGCCCCGACCTGTCACTAGTAGGCAAATAAAGTTATTCTTGGGAATGATGGGCTATTACATGAGGTTTTTGCCGCTTTGAAGTCAGCCCCGTGTGGGTCACCGGTTTTGGTGATGCCCAACTTCAAGAGGGAGTTTGTGGTACAAACAGATGCCTCCGAAGTAGGCCTTGGTGCTGTACTGTCTCAGGAAGTCAACGGGGCGGAGCATCCCGTTGTCTTACTAAGCCACAAGCTAACCCCAGCCAAAACCAGGTACAGTAATGAGAGAGTGCCTGGCTATCAAGTGGGCACTCTCTCCGCTACTAATTGTTGGGGAGAAAGTTCTGCCTGGTCACCTACCACTCCTCTCTCAAGTGGATGATCACCAGATGTTTTTTGTCTCTGCAGGACTTTAAGTTCTCGGTAGAACACTGAGCAGGCCGGATGCAGGGAAACGCGGAAGCCCTGTCCCAGGTGCATTGTCTGGCATGTGTCCACCCCCTCAGGGTTGAACAAAGGAAGGGGGGTATGTGACACAGTGAGGGGTTGTGTCTGGCAAGGCAGGTATTTTCCTCCCAGCATGTGCGGCTGGGCTGGTTTCCAGCCAGGTGAGGTCAAATACTGGACCGGTGTTTTAGTGCCGGTCTGGGTTTTGGCAGCACCTGGCTGTCCTTAAATAGGCAGCTGGGCTCAGCAGAGATGGCTCTGTTTTTGGGATCAGAGGCTTTGTGCCATGCTGGAGGGCTGAGAGCCGCACGCTGGGGAAACAGGCCCCCTAAAGCCTGCTGTGAACTACTAGAGGCAGAACTGCCAGCAAAGTGACTTGTGTTATATGAACTTTTCATTGTGTGTGAATTAATACCAAGACTGCAAAGTTACATGCTGTTTTGTGCAATTGTCTGAAGTGTGAATAAACACTGACGTTTTGAGTAAAGAACTTGTATTTTTCCTCTGTACTTCGCCCGCTTACCTTATCTACCAGAGCGAAACCCCACAATGTACTGTACACAACTTGGCAGGAAGGGGTTATGCCATAAATTATGTAAAATAATGAATATCAGACATCATATAGTACATGGCAGTCTATTTCTAACAAAGCTAGAACCATCCTTGTACTTTATATGTACCCAGAGATCTCCCTATTCCTTACTCCAATTGCAATAGTGGTTTCAGGCTGGCAGCTTAGGGAGTGTGTCCTTTCTATGTAGCCCTTTCCCTGTAACTGCCACAGCTTCTAACAGAATATATGACTGGTGGCAGTTGAAGATTTAAACTGAGCCTGTTGGACCACCTCAGTGGGTGACAAACAATAGATGGCACTATACAGATATATTTCATTGAATAACTTAGTGGCTATACAAAATTTATAATTACATGCAAAAGTATTCAGATCCAGGTGCTGGTTTGAAAAATGTAGAATATTTTTCACGGTACAACCTCTTTAAAGGGGTTCTCTGGGCTTTTCTGAGAATCGCGGAGTCAGACCCTATGAAGGAAAGATTGTTTCCTCTGTAGTTACCCCTGCATTGAGCACCAATTCTGTAATCTCCACTGCCGTTGGACTGGCCGCTTGCTCCTCCACTCGAGTCCCAACAGCATATGTTCTTGAGTCTTCCTGTTCAGCTGAACAGGAAGACTCAGGAACATATCTGCTCAGGACCTTGAGACAGATCCCTCAGCCAGTCTGAACACAGCAGAGATGGCGGCATCAGGGGCACAACAGAGGGGTAAGTATAGATGAAAGTTTCTTCAGTATCTGAAGACTCCAGGATTTACAGAACCTTTTTAACCACATTTTAAATCATAGACATGCATTTACCCCAAACTACTGGGCTGCTGTGAAGAACTCTTTTTTGCTAAATCTATATACCATATTTTTCGCTTTATATGACACACTTCTTTACCCCAAAATGGGGGGGGAATGGCAGTGCATTTTATAATGCGAATACTAATGAGCACCTCCATTATGAAAGCACTCATTAGTATAGAGGAGGTGCAGGAAACTTTAGCGCTGCTAGCCTGGGCTTTACTCACCTCTTCCTGGTCTGATTCGGTATAGCATCAAGATGTAGTGCACGTAGGTGTGCACTACGACCTGATGCTGTTTGAGGTCAGGTCACAGTGCAGCGCGGCACCAGCAGAAGATCAGATAGAGGGAAGTGCGGGAAGAGCACGCCATCCGATAAAAATTAGGGATCTTATCTGAGGTCTGATCATATATACTGTAGATCACGATAGAATCAGAAAAACTGTAAGTGGTGTGGATGTTGAAGCCATAAAATGAACAGGAAAATATGAGCATATTATGGCCAAGAGAAAGCTGCCAAACTTTGTATATAAACTGATAATGTTTGCTAAAATGTGATATAAAGTATATCTGTGTTGCTAAATCTTTTCTATCAATCTGAGTAGGTGAAAAATAGGCCTTTCCATCTTGAATTTATGCGTAAGCTTCAAAGGATACATAACCCACCCATTTTCTTTTCTAATCTCCAATTCAGTAGTTTCCTTCATCAGAAACCATTGCATCCTTCCCTGGACTGCTATTAAATTTGAAGAAAAATAAGTACACCAATCATCTGGACCTGTTTGGAGTGTGTGGGAAATGTCCTTTGGTGCCAGGCCTGCCAGTCTACATGATACAGCAATCAGTCTTCTTGATGAATGCCCTAATACTGCAGCCAATTTTTAACTTAGTAGCTGAATCATGGCCCACAGAATAAATGGTTTTAGCTTTCTTGAAGAAAAATAGCTTGCAAAATAGATTTCAGTATGTATACAACAATAATTTTACAATCTAGAGGAATTATAGTTATTTTAAGAATTAATTTTACATGCTGTGAATTTAAATGTAATATACAGTGCCATAATTCTATAATATGTAATGTAATGGTATGTATAATATACTGTGTTATTATTGTGAGCAGCAATTGAATTTAATCAGTGTTGTTTAATCTGAAACATACATTAAAAATAGATAAAATAAGTATGCAACAAGCAGAATAAAAAGTAAATGATGAAGTAAATAATCCTTTCTTGCTACTGTACACAGTGATTGCAGTGTGTCTTTGCCACAGTATCCACAGTTGAATTACATTGCATAGTAACTTATCATCTAAAAATTAGTTATTTATAACATACTGTGTTTAAAATTCTACATTTATATTTGTAATCAATAATTTGAGGATTTGTTACCTATTTTCTCCTGATAAAGGCAACACCCCTTAAGTGTACATAATCTGCTGTATGGGCACACCACAGAGCTCAGAGCGGAGGGAGCGTCATTTGCCTTTTGGAGGGCAGATTTGCTAAAATAGTTTTCAGGCATCATGTTTAGTGTTGATCGAGCACCAAAGCACAATGGAAGTCAATGGGAGAACCCGAGCATTAAACCAGGCACCCCCTGCTCTGAAGAGGGGATTGTGTCTGGTTCACATGAAAAGGTCAGAAATTGATGGAAACACCACTGAAATGGTGCGGGAACAGCATGGGGAGGATGTCTCCTCCATCCTCCTCTGCATCTTGGACTCCCAGGTCGCTGCTGGGAACGATATTGTCCAAATAGTACGCCAATTTTACAGACTGACAATAATACGCACAAAACCAAAGATAAAATCGATTTTAGAGAAAAAATTGTTAGGAAATATTCTTTGCTGTATATTTACTTGTATATAAAGTGCAAGTGCTGCCAAAAATTACAAGGAAGAGGCACTCCGATGCAACCTATATATCACATAAAGGAATGCCTCATTCACATTGTCATACAATTGTTCAGGTAGTGGGACTCCTACACTCATAAAGCCTATGAAAGGGCTGCCAAAAATTACAAGGAACCGGCACTCCAATACACTCTTTATTACACATAAAGGAGGGCATCATACACACCCTTGAAAAATTTTGATTGATGGCCTGCTGGTGACCCTCAAAAACATTAGGAGCAAGGGCCTGCTGGTGACCTTCAAAAACCTTAGGAGCAAGAGCCTGCTGATGACCCTCTAAAACATTAGGGGCAAGGGCCTGCTGCTGATCTGACCATCTAAAACATTAGGGGTGAGAGTCTGCTGCTGAGCTGACCATCTAAAACATTAGGGGGGAGGGTCTGCTGCTGATCTGACCTTCTAAAAAATTAGGGGCAAGTGCCTGCTGCTGATCTGACCATCTAAAACATTATGGCCGAGGGCCTGCTGCTGAGCTGACCATCTAAAACATTAGGGACGAGGGCCTGCTGCTGAGCTGACCATCTAAAACATTAGGGCGCGAGGGCCTGCTGCTGATCTGACCATGGAAAACATTAGGGCGCGAGGGCCTGCTGCTGATCTGACCATGGAAAAAATTAGGGGCGAGGGCCTGCTGCTGAGCTGACCATCTAAAACATTATGGGCGAGGGCCTGCTGCTGAGCTGACAATCTAAAACATTATGGGCGAGGGCCTACTGCCAAGCAGACAATCTAAAACATTAGGGGCGATTGTCTGCAGCTGAGCTGACCATCGAAAAATTATGGTTCAGGGCCTGCTGCTGAGCTGACCATCTAAAACATTAGGGGTGAGGGTCTGCTGCTGAGCTGACCATCTAAAACATTAGGAGTGAGGGTCTGCTGCTGAGCTGCCTCTCTAAAACATTAGGGGCGAGTGCCTGCTGCTGATCTGACCATCTAAAACATTATGGGCGAGGACCTGCTGCTCTGCTGACCATCTAAAACATTAGGGGTGAAGGCCTGCTGCTGATCTGACCATTGAAAAAATTACGGACGAGGGACTGCTGCTGAGCTGACCATTCTAAAACATTAGGGTTGAGGGTCTGCTGCCGAGCTGACTCTCTAAAACATTAGGGGTGAGTGCCTGCTGCTGATCTGACCATGGGAAAAATTATGGGCGAGGGCCTGCTGCTGAGCTGACCATCTAAAACATTAGGGGGGAGGGTCTGCTGCTGAGCTGACCATCTAAAACATTAGGGGTGAGGGTCTGCTTCTGAGCTGACTCTCTAAAGCATTAGGGGCGAGTGCCTGCTGCTGATCAGACCATCTAAAACATTATGGTTGAGAGTCTGCTCCTGCTGAGCTACCTATTAAAAAATTTATGGTTGAGGGTCTGTTGGTGAGCTGACTCTGTAAAACATTAGGGGCGGGGTCCTGCTGCTGATCTGATTATGGAAAAAATTATGGGCGAGTGCCTGCTGCTGATCTGACCATGGAAAAAATTATGGTTAAGGGCCTGCTGCTGAGCTGACCATTGAAAAAATTATGGTTGAGGGTGTGCTGCTGAGCATGTTGATAAGATGGAGGAGAAGGACAAGAAAAGGAAGATTGAACCATATACCGTTTTTTGTGGTTGAAGGGGTGCATGGGAATACATTGCATTCAATACACCATAAAAGCCACATTTAAAGTGCCTTTATGTTCAGCCGCTTTCCTCTGTTGGAGTAGAGAAATCGGGGTAATCCAGGCCACATTTATTTTGATAAGAGTCAACCGGTCAGCATTTTCAGTTGAAAGGCGGACTAAATACCCGCTCTAACAAAACGCTGGTGGCAGGGCAGGCCAACACCTCCAAGGCGTAGAGCGTTCGTACCACATGTCCAGCTTGGACACCCAATAGTTGTAAGGCACAGAGGGATCATTGAGGACGCAGACAAGGTCTTCTGCGTACTCCTTCACCATCTTCCCAAATTTTTCCCTCCTTGTAACAGTAGGCCACGCATCAGGATGAGGGTGCTGGCGGGGTGTCATGAAACTGTCCCAGGCCTTGGAGAGTGTTGCCCTGCCTCTGTTGGAACTGCTGTGTGTTCCCCTCGTCTCCCCTCCTCAGTTGCCCAAGGAACTACGTACTTTTTTTTAGCAATTTTTCCACAAGGACCTTCTGGTATTGCACAATTTTGGTAGTCTTCTCCACCACAGGAATAAGAGATGAGTTCTCTTTGTAGCGGGGGTTGAGAAGGGATGAACAACCAGTAATTGGTGTTGGCCAAAATGCGTACAACGTGAGGGTCATGGGAAAGGCAGCATAACATAAAGTCAGCCAGGTGTGCCAGAGTCCCAACAGACAAGACTTCACTGTCCTCATCATAATGACTCTCAATCTTCTCATCCTCTTTCTCCTCTTCTGCCCATCCATGCTGAACATATGGAACAAACCTGCTATGGGTACTACCTTTTGTAGCGGAGGCAACCGGCTCCTGCTCCTCCTCACCATCATCATCCAATTTGTGATAAGAAGACGAAATGAGGGTGGTCTGGATATCACCCTGTGTACTGTCCTCCCCATTTCCACCTCTTCCACATGCAAAGCGTCCGCCTTCATTGTGAGCAGTGAGCGTTTCAGTGGACACAGAAGTGGGATGGTTACGCTAATAATAGCGGCATCGCAGCTCACCATCTGTGTTGATTCCTCAAAGTTGCGTAAAACCTCACAGAGGTCAGACATCCATGCCCACTCTTCCCTTGTGAAGAGCGAAAGCTGACTGGAAATGCGACAACCATGTTGCAGCTGGTATTCCACTACTGCCCTCTGCTGCTCACAAAGTCTGGACAACATGTGGAATGTCGAGTTCCAGGGCGATGGGCTGGCAATTGCAAGCGCTGCTGCAGCGCTGCCAGACCGGCGGCAGCTATAGATGACTTTCGGAAATGGGCACACACGCGGCGCATCTTCACCAGTAGTTCAGGCAAATTGGGGTAGGTTTTGAGAAACCACTGAACCACTAAGTTTAACACGTGGGCTAGGCATGGTATGTATGTGAGTTTGCCGAGCTCCAAAGCCGCCACCAAGTTACGGCCATTATCAGACACAACCATGCCTGGTTCTCGGTTGAGTGGCGTGAGCCACAGCTCAGTCTGGTCCCATATACCCTGGCCCAGCTCTAAAGCAATGTGCTGTTTGTCACCTAAGCAAATAAGTTTTAGCTTGGCCTGTTGCCGCTTCCCTGCTACAGTGCTACACTGCTTCCAGCTACTGACTGATGGCTGGCTGGTGCTGCAAGATGAGAATTCAGAGGTGGAAGTGGAGGAGAAGGGGGGGGGGTTGCAGCCACTAATGTAGGTGGTGGCTGAAATCCTGATGGAAGTAGGGCCCACAATCCTTGTCGTCGGTAGCACCTGTGCCATCCCAGGGTACGACTTGCTCCCGGCCTCCACAACGTTCACCCAGTATGCCGTCAGGAAAATGTAGCATCCCTGGCCACAAGAACTTGTTCATGTGTCAGTCGTTAAGTGGACCTTCCCAATATCGGTGTTGGTCAGGGCAATGGTGATGTTACGGGACACATGCTGGTGTAAGGCGAGCCTGGCACACCTTGAAAAATAGTGGCGGTTGTGGACTGAGTAACAAGAGACGGCCGCCGCCATCAGGCTGCCGAAAGCCTCAGTGTCCACAAGCCTAAATGACAACATTTCCAGGGCCAGTGATTTGGAAAGGTGCGCATTTAGTGCTATGGCCTGTGGGTGGGTGGCTGGTTATTTGCGCTTTCGTTCAAAGTCTTGGGGTATGGACATCTGTACGCTGCGCTGGGACACAGATGTGGATGTGCTAGCTGATGGTGCTTGCGAGAGTACAGGTGCAGGGCGCCGCATTCTTCCAGAGGTGGCGTTGGAGTGGCCTCTGACGTCGCTTCCAGGTTTTCCTCGTGGCGTGTTTCACATTCGCCGGGGATATTATTGTTATTTATTTCTTTCCTCCTGTTGGGAGGATTTTTTGTTATTCCTTGCCCTGCTAGGTGGCATCGATTTATATGTTTATATAGTGGTTATTTTTTCCCCCACCTGGGGCGGGGTTTTTTCTTCTGGGTCCAGCCTCTTCCCTATTTAAGGAAGCATTGTGCACCAACTCGGTCTCTGGCTGCACATGCTTTTTAGCTTGCTCCCAGAGTCCCTATAAGCTGATGTTTTCTCTGCTTATTGGTGCTTTGTTCTTCGTCTGGCCCTTTTTTTTCAGCTTCATCTGATCTGCCTCTTACCTTTTCTGCTTAGTAACATTTCTTTTTAATATACAAATATTTTATTTGTCTTTTCTTCCCACAGTGATGTCTTCTCCGCGGGATACTGATAACAAAACGTCGGTTTCTAAGAAGAAGCATTTTTCCTGCTACGATTGTAGCACTCCTTTGGAGGATAGCTATCCCTACTCCAGGTGTGACAGCTGCTGACCAAGGGTCTAACCTTCGGGTGAACCTACCATGCAGAACATGTATGCATGGGTGAAGAGCTATGTGGATGGGTCCATCAAGGGAGTTGTGAACCTGCTTGATGAAAGGCTTCCTACTCCTGCTCAGATGCCTATGGAGACCTCTGCTCCGGTGGAGAGACCCTCTGTGGTCTCCTTAGTTTCTTCCCCCTCAGATGAGGAGCTTACCTCGTGTTTTTTTCCTACAGAAAAGACACAAAAGCTACTCAAGTCCATCAGGTCGGGGGACCATGATGTTGACCCGGGGGAGCCTTCCGATTCCACTAGTCGGGCACCACGTGTCTTTAAAGTGGATCAGACCCTCCTCTCTGTCATGCGTACAGAGTGTAAGAAACCTGAGAAAGGTCCAGTTCTAACCAAGAAATTTAGAACCATGTTCCCGATGGCTAAATCCTTGGTGGAATCATGGGGTTCCATTCTCAAGGTGGACATGGCTATTGCCAAATTGTCCAGACGCACTCTGGTTCCAGCAGTTGATGGATCTAGTCTGCAGGATCCCCTTGACAGGAGAGCGGAGTGCACTCTGAGAAGAGGTTACACGGCAGCCGCAGCATCCGCTTCTACAGCTATTGCTGCTACCGAGGTTTCTACGTTCCTCCAGACTCGCCTCATGACGACATTCTGGCTGCCTTCAAGACCATTATCCTGGCTACGGATTTCATGTGCGATACTGCGCAGCTTCAGCTGAAATTGGTGGCCAAATCCATGGCCCTTGTCTCAGCGCCCCGTAGGCCTTTGTGGCTTAAGCCATAGGTCGCTGACAACTCCTCTAAATACAACTTATGTGGCCTTCCCTTTGAGCCCAGCCGTTTGTTCGGCTCAGAGCTTGATAGAATTATGGAAGGCCTATCAGATAAAAGGGGAAGAGTCTTCCCCAACAGTCCTTTCGAGGGCGGGGCAGACAGGACCGCGGAGGTAGGTCTGGCCAGCAGTCAAGAGCTCGAAAGGACTGGGGAGAGCAGAGAAGGGGTTCGAAGTGCTCTCGCGAAGGAGCCAAGGATATAAAATCCACCTCCTGACTACGGGCCTCCTTGAGGCTCTTGGATGACTCCCGTTACTCCTGCCGTCCTGCTAGTAAGCTTCCCCATTCCTCTGCCTCATCTACCTGTCAGGGGCCATCTCTCCCACTTCCTCCAGACAAGTTCATCAAGACCAAGCTCTTACAAGCTGCCAAGCAGTCGGTTCTGGAGGCTTACATTCAGGACTACATCCACAAGGGGGCTCTGTAAGAGGTTCTGGCAGGGGAACGGGGCTTAGGGATCTACTCACCAGTTTTTCTGGTTCCCAAGACGTCAGAAGATCTCCTGATGATTATCGATCTGAGGTATTTCAATCGGTATATAAGGAAGGGGAAGTTTCGTATGGAGACCATCAGGTCAGTGTTCACGTTCTCAATCCTGGGGACATGATGGCAACCCTGGACCTCAAAGATGCATATCTGCACATCCCGATTCATCCTGCTTCCAGGAAATATCTTATGATTGCAGTGCCGGTTTCTGGTGTCACCAGACAGCTTCAGTTTGTTGCCCTTCCTTTTGGCATTTCTTCTGCCCCTCACACTTTTACCAAAGTGGTGGTTTCTGTGGTGGCGGCTTTAAGACTTCAAGGACTGAACATTATTCCTTATCTGAACGATTGGCTTTTGAAAGACTGTTCTCTAGCGGTCCTAACCCACCATCTTCATGTAGCAATCTCCTTTCTGTTTTGCCTGGGTTGGATCATCAACTGGCAGAAGTAGCAACGTGAGCCCGTCAACTTCGGTAAGATATCTAGGCTTCATAATCGACTCCGTTGGGATGTCTCTCCAGTTGACTCCAGAAAGAAGATCCCGGATACAGAACATGGCAAAGTTCCTATCCGTTCCTCGGCGAGTCCCTATTCGGACTCTCATGAAGATGTTGGGGCTCATGTCAGCATCTGCTGAAGCAGTCCCTTGGGCTCTATGGCACCTCTGCCCTCTACAGTCGGAGGTCCTCTCCAAGTGGAATGGCAGCCCTTCCGTACTAAACTCCCTATGCTCCCTGTTTGGCGAACTCGGTATTCCCTCAGATGGTGGTTCCATCTTTTAGATGGGAAGTCTATGACTCAGCCAACTTGGATCATATTGACAACAGATGCATGCCAAGTAGGCTGGGGCGCTCACCTAGACGACTCACCAGTTCACGGAACCTGGTCTCTTCAGGAGCGGCTTCTCTCATCCAATCTCCGCGAGATTCGAGCTAGCCCTCCTTCATTTCGCCCCTCAGATCTGGGGCAAAGATGTGAAAGTCCAGTCAGACAATATGACTGCAGTACTTTACATCAACAAGCAGGGAGGCACAACATCACCTCTCCTCCTATCAGAGATCGGTGTGATTCTGGATTGGGCAGAGTCGAACCTTTCCCACTTATCTTCGATCCACATTCGAGGCTCCCTCAATATGATAGCGGATCGGCTGAGCCGCGGTCTTCCAACAGTGGAGTGGTCTTTACATCCAGAGATATTCAAGCAGATAGTCCTCAAGTGGGGGATGCCAGAGGTGGATCTTATGGCAACAAGGTTCAACGCCAAGGTGGAGAGGTTTTTCCCCCTTTACAGGGAGGACAACCCAATGGCGATAGATGCTCTGTCAATATCCCGGAGGTTCAGGCTTACATCTTCCCTCCGTTTTCCATGATTCCGAGGGTATTGATGAAAATCCGTCAGGATCAGGCCTTGGTGATAGCCATCATATCGTTTTGGCCGAAGAGATCTTGGTTTACCCAGCTCACCCAAATGAGTTGAGAGCAATATTGGAGGCTCCCCCCTCAGCAGACCCTGGTGTCGTAGGACATTCACCTCTGCTCAGATCTGCACAGGTTCAACCTGACAGCCTGGAGGTTAATCAGTCCCTTTCCAGAATAGAAGAGCTTTCAGAGTCGGTCCTGAGAACGCTGTCTCATTCAAGAGCGGACTCTACCAAGAGAGCTTACTCATGAATTATGAGTATATTCTCATCCTGGTGTACCTAAAAGGAGGTGGCGTCTGCACATCCGCCCCTCTCCGCCATCCTTCAGTTCCTGCAAGACGGCCATGACAAAGGCCTTGCTCCATCTACTCTGAGGGTTCAAGTTTCAGCCATCTCAGTTGTCCTCAACAGGTCTTTTTCTGGGATTTATCAGTAGTTCTCAAGGGCTTAGCATCCCCCCCCTTGAGCCTTTGGAGGAGGTGTATTTCAAGTTCGTCACATGGAAACTTGTTTTTCTTCTTGCAGTGACTTCGGCCAAGAGGGTCTCTGAGCTTCAAGCTCTCTCAGCCCACGAGCCCTATACCATCTTTTTGCAAGACCGGGTCCTTCTAAGATTTCTCCCCTACTTTAGGCCTAAAGTTCCTTTGTTCCAGAATATAAACCAGGTGATATCCCTCCCGGTTTTGTTCTACACCTTCTACCTCCTCCGAGGAACCTGTTAGACATCCTCTGGACATCTCCAGATGCCTCCGGATCTATGTGTTCAGGAAAGATGAAAATCTTCTAATCCTGTTTGCCGGTAAGTTTAAAGGCTGTAAGGCATCTAAACCATCCATCAGTAGATGGATTAAGGAGGCTATTAGGAAATCCTTTGTTTTCCAATCTCTGGACCCTCCAGGGTTTGTGAAGGCCCATTCTACTAGGGCTCTACTAAGTAGCTACTTCTTTTGCCGAGAGGAGTCTTCTTCCTCTCGACATGATTTGCAAGTCTGCCTCCTAGAGCTCTGAATCAACATTCATCTCCCATTATAGATTGGATGCCAGATTAGCTGAATACTCGGCCTTTGGGCAGACTATACTTGATTCTGCCAGGCATGAGGGCCCTCCCTAGGGCTTCTTCTTGCTATCTCCCCATCTGTAGGATGTATGGGAATCATTAATTTCCAACGATAATTTGTTTTCCCAGCAGCACACAAATATCCATCCCACCCTTGTAAGTCTAGTTTTCTTCTTACCATAACACAGTGGGCTGGGGGTGATTCCCTCCTTTATAGGGGATACTTAATTGTTTATTGTTTTATTTACTTGGGCTCATTAATAATTCCGACGGTCCTACCAGTCCACAGGGGGTGGTTGACCCCATCTGTGCTGCTGTTAGGACTAAGGGAAAACAAATTATCGTTAGAAATTAATGATTTCCGTCCTTTTCTTCTTTTTTTTTTGTATGGCTTCCACTGTGTGGTAAAAGTAACATGTTGAATTTAGTCTGCTGATCACTATGGCTACAGAATTGCAAATTATACAGTTTTTTTTTGCATTTTTGAAAATAAATTCATGTTTTTACTTTCTGAGAGTCATAATTTATTTTATTTTTCTGCCAATGGTCTTGTGTGAAGGCTCACAGGGGGAAAAAAAGGGGAAAAAAACAGCACCGTAAGATGAAAAGCGATATAAGGGGCCCCAGCCACCAGTCACTCAACTTTCTTTTATCTATCTATCTATCTATCTATCTATCTATCTATCTATCTAATATCTATCTATCTATCTATCTATCTATTTATTTATCACACCGAGTAGAACCTTATGGCTGCAGAAAATGCATAGTATGATTTCAGTGTCAAACTAAAGAACAACTTTCAGAAGAAAATGGACTGTTTATGTTGTTTTTTTCCAGAGAAATATTAGAGCATAGTTTAGTGAATGTGAATGTGGAAGGGTCGTCTAATATACTACGAAATCTGCCCTTGAAGAATTAATGACCTTTTAAAACAGGTTCCTGTGCGATTGCACTTTTTTCTTTCTATCATATGGTATCCAGTTGCAGACTTTTAAGATGGAATGATTGCAGGCTTTGTGTGGATGCTGAGATTAAATTACGTTCTGTTTAAGAAAGAAAACTCCTAAATACTTTTACCTTTCTACTCCAGTGCAGTTTATTGTAACGCAGATGTGCATCGGATACAAAGACACTGTCATCTGAATACCTTGGGGATCGATTTGATATACTTAATTGGTCTTTATCGCACTGTTACACTTTAACACTTCTATTAAAGAAAGCTCAAAGGGGTAAAATTACCAGCTTTATCAACTACTCTCCGTATAGTGTTTCTTCTTTTAATGTTGGTTTTATTCAGGGTCTGCAGGAACATTGGGAAGAGGTGAATGGTTTTGGTGGATACACTGGTCATTCTTTCTTTAGGTTTATGTTACTATTAATGAAATGTGTGCTGAATGGGAAAAAATGATTACAGCTTTTTTTCTGCCATTTTCAATGCAGTCTCCTACTTTTTACAGTTTGCTGTTATTTTATTGTATATTCTATTTGAGGCATTGATTTCTATACATATTGAAGACATTTTCCTTACAAATATTTCTCACCTTCTAATAGGATAGATGATAAATATATGATTTTCTGGAGTTTGACTGCCGGGATCCTCAGCAATCATGAGAACATACTTGGCAGGGGACTTAGACTACTTTCACATTAGCGTTTTGGCTTTCCATTTGTGAGATCTGTTTAGGGCTCTCAAAAGCGGTCCAAAATGGATCAGTTTTGCTCTAATGCATTCTGAATGGAAAATTATCTGCTCAGAATGGATCAGTTTGCCTCCGTTTAGTTACCATTCCACTCTGGAGGCGGACACCAAAACGTTGCCTGCAGCGTTTTGCTGTCCGCCTGACAAAGTTTTCTCTGACACAATCTGGCACAATAGAAAATGGATCCGCCCACCATTGACTTTCAATGCAGTTCAAGACGGATCCGTCATGGCTATAGAAGACATAATACAACATGATCTGTTCATGACGGATGCATGCGGTTGTATTATTGTAACGGAAGCGTTTTTGCATTGATCCATGACGGATCCGCAAAAAATGCTATTGTGAAAGTAGCCTTAGGCACCAGTCTCATGATCTTGGGGGGGGGGGGGGGGGATCCCAGCAGTCAGGTTCCCAGTGATCATCTTGTGGATAGGTGAGAAATGTTGTTTATCAGCGAAACTATTTAATGTATATATAGACAATGAAGTGCTGTGCCTTTTTTTTATTATTTCAATGGACCTCTTTATCTGGGACCTTGTCACTGCCACCTGGTTGCTTTATCTATTGGAAGTGCTTCTGTCTTGGACAGATAGATAGATAGAAAGATAGATAGATAGATAGATAGATAGATAGATAGATAGATAGATAGGTTTCTTGGGCCCACCAGAGGATAGATTATTCTCAGAGCCAAAATCCTATATCATCAATCAAATTTAATAGGTTTTTAATCACAGAACTAGACTCTAGTAGCAATTGATTAGCTTATTAGACAGTTTTTTTTCTCCTGGACCTTTGGGGCCCACTATTACTTTAGAGACTGGACCCACCGGTGGATCCTCTGGTAGTCTCCTGGGCCAGTTCGATCCTGGATTGATATGAGATAGATAGATAGATAGATAGATAGATAGATAGATAGATTGAAAAAAAAGGTGCAGCACTCCAAAATCATTGTAGCTAAAGTTCAATTCCTCACTATGAAACCTTTATACTACTTGCCGTTTTACTATAACTAAAAGCAAAAAAAGAAAACACTTAGCTCCCAATGATTTTTTGCTTTCTATCCACAGCGCCTTCTCCAGTCACTCATGTGAAGAAAGGAAAAATTTCCAGAAATAGCATTTCCTTGTCTTGGCAGGAACCCGAGAGACCCAACGGTATCATCCTGGAATATGAGATCAAATACTTTGAAAAGGTCTGACCTTCTGTAATGTACAATTATATCTTTGTGTTATTTGCTCTCACTAACTCTTCTTGGTTGGGGAGCCATCAACTACATAGGGAAATTGATTACTAATTGATTGTGTCTGCAGTAAATTACCAGGGTGACTTCCAGTGTGTGTTTTTCATTAGTGTTGGCACGTTGGCTTGGGAAAACACATTAAAAGTTCAGGTCGGAGATATTGGCAGACTTTGCTCATCTGAATAAAGGTCACTCTAATGAATTGATATAAAAGATATGATGCTGCTCTTATGTATTCTTTTATAGCCTATTGTTACACTGTGTTGGAATATGGGTCTCAGACAGTAAAGGAAATCATTTTGCATGTAAAAAATTTACTTAAAATGCCGACTATAAGTCATTGATTATTTTGATAAAGCCGGAAACAAAACACAGGAAATGAAAGTGTCTGCAACGTGCTAACGGTGTGTGCATCTGGAATTTTTCTCTCCTCCTGTACTGTGCCAGAGGCAAAAGCAATTATGTGATGTGATAAGAGAGTCTTACTAAAAATGAAGTGATATAAACTGTTACGATGGAAGTGAGCAAAGCAGACAAATCAGAATGGAAATCTGCGGTTTAATACATTTAGAAAGAGAACTTGAAAAATACAGTTTTAGAGTCTTAGAACATAGGGTTAAACCAATTATGCAAAATGTTAGAATGGTGTCTTCTAGTCACCTGTATGAATGGGGAGCTGGTGCAGATTTACTGTCTATGGGATTGTCTATCTCTGACAGGACCATAGAACTGCAGTGGTCACACATGCATAGCACTTCTCCATTTGTAGGGGAACCTCTAGTGATTGATGGAGGTCCCAGTGGCTGGACCCTTAGCAGTTATACATTTATCACCTCTTCTGTGTATAGGCGATAAACATTTTTCCTGGGCTAACCCATTCAATGGCTCAGCATATGACAAAGTATGGACCTTAGTGAGTGTTGCATGTTGGGAATGAGTGCCTATATGGCAGCCACTGACTCTACAGGCAGTCGCACCATCTTCACAGCCATATCTGTGCTTTAAGTCCCCTGTGTGAGAAGACTGCATTACAAATGTTTGTCATTGACCTATTGGCAAATCAGGTGCTGCAGTGCCAAAAGTAAACTGTCAATTGTTAATCATCAAATTGAAGTGGACACAAATGTCTTGCACTTTCTTTTTTTTATTCATAGTTTTTTAATGGAATTTATAGCAAACCAGAGTTAATGTGAATGTTGCAGAATAGATCCTTTCCATCATCTGTTAAAGTGTATATAGTGCAGGGTGGGCAATTATTCAGTAATAAGATAGAGGCTCTTGTGTATGCCTTGTGTATGTCTGTTTATTTTATGTGCCATTTGTGGGTTGTCTGCCATCTTGATTCACTGTTCCCCTCAGATATGGTTTTTATTAATAAATCCTACATTTCCCATCATTTCTGCCTTTGCAGAGACAGAGGGGGCATAGTCACCACACTGCACTGCTCTGTGTAATGACAACCATGACAGATTAGTGACACAGAGCTGTTGTCCCTTCACACTGCAGAGTTTCCATGTTCTTCTATGTGATGCAGCTTGAGCCTGTCTGCCCTCTCCTCCCTGTCATCTCTCTCTCTCTCTCGCTTGTCAGCTTTTAGGAGGCAATGAGACCAGTGTGAAGCTACATCACATAGAACTACACTGGAGAGTCAGCACACACATATAGTACAGACAGGCAGTGTGAGTGAGGAGGTTTATATAACTGCAGCTAGTCACTTTATACACTCACCTACTATATATCTGCACTCTTGGTCCTTTACATAGGGGAGACATTATATCTTCAACAGAATACAGAGCTATACAGAAGAACATGGAGGGTGGTGACGGATCTGAGAGCTGCCAGGAGGGATTTGATTGGCGATAATATCCTGTAGTTTCCAGGAAGTCAGCTATAGGGGAGAGATTGATTTCCTGTTTAAGCTGAGTTTATTGAGTTTATATGTTTTCAGTGGAGAAATTCACACCTATTTAGAATATACTTTTTCCTAAATTTAAAAAACAACAAACCATAATGAATTATTATGCAGCTTCATATGGCTATAAATAATGCTCCACAAGTTAGTGGTCTTTTTATGGTGGCTGACATAGACATCTCACAGCTTAGGCTGAGTTCACATCAACGTTCATCCTTTCCGTTCTCCTGCTCTGTTATAGGAGTAGAAGAACGTAAAGGACGGATTCGGCACATAACTGAGCCGAACGGAGCCTGCGGACCCCATAGACTACAATGGGATCCATTAAGTCCTGCATGCACAACTTTTGTCTCTGCTTCAGAAATCTTCCTCTGAGCGAAAACCTAACAGACCCCATTATAGTCCATGAGGTCCGTAGGCTTCGTTTGGCAAAGTTATGTGCCGAATCCGTCCTTTCTGTACTCCTGGTCCTATAATGGAGCAGGAGAATGGAAAGGCTGAACGCTTATATGAACTCAGCCTTAACTGGACTGAATTTAGATCATATGGACCCTAAAATGGATTTGCATCTAAAATCAAAGTTGTCGTTTTTTCCCATCATTTTAAGAAATTTCAGTTTTCTCTCTCTATATATATAAAGGACCAGGAAACTAGCTACACAATTATCAAGTCCAAGGAAACAGAAATCACAGCAGAGGGACTGAAGTCTGCATCATCCTACATATTCCAGATCCGAGCACGCACGGCTGCAGGGTACGGTGCCTTCAGCCGCAGATTTGAGTTTGAAACCAGCCCAGTGTGTAAGTCATTTTAATTACTGTCAGCTCATGTCCATGTAATGGTTAGCGGAAAGAGTCAGCAGATCAATACCATAACAGGGAACTGTCATTCTTACAAAGCTCCAGATTTCCTCTCCCAGGTCCCTTGCATTAAGAGAAGAGACCTCATTCGTGTCACTCACTTGGATAAGTTAACATGCTGGATCTTGCTTTCTCATCTCATTTGATGTGGGAGAAGGGGGTGTAAATATCATCATGTTTTTAACACCGCCTCCCCCAGCAGTCACATTGAAATTGGAAAATTTATCTTTAAAATATCACTTTTTTATTGTAGAAGTCAAATAAATATATTTTGCGCAAAGGTCAAGTACATTTTAACCACTTAGTGTATAAAACTAAGACTAAAACTAACTCATTGTACTCATTTTGAGCTAAAAATCATTTTTTCAATTGGTCTTAATTAAAAATATTGAGCCGTTATGTCACAAAGGGTTAACCGTTTTTAAAGCTGTGTGACTCCTACTTTCATTTTGTGCTGGTCATCTATTAACCCTTATCTCTAAATTATTAGGCGGTCATAAACACTTATTTAATCCACATTCTTATCAGAAAGATAAGGATTGTGCTTTAATGAGTGTTTATAAAGTGAGCAGAGATAAGGAGCACGTCAGCTCTCTGCCTGACAGAAGAGACAGAAAATTCAGATTCTGCTAATAGAGCATCTTAGCTCTGTACAGAGAAAATGACTCCATATTTTTAATTAAGACCAATTGAAAAAATAGTTTTTACCTCATAATGAGTACAATGCAATAATAGAAAAAATGCCCCAAAGGTGTTCATAGCCCTTAAGGACCAGCATCATTTTCCATGGTGTTCCAGCAATCATAACTTTTTTTTCTCTTCAGTTTAGATATTAAATTGACCTTCAATTTGCGAGATGAGTTATAGTTTCTATAGGAACCATTTTGGGGTACATATTATGTATTAAAAAAAATGTATAATTCTTTTTGGAGGGGGGAAGAAATATACAGCAATTTCAACATTGTTTTTTATTGTATTTATTCTTACAGCGTTTTAAATATGGTAAAAATAACATGATAACTTGTTATACTATGTGCACAATAAAAACACATTTAAACAAAATTGCTTTTGTGTCGCTGCACTCCAAGATCCACAACATATTTATTTTTCTGATGGCATAAATGTAGGAGGGCTTGATTTTAGCACAATCATTTGTAGTTTTCATTGGTACCATTTTTATTGCTTTTTTTTTCTGTTTTTAATAGGTGCGATGTGGGCAAACACAATTTTGGTATTTTTTGTAGTTTTTAGTATGGGATGAGATGTATTAAGGTTCCTACCTTTCGCAACAGAAAATACTGTCCGTTTATGTGGGTAAAAAAGGGATGTGCTATTAGGGTGTGGCTTAGCACAAAGTGTTATTTCAAACTATTAGTTTGTTCCTATTTGGGAGCTTTTTTTAAAGACATTTGCATTTATCAAACTGGTGTAAAGTAGAACTAGCTTAGTTGCCCATAGCAGCCAATCCGAATCAACCTTTCATTGGACCACCAATTGGACTCCTAAGCATAGATAGAGTAGGGATCTAAGTGAATAAAATTACAAGTTATATTAAATATTGTTGCCAAAAAAGTATATATCAGTCTTTTTAGCATCTCCTGCTCTATAGCATGCTGCCTTCAGATTCTATTGAACATGATAGGTATCCTATTAATTTTTAGTTGGAGGAATGTTTTTATCTACACAGTATTGAGAAAAGCAATAATCTAAGCAGATTTTCATTTGACTGGTTTTGTAAATATTGCTGTCTCTCTATATGTTGCATGAAACTGAAACCATAGTCTTTGTTTTCTGTCTGTCTATTCAGCATTTGCAGCAACTGGTGATCAGAGTCAGATTCCTATTATAGCAGTGTCAGTCACTGTGGGGATTATTATTCTGGCCGGAATGGTTGGTTTTCTTCTCAGTGGAAGGTATGTGGAATTGTATTGAAGCTTCCAAAATGTTATATATTTGCACTTTATGTATTGCCAAATATATTTTACATCCATTCTAAATTTTGCTACGTCGGGTGCAAGTTCTGGAAAGTAAATACATGTTAAACACTTTAAAACTATACAGAATGAAATACACTTAAATAAAATAAAGAACTTCTTAGAGTCTATTTAGTCTCAGTAAGGCCCCTTTCACACGAGCAAGTTCCACGCGTTGGACTCGCAGCATGTGTCAGCTAGAGCACCCGTCCTGACCTCCCAGCACTGCCGGGGTCGCATAGCATTATATTGATTTATGACGCTATGTAATCCTTAATGCTGTCAGTTTTATTCAATACTTTCCAGAACTATAAGGGTTACATAGCATCATAAATCAATATAATGCTATGTTACCTCAGCAGTGCTGGGAGGTCAGGACGGGTGCTCTCGCTGATGCACGCTGCAAGTCTAACGCGTGGAACTCACTCATATGAAAGGGGCCTAAATATGTGATTGCGTTATAATTTTTCTCACTATTGGTTACTTGTTGGAAGTCTATAATTATGTTATCCTTAGTGCAATTTAAATCAGATTCTATTTATTGGGCTTAGTAGCGAGTAACAACCTCAGGATTTGACAAGGGTGTTGCAGATTTACTAATTCTGTAAATTTAGACAGGGTATCTAGTCCTGTACCAGATTTATCAATAGGGGCTCAGACTGGATGAGAAATGTGGTGCAGGGATAGAGACTTTTCTCTAACTCTATGCCAATTATTGGTTGTCCTAATTTAAGTACTAAAGAATTTATGCCAGAATTCAGATAGAAATTTTGCACTTTTTCTAGTAAGCCATTTCCAGTTGTGATCTATGCAAAGTGATTTTTCCTAAAATTAGATTGCATAGAATTTTGGCACAATTTATGACATTTAGATGATCTGTGAGTCATTACTATCTATTAAATAGTTGAAATTGAGTCACTGATTTGTCCTAAAGTAGTCAAGATGAAGTCAAGACAGCAGTAAATGAAGAACAAGTAAGTAGTACAAAAAGTTACTAAAGGTCATTTTTAACGCCACAACTGCCCGTGTGTTTAAATGTACCCAGTAATGCATGCAGTGTCAGACTAGGTTGGAGGTCCTTCAGGCAATCCATGTTGTAATATAGTAATGAGGTCGGGCAGGATTGCTTTTGAGTTTCATAAGCTAAACACCCCAGTAAGCATTTGCTGCTGAAGTTTAGACTTTTTAGGGGCTATTTCATAATTAATATTGTAGTTATAGTCATTGTGTGATTAAAACTGCAGAATGTACAATGAAATTACCAGTCTAAGGGTATATCCACATGGGACAAAAAAATATGCCATGGATTTCCCCGCAGAATTCCCCGCAGCTGTTAGAAGAGGCCTTGGGCACTGCAGCCTTTTCCTAGGTCAGTGACATCACTGTGCATCGGTCACATGGCCTAGTTGCAGCTCAACCCCATTCAAGTCAATGGGGCTGAGCTGCAATACTAAGCACTGCCACTATACGGTGTACGGCACTGTCCTGTGTCGGTGAGTGCAGCTGCTTCTTGAAACAGCTGATCAGCGGGGGTGCCGAGACTTGAACCCCCACTGATGTGTTAATGATGTCTATCCTGAGGATAAGTCATCATTATATTTTCCAGGATAACCCTTTTAATGGTCTCTTTATTTGGTACCTACAGAAGACAATATTTTATCTATTTTTATTTTATTTCATTATTTCTATATTTTTCATATAAATATTTAAGTGACGTTTGTTCTCGATTTATGAATAATGTCAAATAATTTTACCATTAGCATTTTTTCTTATCTACTACTTATGTACTACTATTAAATTCACATACCCCATGCCTGGAGGATTTTTGACTCTTTCTGTTTTATTATTTAGAATTTTTTGGCTCTATAAGCCACATAGAGCAACCTCATATCACTCGACATGTAAGACGTTGTATTAGTATTTTTGTAAAAAGTGAAGCCACTGTTGATTTTTATTGCATGTGAATAGTAATGCAGCAGGGATCTGGTCTTCGCTGCAGAGGAATCACCAGGCGAGTACCACTTGAACAGTTGACCAATGCGGATCAAGAAACGCCGGTGTGTAACACCAAAACAAACAGGAAGAATCATAGTCTGGCCTTGAAAATGGCCAAAAATAGGACATGTCTGCTTCACGGATATGTGAAGAGCCCCATAGACTTTAACTGTTTCTAAAAACGCAGTGTGATGGCTGGTACTAAAGCGGCTATGGCACATCCATTTTTCACAGTCGTGTGAATGAGGCCTTAAAGCCAGCAAGAAAATCTTACACCTAACACCAACATCAAGTGATCTCCTCTCTCAGGTTTACCAATAGATCACAATTTATGACTAAACCATCAATCTCTTTAAAAATTGTAATGTTATAGACAACATTGAACTGACTTGGAATATGTTGTGTATATATGAGCATAAATACTACATAACCACAGGTGATATACAAAAGAATCACACCATATTCAAATCGTAATTATTTAAAAAATAGTAGATGTGCTGTCACGACTGTGTCTCGGTCTCTGTGTTGTTTGCCGTGACATGTTTGCCGTGCATGCTGGTTGCCTTGGGCAACGTGTAGTTTATACAGCATGTGTGTACACTTCTCCTTTATGGTTTGTTTCCCTTCCCAGTCTGGTGCTTGTGGGGTTAACTACCTGGCTGGGTGTGGTCACTAGGTACTTATATTGCCTGTGGCTGGTAGCCTGTAGTAAGTTGTCCTCCAGTCTCTGTTGGTGCTGGAGCTATGCTCCTGTTCTGGGTATTCCATCTCCCCAGTTAATGAGGGCCACCTAGTGAGACATCAATGTCATCCCATTGTTACCATGTCTTCCTATCTTACCCGTTTCTATGTATGGTGTGGTTTATGTTCTGGGTTTGTGTTGTATGTCTAGTTGTTGTTCCATGTCTGGTCTGTTTTGGTGTGTACGGTCCTGCATGGATGCTAAAAATTTCCCCTGTCTGTGCCTTTGGTGAGAGGGCTCCAGGGTTCCCCAGAGGGGGAACAGCAGGTCAGTGTGCAGCTCTGCCTGAGGCCGCCATGCATCCTGTCCGCATGGGGGTCCAGGCAGTTACTGGTGTGCTGGATTCTGTGGTTTTTTTTTGTACTGTGTCATGTATGGTGTTTGGGTTCCAGTACATATTCATGGGTTCTAGTTGTTGTGGTGTGGACTGCTGGTGTTTCTTCCAGCAGGTAAGTGACCAAGTATACCTGTGCTCTTGTTCCAGTGGTTATTCTTGCCACTGGTTTCCTACTTGCCGGTCCAGTTTTGCTTATCACTGTCTTCTCTTTATATGTGCATGTTGTGGAATGTTCTAGGGGTTAGTTGAACCCGCTCTGGAACATGACAGTTTGTTTTGTCTTCCCCTTTCATTGCATCTAGGCTGGTGGGAGACTCCTGTTTATCAGTGTCTTGGAAGAACAGGTCGTCTCAGTCCTGTCATTATTCCAGGGATCTTTAGGGTTCCTGTGTATGAGCCCTCCTACCATCTGGGTCCGCTCATACGGATAGGAGTCAGGGCATATATTAGGAATGCTTTAAGAGGTTACTTGCTCCCTTTTTCGGGTGTCCTGGCCTAGTTTCTATTCCCGTTTACGTTCGGTGTTCGGTAGGGAGTTTCCCCCCACTCCCCACCGTGACATGTGCAGATTTAAATATATAAGCATAGATCATAATGATTTTTATAGATCTTTGCATATCTCTTATTGTAGACAGAAAATAATTGCACATACCTCCTGGATTGTACCGTAAGGTTTGAAATTTTCAGTAAACTAAATTTCATCAGCACAGCACAAATATCAATTATTATGCTATTTTATTTCCTAAATTATTTTTCATTTTCCAATTAACTCAATAATAAATGTAGGTTTCCTATTAAATTGCATCTACAGTCACTTTTCTGCCAAAATGACAGGATTATTTATTGACCCTGTCCTATCCAGTTTGCCTCGACAAGGGTCAAGCTGGATGTATTGACAAACACTGTAGATGGTTAATTTGTCTTTCCAGAAAGTCTCCAGCAATTATCTGGATAATTGTGGCCAGAACAAGACAAAATAGAAAAGCATTTGCATGAATTGCAACTATTAGGTCTTGACTTGCAGGAAATCACAGATATTAATGACTGAAATCTAATTGCATTTTCACGGTTAGTAAATGAATTTATATAGCTTTTTTCCAACATTGATTAGTTTATATTTTGCTTACGGATCTGGCAATTGCTTAATATGAAATTATTAAAATTTAAATTTTTTATTTGTAATGAGGAGCCACAAGTGCTGTATACCTAAGGGTGTTATTACACTGCCCGATATTTAGGCAGTGCGAGTTACAATATATGATGACTAGAGATGAGCGAAGTTATGGAAAATTTGATTCACAAAGTGCATTTATTTATATGTAGCGGGTGCAATAACAGGGAACAGCACGCTGCCCCCAACATTGACCCCCTCAGATGCCCTGTTCATCGTTGATTGCGGCATTGGAGGCTATCATTTAGTCCTTTCAGGGGTTAATCAAGGTAAAAAAATAATCTCACCTTATCCATTTAATCACTGTCGTGGCCATCTTGATTGAAAATTTCACACTGTGACATGATGACTTCATCACGCTAGCTGGTGTGATGTTATATGTCACTGCACGCAAACCCCTCAACATGGCCACAAAGGTCTCTACGCAATCAAATTGATGAGGTGAGTATGTATTTTTTTTTGCTTTTACCACCATTTCAGGGAACATTGTTTCATTGCCACGAAGCGCAAGGAAATTCGGCTTTGTGACAAATCGAATTTCTCCTGAAATGTGGATTGAAGTCAATTTGTTTGATTCTCTCAACACTAATGATAACAAATCCATCTGTGCTAGTTTGCACTAGCCTGATTACACAGGTGCTTGCTTATTCACCGGATGATTGACTACTCGGTTATACAAGACAGTTATTGGGAATAATCGTTCCTGTCTAATAGGGTCTATAGTTATTTTCCTGGGGCTCTTTCTGCAGCAAGCCCCACTGAGATGTATGGGACAGATGCAGAAATTTCTGCAGCAAATCTGTAGCATGTACAGTCAATCACCGTAATTCTTGGTTGAACTACAGTATCCAATAAACAAAGGTGTACCCCCATAGAGGGAGTCCATGAAGCTTGCATTTGACCCACTGAAGAGAGAGCCTGGTTTTATTGATTAGAGATTTTTATAGTAAACCCAACAGCCCTTTTGGGGAGCCACTGATGATCGGTGGGACATTTTTCCACTAACTTTAGCGCATTCACAGTGCTGGTAGCAACCCACAAGCTCTCCTTCCAGAGGTTGGGCCCCCCACCAATCAATTAGTAATCCCTTATCCTGTCAATAGGTGATAACTTGAAAACTTGGCACAAACTCTTTAAGCAGGCCCCACCTACTTCCACTAAACTCGGTTTCCTTTTTTTAACAAGTGCCATAAGCATTGGAAAATCCCCAAATGTTGCAAAAGTTTGCACTAATTGCTGATTGCTCATAAATGTGCAACTTTTGTAAACCGGCAGTTTCTCTCTGGCCGAATCCCTGCACATTTGCCGGGTAGCAGCTGGATTTCCACCAGACTCCATTATTGTCATTGAGGTCGGCAGCATTCCTGTAACATTTGGAAATGGCGGATCCAGAGAGCGCTGAAGGACTGTTCGCTGTCGGAACAGCCTGCCAGAACTATGAATGGCAGCGTGAAACAGGCCTAACTAACATGCAGCTTTAGTAAATGTTCCCCTGTCGCTATGGAAAACAAAAGCATGTTCCAGGGTAGACATGTAAATTAAATCTTACATGATTTTGGAAATTTGGCTTATACTAAACTAGACAATTTAGAATGGGATATCTCTCTGAAAGAAAAGAATAGGACAAATGTGTGAAGTGCAAATGTGCTTTATTTTCGCTAATTTGCGAAATTTGTATATGTCTTCTGTGTAGGATCAGCATACAGGTTGACTCCTTTGAACAGGTAGCTGATGATGCTCTGAGTCTGAACTAAACACTGTAGAATTATCACTCCAAACCATTTATGTTTTATGGAAAATGTACAATAGGTAACCCTTTCCTTCGACTTTACAATGAATATTAGCAAAGGCTTGAGCGAATTCAGCTTCGGATCATAGATCCAAAGTTGATTCGTTAAAAGACTTTGTTAATGCTGTTTTCATACAGCATTAAAATATATGGGCTCCGTAGCCGAAGTTGCGTGAGACTTCGGTGAATGAGTACGGTATTCCTATCTGTATATTTGAAAACTAGGATCCGAAGTGGGCTTTAGTACTGACTGGTACCTGAGTACCAAAGCTGAGTTTGGATTCATATTTTAAAATGTTTTTAAATACGCAGATAGGAATACCGTACTCATTCACTGCAGTCTCCCGCAACTTTAGCTGTAGAGCCCGAACATTTTAACGCTGTATGGAAACAGCACTAACAATGAATTTTTTTTTTAATGAATCGACTTTGGATCTATGATCCGAAGCTCGATTAGCTCAAGCCTATTAGCAATGGTGTAAAAAAATATATGGTGAATGGTTAATTTGCTACATTTAAAGATATCAGGAAGAGATACTATTTGACCCTTTTCATTAGTAAATGCTGGATTTCAGAAGTAAAGCTACTGACTGTAGCTCAAACTACAGCACATCTGTTTTCCAGCAATACAGCATTTGCATGCCAGACGTTACAGGGTATAATTTGTTCACTAAGTGACAAATTTATAGCCTGTTTATCTGATCAGTAAATTTAGTACATCTGGAAGCTCTATGGTAGATAATGTTTCATGGACAGGTTTCCTGCCATGCATTATTAGTGAAGCTGAACTATTGCTGCGATGCCAACATAAACCTGCAATAGCATTATAGTATTATGCAGTGCATCATGTTGAGACACGTTTTTATGACACATTGGGGGTTTTCATGGCTTAATTTTGCATGTTAATATGACATGCTGTTGTATATATTTACAGACCTCCAGAGAAACTCATAATGAAAAATAAGCTGCCTTTATCACCTTTTTAATCTCACTTTAGATAATATGCAATAACCATTTAGCAATGACAAAGCCCTTTTTACACCCTTGGCAAACCCTGGCTTATATAGGAATTCTCTAGACTTTAAATAAAAACATACTGGGGGACATTTACCAAGCTTAAAGAGGATGTCTCACTTCAGCAAATGGTATTTATCATGTAGGTAAAGTTAATACAAGGCCTTACTAATATATTGTGATTGTCCATATTGCCTCCTTTGCTTGCTGGATTCAGTTCAAGGGGTTACAGCCACTGCTGCAGCACAGATACGTAGAGACCGGGATAGTAACTGCTTCACATGCCTGCCTGTTTGGGCCGCCACTGTCCCTGCCACTAGAAAGTCCAGCACTTTTTACTATAGTGTGCAAGCGCGTCCATCACTGCTGGATGCAAGGTGGTCATAACCCCTGGATGCAAGCAGTGTATAATGTGATGGAAAAATGAATGAAGCCAGCAAAGGAGGTAGTATGGACAATCACATTACATTAGTAAGCGGCTTGTATTAACTTCCTCTACATGATAAATGCATTTGCAGAAGGGAAACAAACCCTTTAATGATTCTGAATGCTGGCCCAATGTTCATGAAAAAATTGGTGTAGATGCCTTGCACCAGATCTATTATGTGTTCTAGACATTCTTTTGCGTCTCACTAGACTAGACTTGAAACGTGTCTACCATAAGGAACACTCCTTATTTAGGAAAAGGAATGTGGCACAAGATTGCATCAAAATTGCACCAATTTTTTGGCCCAAAGTCTTGGTCTAGAGTAGGCCAAAAAAGAGGTGGCATAAGGAAGAGCAAGATAAATCTATCCTACAACGTGGGCCACTGTGATAAATGCAGTGCATCTTCTGCCTGTCATGTCTGGATTTTAAGTTAATCAGGGCACTGATAGCAAAAGTCACCATAATTGACCTATGAAAATACTGGCAGGACACAGACAGCCATTTATGGTGATATTCTAGCGCTAATCATCCAAGCAGAAAAGCTGCAGCGTATTTGTTGTAAAAATCCACACCAGATAGTGAGGATTTTATTCCGGAATTATTTTTTGTGAATCCTGGACAAATCTCCTGACACTTATGGTTGAAAACTCCAAATCTTTATTTAAAGCGCATAAAAACATCATCATGCAATACAAAAAAACATAAAAAAGCTAGGCGTTTCGGATGAAACACATCACCCTTCCTCATGGATTTTCTGCAGGCAATTCAGCTGCATGCAGTTTTGCAATGCATGACCAGCACCATCACACAGAAGACGCAGGCCGTCTAGAGAAAAGACGAACCAATGAAAGGGAATTGCATCCGTCTATGGGGAACATAGACGGATCCACATAATGAGGAACAAATATTTCCATTTAATCAAATAGGACGTAATAACCATGAGACTATCTCTTTTGTAGGCGATGCGGCTACAGCAAAGCTAAGCAAGATCCAGAAGAGGAAAAGATGCATTTTCACAACGGACACAGTAAGTATTATTAGGTTTACTGTTCGATTCTTTCAAAATGTATAATAGTATAATTTTTGACTTCTTGATATCAGCCCCTTTGTGTATAAATTAAAAATATAGGATTTAATATGAAAATATGATATTGATGCTCAGCAGGGGAAAAACATGTTTATTCACGGGTAAGGTGTCACAGACATATACTTGTGCACTTGCCAGCCACATCATAATTCAGATTATAGGACTAGTCACAGGACCTCTATTTAGTGCCATAGCCACACTGTACCATGCTCCATCTCTGCTTTCCGCTGTTCAGGTGTCTCACTTTTTTTGGTTTTGTGGCTCTTCACAAAATTTTTCACAGGAAAAATCTATGGGATTATCAGGGCATCCCGGTATACTTGAACTGGTATCTAAGGAACTTCTGAAGTGTAGCTAGAACCTAAATTCCACCTCATAACCATTCTTTCTGTCAGGAACGATTAATATTGTATAAATAATGTAGGTGCTTCCATTGCATTATATTATAGGTTGACACATACTGTTTTTATATCATTATATACAACGTAACGATAATGCTTGTGTACTACTGTGACAACTAATAAGAAGACAGTCTTTTGTTCCACTACAGTTAAACTTCCAGGAATAAAGACATATGTTGACCCTCATACCTACGAAGACCCAAACCAGGCAGTACACGAATTTGCCAAAGAAATTGATGCTTCCTATATAACTATTGAAAGAGTGATTGGAGCGGGTATGTACCGTATATTTTGTACCTTCGCACAGTGAACTGTAATCCAATTTTTTGTACTGACCCTAAATAAGTACATAAGCATTAGTGTGTTTGACTACTGTATGTGAATGTAATCACTAGAGATGACTGACTCATTTTGGGTACAATTCTAAAGAACCGGTCAAATGATTTGATTCAGATACGATTGACCCCTTCCTGACACGGCGATTTTTTATTTTCGTTGCATTTTACTCACTGCCTTCCCAGAGCCATTTTTATTTTCTTGTTCACATACCTAAATGAGGGCTTACTTTTTGCAGGATAAGGCCTCATGCACACGACCGTTGTGTGCACCCGTGGCCGTTGTGCCGTTTTCCGTTTTTTTTCGCGGACCCATTGACTTACAATGGGTCCGTGGAAAAATCGGAAAATGCACCATTTTGCAGCCGCATCCGTGATCCGTGTTTCCTGGCCGTGAAAAAAATAAGACCTGTCCTATTTTTTTCACGGCCAACGGTTCACGGACCCATTCAAGTCAATGGGTCCGTGAAAGAACATGGATGCACACAAGATTGGCATCCGTGTCCATGATCCGTGGCCGTAGGTTAGTTTTTATACAGACGGATCCGAAGATCCGTCTGCATAAAAGCTTTTTCATAGCTGAGTTTTCACTTCGTGAAAACTCAGAACCGACAGTATATTCTAACACAGAGGCGTTCCCATGGTGATGGGGACGCTTCAGGTTAGAATATACTAACAGAACTGTGTACATGACTGCCCCCTGCTGCCTGGAAAGTGCTGCCAGGCAGCAGGGGGCAGCCCCCTTCCCCTGTAGTTAATACATTGGTGGCCAGTGCGGCCGCCCCCCCCCCCTCCCCTGTAGTTAACTCATTGGTGGCCAGTGGGCCCCCCCCTCCCCTGTAGTTAACTCATTGGTGGCCAGTGGGCCCCCCCTCCCCTGTAGTTAACTCATTGGTGGCCAGTGCGGCCGGCCCCCCTCCCTCCCCTTAGTTAACTCGTTGGTGGCCAGTGGGCCCCCCCTCCCTCCCCTGTTGTTAACTCGTTGGTGGCCAGTGGGCCTTCTCCCCTCCCTCCCCCTCCTAATTAAAATATCTCCCCTATCATTGGTGGCAGCGGAGTGTACCGATCGGAGTCCCAGTTTAATCGCTGGGGCTCCGATCGGTAACCATGGCAACCAGGACGCTACTACAGGTCATGTAGTAGCTCCCGGCCGGACCTGTCACTTACCAGTAGGAGGAGCTCCCGGCCGGACGCAGAGATCGCAGCTCGCAGGTAAGTATAATGGTTCTACAAATTGCTAAGTAACCATGGCAACCGGGACTGCAGTAGCGTCCTGGTTGCCATGGTTACCGATCGGAGCCCCAGCAATTAAACTGGGACTCCGATCGGTACACTCCGCTGCCACCAATGATAGGGGGGAGATTTTAATTAGGAGGGGGAGGGAGGGGAAAAGGCCCACTGGCCACCAACAAGTTAACTACAGGGGAGGGAGGGGGGGGCCCACTGGCCACCAACGAGTTAACTACAGGGGAGGGAGGGGGGCCGGCCGCACTGGCCACCAATGAGTTAACTACAGGGGAGGGGGGGGCCCACTGGCCACCAATGAGTTAACTACAGGGGAGGGGGGGGGGCGGCCGCACTGGCCACCAATGAGTTAACTACAGGGGAGGGAGGGGGGGCGGCCACACTGGCCACCAATGTGTTAACTACAGGGGGGGGGCTGCCCCCTGCTGCCTGGCAGCACCTGCCAGGCAGCAGGGGGCAGTCATGTACACAGTTCTTTTAGTATATTCTAACCTGAAGCGTCCCCATCACCATGGGAACGCCTCTGTGTTAGAATATACTGTCGGATTTTAGTTTCACGATGTAACTCAAATCCGACAGTATATTCTAACACAGAGGCGTTCCCATGGTGATGGGGACGCTTCAAGTTAAAATATACCATCAGATTGGAGAAAACTCCGATCCGATGGTATATTAACTCCTGACTTTACATTGAAAGTCAATGGGGGACGGATCCGTTTGAAATTGCACCATATTGTGTCAACGTCAAACGGATCCGTCCCCATTGACTTGCATTGTAATTCAGGATGGATCCGTTTGGCTCCGCACGGCCAGGCGGACACCAAAACGACTTTTTTTCATGTCCGTGGATCCTCCAAAAATCAAGGAAGACCCACGGACGAAAAAAACGGTCACGGATCACGGGAAAACGGAACCCCGTTTTGCGGACCGCAAAAAAATACGGTCGTGTGCATGAGGCCTAAGTTGTACTTTGTAATCCAATTCATATTGCATACAATGTAGTGGGAAACTGAAAAAAAAAAAAGTCCAAATGGAGTGGAATTGGAAAAAAAAAAACACAATTCCACCACATGTTTGCTTTCCCAGTGTTTCCTATGCAGCAAAATTGATCTGCCTTCTTCATTCTCAGGGTCAGTATCATTACAACAAAACCACATTTATATCGTTTTTCTTGTGTTTTAATACTGAAAAAAGAAATAAAAACATCACCATATATAACTTCTTTATTTTTACATCAACAGAGTTGTGTGAGGGCTTATTTTTTGTGGGACAATCTATAGTTTTTATTGATAAAATTTGGGAATGCAAAGGACAGTTTTTACGCCACCCTTGCCACTTTTAAGAAAGCAGGGATGGCTAGCAGCCGCACAAATTTATCTTCATTTATGTCAGTTATGCATATGAAGCCAGAAAGCTCAGAATTGCCGTAGATTTCGGTTAAGGCACAGGAGAATGTGCCTAATTTACGTCGAGGCCTGCATCTCATCCTAAATTAGGTTCGCCCTGTGGCAGGGGATATCAAGACTGACACAGAAATCAACAGTCTTGATACATAAATCTTTCCCATAGTCTTTTATGTCTAATTGCTTTGTCTGTGACAGACATGTCTTATCACATCAGTGGTTGAATTCAGAATGGTGTCTCTGCTTACATCATGCCTAATATACAAATCAGTATTGTCCCTCACTGGCTGTGAGTTTGACTGCAAAGCATTGTGGACATACCCTCTGGCCAGGGTGCCGGCCATGGTCATGTGATCTTGCAACTTCATCTTCCCTGCACTGCTAACCTCACTACTTTATTGAATTTTATAAGCAAAATGGAAGGAAACCATTATTACACAAAAAAAAAAAAACATCAGCCTTGTTTGGAAGTAGAATTTTTCTTAAATTAATAACAAATTTATTTTTAAAATCTTTTTATTGGTTTTCAAAGAGTAACCTGTAAAGTATACATACATTGAAACTTCATAGAACATACCGGTAAGTTTCCATTACAGCTTGCAGTACAACCACGAGTACAATTGGTCGGAGGTCGGAGTAAAATACCACGGCTAATAAAAACAGTTCTTCACGCAGGGGAGCATTAGTCTGCTCTGGTCATTGGAATGATTGGCTGTAATTTCAGAGAAAAAACTAAACAAAGAAACATGACAAAAGATACAGGAAAGGTGGGTGCCGCGGAGGGGGGGGGGCAAGCATTACTCTGGTGAGTGAGAGTTTAAATTCATAACAAATTAGAATTATTCAGAATTGATTCATTCATCTCTAGTAATCATTATTTATGTTATGTCTGTAAAAATAAAAAATTCAGTGGTTCCTAAAAATGTACAGGCAAATTAATTACTTTCATGACAACACTTCCTGTTCTGCAGCTATTGGATGAAACTTCGACTTCCTGCTGTAGCCACCTCCTGCATGCTTTTTACACATAATACTGGTAATACTGAGAGCTGTCTGCTCATTTTACCTCCTCCAGCATTTTGATCAAAATGCAGAAGAATACATGAAAGGGAGGAGAGAAATTTCAGTATTACCAGTTTTATCTGTAGAGTGAATGCAGGGGGTGCGCTGTGCATGAAGTCTATGAGATGAAGCTTCAGTAGCTACAGAGCAGGAAGTGGATTTCAGTACCATCTCTATGCTGATATTATCCAATTATATACCATTTTGTGTGAAGTCATCCCTGCAGTATATTACAAAATACCAGTGATTGTTCCCTTTCTCTGACATCATGTTCTCTCTTCATCTGAAACTAAATCTTTCAAAAACAGAACTTTGTTTGTTTCCTACCATCTGCTACAGAACATATTTTGGAGTTTATGTCTGATCTTCAGTCCCCACATTCAGTCATTTGCAAGCTCATTCCATCTGCATCTCAAAAGAAAAAAATCTTGAGGACACAGCATATTATTGCTCTGATACATTCTTGTCTTGATTCATTATTAATTGGCCTTTCCCTCACTAAACTTTGCCTTCTCCATTCTATGGTTGGATATAAGCAGCCAGGCTTATCTTTATATCCAACCACTACACCAGTGCCCTTACCCAACGTCATTCACTGTACTGGTTGCCCATGTACTTTTAAATTAATCTTATTACTCTAACCCACGAAGCTCTCCACAGTGCTGAACTACGCTAAATTGCCTCTGTTTACCCCCTAATCATTATTCTGCTAATGATCACAGACTAACGTCCTCCTCCATTTCTGAACCTTACACTCCTGTCTCCAAGTCTTTACTTGTACCACACCAGTTCTCTGGAATGTGATTATTAGTTTGTCACCAAAGAAGGGGGCATCACATTGCAGCATTTCCTGTACAACCCAGTGACATGCAGCCATTTTGTCATCTCCTGTAGTGGACCTACAATGTACAGTAAACCTAGGAAGCTTGTATTTAAGGGGCTTTTCAGGATTTTGTCAATTTTTTATTATACCCCGGTAGCGTATGGTGTCTCAATGCAATAAGTGAATGAAACAACCATAATCACCTGTGCCCCACTGCTCCAGTCCAGCAAACTGGCTCTGGTCAGTCCCTGTCTTTCTTACTTCTGGCCGGTGTATGGATGTGGTCATGTATGGTGCTGCTGCTAATGACTGGCCTCATCACTGACATGTCCCAAAGCAGCACATGACCCAGCAGTGATGTCCAGCTTGGGGACACGCCATAGCTAAGATTAGTCATTGACTGCAGCGGTACATGTGACCATGTTTATATGTCAACTGGAGGTAAACAAACTGGGAACTGGAAGATCAACAAATGGAGCCAAGGCACCAGACTGAGGTGGCGAGGAGCAAGTGAGTATGTTTCTTTCATTAGGTACCACATGCTATGGGGAGCTAATTCGAAAGGGACAAAATCCTGGAAAAACCCTTCAATGGAGTGAAATACTTAATGGCCCTGATTTGGTAAATGACCCCAGCAGCTCTGTTCTATTATCTATGAAAGTTTAGCCTAAATTTCGCTTGCAATGTAAGTAATGTCATAATATACTCTTTAAATTGGCTCCAGATCACAGTTTCATTAGGACAAAGATCCAATAAGATGTACTTTAATGAATCTCAGACTTTTTTGTCATCTAAAATGCTGAAATTCCAACAGAAACTTGACCGACCCTCCTCTTAAGTCAATGAGGTCCATTTAGATTCATTGGTATACATTGGCCGATGGTTCTGGCATACCAGTCATGGCTTCAAACTGTGGAAGAGAGCCTTATTGAAATAAAACTAAGTTATTCTGCCTTTTTATGTACTGGGTAGGAAATGAATGTGCTACCTCTGCAACACTAAGGCCCCTTTCACACGGGCGAGTATTCCGTGCGGATGCGATGCGTGAGGTGAACGCATTGCACCCGCACTGAATACCGAGCCATTCATTTCTATGGGGCTGTTCACATGAGCGGTGATTTTCACGCATCACTTGTGCGTTGCGTGAAAATCGCAGCATGCTCTATATTCTGCGTTTTTCACGCAACGCAGGCCCCATAGAAGTGAATGGGGCTGCGTGAAAATCGCAAGCATCCGCAAGCAAGTGCGGATGCGGTGCGATTTTCACGCACAGTTGCTAGGAGACGATCGGGATGGAGACCCGATTATTATTATTTTCCCTTATAACATGGTTATAAGGGAAAATAATAGCATTCTGAATACAGAATGCATAGTAAACTAGCGCTGGAGGGGTTCAAATTTTTTTAAAAATAATTTAACTCACCTTAGTCGACTTGATCGCGGCCCGGCATCTCCTTCTGTCTCCTTTGCTGAACAGGACCTCTGGTGAGCATTAATTACAGGTAAAGGACCTTTGGTGATGTCACTCCGGTCATCACATGATCCATCACATGATCTTTTACCATGGTGATGGATCATGTGATGACCGGAGTGACGTCACCAAAGGTCCTTTACCTGTAATTAATGCTCACCACAGGTCCTGTTCAGCAAAGGAGACAGAAGGAGATGCCGGGCTACGCGATCAAGTGGACTAAGGTGAGTTAAATATTTATTTTTATTTTTTTAACCCCTCTAGTTTACTATGCATTCTGTATTCAGAATGCTATTATTTTCCCTTATAACTATGTTATAAGGGGAAATAATACAATCTACAGAACACCTAACCCAAGCCCGAACTTCTGTGAAGAAGTTCGGATTTGGGTACCAAACATGCGCGATTTTTATCATGCGAGTGCAAAACGCATTACAATGTTTTGCACTCGCGCGGAAAAATCGCTGGTGTTCCCGCAACGCACCCGCACATTTTCCCGCAACGCCCGTGTGAACTCAGCCTAAGGCTGGTTTCACACGGGCATTGCGGATTGGGGCCGGATGCGTTCAGAGTGCGTTCAGTGAAACTCGCACTATTTTGCAAGCAAGTTTAGTCAGTTTTGTCTGCGGTTGCGTTTAGTTGTTCAGTTTTTTCCGCGCGGGTGCAATGCGTTTTGATGCGTTTTTCACGCGCGTGATAAAAAACTGAATGTTTACAAACAACATCTCTTAGCAACCATCAGTGAAAAACGCATCGCACCCGCACTTGCTTGCGGATGCAATGAGTTTTTCACGCAGCCCCATTCACTTCTATGGGGCCAGGGCTGCGTGAAAAACGCAGAATATAGAACATGCTGCGATTTTCACACAACGCAGAACTGATGCGTGAAAAACAACGCTCATGTACACAGACCCATTGAAATGAATGGGTCAGGATTCAGTGCGGGTGCTATGCGTTCACATCACACATTGCACCCGCGCGAAAAACTCGCTCGTGTGAAAGGGACCTAATAGTTACATCTATATATATCTTGTCTTACAGGCAGATTTTTATATAACATTAATATAAAAATGACTCTGAATAGCTACGGTATGTTACGGTATCTTTGATTTCATAATAACTCTTGTAACTACATAGCTGTGAACAGTTTACTGCCTTTATTTTCAGCACAGCTAAAAGTTTCAATATGGAGAATGGTATGTTTAGCAGGGAACTGGAAGCACTGAACTACATCAATTTATAGTCATCCTGCAGCCAAATGAATTTTTCCACCACCATTAATTGTTTTGTCCAAGGTGAAATATTACTTTACACTAGGAAGGTATTAGGTAGCGATTTTAACATGTAACATTGTGTTTATTAGACTATTATTGTCTTTGTGAAAACTTGTTTTATGCTTTCTTATCTCTTTGTTTCTTATTTTTCCTTGTAGCATAAGAAAACATCGAATTTGCATATTTTGTTATTAGTATAGTCCATATAGTACCTGTGCTTAATAAGCATATGGATATATGTCCTTACTGGTTGCTGGGCTATCTCTTGCTAGAGAATAACAAAAAAATATAATAATGCCAATAACAATTAGGCCTTGTTTATCTGAAAAATAATAAAGCATTAATTGTTTTTCAGCTAAAACTGAAAGTGGATCTAACATTCCTTATTTGTTTTTACTTTTCCGCCTTAAGGATTCTTTTCTGGTTTTGGCTAAGGAAACATGTATGTAAGGGCATGTTCATATCTGCGTTGAAGCTTCATTCGGGGCTTCTATAGCTGATTCTGCCATATAAGACCGGATAAAAAAAAGTCCTCCATGCAGGACTTTTTTGTCTAGTAAACATACAAGTTTCAAAATAGATTCCATTGTAGTCAATGGAGTCAGTTCAGCTCTGTTCGTCTCAGTAATGTGCTGGATCCACCACTTCTGTTATTATTGTTGGAGCAAAAACAAAGAAAGTATAAAGTGATGGTATCAACTCATCCTAAGGTTGCTTCAGAGACCCATGTGTGAGATGTATATTTTATGGCAAAAGCAGGATTGGATCCCATTTGAACAAAACAAACAAACATTTTTCAAAGGTTATATTTGAGAAAGCTTTTCTGTTTTGTTGTGATGGGAACTGAATCCATTCTTGACATAGCCTACAATATACAACTCAAATACAGAGATGTGTAATGGCCTAAAACTGCTATCTGTGACCTGACCTTGAGGTGATTGTATATTTTTTAATATGCTAGAGCCAAACAATAGATGCCTCCTGATATCTGCTTTCAGTATCATTCTTTTTACTTTTTTAGGTGAATTTGGAGAAGTTTGTAGTGGCCCCATTAAGCTACCAGGGAAAAGGGAATTTCCAGTTGCTATTAAGACTCTTAAAGTTGGATACACTGACAAGCAGAGGAAAGACTTCTTGGGTGAAGCCAGTATAATGGGACAATTTGACCATCCAAACATCATCCACTTAGAGGGAGTTGTCACAAAAAGTAAGTACTGGTAATGAGGGAATCAATGAATAAATTTATTCCAAAAAGTAAAAAAAATATATATACTTCTCTATCATGCAGTTTTAGATACTTTGTTTTATAGCAAATAATTGTGGGCATTTGTCTTGCAAGGACAAGTGAATTGGAACTACACAGCCCCATCCACTGTGTCTACTTGAATCGGACACTGCTGCGATAACCAGCTCCGGCAACTACAGAGCAGATAGAGCTTTGTAGGTCTGAGACCTGTTTCCAGTGCTGGAGCTAGTGGCGAACAGTTGATTGTCAGAAATGCGGGTGTCGGACTGCCTTAGATTTGATATATTTTCAGCAAACCATAGACTGCCATTTATTACATTGTGTAGCATATCATAAACCTAGTGGCTTGCTTCAGGGAATTTAATATCCCCATAGAAATGATATGAAATTGCAGATAACTTTGTAGCTAAACCACAGTAGCTGTGAAATATATTCACTGAAAGAAAAAGAAAAAAACACCTAAAAGTATTTTAAGAGCTATTGACTATTAAAGACCTTCATTTTAAAACATTATTGGGGAAATTTATTATAGAATGGTATTTTATGGCAGTTTATGATGTCCCCTGCGCTGTCGGTAGATGCGCCTAATTAATGAAGAGACGCAGGCCTCGTCATATATTAGGCACTTTGGCTGCAGTCCATGATGCCAATCTGAGCTGAGCTCCGAGCTGCTGTAGATTTCAGTCTTCATTTGCATCAGAAAACTGGCGCAAATAAAGATAAATGTGATGGGCCCGTTGAGCATGCTCCCTCCCCAACCTTAACCCCCTTTTTGGAAAAGTGGCAAGGGCAGCACACATACACCAAAATTTTGGTGCAATGGTGTTCACCAGAAAACTGGAACAGGGAGATGATAATTCTCCCCCTATAATTATATTATAAAACAATCTATTCTAATGTAAATAAATGCAAGAAAACCTCGAGCTTAAAATGTGCTTTAAATATTATTTACCTGATTCTCCTTGCATTTCCTGAGAATCTGTTACATATTGCCTCATTTTTATTAATTTTTTCCTATGATCTTAAATTAAATAATATTTATTTTGCTGTGTTATTTGCTTTGTGATTTGGTAAAAACAGCTACAAGGCTTCTAATGTGACTTCTAATTTGCCATGTTATTTGTGCCTTTAATTTCATGCTTCCTGATCCAGCGCTAATGTGTTCAACAATTACTTTTATAGCACATAAGCAACATTAATATATATATATATATATATATATATATACAGTATATATATATATATACTAGCAGAAGGACCCGGCTTCGCACGGGTATATTTCATCTATTTCATTTAATGTTTGTGTGTGTCGTTAAAATATATCGTCAGTATCCCTCATAACAATGATCTCTACAGCACCCTGCCCCTTTAACAGTGAACTCCACAGTCTCCCACCCCTTAACACTGATGCCCCCCCCCCCACAGTGCCCCGCCACGTTAAAATTAGACCTCCACAGCAGCCCATCCCCTTAACTTTGACCGTCACAGCAGTCCGCCCCTTTAACAGTGAGTTTCACAGCACCCCACTCCTTCGACAGTGACCTCCTCAGGGGCGCGAGATTGGTGTGACATCAATGTTGCGCGATACATGTAGCATTGTAGTTGTGCCCTATGTGTTGTGTCGTGCTACACATGTCGTCATGTAGCCCTAGCCTAAAGCTGAGCTACAGCAGTGAAGAAAAATGGTTGGGTTGTAATGGAAACCTGGAGTAAAACTGTGTGTATGTGGAGACTAAAGGCCTTTGAGCTTCTATTGGCTGATAAGGAGCATGTGACCGTGTGTATGGCAGTTGGGATATGAAGAGAAAGACTTGCAGGATTGTATTAGCTAATGCAGGTCATTTTTTGGGAATATCTCAGGAACGGTACGTCCAAGAGAGCTGTGACCCCCACAAGATTTCTTTCCAGGTACCAAGGGATGTGTATACCAAGTTGCGTTTTTGAGTGATCGCGGAGCATACATACATACACACATATATACGTTCTTCTTTTTTTATATATATATATATATATATATATATATATATAAATTTGCCTGAATTTGGTTATGTAAATGAGTTTCATGTGAACCAAGGCAGCATTCACATTTATATGAAACAAGGGAGCTCTATTTCCCACATCTCCATTTTTAGAATGCAACATTTAAATTGACTTTATATACTCCAAGTATTGCTATCAAGTTGTGCTGCCACATGAGAAGCATACATTCAATTATTTACATTGCTGAGGCCCTCAATATTTAAATATAAAATTTTATTAGTACAATGTATGATGCATTTTATAGGTTTTTTATAGATCCTAAAGCAGGCATCCTCAAACTGCGGCCCTCCAGCGGTTGCAAAACTACAACTCCCAGCATGCCCGAACAGCCTACAGCTATCAGCCTACAGCAGGGCATTGTGGGAGTTGTAGTTTTACAACAGCTGGATCGCCGCAGTTTGAGGATGCCTGTCCTAAAGCATTGCAGTCAGTTCCCGTCTGTTTGCAAATACTACATGATTTCCATCTCCATTCATCTGTAAAAATTACAAGTTAAGCACAATTTAATATTTGTACATTTACAAACTTGAAGTACAACAAGAATTAGTGATTATTCCAATGTATAGAACAATATAATTTTGTATATTAAAGGGAATCTGTCACCAGAATCATCACCATTAAACTAAAACTATTGTCTTGTAGCACTTACTACCTCCTTTCCAGATGTGCTTTTCTTTCCTTGCTGCTTGGTTTCTATCTTGAAAAAATCCACTTTATTCCTTATGAAAATGAGTAAGGTGCCCAGAGGGGTGTTATTTTTGTTCAAAGGCACCCAGGAATGCCCCCTTTGAGTGCCCAGGCCCGCCCTCCAGCAGAGCCCAAGCACGCCTCTCCTTGGCTCATATTCTACCCCCCCAGCAGCGCCGTTATCCCCCCCATATCACTAACAGCAGAGAATCTCGCCCACCCTTGCCTTCAGTGTTACTGACAAATGTCGCTGCGCTCTTCCAGCAGAGGATGAAACCGTCACTGGGCTTGGCGCATGCCCAGTGAAACATTTGAGGCTGATGCCCTCAGTTCCGAACACTGCCTGCGCCTCCACTTTTCCGGTTCAACTGAGGGTATCAGTCTCCAATGTTTTACTGGGCATGCTCCGAGCCCAGTGACGGTTTCATCCTCTGCTAGAAGACCGCTGCGAGATTTGTCAGTGACACTGAAGGCAAGGGTGGACGGGATTCTCTGCTGTTAGTGATATAGGGGTGGGGGAAACAACAACAGCACTGCTGGGGGCGTAGAGTATGAGACGAGGAGAGGCGTGCTTGAGCTCTGCTGGAGGGCATGCCTGGGCACTTAATGGGGGTGTTCCTGGGTACCTTTGAACAAAAATAATGCCCCTCTGGGAACCTTACTGGCTCATTTGCATAAGGAATAAAGTGGATTTTTTCAAGATAGAAACCAAGCAGCAAGGAAAGAAAAGCACATCTGGAAAGGAGGTAGTAAGTGCTACAAGACAATAATTTTTGTTTAATGGTGATGATTCTGGTGACAGATTCCCTTTAAGGACTTTACATATTAAAATTGCTTGTTGATTATGTATTATAATTGTTCATTTATTGCTTACTGATTATTTCAGGTAAACCTGTAATGATTGTAACAGAATACATGGAAAATGGCTCTTTGGATACCTTCTTAAAGGTAGGATCATACATTGGTTAAATAGTTAAAATAACTGTTATCTTTAAGAGCATCAACCATTTTTTTTCTGAACATGATTATGGGGGCTGCCGTCTTGCCTGATCAGTTCTTAACAGCATTTACACAGCATTCAAATTTTGCTTTATGGCAGCCCCAATGGTTAGGAGGGAACCTCATTGACTTCTATGGAAAGTTGTCTAGGCATGTTCTGTGATCTGTGCAAGAGAATATATAAGATTTGACAATCGCCCATTGTGAATGGTGGATCCTGTCTTATCTATATACAGAGGTGATATCATTACAGGTAGGATTACAGTAATATATAACTGCAGTAAAGTGATCTGTATAAACCAAGAAATGGCGCCAATTATTAGACATAGTGGCCAGTGCAACTGTAGGATTTTTGGTTTTAGTTTGAATATAAAAAGTCTAGATTAGTGATTGAGATAATGTAAGGATTCCTGGTAGTCTAGGGCAGTGAAGTAGTAGTAGCAGATGTAGATGTCAGAATCCATGGTGGTCTTGGTCAGTCTAATGCAGTGAAGGAGTTAATGGTAATATACTTGGTAGTATGCTAGAGTAGTGAGGGGGCTAATGGCAGTCGAATGGTAGTCAGTTGCTTTCAAATATCAAACTTCCTGATAGAGGCCAGTGTAAGGGTCAATCCTGCATACATTTGGTCCAGTGGTTACTCACATCTTTTAGAATCCAACATTGCCTTGGTTTGCACTGATCATAGAGATGAATGCAGGGGGAAAATGTATGAATGTTCTGCTGTGAAGACCATGATATTGGAAGTATGTGTAATTGTAACACAAGTATTTGGAACAACAGTGAGGAAAATAAGTTTTCCCACCTAAAAATAATGGACATGTAATTTTTATTGTAGGTAGACTTCAAATGTGAGAGACAGAATTTAAAAAAAAAATCCAGAAAATCATATTGTATGATTTTTTTGAAAATGTATTTCCATTTTTTTGCATGAAATAAGTATTTGATACAATAGAAAAACAGAACCTAATATTTGCTACAGAAACCTCCATACAGATCGTTTCCAGACCTTTCAGGGTTCAGAACTGTAGCTGGGCTACATTGAGTTTCAGCATCCTCCAAAGATTTTTGATTGGGTTCAGGTCTGGAGACTGGCTAGGCCACTCCAGGACCTTGAAATGTTTCTTATGCAGCCACTCCTTAGTTACCCTGGCTATGTGTTTTGGGTCATTGTCATGCTGGAAGACCCAGCCACAACCCATCTTCAATGGTCGCTGGCCAAAATCTCGCTATACATTGCCCCATTCATCCTCTCTTCAAGTTGTCATGTCCCTATTGCAGAAGCCCCCTTAAAGTTCGATTTTTCCACCCCCATGCTTCACGGTTGGGACAGTGTTCATGCGGTTGTACTCATCCTTGTTCTTTCTCCAAACACTGTGAGTTAAAAAAAATGTAAGTTCTATTTTGGTCAAATCTGACCACATTACCTTCTCCCATGCCTTCTCTGGATCATCCATTGACAAACTTCAAACCTGCCTGAACATGTACTGGCATGAGCAGGGGGACCTTGCGTGCCCTGCAGGATTTTAATCCATGATGGCGTTGTGTGTTACTAATGATAATCTTTGAGACTGTGGTCCCAGCTCTCTGCAGGTTATTAACTAGGTACTCCTGTGTAGTTCTCTGTTGATTCTTGACCTTTCTCAGAATAATCATTACCCCACGAGGCGAAATCTTGCATGGAGTCCCAGACAGAGGAAAGCTGACAGTCATCTTGCTTTTCTTCCATTTTCTAATAATTGCACCAACAGTTGTTTCCTTCTCACCAAGCTGCTTGCCTATTGTCCTGTAGCCAATCCCAGCCTTTTGCTGGTCTACAATTATGTCCATGGTGTCCTTAGATAGCTCTTTAGTCTTGGCCATAGTGGAGAGGTTGGAGTGTGATTGATTGAGTATGTGGACAGGTGTGTTTTATACAGGTAACAAGTTCAAACAGGTGCAAATAATACAGGTAATGAGTGCAGAGTAAGACGGCCTCTTAACCACCTCAGCCCCCAGTGCTTAAACACCCTGAAAGACCAGGCCACTTTTTACACTTCTGACCTACACTACTTTCACCATTTATTGCTCGGTCATGCAACTTACCACCCAAATGAATTTTACCTCCTTTTCTTATCACTAATAGAGCTTTCATTTGGTGGTATTTCATTGCTGCTGACATTTTTACTTTTTTTGTTATTAATCGAAATTTAACGATTTTTTTGCAAAAAAATGACATTTTTCACTTTCAGTTGTAAAATTTTGCAAAAAAACGACATCCATATAGAAATTTTGCTCTAAATTTATAGTTCTACATGTCTTTGATAAAAAAAAAAATGTTTGGGTAGAAAAAAAATGGTTTGGGTAAAAGTTATAGCGTTTACAAACTATGGTACAAAAATGTGAATTTCCGCTTTTTGCAGCAGCTCTGACTTTCTGAGCACCTGTCATGTTTCCTGAGGTTCTACAATGCCCAGACAGTACAAACACCCCACAAATGACCCCATTTCTGAAAGTACACACCCTAAGGTATTCGCTGATGGGCATAGTGAGTTCATAGAACTTTTTATTTTTTGTCACAAGTTAGCGGAAAATGATGATTTTTTTTTTTTTTTTTTTTTTTCTTACAAAGTCTCATATTCCACTAACTTGTGACAAAAAATAAAAAGTTCTATGAACTCACTATGCCCATCAGCGAATACCTTGGGGTCTCTTCTTTCCAAAATGGGGTCACTTGTGGGGTAGTTATACTGCCCTGGCATTCTAGGGGCCCAAATGTGTGGTAAGGAGTTTGAAATCAAATTCAGTAAAAAATGACAAGTGAAATCCGAAAGGTGCTCTTTGGAATATGGGCCCCTTTGCCCACCTAGGCTGCAAAAAAGTGTCACACATCTGGTATCCCCGTACTCAGGAGAAGTTGAGGAATGTGTTTTGGGGTGTCTTTTTACATATACCCATGCTGGGTGAGATAAATATCTTGGTCAAATGACAACTTTGTATAAAAAAATGGGAAAAGTTGTCGTTTGCCAAGATATTTCTCTCACCCAGCATGGGTATATATAAAATGACACCCCAAAACACATTCCCCACCTTCTCCTGAGTACGGAGATACCAGATGTGTGACACTTTTTTGCAGCCTAGGTGGGCAAAGGGGCCCATATTCCAAAGAGCACCTTTCGGATTTCACTTGTCATTTTTTACAGAATTTGATTTCAAACTCCTTACCACACATTTGGGCCCCTAGAATGCCAGGGCAGTATAACTACCCCACAAGTGACCCCATTTTGGAAAGAAGAGACCCCAAGGTATTCGCTGATGGGCATAGTGAGTTCATGGAAGTTTTTATTTTTTGTCACAAGTTAGTGGAATATGAGACTTTGTATAAAAAAAAAAAAAAAAAAAAAAAATCAGCATTTTCCACTAACTTGTGACAAAAAATAAAAAATTCTAGGAACTCGCCATGCCCCTCACGGAATACCTTGGGGTGTCTTCTTTCCAAAATGGGGTCACTTGTGTGGTAGTTATACTGCCCTGGCATTTTCCAGGGGCCCTAATGTGTGTTAGGTAGGTAAATGACCTGTGAAATCCTAAAGGTGCTCTTTGGAATATGGGCCCCTTTGCCCACCTAGGCTGCAAAAAAGTGTCACACATGTGGTATCGCCGTATTCAGGAGAAGTTGGGGAATGTGTTTTGGGGTGTCATTTTACATATACCCTTGCTGGGTGAGAGAAATATCTTGGCAAAAGACAACTTTTCCCATTTTTTTATACAAAGTTGGCATTTGACCAAGATATTTCTCTCACCCAGCATGGGTATATGTAAAATGACACCCCAAAACACATTCCCCAACTTCTCCTGAGTACGGCGATACCACATGTGTGACACTTTTTTGCAGCCTAGATGCGCAAAGGGGCCCACATTCATTTTATGAGGGCATTTTTAGACATTTGGATACCAGACTTCTTCTCACGCTTTGGGGCCCCTAGAATGCCAGGGCAGTATAAATACCCCACATGTGACCCCATTTTGGAAAGAAGACACCCCAAGGTATTCAATGAGGGGCATGGCGAGTTCATAGAAATTTTTTTTTTTTGGCACAAGTTAGCGGAAATTGATATTTTTTATTTTTTTCTCACAAAGTCTCCCGTTCCGCTAACTTGGGACAAAAATTTCAATCTTTCATGGACTCAATATGCCCCTCACGGAATACCTGGGGGTGTCTTCTTTCCGAAATGGGGTCACATGTGGCGTATTTATACTGCCCTGGCATTCTAGGGGCCCTAAAGCGTGAGAAGAAGTCTGGAATATACATGTCTAAAAAATTTTACGCATTTGGATTCCGTGAGGGGTATGGTGAGTTCATGTGAGATTTTATTTTTTGACACAAGTTAGTGGAATATGAGACTTTGTAAGAAAAATAAATAAAAATTCCGCTAACTTGGGCCAAAAAAATGTCTGAATGGAGCCTTACAGAGGGGTGATCAATGACAGGGGGGTGATCAATGACAGGGGGGGGTGATCAATGACAGGGGGTTGATCAATGACAGGGGGGTGATCAATGACAGGGGGGGGTGATCAATGACAGGGGGTTGATCAATGACAGGGGGGTGATCAGGGAGTCTATATGCGTTTTGCGGATCCGATCCATCTATCAGTGCATCCGTAAAAATCATGCGGACATCTGAATGGAGCTTTACAGGGGGGTAATCAATGACAGGGGGGTGATCAGGGAGTCTATATGGGGTGATCACCACAGTCATTGATCATGCCCCTGTAAGGCTTCATTCAGACGTCCGGATGCGTTTTGCGGATCCGATCCATCTATCAGTGGATCCGTAAAAATCATGCGGACGTCTGAATGGAGCTTTACAGGGGGGTGATCAATGACAGGGGTGTAATCAATGACAGGGGGGTGATCAGGGAGTCTATATGGGGTGATCACCACAGTCATTGATCACGCCCCTGTAAGACTTCATTCAGACGTCCGGATGCGTTTTGCGGATCCGATCCATCTATCAGTGCATCCGTAAAAATCATGCGGACATCTGAATGGAGCTTTACAGGGGGGTGATCAATGACAGGGGGGTGATCAGGGAGTCTATATGGGGTGATCACCACAGTCATTGATCACGCCCCTGTAAGGCTTCATTCAGACGTCCGGATGCGTTTTGCGGATCCGATCCATCTATCAGTGCATCCGTAAAAATCATGCGGACATCTGAATGGAGCTTTACAGGGGGGTGATCAATGACAGGGGTGTAATCAATGACAGGGGGGTGATCAGGGAGTCTATATGGGGTGATCACCACAGTCATTGATCACGCCCCTGTAAGGCTTCATTCAGACGTCCGGATGCGTTTTGCGGATCCGATCCATCTATCAGTGCATCCGTAAAAATCATGCGGACATCTGAATGGAGCTTTACAGGGGGGTGATCAATGACAGGGGGGTGATCAATGACAGGGGGGTGATCAATGACAGGGGGGTGATCAGGGAGTCTATATGGGGTGATAACCACAGTCATTGATCATGCCCCTGTAAGGCTTCATTCAGACGTCCGGATGCATTTTGCGGATCCGATCTATCTATCAGTGCATCCGTAAAAATCATGCGGACATCTGAATGGAGCTTTACAGGGGGGTAATCAATGACAGGGGGGTGATCAGGGAGTCTATATGGGGTGATCACCACAGTCATTGATCACGCCCCTGTAAGGCTTCATTCAGACGTCCGGATGCGTTTTGCGGATCCGATCCATCTATCAGTGCATCCGTAAAAATCATGCGGACATCTGAATGGAGCTTTACAGGGGGGTGATCAATGACAGGGGTGTAATCAATGACAGGGGGGTGATCAGGGAGTCTATATGGGGTGATCACCACAGTCATTGATCACGCCCCTGTAAGGCTTCATTCAGACGTCCGGATGCGTTTTGCGGATCCGATCCATCTATCAGTGCATCCGTAAAAATCATGCGGACATCTGAATGGAGCTTTACAGGGGGGTAATCAATGACAGGGGGGTAATCAATGACAGGGGGGTGATCAGGGAGTCTATATGGGGTGATCACCACAGTCATTGATCACGCCCCTGTAAGGCTTCATTCAGACGCCCGTATGCGTTTTGCAGATCCGATCCATCCATCAGTGGATCCGTAAAAATCATGCGGACATTTGAATGGAGCTTTACAGGGGGTTGATCAATGACAGGGGTGTAATCAATGACAGGGGGGTGATCAGGGAGTCTATATGGGGTGATCAGGGGCTAATAAGGGGTTAATAAGTGACGGGGGGGGGGTGTAGTGTAGTGTAGTGGTGCTTGGTGGGACTTTACTGAGCTACCTGTGTCCTCTGGTGGTCGATCCAAACAAAGGGGACCACCAGAGGACCAGGTAGCAGGTATATTAGACGCTGTTATCAAAACAGCGTCTAATATACCTGTTAGGGGTTAAAAAAAACACATCTCCAGCCTGCCAGCGAACGATCGCCGCTGGCAGGCTGGAGATCAACTCTCTTACCTTCCGTTCCTGTGAGCGCGCGCGCCTGTGTGCGCGCGTTCACAGGAAATCTCGCGTCTCGCGAGAGGACGCACCGGCGCGTCCACCCAGAAGAGCAGGGCCGCCGCAAAGACGCAATCCTGCGTACGGCGGTCCTGAGGTGGTTAAAGAAAAACTAACAGGTCTGTGAGAGCCAGAATTCTTCCTGGTTGGTAGGTGATGAAATACAATGCAAATTTAAAAAAAATCATACAATGTGATTTTCTGTTTTTTTTATTAGATTCTGTGTCTCACAGTTAAAGTGTACCTACGATAAAAATTACAGACCTTTCCATTCTTTGTAAGGGGGAAAACTTGCAAAATCACCAGTGTATCACCTCTATCAATGCAGATGGACGTGTTTATTGCTAAAGTGCTGGGGAGCTGGGGGTCCTATTACTCCCCGCACTCCTTCCTACCTCCAGGAGCCATCTGTTCCCTTCTTCACCATTCAACCCTCTATGCACAGATGTCAGTTCTGGAATGTGGAGGAGACTGCAGTCCCAGGAATCTGCCTGTGCACTCCTCCCACACAGTGCTACCACACAATCTGTGCCTGCAGAAGAGTGCTGGAGGGGATCTGTTCATCAGGAATGGGACAAAATGAGTAATTTATGATTTTTTTAAAAATGTTATTAACAGTGAGGGGCATAGAGAGGGCATTACTATTCTGTGAGGAGGGCACGAAGAGGGCATAACTACTCTGAAGGGGCACCACTACTGGGAGGGGGTGTAGAGAGGGCATAACTACTGTGAGGGGGGCACAATAAGGGCCTAACTACTGTGATGGGTCACAATAAGAGCATAACTACTGTGAAGGGGCAAAATGAAGGAATAACTACTGTGAAGGGGGCACAATGTGGGCATAACTACTGTGAAGGGGCAAAATGTGGGCATAACTACTGTAAAGGGGTGCAATGAGTGTATAACTGCTGTCAGGGGGCACAATGTGGGCATAGCTATTGTGACGGGGCGCAGTGTTAGCATAACTACTGTGAAGAGGGCACAATATGGGCATAACTTCTGTGAAGGGGTGCATTGAGGGCATAACTGCTGTGAAGGTGCACAGAGAGGGTATAATTACTTTGAGGTGGACACAATGAGGACATAACTAGTGTGAAGGGGCACAGAAAGGGCATAACTACTTTGAGGGGAAACAATAAGGGCATAACTACTGTGAGGGGGCACAATAAGGGCATAACTACTGTAAAGGGAGAAAAATGAAGGGATAACTACTGTGAGGGAGCACAATGTTGGCATAACTACTAGTGATGATCGAGCATGCTCGGCCAAACACCAGTTCAGCGCGATCATCTCAAAGCTCGGCACATGTCGATATTTAGCCGAATAACGCATGCGCTCGAGCGCAATGCTCGAGTCTCCGCCAAACACATTTCTTGGCTGCTATGCAGCCAATAAGCGTGCAGTTAAGTACTGCACTCACTGTAATGCCGTAGCCATGTTGACTGCTGGCATTACAGAGATTGGCTGGCCAGAACGCGTCATTGGGTGCTATATAGCACCCGATAACGCATATTCGGCTCATTCTTAGTCAGGGAGAGCTGTCCTGAGGAAGGGGCAGACAGTGTAGGGAGTGATTTAAGAATATTTTTACCACCAAAACTTTTCAGAGACCCAAAAGTCCTTTTATGGACTATTGTGTGTGGCATCAGCAATCTATACTTTTAGCGCAACCTGCGCTAAAATTGCTACAACTTTACAGACCCAAAAGTCCTTCTAAGGACTATTGTGTGTAGCAGGAATATCTATTTTTAGCGCATCCTGCGCTAAATAGTGTACAATAGTTAGGTGGCTGCAGACAGCGGCATTAGCTGTGCCACATCTCCAGTGTAAAGTGTGCGTATCCCAAAAAAAACCTGTGACATCCAGTGTACTTTTTCTGTAGACGGTGTCCGCTGCGGACAGTGACATTAGCTGTGCCACATCTCCAGTGTAAAATGTGGGCATCCAAAAAATATCTGTGACATCCAGTGTACTTTTTTCATAGACAGTGTCCGCTGCGGACAGTGACATTAGCTGCGCCACATCTCCAGTGTAAAGTGTGCGCATCCAAAAAATATCTGACATCCAGTGTACAATTTCCATAGACGGTGTCAGCTGCGGACAGTGACATTAGCTGCGCCACATCTCCAGTGTAAAGTGTGCGCATCCAAAAAATATCTGACATCCAGTGTACAATTTCCGTAGACGGTGTCAGCTGCGGACAGTGACATTAGCTGCGCCACATCTCCAGTGTAAAGTGTGCGCATCCAAAAAATATCTGACATCCAGTGTACAATTTCCGTAGACGGTGTCAGCTGCGGACAGTGACATTAGCTGCGCCACATCTCCAGTGTAAAGTGTGCGCATCCAAAAAATATCTGACATCCAGTGTACAATTTCCATAGACGGTGTCCGCTGCGGACAGTGACATTGGCTGCGCCACATCTCCAGTGTAAAGTGTGCGCATCCAAAAATATCTGACATCCAGTGTACAATTTCCGTAGACGGTGTCAGCTGCGGACAGTGACATTAGCTGCGCCACATCTCCAGTGTAAAGTGTGCGCATCCAAAAAATATCTGACATCCAGTGTACAATTTCCGTAGACGGTGTCCGCTGCGGACAGTAATATTAGCTGCACCACATCTCCTGTGTAAAGTGTGCGCATCCAAGAAATATCTGACATCCAGTGTACTTTTTCAATAGACTGTGTCCGCTTCTGACATAACCAATAGACTGTGTCCGCTTCTGACATAACCAGTGCCACATCTGCAGTGTAACGTGGGCGCTGATTTTTTTTTATCTGCGACATACAGTGTCCTCTTTCTGTAGACGGTATCCGCTGTGGACAGTGACATTAGCTGCTCCACATCTCCAGTGTAAAGTGTGCGAATCCCAAAAATATCTGACATTTTATTGTCAGGGTCCCCTCTACAGTATTATACAATGACATCAGGGGTGCACCATCAATGAGGCCAGGTGAGGCAGCACCAGGTAGGGGCAAGAAGGGGGCAGCAGAATGGCCATGGGCAATGAACGCTTTCATTGTGGCAAAGGGGTTAGGGTAAGAAATTGGCATTGGGGTGAGTTTTTGCCTCAGGCATCAGAAAGGCAAGGTGCTCCCCTGAATGACATTATATACAGTGACACTGTAGGAAACAGACTATCTGACATCCATTGTACTTTTTCGTAGACGGTGTCCACTGCGGACAGTGACATAACCTGCACCACATGTCCAATGTAAAGTGTGCGCATCCAAAAAACATCTGTGACATCCAGTGTACTTTTCCCGTAGACTTTGTCCGCTGCGAACAGTGACATTAGCTGCACCACATCTCCAGTGTAAAGTGTGCGCATCCAAAAATATCTGACATACAGTGTACTGTACTTTGTCAATAGACGGTGTCCGCTTCTGTCAGTGACATTACCAGGGCCACATCTGCAGTGTAAAGTGTGCGCTTCAAAAATTTATCTGTGACATACAGTGTACTTTTTTGCCTAGACGCTGCAGACAGTGACATTACCGGTGGTAACTTTCTTGTATAACGTTTCCTCATCCCAAATTCCTGTGACATTCCCTGACATTTTTCATTAGCTGCTGGAGATAACATTGACATTACCTGCGGGATATCTCCTGTGTGACGCTTCCACATCCCAAATACCTTTTTAAATTTGCTTGCCCATACACTTCCAAATCCTACGCTACTGTACGTGTGACAGACTTTCAATCATATATAACATTTAATATGAAGAATGCGAGCAGTAAGGGATGTGTCAGTGGCCGTGATGCTGATGCTGCACGCAGAGGCCGTGGCCCTGGGCGCGGTGAAACTGTGCCTGCTGCCAGAGCAGAAGAAAAACAATCATCCACGATACCTAGCTTCATGTCCCAGTTTGCAGGGCGGCGCAGGATATCACTCTTGAAGTCAGACCAGTGCAACCAGGTGGTCGGTTGGATTTCATCAGATAATGCTTCCAGTCGGTTAAGCACCACCCTGTCTTCCAGCAAGTCCAGTCTCAGTAGTCAAGAGCCTGCTTAACCCAATTCTCACCCTGATCCTCCCACCATGGAGAGTCTGGGCAAAAAAGTGATCCCACACTCGGATATTCCGAGGAGCTCTTTTCTGCGCCATTCCTTGATTTGACCCTCTCGCCAAGCACGTTTGAAGAGGGACAGATCTTGTGCTCTGATTCCCAAACTCTTGAGCATCCACAATCACAAGAAGATGATGGTTGGGAACGGCAATTACTGTTTAATGAGGTGGATGATAATGAGACACAGTTGCCAATAACTCAACGGCAATTACTGTCTCAAGAGGTTGATGAAGAGGATGAGACACAGTTGTCAAACACTGAGGTAGTGGGTAGGTCAACAAGTCAGTAGAAACAGCAGAGTGAGGAAGTGGAAGAGGAGGTGGTGGATGATGAAGTCACTGACTCAACCTGGGAAGGTGGAAAGCCAAGCGAAGACAGCAGTACCGAGGGGGAGGGATCTGCTGCACTGCAACAGGCTGGAAGAGGCAGTGGGGTGGCAAAAGGGAGAAGGCGGGCCACACCAAACAGGCCCGCAACTGTTCCACAGTATGGCGCTTTTTGAGGAAAGTGCGGACGACAAAAGAATAGTAGTTTGCAACCTTTGTCATACCAAAATGAGCCAGGGCATGAACACTAGCAACCTCATCACCACCAGCATGATCTGCCACATGGCATCCAAGCACCGTAAGTGTCTGCAGGTTACACCACTGCCTCCTTTTCCCCTGTGTAACGCGCTGGTCAATCCCCTGTCGAAGGCGCAGGCCTGGATGCCTCCCGCCCTGCACCTGGACCTTTGCAAGCACCATCAGCGACCACATCCACTTCTGTGTCCCAGCAAAGCGTCCAAATGTCCTTACCCCAGGCATTTGAACGCAAGCGTAAATACCTAACCACCCACCCACAGGCCATAGCACTAAATGCGCAGCTTTCCAAATTACTGGCCCTGGAAATGTTGTCATTTAGGCTTGTGGACACTGAGGCCTTCCGCAACCTAATGTCGGCAGCCGTCCCGCGTTACACAGTTCCCAGCCGCCACTATTTTTTGAAGGTGTGCCGTGCCCGTCTTACACTAACATGTGTCCCGTAACATCACACGTGCCCTGACCAACGCAGTTACTGGGAAGGTCCACTTAACCACGGACAGAAGGACAAGTGCATTCGGCCAGCGATGCTACATTTCCCTGATGGCACACTGGGTGAATGTTGTGGAGGCCAGGAGTGAGTCATACCCTTGAATGGCACAGGTGCTACCGACGCCAAGGATTGCGAGCCCTAATTCCATCAGGGTTTCCGCCACCACCTACGTTAGTGGCTCCAACCCCCACTTCTCCTCCTCCGCCTCATACTCCACTTCCACCTCTGAATTAACCACGTGCAGCACCAGTCAGTTAGCAGTCGGTAGCTGTAAGCAATGTAGCACTGCAGTGGGGAAGCGACAACAGGCTGTGCTGAAGCTGATATGCTTAGGGCACAAACTCCCCACCGTACAATGAGGAGGCAACTTGGATGCAACAAGGCCAGTAGGAGGAATAAGGGAGCAGGTCACCTTCTACAGCATCCCTAATTCTGGCCCTGACTCCTAACCGTATGAGCCAACCCAGATGGTAGGAGGGCTCATACTCCCGAACCTCGGGGCCTTACTAACCCTCAGGAAATCCCTGGACCAAAAGCAGGGTAAAGACAACCTGTTGCTCCAAAACACGGATGAACAGGAGTCTCCACTGGCCAAGCTGCAAATAAAGGAGATCGTATACAGCATATGGAATTGGCAGATAAGCGACGAATGCAACACACTTATCTTCCACTGGCACACCAATTGGAACCCGTGCACAAGTGCTGATGTCCACACACATTAAGGACACAGCACATACATCAACCACACAGGTATCCAGGACACACATAGCTGCGTATGGACAATTGGTTCCCCCTCCGAGGAAAAAGAGACCCCCTTCTGGAGAGTACAACGTAAGACAGGGGAATGTCTAGCAAACATGCTAGACACCAAACACCACCAGACATGTAACACCAAACTAGACATACAAACACCCTGTACATAACCCACTCCAAACAAATAAGGATAGGAAGGTAAGGCGACACCAGGATGACATTGATGACAACTAGGATGGCCCTCAGATGACAAAGAGCTAGGAGCAAGGTCCTATTCCAAGAAAGGCAGTAGAGCCACTGCCCCCAGCCAGCAAGCCACAGGTTTATATCAAGCTTGCGGCCACACCCAGGAAACACCTTAATCCTCACTAGCCAGAAGATTAACCCCTTGCTGACCAAATAGCAGAGAGGAACACCTTAAAGGAGAAGTGCACTTGCATACCACAAACTACACGTTGCCCCTGGCAACTAGTCTGCACAGCAACCGCGTCACGGTCAAACACCAATATGACCGTGACAGGCAGGTGATAAGAGACCAGACTAAGCTGTGACTCTCGCCACTCAACCTAGAACCAGGCATGGTTGTGTCTGATAATGGCCGTAACTTGGTGGCGGCTTTGGAGCTCAAAAAGCTCACTCACATTCCATGCCTAGCCCATGTCTTAAACTTTGTGGTGCAGCGGTTTCTCAAAACCTCTCCCAATTTGCCTGAGCTACTGGTGAAGGTGCGCTGCATGTGTGCACATTTCCGCAAGTCAGCTGGTCTGTAAACGCTGCAACAGCGCTTGAAATTGCCAGCTCACCGGCTGTTGTGCAATGTGAGCACGGACTGGAACTCGACGTTCCACATGTTGGCCAGGCTTTGTGAGCAGCAGAGGGCAGTAGTGGAATACCAGCTGCAACATGGTCGTCGCCTTTCTAGTCAGTTTCCGCTATTCACAAGCGAGGAGTGGGCATGGATGTCTGACCTCTGTGAGGTTTTAAGAAATTTTGAGGAATCAACACAGATGGTGAGCGGCGATAACGCTATTATCAGCGTAACCATCCCACTTCTGTGTCTACTCAAATGCTTGCTGCTCACAATTAAGCATGACGATTTGCATGTGAAAGAGGTGAAAATGGGGGAAGACATTACACAGGGTAATAGCCAGGGGAAGGCTGGCAGCCTTAGTCCTGGGGGGCAAATCCAGTCAAGTGGCCCATTTTTATTTTGCAGACTTTTATTTTCTTTTATAAAGGAACACAGTGCAATTGTTATCCCCGCCCATTATTAAAAGCCCCTCCTACATATAATAGGCCACTACCAACAAACACTGTACAGCTGAAATTCTATTGTTGAGGCCTGTCTCTACACATCATACGGAGAGGGGAGGACCTGCTTCACATTATACAATAAACAACAGCAGACTACAGCCAGGAAGTTCATCCACTCTGCTCCCTCCCCAGATCCTGCTCAAAGCTTGTGGTTCCCCCCACCATCTGTCCACCTGCCCATTGTCTGCTGTTCCCTTTGGCTGTCCTCACCCAACTCTGAATCCTCCTTCTGCAAATGGCAGGGGGGGGAGCCGGATCATCTTCTCTCCTACATAGCACCACATTCCTCTTACATCCAGTGATGTCACCTTTGTTGTAGACGTTCTCTTTCTTTATATTCTCCACTCAGACCAGACCGCCATGATGATTTTTTAGCCATCTCCCGTCTCTGCAGAGATTGACAAACAGACATAAGTCTCATCATCTTCACATCTTCTGAACACCCTTTTCTGCCACCCCCAATACTATACTGCAGAAACAGTCCCCCTGGAAATACTACTACCACACAGATAGTGCCCCCTTCAACAATTATTGGCACACAGTGCTCTAAAAAATAACTGAGCCCAGACACTGATATAAAGATAATGTCCCCCAAAAATAATTGTGATTGCTGATACTATGCCAGGGTGCCCCCCAAAGTAGCAGTGCTCCCCAAAATTCCACCAATAGAAATAATTCTCTGCCAGAGGACACTTAGTAGTAATAATGCCCCTATATTGCCCATACTAGTAATCATGTTCCTCATAGCCCCCCAGTAGTTGTAAAGCTCTGCATAATACCCCCTAGTAGTAAAAATTCTCCCTATAATATGACAGTACATGAAATACCCCCGCTTAGTGCCCGCAGTTGAGCTAATGTTCCCATAATGTATCAGTAGGTATAGAACACGAGTCGCTGAAACAACCCCAATAGACGGTCAAACCACGACCAACCAGTTTTCAAGCAAAGTCCCCTGTGGTGCTCAGCAAACCGGAGGAACAAGTTCTAGTAAAAGGCAGTAGTAGGAGAGAGAATAAGTGCGGCACTCACCAATTGCTGGTAAAGCTTCAAGGCTTTATTACTTCTTAAATGAAGACTTCTATGCAGGGTGGGGAGCGGAACATGCCCATCACTAGGGATCGGCGGTGACGGCCGTTTCGCGCTGAACCCAGATGGAGATTAAAGAACGCAAGAGAGATAAGTTCTTGAGAGATAAGAATGACTATGAATGTGACAAGGTCTTCGACTGGAACAAAAAGAGGGGCCGCCCCAGGCGCAATCAACGCTGAGGCAGGAGTGATTTCTGGACTACGGATTCTGACTCCAGCTAGTTGGAGAGTGGGGCCCATGTTCCAGTTAATAGTTGTCCCCCTTTAGTAAAAGAATCAGAAGGGGGCGAGGAAGCGACAAATGAAAGAAGCAACCAAATCCGCAAATCGATGTGGAGGAGGAGACAAGTCTCATGGACGCAGTAGAGACCCCTCCTTTGTTATCCCCCCATTGTGATTCCCCCAACGTTGTGATCAACCTCACGCCATATGAATTGCCTCCAAGCTGTCTCTTACTCCTCCATCGAGGACTGGGATTCAGCCTAGTGGAGCAACTTAGTTTGGTAGATTTTGAAATAGATTTGTATAAGGCCGTACACCAATTGTTCTTGAAAAAAATGTTTATTGAGTCCTCTCACATTGGTCCCCCACCTTTGCCTGGTGAGGTCCCTGCATCAATGACATGTGCCGACCTCCATCTTAAGCAGCGGTTTAGCCAGGAGGAGGTTGATTGTGTCCCTTTTCTGGCTGATGTTGAGAATGCAGGGGATGTTGCCCATATCGATCGCAGTGGGTTCTTGGGTGGCATCAGGTCCACTTTCCTCCCTCCCATGCCGTCCGGCTCCGCCATTGACCTCTTCCATAAAAGAGTTCTTAGGGATGTACGTGCACATTGTGGGGATCCGCTCTGGTAGGCAGTGGTAGTGAGTGCAGTATAGAGGCAACACAGACCGGTCTTGGTGTAAAACACAATGCTTTGTTTATTCACACGGTGCATATTTGTGAAAGACGGTGCAGTTCATAGGGAGGGTGGTCACACACAGCAAAAATAATAGTTCAAACACAGCAAGTCCCTGCTGCAGGCTACTTGAGGCCTGTTTCAGTCACATAAAGCAAAGTCTATTTAAAGCCAGGAGTAATGTCACCTTTTCTCCTTGGTGAAGTAAGTCCATGGGTCCTGCTTCTAGCCACAGGACACAGATCCCTCCTGGATTCAGCTGCGGGTCCCTGCCCACTCCTTTACAGGCTTCAGCACACAGCCCAGCTCACCTCCACTCCTTACTCTCACAGCCAGAGAACACAGAAGCTCCACACTGTGCACCACACCCTTGTTGCTGGTCGGGTTTTAACCCTTCCCTGCAAAACCTGGCCTGGACCGTGGGGAGACAGGCACCCGCCCGCATATCTGCCTGCTCCCAATAAGATCCGGCCCGGATCCGCTGTTAACAGCGTAACCGCTGCAAAATGCACTTTTCCGGCTCTTACTCCACCGGGGCCAGGACCCCCGGTGGCACGTACCTCCCGTTTACCACCACCCCAGGTACTCTCCTACAACTGGTATATCCAGTAGCACCCCCTAATATCACTCGAGAGGAATGATCAGCCCTGAAGTGGCTTAGTGGGCTGGATGATGTTGTTATCAAGCTGGCCGACAAGGCAGGTAACGTGGTCCTGATGACCAAGGACTATTATTTGGAAGAAGCTACTAGGCAGCTTAATGATAGGAGCGTTTATGAAAAACTGAGAGAGAGTCCTGTTCCATCTATACTTGTCAGGTTGGAAGAACTACTTAGCAAGTATATTGATGTGCAGTTCCTACCTAGAAATATTTTAGACAAGCTTATTCCTAAATTTCCCAAAAATCCAACCTGGTATTTTGTCCCCAAAATTCACAAGTCACTGTCCCGGCCTCCAGGTCATCCCATTGTCGCGGGAGTCGGGTCAGTGACTGAACCCATTTCTAGATACGTCGATTGGCTGTTAAGGCCTTTGCTTTATGGCACTCCAACATATCTCAAGGACACCGGGGACTTCCTCCGTGCCCTCAACCACTTTGAGTGGCGGGAGGAACTCCGCCTTGTGTCCTTGGATGTTGAAAGCCTTTTATACTAGGATTCCCCATAATTTGGGATTACGTGCCATCGATGCGGTCCCCTTTGGGCAGTTCATCCGGCTCCATAGAATTAATAGCACCGACATTGGTTATTTCAGCCAAGCTCATCAGTTGAAGGAGTGACTCTTAGAGAGGGGTTACCCGCGGAGGGACGTTCTTGCTGCCTTGCATAGTGCCGGCAATTACACTTGTCACAACTAGAGATGTCGCGAACAGGCGAACCGCTATAGACTTCAATAGACAGATGAATTTTAACCACCTCAGCCCCCCTAGCTTAAACACCCTTAATGACCAGGCCACTTTTTACACTTCTGCACTACACTACTTTCACCGTTTATTGTTCGGTCATGCAACTTACCACCCAAATGAATTTTACCTCCTTTTCTTCTCACTAATAGAGCTTTCATTTGGTGGTATTTCATTGCTGCTGACATTTTTCCTTTTTTTTGTTATTAATCGAAATTTAACGAAATTTTTGCAAAAAAAATGACATTTTTCACTTTCAGTTGCAAAAAAGTGTCACACATCTGGTATCGCCGTACTCAGGAGAAGTTGGGCAATGTGTTTTGGGGTGTCATTTTACATATACCCATGCTGGGTGAGATAAATATCTCGGCAAAAGACAACTTTTCCCATTTTTTTATACAAAGTTGGCATTTGACCGAGATATTTCTCTCACCCAGCATGGGTATATGTAAAATGACACCCCAAAACACATTGCCCAACTTCTCCTGAGTACGGCGATATAAGATGTGTGACACTTTTTTGCAGCCTAGGTGGGCAAAGGGGCCCACATTCCAAAGAGCACCTTTAGGATTTCACAGGTCATTTTTTACACATTTTGATTTCAAAATACTTACCACACATTAGGGCCCCTAGAATGCCAGGGCAGTATAACTACCCCACAAGTGACCCCATTTTGAAAAGAAGACACCCCAAGGTATTTCGTGATGGGCATAGTGAGTTCATGGAAGTTTTTATTTTTTGTCACAAGTTAGTGGAATATGAGACTTTGTAAGAAAAAAATAAAAAATCATCATTTCCCGCTAACTTGTGACAAAAATAAATAAATTCTAGGAACTCACCATGCCCCTCACGGAATACCTTGGGGTGTCTTCTTTCCAAAATGGTGTCATTTGTGGGGTAGTTATACTGCCCGGCAATTTAGGGGCCCTAATGTGTGGGAAGTAGTTTGAAATCAAAATGTGTAAAAAATGACCTGTGAAATCCTAAAGGTGCTCTTTGGAATGTGGGCCCCTTTGCCCACCTAGGCTGCAAAAAAGTGTCACACATCTGGTATCGCCGTACTCAGGAGAAGTTGGTAAATGTGTTTTGGGGTGTCATTTTACATATACCCATGCTGGGTGAGAGAAATATCTCGACAAAAGACAACTTTTCCCATTTTGTTATACAAAGTTGGCATTTGACCAAGATATTTATCTCACCCAGCATGGGTATATGTAAAATGACACCCCAAAACACATTCCCCAACTTCTCCTGAGTACGGCGATACTAGATGTGTGTCACTTTTTTGCAGCCTAGATGCGCAAAGGGGCCCACATTCCTTTTAGGAGGGCATTTTTAGACATTTGGATCCCAGACTTCTTCTCACGCTTTAGGGCCCCTAAAATGCTAGGGCAGTATAAATACCCCACATGTGACCCCATTTTGGAAAGAAGACACCCCAAGGTATTCAATGAGGGGCATGGCGAGTTCATAGAATTATTTTTTTTTGCCACAAGTTAGCGGAAATTGATTTTTTTTTAGTTTTTTCTCACAAAGTCTCCCTTTCCGCTAACTTGGGACAAAAATTTCAATCTCTCATGGACTCAATATGCCCCTCAGTGAATACCTTGGGGTGTCTTCTTTCCAAAATAGGGTCATTTGTGGGGTGTTTGTACTGCCCTGGCATTTGAGGGTCTCCGCAATCATTACATGTATGGCCAGCATTAGGAGTTTCTGCTATTCTCCTTATATTGAGCATACGGGTAATGATATATATTTTTTTTTCGTTCAGCCTCTGGGCTGAAAGAAAAAATGAACGGCACAGATTTATTCATTCGCATCGATCAATGTGGATGAAAAAATCTCTGCCAAAAAAAAAAAGGACGGCAAAGGCGTCTGCCAGGACATAGGAGCTCCGCCCAACATCCATACCTACTTAGCTCATATGCCCTGGCAAACCCGATTTCTCCATTCACATCAATCGATGTGGATGAATAAATCATTGCCGGGATTTTTTATTTTTTTTATATACAAAGTGTTTGCCAAAGTATATGAACACCGCCGCCTCCTCAGCTCATATGCCTCGGCAAACGTATCTTTTACTGCAAAGGAGAAATCTCGTCTTGCAGCGCCGCATACACCGACTTTTGTGTAATCTGACGGCAGAGCACATCAGTGCTGCAGCTAGTCGATCGGTTGGTCCACCTGGAAGGTAAAAAAAACTAAACAAAAAAGAAAAAACCAGGCCGCAACGCAATAAATTTATTAACTTTATAATAACATTTGAACGGAACATATAAACTTTATTAAACTTTTTGAAGTGAACGTTAACTAGTTTGCTTACCGGTGTTTTTTTTTTTTTGTTTTTTTTTTTACCTTTATAGGACAAACCTCTCCTTCCCCATGGGACAATGTGAAAAGCGCAAATCGCCCAAAGATGTGGCGAAGTACATTATGCACTTTATCCCAGGTGAAAGGAGAGGTTTGCAGTAGCTGTGAGTGAAAGGGCCCTAATTGCCCTGTGTGCCTGTCCTGTGAGATGCAATCCCTATGCTAAGTGTACCTGTGTGTGGTACTTCCAGAAACACTCCCCTAAGCATAGGGCAGGGTGGTCAGGGCAGTCAGGACAGAAATAGCGTGTGTCACGCCTTATTCCACTCCTGCTACAGACACGACATCTTTTTCGGGGTGACGGTTGGGTTGAGGTACCAGCAACCACATTGGGGAAATGTCGCTCGTGTAGACGGCCCACTACACTGGTGGTTGGGGCCACGGAACCTCCTGGATACAGGAGGTTCGCGATGATCACGTCCGTTGTTTCTTTCCTGATCTGTTCCGTTTTTTGCGGAACAGATCTGGACCAGTTCTGTACCCATTCATTTTCATTGGGTCCTGAAAAAAAAATGAGACATTGAGCTGTGAAAATGAATGGGTACAGAACTGGTCCAGATCTGTTCCGCAAAAAACGGAACAGATCAGGAAAGAAACAACGGACGTGTGAATGGACCCTTACTGTAGAGAACAAAACTATTGTACATCGCCAATTGAATCAAATATACAGACACCTTCTTATACCAGCGTCTGGTGCGTCGGGAAACTAAATAGGGAGCCAACATCTGGTCATTGAAGTCCACCCCTCCCATGAGCGCATTATAGTCGTGGACTGAGAGGGGCTTTTCAATGACACTGGTTGCCCATTCAATTTGTATTGTCGTGTCTGCGTGAATGGAGGAGAGCATGTAAACGTCACGCTTGTCTCTCCATTTCACCGCAAGCAGTTCTTCGTTACACAAGGCAGCCCTCTCCCCCCTTGCAAGACGGGTGGTAACAAACCGCTGGGGGAAGCCCCGGCGACTAGGTCGCACGGTGCCACAGCAGCCAATCTGTTCTAGGAACAAATGCCTGAAGAGGGGCACACTTGTGTAAAAATTGTCCACATAAAGATGGTACCCCTTGCCAAATAAGGGTGACACCAAGTCCCAGACTGTCTTCCCACTGCTCCTCAGGTAGTCAGGGCAACCGACCGGCTCCAGGGTCTGATCTTTTCCCTCATAGATCCGAAATTTGTAAGTATAGCCTGTGGCCCTTTCACAGAGCTTATACAATTTGACCCCATACCGGGCTCGCTTGCTTGGGATGTATTGTTTGAAGCCAAGGCACCCGGTAAAATGTATAAGGGACTCGTCTACGCAGATGTTTTGCTCAGGAGTATACAAATCTGCAAATTTGTTGTTGAAGTGGTCTATGAGGGGCCGAATTTTGTGGAGCCAGTCAAAAGCTGGGTGGCATCTGGAACCGGAGGTGGTGTTGTCGCTAAAGTGCAGGAAATGCAGGATGGCCTCAAATCGTGCCCTGGACATAGCAGCAGAGAACATGGGCATGTGATGAATTGGGTTCGTGGACCAATATGACCGCAATTCATGCTTTTTGGTTAGACCCATGTTGAGGAGAAGGCCCCGAAAAATTTTTAATTCGGAAACTAGGACTGGTTTCCACCGGAAAGGCTGGGCATAATAGCTTCCCGGGTTGGCGGCTATAAATTGAGTGGCATACCGATTTGTTTCTGCCACGACTAAGTCCAAGAGCTCTGCAGTCAAGAACAGCTCAAAAAATCCCAGTGCCGAACCGATCTGAGCTGTCTCAACCCGAACTCCAGACTGGGTGGTGAAAGGGGGAACTACAGGTGCGGCTGAAGTTGGGGACTGCCAATCAGGGTTTGCCAGCACCTCAGGGACTCTAGGGGCTCTACGGGCCTGTCTGTGCGGTGGCTGCGACGGGGTAACTATTGCACGTGCTACCTTACCAGCTTCAACTGCCCTTCTGGTGCTCGCCACTTCACCATGTTGTGCGACAGTGCTGGTACTAGGTCCAGGGAGGGCTGCGCTGCTGGTGTATGCCTCACCACGTAATACGACAGCGCCAGCCCCACTCTGCTGCTCTTGAAGCGGATCCTGCGCAACCTGTGGTCTAGCAACAAGGGGCCGGGTACGCCTGGTGCTATCAGGGACCTCAACCTTCTCGTCCGAACTTTGGGTCAGACTGCCACTGCTTTCTACAGGTTCATATTCTGACCCGCTAGATTCGTCAGATGAGGGTTCCCATTCCTCATCCGACTGGGTCAGAAGCCTGTAGGCCTCTTCAGAAGAATACCCCCTGTTTGACATTTGGACTACTAAATTTAGGGGTATTCCCTGAGACTACCCAAGAAAAAAATCAAGCCTGTCTTACAAATGGGAGGCTAGCGAAGTACCGGAGGCCGCTGCGATTGATAAAAAATATCAAAACTTATTTTTTTATCGCCGCAGCGCTTGTAAAGTGATTGTGCAGTGATCAAAAATTTTTTACATTTTTGTCACTGCGGCGGGGCGGGCGTGGGTGAACGCACGTGTGGGCGACCGATCAGGCCTGATCGGGCAAACACTGCGTTTTGGGTGGAGGGCGAACTAAGGTGACACTAATACTATTATAGATCTGAATGTGATCAGTTTTGATCACTTACAGATACTATAAAAGTACAAATGCTCATTAGCGATACGCTAATCAGCGAATCAGTGACTGCAGTGCGGTGGGCTGGGCGCTAACTGACGCTAACTACCTAACCAAGGGGCCTAAACTATCCTAAAACCTAACAGTCAATACTAGTGAAAAAAAAAAAGCGACAGTTTACACTGATCACTTTTTTCCCTTTCACTAGTGATTGACAGGGGTGATCAAGGGGTTGATTGGGGTGATGGGGGGTGATCTGGGGGCTAAGTGTGGTGTTGGTGGGTACTCACTGTGATGTCTGCTCCTCTGCTGGAACCAACCGACCAAAAGGACCAGCAGAGGAGCAGAGAAGCCATTTAACACCTTATATTTATAAATATAAGGTGTTAGATGGCTTGTGATTTGATTTTTTTAAAATCAGCAACCTGCCAGCGACGATCATTGGCTGGCAGGTTGCTGACGAAATACTCCTCTAACTTTTGCCGGCCCGCGATGCGCAGGCGCGGGCCGGCTTTTAGCGAAATCCCGCGTCTTGCGAGATGACGCGTATATGCGTGACTCTGCCTGCAGCTGCCGCCTCCGGAACGCGATCCTGCGTTAGGCGGTCCGGAGGCGGTTAGAACTCACAGGGACTCTTTCTGGCCACAATAGTGATGGAAAAGTTGTTTCAAGGGGACTAACACCTGGAATGTGGCATGCGGAGGGGGATCCATGGCAAAACTCCCATGGAAAATTACGTAGTTGACGCAGAGTGTGGTAAGTTGAATTCGCAATGCGATTAATATAGCTTGCATTAATCGCATTGCGAATTCAACTTAGAGCTAAGTTCCTAATGGTTGTATTGCTAGAATTGACGAATATAACGAATCTAGCACTATATTCTCAATCTTCGTTATATTCTAGTAATACAACCATTAGGAACCCAGCTCTAAGTTGAATTCGCAATGCGATTAATATAACCTGTATTAATCGCATTGCGATTACAACTTAGATCTGAGTTCCTAATGGTTGTATTGCTAGAATTGACGAATATAACGAATATAGCACTATACTCTCAATCTTCGTTATATTCTAGCAATACAACCATTAGGAACCCAGCTCTAAGTTGAATTCGCAATGCGATTAATATAACCTGTATTAATCGCATTGCGATTACAACTTAGATCTGAGTTCCTAATGGTTGTATTGCTAGAATTGACGAATATAACGAATATAGCACTATACTCTCAATCTTCGTTATATTCTAGCAATACAACCATTAGGAACCCAGCTCTAAGTTGAATTCGCAATGCGATTAATATAACCTGTATTAATCGCATTGCGATTACAACTTAGATCTGAGTTCCTAATGGTTGTATTGCTAGAATTGACGAATATAACGAATATAGCACTATATTCTCAATCTTCGTTATATTCTAGCAATACAACCATTAGGAACCCAGCTCTAAGTTGAATTTGCAATGCGATTAATATAACCTGTATTAATCGCATTGCGATTACAACTTAGATCTGAGTTCCTAATGGTTGTATTGCTAGAATTGACGAATATAACGAATATAGCACTATATTCTCAATCTTCGTTATATTCTAGCAATACAACCATTAGGAACCCAGCTCTAAGTTGAATTTGCAATGCGATTAATATAACCTGTATTAATCGCATTGCGATTACAACTTAGATCTGAGCTCCTAATGGTTGTATTGCTAGAATTGACGAATATAACGAATATAGCACTATATTCTCAATCTTCGTTATATTCTAGCAATACAACCATTAGGAACCCAGCTCCAAGTTGAATTTGCAATGCGATTAATATAACCTGTATTAATCGCATTGCGATTACAACTTAGATCTGAGTTCCTAATGGTTGTATTGCTAGAACTGATGAATATAACGAATATAGCACTATATTCTCAATCTTCGTTATATTCTAGCAATACAACCATTAGGAACCCAGCTCCAAGTTGAATTTACAATGCGATTAATATAACCTGTATTAATCGCATTGCGATTACAACTTAGATCTGAGTTCCTAATGGTTGTATTGATAGAATTGACGAATATAACGAATATAGCACTATATTCTCAATCTTCGTTATATTCTAGCAAAAAAACCATTAGGAACCCAGCTCCAAGTTGAATTTGCAATGCGATTAATATAACCTGTATTAATCGCATTGCGATTACAACTTAGATCTGAGTTCCTAATGGTTGTATTGCTAGAATTGACGAATATAACGAATATAGCACTATATTCTCAATCTTTGTTATATTCTAGCAATACAACCATTAGGAACCCAGCTCTAAGTTGAATTCGCAATGCGATCAATATAACCTGTATTAATCGCATTGTGATTACAACTTAGATCTGAGTTCCTAATGGTTGTATTGCTAGAATTGACGAATATAACGAATATAGCACTATATTCTCAATCTTCGTTATATTCTAGCAATACAACTATTAGGAACCCAGCTCTAAGTTGAATTCGCAATGCGATTAATATAACCTGTATTAATCGCATTGCGATTACAACTTAGATCTGAGTTCCTAATGGTTGTATTGCTAGAATTGACGAATATAACGAATATAGCACTATATTCTCAATCTTCGTTATATTCTAGCAATACAACCATTAGGAACCCAGCTCTAAGTTATAGAAACATAGAAACATAGAATGTGTCGGCAGATAAGAACCATTTGGCCCATCTAGTCTGCCCAATATACTGAATACTATGGATAGCCCCCGGCCCTATCTTATATGAAGGATGGCCTTATGCCTATCCCATGCATGCTTAAACCCCTTCACTGTATTTGCAGCTACCACTTCTGCAGGAAGGCTATTCCATGCATCCACTACTCTGTCAGTAAAGTAATACTTCCTTATATTACTTTTAAATCTTTGCCCCTCTAATTTAAAACTGTGTCCTCTTGTGGTAGTTTTTCTTCTTTTAAATATGCTCTCTTCCTTTACCGAGTTGATTCCCTTTATGTATTTAAAAGTTTCTATCATATCCCCTCTGTCTCTTCTTTCTTCAAAGCTATACATATTAAGGTCCTTTAACCTTTCCTGGTAAGTTTTATCCTGCAATCCATGTACTAGTTTAGTAGCTCTTCTCTGAACTCTCTCTAGAGTATCTATATCCTTCTGGAGATATGGCCTCCAGTACTGCGCACAATACTCCAAGTGAGGTCTCACCAGTGTTCTGTACAGCGGCATAAGCACTTCACTCTTTCTACTGCTTATACCTCTCCCTATACATCCAAGCATTCTGCTGGCATTTCGTGCTGCTCTATTACATTGTCTTCCCACCTTTAAGTCTTCTGAAATAATTACTCCTAAATCCCTTTCCTCAGATACTGAGGTCAGGACTGTGTCAAATATTCTATATTCTGCCCTTGGGTTTTTACGCCCCAGGTGCATTATCTTGCACTTATCCACATTAAATTTCAGTTTCCAGAGTTCTGACCATTCTTCTAGTTTTCCTAAATCCTTTTCCATTTGGCGTTTCCTTCCAGGAACATCAACCCTGTTACATATCTTTGTGTCATCAGCAAAAAGACAAACCTTACCAGCGAGGCCTTTTGCAATATCACTTATGAAGATATTAAACAAAATCGGTCCCAGTACAGATCCCTGTGGAACCCCACTGGTAACATTACCTTGTTTTAAATGTTCTCCATTGACTACAACCCTCTGTTGTCTGTCACTCAGCCACTGCCTAATCCACTCAACAATATGGGAGTCCATGCTCAATGACTGCAGTTTATTGATAAGTCTTCTATGTGGGACAGTGTCAAAAGCCTTACTAAAATCTAGATATGCGATGTCTACTGCACCTCCACCGTCTATTATTTTATTCACCCAGTCAAAAAAATCTATAAGATTTGTTTGACATGATCTCCCTGAAGTAAACCCATGTTGTTTTTCATCTTGCAATCCATGGGATTTTAGATGTTCCACAATCCTATCCTTTAATAGGGTTTCCATTAATTTGCCTACTATTGATGTCAGACTCACTGGTCTATAGTTGCTCGATTCCTCCCTACTACCTTTCTTGTGAATGGGCACGACATTTGCCAATTTCCAATTCCGGGACGACTCCTGTTACTAATGATTGGTTAAATAAATCTGTTAACGGTTTTGCCAGCTCACCACTAAGCTCTTTTAATAATTTTGGGTGTATCTCATCAGGCCCCTGTGACTTATCTGTCTTCACCTTAGACAGCAAACTTAGAACATCTTCCTCTGTAAAGATACATGCATCAAACGATTTAATAGTCATTCTTTCTAGTGGAGGTCCTTCTCCTTTTTCTTTTGTAAAAACTGAACAGAAGTATTCATTAAGGCAGTCGGCTAGCCCTTTATTCTCTTCTACATACCTTCCGTCCTTTGTTTTTAATTTAGTTATTCCTTGTTTTAATTTCCTTTTTTCATTTATATATCTGAAGAATGTCTTATCCCCTTTTTTCATAGACTGAGCTAGTTTTTCTTCTGCCTGCGCTTTAGAAGTTCTTATAACTTGCTTGGCCTCTCTCTGCCTAATCTTGTAGATTTCCTTATCTTCATTGCTCTGGGTTTTTTTATAATTACAAAATGCTAGCTTTTTATTTTTAATGATTTGGGCCACTTCTGCTGAGTACCACATTGGTCTCCTCCTTTTTTTGCTTTTACTGACGAGTCTAATGCAATTTTCTGTTGCCTTCAATAATGCACCTTTTAAGTAGTCCCATTTCTCCTGGACTCCATGTAATCCGTTCCAGTCTGATAAGGACTCATTTATGACTAATTTCATTTTTGAAAAGTCTGTTTTTCTAAAATCTAAAACTTTTGTTTTTGTGTGGTGGGACTCTTTCACAGTTCTTATATTAAACCACACTGACTGGTGATCACTAGATCCCAAGGTTTCGCCTACAATGACATCATATACCGAATCCCCGTTTGTGAATACCAAATCCAAAATGGCCTCCCTCCGGGTTGGCTCCTCAACCACTTGTTGTAGAGATAACCCCAGTACGGAATTTAGAATATCTGTACTCCTGGTAGAACTTGCTATTTTGGTTTTCCAGTTTATATCTGGAAGATTGAAATCTCCCATAATGATAACTTCTCCTTTCATTGTCATTTTAGCTATTTCTTCAACTAGTAGATCATCTAGTTCTTTAACTTGACCAGGTGGTCTATATATCACACCTACACGAGTTACTGCATGGTTAGCAGTTATATTCTAGCAATGCAACCATTAGGAACCCAGCTCTAAGTTGAATTCGCAATGCGATTAATATAACCTGTATTAATCGCATTGCGATTACAACTTAGATCTGAGTTCCTAATGGTTGTATTGCTAGAATTGACAAATATAACAAATATAGCACTATATTCTCAATCTTCGTTATATTCTAGCAATACAACCATTAGGAACCCAGCTCTAAGTTGAATTCGCAATGCGATTAATATAACCTGTATTAATCGCATTGCGATTACAACTTAGATCTGAGTTCCTAATGGTTGTATTGCTAGAATTGACGAATATAACGAATATAGCACTATATTCTCAATCTTCGTTATATTCTAGCAATACAACCATTAGGAACCCAGCTCTAAGTTGAATTCGCAATGCGATTAATATAACCTGTATTAATCGCATTGCGATTACAACTTAGATCTGAGTTCCTAATGGTTGTATTGCTAGAATTGACGAATATAATGAATATAGCACTATATTCTCAATCTTCGTTATATTCTAGCAATACAACCATTAGGAACCCAGCTCTAAGATGAATTCGCAATGCGATTAATATAACCTGTATTAATCGCATTGCGATTACAACTTAGTCAAATTTGTGGCACTGCAGCTTCAGAATGAATCTAAGATGGATGCTGTCCTTATTTTTGATAGGAGGTGGGAGGGTCTGGGAGGGAGGGTATGCTGATTGGCTGGAATGTGTCTGCTGACTGTGAGGTACAGGGTCAAAGTTTGCTCAATGATGATGTATAGGGGGCGGACCAAACATCGCATATGTTCGCCCGCCGCGGCGAACGCGAACAAGCTATGTTCGTCGGGAACTGTTCGCCGGCGAATAATTTGGGACATCTCTAGTCACAACCTCTTGGTCGAATGAATTAGGGAAGGTGAAAGTGACAGGTTTGCCTTTGCATTCAAGTTTAGCCCTGCCGCTGATATAGTGAAGCAGGCCGTTTTGAATAATTGGGACCTTTTAAAGGGCGATTCCAGTTTGGGGGACGTGACATCAAAGAGGCCCTTAATAACCTTTAAGAGGTGTCATACCCTTAAAGACAAACTAGTTCACAGTGTGGTTAAGCAACCTAAACAAATAGATTAACTACAAACCAAAAATCCATTGGGGATTTATAAATGCGGTACTTGTTCCTTCTGCCCGCGTAATTCACAGAGTAAGATTCTGTATTTAGGAGGTGTTACGCATAAGGTGAGGGACTTTATCACATGCCGTACGTCCTTTGTAGTGTATGCCATAATCTGTGTATGCCAAACGTTTTACATCGGAAAAACAATTAGACCACTTTTTGAGCGGGTACGTGAGCATTTCGGATCGATTAGAACAGGTCGGGGTTCCCTCCGCCTTGTGGAACATGTATGTGCCGTACATGGTGGTGATCCGTGGTGCCTCTTGTTCGGGGGCATAGAGGCAGTGGGGCCCATCCCTCGGGGTGGTGACCGCCATCGTCTCTTGCTGCAGCGAGTGGCACGGTGGATCATACAAACCAACGCTACTGGCCCCCATGGTCTAAATGACAAAAATGACATGGCAGTGTTTCTATAATCATATTTCCCATTTACTGGGACGCTCACCTCACCAATTAATTGTGCACGACAAACATGGTAATATAAAAATAAGTAACTCCTTTATTAATATATATAACATAGATATAGGCGATAAAATACACAGGACAAAAAAAGGGACCCAATATTCAATGGAAATATTGATAAGACTGCAATCCTCCTACAAGCATGTTCAAGCAAATACTTATACCACCCCATAAGCGACAGTTTCACAGTGATAGGGTATAACAAACATCAGCAGCATGCTATATAAAGTGGCAAGTGCATATCCAACATGTGGAGGCAAGAGGATAAAAGCAGGTTGTGGTATACTAACCAGAGAAGGTCCCAGACACGCCGACGCACGTTTCGCGTTAGCATCCTCAAGGGGATATTACTGGGATGCTCTCCTGCCAACACGGTCTTCCCACCGCTATTCCTTTATCCTTGCTCGCTTTCTCACTTGTCACTATTCTGGGCTGTTTTTGTGCCTATATGTATTGATGTGCTGCGTCCACACAGATGTCCTTTTCTACATTTGGTTTTATCATGTCTCTGTTTGTATATGGAGCGTCCTGCCGTCACTATGGTGATGGTCGGGGTGACGCCTATTTGTAGCACGTTTGTGCGTAGAGACGTCATAGCGGTCCGACGAAGCGTTCAGCGCGAAATGGCCGTCACCGCCGATCCCCAGTGATGGGGATGTTCCGCTCACCAGCCTGCCTAGATGTCTTAATTTAAGAAGTAATAAAGCCTTGAAGTTTTACCAGCAATTGGTGAGTGCCGCACTTATTCTCTCTCCTACTACTGCCTTTCCCCATAATGTATGCCAGTATAAAATACCCCTATATAGTGCCCCAGTAGATGCCCTCATAGTACTCCTCTCCTCCTTCCCCATAGTGTCCCCCATAATATGCCAGTAAAAAAATGCCCCTTCTTAGTGCCCCCAGCAGATGCTAATATAGTGCTCCTCATAGTGCCAGCTCCCCCCGCAAAAAATAAATAAAAAATACACTAATACTTACCTCCATCAGCAGAGATGCGATGCAGGCCTTTTCCGGACTGTGTCCCTGCTGTATGCTGCGGCGCGATGATAATGGCGTCATCGCGCCGCCTGAGCCAGCCTCTGATAGGCCGCAGGCATTAGTGCCTGCAGCCTATGAGAAGAATAGGGAAGAGAGCCGCCTCTCCCTCCCCTGCCCCGTCGCAGCACAGGCATCTGTATCGCTGTCCTGAGGACGGCGATACAGATGAATATGGAGATGAGCACTTCCACAATGGAAGCGCTCATCTCCTACTGCCCCCCCACCGCTGCCGGCAACTAGAACCAGGGCCGCGCCACCTGTGGTAATCGGCGGTGCGGCCCTGAGAAAAAAAAAATATTCGTTATAGACGGCCCAGTGGCCGTATTTAACATGCTTTTGGGCAGCCTGGGGGGCAATTGCCTCCCTGCCCCTCGTCCCAGCCAGCCCCTGGTGATAGCCAGACCACCTTCAGTTCATCTTCTCATCGCGAATTGGACGATGAAGAGGAGTAGGAGCAGGAGACGGTTGCCTCCTCTACAGAGGGTAGTACCCATAGAAGTTTAATTCCACCTGTTCTGCATGGGTGGGGCAGAAGAGGAGGAATAGGATGAGGAGATTGAGAGTGATCCTCCTGATGAATACAGCGAAGTCTTGCCTGTTCGTACTCTGGCACACATGGCTGACTTCATGTTAGCCTGCCTTTCCAGCGACCCGCACATTATATGCATTTTAGACAACACGGATTACTGGTTGTTCACCCTTCTCGACCCCCGCTACAAAGAGAACTTCTCATCTCTCATTCCTCTGGTGGAGTGGACGAGCAAAACAGTGCAATACCAGAAGATCCTTGTTGAAAAATTGCTCCAACTGACAACCCCGGGTGCAGAGTCCGTACTTTCTTGGCCAACCGAGAAGGGGAGACAAGGGGAACACACAGAGTTTCCAACAGAGGCAGGGCAACACTCTTCAAAGCCTGGGACAGTTTCATGACACCCCGCCAGCACCCTCATCCTGATGCACGGCCTAGTGTCACAAGGAGAGAAAAATTTTGGAAGATGGTGAAGATGTACATAGAAGACTGTGTCATCATCCTCAATGATCCCTCAGTGCCTTACAACTACTGCGTGTCAAAGCTGGACACGTGGCACAAACTGGTGCTCTACGCCTTGGAGGTGCTGGCCTGCCTTGCCGCCAGCGTTTTGTCTGGTATTTAGTGCTGCTGGTGGCATTATAACAGATAAGCGTATCTGTCTGTCAACTGAAAATGCTGACAGGTTGACTCAAAAAATGAACAAGGCCTGGATTGACCATGACTTCTCGACTCCACCAGAAAGAAGCTAATGAAAATAAAGGCACTTTAAATGTGTTGTTTATAATGTACTGAATACACAGTATTCCCATGCACCCCTTCCACCACAAACAAGGGTATATGATTAAATCTTGCTTTTCTCATCCTCCTTCTCCTCTTCCATCATATCAACATGCTTATTCGTCGCATATAATGCCCTCGCATATATGCCCTTCACATATAATGTTTTACAGGGTCAGCTCACCAGCAGGCCCTCGCATATAATTTTTTAGAGAGTCAGCTCATCAGCAGGCCCTCACCTACAATGTTTTACTGTTTTACAGGGTCAGCTCACCAGCAGGCCCTCGCATATAATTTTTTGGAGGGTCCGCTCACCAGCAGGCCCTCACCTACAATGTTTTAGAGGGTCAGCTCACCAGCAGGCCCTCGCATATAATGTTTTACTGGGTCAGCTCACCAGCAGGCTTTCACCTACAATCTTTTACAGGGTCAGCTCACCTGAAGGCCCACGCATATAATTGTTTAGAGGGTCAGCTCACCTGCAGACCCTAACCTACAACCTTTTAGAGGGTCAACTCACCAGCAGGCCCTCTCATATAATTTTTTACAGGGTCAGGTCACCTGCAGGCACTCACCTACAATCTTTTACAGGGTTAGCTCACTAGCAGGCCCGCACCTAAAATCTTTTACAGGGTCAGCTCACCTGCAGGCCAACACCTAAAATCTTTTACAGGGTCAGCTCACCTACAGGCCCTCACCTAATTACACCTAATAGGTCATTTACACCCATGCTGCCTTGCTTGGATGTGGTAAACGTAGCCATTTCTCAGGCTCCCTCTCTGGAATCGAACACTGATTCACCGTTACCCGTGGTCACCATGGTTTGAGCTGAAAATAACATCGAAAGTTGATAGGGCAGACATCCGAATGGATCGTTGCCGTCACAGGGATGTTTGATCGGCCCCAGGTTATCTAGAGTCACCAAAGGGGCAGCAGGCCCATCACCCATAATGTTTTAGATAATCAGATCAGCAGGCCCTTGCTCCAAATGTTTTTGAGGGTCACCAGCAGGCCATCAATCATAATTTTTTAAGGCTGCGTATGATGCCCTCCTTTATGTGTAACAAAGGGTGTATAGGAGTGCCTTGAAATTTTTGGCAGTCCTTTCACTGCTTTGAGTGTAGGAGTCCCACTACATAAACAATTGCAACACAATGTGAATGAGGCCCTCCTTTATGTGATATACAAGTTGTATCGGAGTGCCTCTTCATTGTAATTTTTGGCAGAACTTGCACTTTAAATACAAGTAAATATACAGGAAAGAATGTTTCCTAACAATTTTTTCTCTAAAATAGATTTTATCTTCGGTTTTGTGCGTATTATTGTCAATCTGTAAAAGTGGAGTACTACTCGATCGGACAACATCGTTCCCAGCAGCTACCTCGGAGTCCAAGATGCATCCAGGCATCCTCCCAATGCTGTTCCCAAACCATTTCGGTGGTGTTTCCATTAATTTATGACCTTTTCCTATGAACCAGGCACCCTCCCCTCCTCAGAGCAGGCGGTTCCTGGTTTAATGCTCGGGTTCTCCCATTGACTTCCATTATACCGAGCACCCGAGCATCCCAGTGTGTTCGGCCAGAGCACCCGAGCATCCAAGCACTTTGGTGCTCGTTTAACACTAATAACTACAGGGTGGGCCATTTATATGGATACACCTTAATAAAATGGGAATGGTTGGTGATATTAACTTCCTGTTTGTGGCACATTAGTATATGTGAGGGGGAAAACTTTTCAAGATGAGTGGTGACCATGGCGGCTATTTTGAAGTTGGCCATTTTGAATCCAACTTTTGTTTTTTCAATAGGAAGAGGGTCATGTGACACATCAAACTTATTCGGAATTTTACAAGAAAAACAATGGTGTGCTTGGTTTTAACGTAACTTTATTCTTTCATGAGTTATTTACAAGTTTCTGACCACTTATAAAATGTGTTCAATGTGCTGCCCATTGTGTTGGATTGTCAATGCAACCCTCTTCTCCCACTCTTCACACACTGATAGCAACACCGCAGGAGAAATGCTAGCACAGGCTTCCAGTATCCGTAGTTTCAGGTGCTGCACATCTCGTATCATCTGAAGGCAATCGTCTATGCTGTGAAGATACGAGATGTGCAGCACCTGAAACTATGGATACTGGAAGCCTGTGCTAGAATTTCTCCTGCGGTGTTGCTATCAGTGTGTGAAGAGTGGGAGAAGAGGGTTGCATTGACAATCCAACACAATGGGCAGCACATTGAACACAGCATAGACGATTGCCTTCAGATGATACGAGATGTGCAGCACCTGAAACTACGGATACTGGAAGCCTGTGCTAGCATTTCTCCTGCGGTGTTGCTATCAGTGTGTGAAGAGTGGGAGAAGAGGGTTGCATTGACAATCCAACACAATGGGCAGCACATTGAACACATTTTATAAGTGGTCAGAAACTTGTAAATAACTCATGAAAGAATAAAGTTACGTTAAAACCAAGCACACCATTGTTTTTCTTGTGAAATTCCCAATAATTTTGATGTGTCACATGACCCTCTTCCTATTGAAAAAACAAAAGTTGGATTCAAAATGGCCAACTTCAAAATGGCCGCCATGGTCACCACCCATTTTGAAAAGTTCCCCCCCTCACATATACTAAAGTGCCACAAACAGGAAGTTAATATCACCAACCATTCCCATTTTATTAAGGTGTATCCATATAAATGGCCCACCCTGTACTGTGAAAGGGTGCAATGAGTGTATAACTACTGTCAGGTGGGCACAATGTGGGCATAGCTACTGTGAGGGGGCGCCATGTTAGCATAACTACTGTGAGGAGGGCACATTGTGGGCATAACTTCTGTGAAGGGGTGCATTGAGATCATGACTATTGTGATGGGGCACAATGAGGGCATTACTACTGTGATAGGGCGAAATGTTTTAAAATATAGAGGGGTGCCAAACACCTTAGGCACATCTGTTATACAAGTGGGTGTGGACCCACTGCGCCACTGACTGGGCATACTCTGGAGGGGCGTAACTAAGCCACTACCTGGTCTTTACTAGAGCCTCTGATGGTGAGGATAGGCTTGAAATGTTAAGGTAGTTGCCAGGGGCTACTCCAGAGCAGTCCCAGAGTCCGTGGCAGCTGACCAAGGGGTCAGAGTACTCGGTGCAAGACTTGTGTGGCCAGGAGGTTCCGGGTCTGGACAGGCGGCAATCAACCAAAGTCAGTAAGCGAAGTTCGAGGTCAGAGGCAAGCGGTAAACAAACAAAGTCCATAAACGAGATCCGAGGTCAAGGCAGGCGGCAAACAGGCAAAGTTCATAAATGAAGTCCGAGGTCAGAGGCAGGCGGCAAACATGCAAAGTCCAAGAGTTGAATAAGCAAGGTCTGGTACACAGCGAAGCAGACAAGAGAGATACTTTAGCACTTGTAGATAGACAAGCTAAAACCATAAGGTTGCTCAGGCATCTTCCTGTGGTAGGAAGCGCATTTAAATACCTGCTGCTATCCAGCCATTGGCTGGTGAGTAGTGATGGCCTTGCGGTTCACCCGGCGGTCGGTTTGCGGTGAACTTTGTGCGTTTGCGATCCAGCGAACATGCAAACATATAGCAATGTCCATGCGCGCCATATTCTTTAGCATTGCGCCAAACTTTGACCCATGACACATCCTTTAGGTGGGACAGGACAGCCAATTGAGACGTTTCAGCACATGGACACACCCCCAACCCTATAACAGAACCCAATATGGCAGCCATTTTACAATATGTGTTTTGCCAGATTAGGGAGAGATTGCATTTTGGAGCAGGGACATGCTGTTAGGGACACCAAACGCTAGCTAATAGGACCACAAAAGTCCATTTATGGACTGGTAACATTGTGCTATCGATAGGTGTGATATACTTATAATATACTTTCTAACATAGAAAGTATATTATAGTGCATTTGTATGCTTCCAGCAAATACTGATTGAGGGCTGCAATCTATCAGCTTCCACAAAATAGTGATTAAGGTTTTCCATATACCTGTGTCCACAAAATTACTGCTTGAGGGTGTTATACCAGCCTAAACTAACAACTGATTGAGGCCTGCCATATATCAGCTTTGACAAAATAGTGATAGAGGTTTTCCATATACCTGCGTCCACAAAATTACTGCTTGATGGTGCTATACCAGCTTCAACTAACAACTGATTGAGGCCTTCCTTATATAGATGATACGAGATGTGCAGCACCTGAAACTACGGATACTGGAAGCCTGTGCTAGCATTTCTCCTGCGGTGTTGCTATCAGTGTGTGAAGAGTGGGAGAAGAGGGTTGCATTGAAAATCCAACACAATGGGCAGCACATTGAACACATTTTATAAGTGGTCAGAAACTTGTAAATAACTCATGAAAGAATAAAGTTACGTTAAAACCAAGCACACCATTGTTTTTCTTGTGAAATTCCCAATAATTTTGATGTGTCACATGACCCTCTTCCTATTGAAAAAACAAAAGTTGGATTCAAAATGGCCAACTTCAAAATGGCCGCCATGGTCACCACCCATTTTGAAAAGTTCCCCCCCTCACATATACTAAAGTGCCACAAACAGGAAGTTAATATCACCAACCATTCCCATTTTATTAAGGTGTATCCATATAAATGGCCCACCCTGTACTGTGAAAGGGTGCAATGAGTGTATAACTACTGTCAGGTGGGCACAATGTGGGCATAGCTACTGTGAGGGGGCGCCATGTTAGCATAACTACTGTGAGGAGGGCACATTGTGGGCATAACTTCTGTGAAGGGGTGCATTGAGATCATGACTATTGTGATGGGGCACAATGAGGGCATTACTACTGTGATAGGGCGAAATTTTTTAAAATATAGAGGGGTGCCAAACACCTTAGGCACATCTGTTATACAAGTGGGTGTGGACCCACTGCGCCACTGACTGGGCATACTCTGGAGGGGCGTAACTAAGCCACTACCTGGTCTTTACTAGAGCCTCTGATGGTGAGGATAGGCTTGAAATGTTAAGGTAGTTGCCAGGGGCTACTCCAGAGCAGTCCCAGAGTCCGTGGCAGCTGACCAAGGGGTCAGAGTACTCGGTGCAAGACTTGTGTGGCCAGGAGGTTCCGGGTCTGGACAGGCGGCATCAACCAAAGTCAGTAAGCGAAGTTCGAGGTCAGAGGCAAGCGGTAAACAAACAAAGTCCATAAACGAGATCCGAGGTCAAGGCAGGCGGCAAACAGGCAAAGTTCATAAATGAAGTCCGAGGTCAGAGGCAGGCGGCAAACATGCAAAGTCCAAGAGTTGAATAAGCAAGGTCTGGTACACAGCGAAGCAGACAAGAGAGATACTTTAGCACTTGTAGATAGACAAGCTAAAACCATAAGGTTGCTCAGGCATCTTCCTGTGGTAGGAAGCGCATTTAAATACCTGCTGCTATCCAGCCATTGGCTGGTGAGTAGTGATGGCCTTGCGGTTCACCCGGCGGTCGGTTTGCGGTGAACTTTGTGCGTTTGCGATCCAGCGAACATGCAAACATATAGCAATGTCCATGCGCGCCATATTCTTTAGCATTGCGCCAAACTTTGACCCATGACACATCCTTTAGGTGGGACAGGACAGCCAATTGAGACGTTTCAGCACATGGACACACCCCCAACCCTATAACAGAACCCAATATGGCAGCCATTTTACAATATGTGTTTTGCCAGATTAGGGAGAGATTGCATTTTGGAGCAGGGACATGCTGTTAGGGACACCAAACGCTAGCTAATAGGACCACAAAAGTCCATTTATGGACTGGTAACATTGTGCTATCGATAGGTGTGATATACTTATAATATACTTTCTAACATAGAAAGTATATTATAGTGCATTTGTATGCTTCCAGCAAATACTGATTGAGGGCTGCAATCTATCAGCTTCCACAAAATAGTGATTAAGGTTTTCCATATACCTGTGTCCACAAAATTACTGCTTGAGGGTGTTATACCAGCCTAAACTAACAACTGATTGAGGCCTGCCATATATCAGCTTTGACAAAATAGTGATAGAGGTTTTCCATATACCTGCGTCCACAAAATTACTGCTTGATGGTGCTATACCAGCTTCAACTAACAACTGATTGAGGCCTTCCTTATATAGATGATACGAGATGTGCAGCACCTGAAACTACGGATACTGGAAGCCTGTGCTAGCATTTCTCCTGCGGTGTTGCTATCAGTGTGTGAAGAGTGGGAGAAGAGGGTTGCATTGAAAATCCAACACAATGGGCAGCACATTGAACACATTTTATAAGTGGTCAGAAACTTGTAAATAACTCATGAAAGAATAAAGTTACGTTAAAACCAAGCACACCATTGTTTTTCTTGTGAAATTCCCAATAATTTTGATGTGTCACATGACCCTCTTCCTATTGAAAAAACAAAAGTTGGATTCAAAATGGCCAACTTCAAAATGGCCGCCATGGTCACCACCCATTTTGAAAAGTTCCCCCCCTCACATATACTAAAGTGCCACAAACAGGAAGTTAATATCACCAACCATTCCCATTTTATTAAGGTGTATCCATATAAATGGCCCACCCTGTACTGTGAAAGGGTGCAATGAGTGTATAACTACTGTCAGGTGGGCACAATGTGGGCATAGCTACTGTGAGGGGGCGCCATGTTAGCATAACTACTGTGAGGAGGGCACATTGTGGGCATAACTTCTGTGAAGGGGTGCATTGAGATCATGACTATTGTGATGGGGCACAATGAGGGCATTACTACTGTGATAGGGCGAAATTTTTTAAAATATAGAGGGGTGCCAAACACCTTAGGCACATCTGTTATACAAGTGGGTGTGGACCCACTGCGCCACTGACTGGGCATACTCTGGAGGGGCGTAACTAAGCCACTACCTGGTCTTTACTAGAGCCTCTGATGGTGAGGATAGGCTTGAAATGTTAAGGTAGTTGCCAGGGGCTACTCCAGAGCAGTCCCAGAGTCCGTGGCAGCTGACCAAGGGGTCAGAGTACTCGGTGCAAGACTTGTGTGGCCAGGAGGTTCCGGGTCTGGACAGGCGGCATCAACCAAAGTCAGTAAGCGAAGTTCGAGGTCAGAGGCAAGCGGTAAACAAACAAAGTCCATAAACGAGATCCGAGGTCAAGGCAGGCGGCAAACAGGCAAAGTTCATAAATGAAGTCCGAGGTCAGAGGCAGGCGGCAAACATGCAAAGTCCAAGAGTTGAATAAGCAAGGTCTGGTACACAGCGAAGCAGACAAGAGAGATACTTTAGCACTTGTAGATAGACAAGCTAAAACCATAAGGTTGCTCAGGCATCTTCCTGTGGTAGGAAGCGCATTTAAATACCTGCTGCTATCCAGCCATTGGCTGGTGAGTAGTGATGGCCTTGCGGTTCACCCGGCGGTCGGTTTGCGGTGAACTTTGTGCGTTTGCGATCCAGCGAACATGCAAACATATAGCAATGTCCATGCGCGCCATATTCTTTTGCATTGCGCCAAACTTTGACCCATGACACATCCTTTAGGTGGGACAGGACAGCCAATTGAGACGTTTCAGCACATGGACACACCCCCAACCCTATAACAGAACCCAATATGGCAGCCATTTTACAATATGTGTTTTGCCAGATTAGGGAGAGATTGCATTTTGGAGCAGGGACAAGCTGTTAGGGACACCAAACGCTAGCTAATAGGACCACAAAAGTCCATTTAAGGACTGGTAACATTGTGCTATCGATAGGTGTGATATACTTATAATATACTTTCTAACATAGAAAGTATATTATAGTGCATTTGTATGCTTCCAGCAAATACTGATTGAGGGCTGCAATCTATCAGCTTCCACAAAATAGTGATTAAGGTTTTCCATATACCTGTGTCCACAAAATTACTGCTTGAGGGTGTTATACCAGCCTAAACTAACAACTGATTGAGGCCTGCCATATATCAGCTTTGACAAAATAGTGATAGAGGTTTTCCATATACCTGCGTCCACAAAATTACTGCTTGATGGTGCTATACCAGCTTCAACTAACAACTGATTGAGGCCTTCCTTATATCAGCTTCCACAAAATAGTGATAGAGGTTTTTCATATACCTGGGTCCACAAAATCACAGTTTGAGGGTGATATACAAGCTTCAACTAACAACTGATTGAGGCCTGTCATATATCAGCTTCCACAAAATAGTGAGAGAGGTTTTCCATATACCTGCGTCCACAAAATACAGATTGCGGGTTTTGATATACCAGCTTCAACTAACAATTGATTGAGGCCTTCCATATATCAGCTTCCACAAAATAGTGATAGAGGTTTTCCATATACCTGCGTCCACAAAATACAGATTGCGGGATTTAAAATATCAGTTTCAACTAACAACTGATTGAGGCCTTCCATATATTAGCTTCTACAAAATAGTGATAGAGGTTTTCCATATATCTGCATCCACAAAATTACTGCTTAAGGGTGAAATACCAGCTTCAACTAACAACTGATTGAGGCCTGCCATATATCAGCTTCCACAAAATAGTGATAGAGGTTTTTCATATACCTGCGTCCACAAAATTACTGCTTGAGGGTGATATACCAGCTTCAACTAACAACTGATTGAGGCCTGACATATATCAGCTTTCACAAAATAGTGATAGAGGTTATACATTTACTTGCATCCACAAAATTACTGCTTGAGGTGATATACCAGCTTCAACTAACAACTGATTGAGGCCTTCCATATATAAGCTTCCACAAAATAGTGGACCGGGACCAGGTAGCGCTCTGTCAGTACATGGCGGCCTCCCCTCTCCGCCACGCTTCTCCGCTGTGTACTGGTGCTTATTCTGACACTAGGGCTGGGTTCACATCCTATTTTTGCCATCCATTTAATGCATACCAAAAATGTATGCGTTAACAGATACCTCAGACTGATGCAGTACAGTGGCGTCCGTGCATTTTTTTTATGGACTCTGCAGAATACAAAAACGTGTAGTGCTGCACATTTGTATACATCAAACCGATAGGAAATAAAAAATTTCTAGGCTCCAGCAGGGCCCATTTTTGAGAGTTTCCCTTAAAGACGCATAAAAATGGCCCCTGATTAAAATATTTTTTTGTGTGAATTTTTGCCAATGATCCCCCTCTGGTATATCACTGTCCATGTTGTGAGACTATTTGTGTACTTCTAGTGTTTTCTGGCTGCAAATATTACCTGAAGGTTTTTCAGATTCGCCTGCCATTAAAGTGAATGGGGCCCGCCGTGAACGCGCGGTTCGCAAACATTTGATCGCGAACACGCATTCGCGGAATCATCCCGGCTGATGTTCGTCTCTACTGGTGAGACAGAGGGCGTGTATGTACTGCTTCATAGGTGACACCTATGCAAGCTCAAACACAAGTACAAGTCTCCAGCTGGAAGGAAACTCTGGCATGGAACACAGATACCATAGTTAAGTTAAGGAAAAGACGGAGCCCGGCGCCTCTGCACGCGGTTAGGGGCAGCAGCGCCGGCACAGACCGCTGGGCTAACATTACCCTCCTCTTACGCCCCCTCTCCTCAGGCCTGGTCCTGTACAATAATTTTTTCAAAAGAAGAGGTGCGTTTATGTATTCTCTAGGTTCCCAAGATCTTTCCTCAGGCCCAAATCCCTTCCAATCCACCAGAAACTGTGTTTTCACTCTACTTTTCTTCATACCCAGTATAGCTTTTACCTCATAGACATTCTCATCACTGACCGCAACAGGAGCTGAGACAGGTTTCTTGAAAAAACAATTCAGGCTTCAGCAGGGAGATGTGGAAGGAATTCAGTATCTGGAGAGAGGCCGGCAGCTTAGGTTTGTAGGAAACATTATTGATTTGCTCCAGAATTTAAAATGGACCGATGAAGCGTGGGCTCAATTTGTAAGAGGGTATTTTGAGCCGGATGTATTTGGTGACAAGACACACTTTATCACCAGGACGGAACTTAGGCGAATCCCTACGTCTTATATCAGCAGCCTCCTTCATGTGCACAGAAGCCTCTTTCAGAGCTCCCCTGATCTAGACAACTCTCTTGAGGTGGCATCTGCAGAAGAAGAAGACACCAGGAGTGGGATATTCGGTTGTTGGCCATAAATAACAAAAAATTTAGATTTTTTTTTTGGAAGACTCGCTGACATGATTGCTGTATGAAAACTGAGCACAAGGCAATAGTTCGACCCAGTTGTCGTGATGACTGTTAGTGAAGTGGTGCAAAAAGTTAGTAAGAATTTGGTTGACATGCTCCACCTGACCATTGGACTGAAGTTGATAAACTGACGTGAAGTCCAGAGATGCATTTAATAGCTTGCAGAGAGCTCTCCAGAATTTTTACGTAAACTGTAGGCCTCTATCGGACACAATACGGAATGGGAAGCCATGATGACAAAAAATGTGTTCGATAAATTTCTTGGCCAGTTGGGGAGCAGAAGGAAGTCCAGGCAGTGGAACAAAATGCGCCATTTTAGAGAAGCGGTCAATCACTACCCAGATTACGGAACAACCGGAGGAAGTGGGTAGATCCGTGATAAAGTCTATAGCTATTTGCTGGCAGGGAACCTCAGGAACAGGAAGAGAAAGCAGAAGGCTGGTTGGATGTTGTTTAGAAGTCTTATTTTGCACACAGGACGGACAGGCAGCTACAAATTTTTGGATATCTTGTCGCATGGATGGCCACCAGTACTGCTGCGCAATAAACCTGAAGGTCCTTCGCTGACCAGCATGACCCGCCACTTTAGATTAATGACCCCATAGTAAGATTTGCTTTCTGAGAGACTCTGCAACAAATGTCTTTCCAGGAGGGATTTCAAATAGCTTGACAGGACAGGATGAGATTTTAGCGGGATCAATAATGAATTGGGGCTCCTCCTCCTGGTCAGTGGACTCAAAGGATCTTGAAAGAGCATCTACTTTGATGTTCTTATCTGCAGCACAAAAGTAAAGAACAAAATCAAAGTGAGCAAAGAACAGGGACCATCGAGCTTGTGGAGGATTAAGTCTTTGTGCAGACTGTAGGTAGGTGAGGTTCTTGTGGTCAGTATAGATCACGACAGGATGACTGGCTCCTTACAGAAGGTAACGCTATTCCTCCAATCTTGATGGCCAACAACTCTCTGTCCCCAATCAAGAAGAAGCCACAGGTTGTCATCTTACCTGAGGGAGATTTTTGTGAAAGCACCGCCCCAATTCCGATAGACGATGCATCCACCTCCAGGAAAAATTGCTTACTTGCATCAGGATGATTGAGTACTGGAGCCGCAGAGAAGGCCTGCTTCAAGGCTTGAAAGGCTGGTTCAGCCTCAGCTGACCAATTTTTGGGATTCGCCCCTTTACGCGTCAAGGCAGAAATGGGGGCTGTCAAAAAGAGAAGTGTTGTACAAATTGGCGGTAGTAGTTGGCGAACCCCAGGGATCGTTGAATTGCCTTTAAACCAGAAGGACAAGGCCTCTTCAAAATTGTAGACAGCTTCTCAGGATCTATCTGCAGGCCAGTATCAGATATTATGTATCCTAAAAATGGAAGCAAGGATTGTTCGAAGATGCATTTTTCAAACTTGGCATACAGACGATTTTTTATTAGCCTTTGTAGGACCAGACGAACCTGCTTCTGGTGAGTAGCCAAATCTGGAGAGAAGACAAGGATATAATCGACATAGACCACAACACAAGGGTATAACAAGTCTCTAAAGATATTGTTAAAAAATTCTTGGAACACTGCAGGGGCATTGCTTAGTCCAAAGGGCCTCACCAGATATTCATAGTGACTGTTAAAGGCGGTCTTCTACTCGTCCACTTGACAAATTCGGATCAAGTTGTAGGCCCCACACAGATCTAATTTGGAGAAGATCTTAGGTGGTCAAACAACTCTGGAATAAGGGGAAGAGGGTATTTGTTCTTAAAAGTGATTTTATTAAGGCCCCTATAATCGATACATGGCTGGAGAGAACCGTCTTTTTTCTTTACAAAGAAGAAGCCAGCACCAGCCAGAGAAGATGATTTGCGGATAAATCCTCTGTTAAGATTTTCTTTGATATAGTCAGACATGGCTTGTGTCTCTGCTGGTGACAGAGGATAAATGTGACCACGGGGAGGTGAAGAACCAGGAACCAGATAAATTGGACAATCATAGGGCTTGTGTGGAGGTAACGTCTCAGCCTCCTTCTTATCAAAGACGTCGTCATAAGCATGTTATGCTGCAGGCAGATTGTCAAGATTTGGTGGTACCCCGGGTGACTGAGCAGGCGGAACAGGAGAAAGACACTTTCCAAGGCAGTACTGTCCCCAACAAAGCACCTCTTCAGACTTCCAATCAAGAACAGGTTCATGGGTACGGAGCCATAGTAGCCCCAAAAGGAGAGGATGAGAGAGACTTCAAAGAATCAAGAATGAAATTTCTTCTGTATGAAGAGCTCCTACCTGTAGTTTCACAGGTTCAGTAGAAAATTGTACAGACTCAGATAGAGCCCTTCCATCGACAGATGACACCATCAATGGTCTCTACAGGCGTCAGGCTGGAAAACGATATCGATCCACTATGGCTTGTTGCAGGAAGTTTCCTGCTGATCCGGAATCCAAAAGAGCCATCTCCGTGAACCGATTATCTCCAAACAACAAACTTGCCGGCAGAATCAGGGGTGGAGAGGAATTATCTTCACCTAGGGCCGCCTCTCCAACGGACCCTAGGCTCGGCTTCAGGAGACAACCACGGAGCACATGATCTGAACCACCACAATAGAAACAAAGTCCTTTGGCACGGCGGTGATAACGTTCCTGTTCAGTCAGCCTAACTTGGTTGACCTGCATGGGCTCAGGAACTGCAGACAACATGGAAGGCAGAGGGTTAGGAGCTTGCTCAAAAGAAGATGCTAGGTGAAAAAGTCTCCCCTCACGTGCCACTTCTCTGGCAGGTTCGTGGAACCATATATCAATTCGAGTAGCCAGGGAGATGAGGTTATCCAAGGTGGAAGGAACATCCTGTCCGGCCAGTTCATCTTTAATTCTCCCACAGAGGCCCTCCCAAAAGGTAGCCACAAGTGCCTTATTATTCTAGCCAAGTTCAGAGGTTAGCGTACGGAACTGGACTGCATACCGGCCCACGGATTGGTTTCCTTGACGCAGCTGCAGTAGGGAGGATGTGGCATAGGGGGTGCATCCAGACTCGTCGAACACCTTGCAGAAGGCCTCTATGAAGGCCTGTAGATCCATTATGAATGGGTCATTCCTTTCCCAGAGGGGATTGATCCAGGCCAGTGCCTCCCCAATAAGGTGTGACATAAGAAAAGCCACTTTGGCTCGGTCCGAGGCAAATTGGTTAGGCAAAAGTTCAAAATGAAGGGTGCATTGATTTATGAACCCCCGGCACTGCTTAGTGTCACCGTTGAAACGTGGAGGGGCTGAGAGACAAGTTGCAGATCTGGGTACATAGGAAGAGGACGGAGCAGGAGCCGAATTAACCAGGGCAGAGAAGCTTGATGATGCTGGGTTAGCAGATGCCAGGTCATTTAGACGCATATTTACATTGCATAGGTAGGACAATATATGATCCTGATGCTCACGCTGCAGGGCCAACTCCTGATGTAACTTGGTGGTGCTGGGCGGGTTCAGATCAGTGGGGTCCATGGCCTGACAAGCGGGTGTGGACCCACTGCGCCACTGACTGGGTATACTCTGGAGGGGCGTAACTAAGCCACTACCTGGTCTTCACTAGAGCCTCTGATGGTGAGGATAGGCTTGGACCATTAGAGTAGTTGCCAGGGGCTACTCCAGATCAGTCCCCGAGTCAGCGGCAGCTGACCAGGGGGTGCCGAGGGGACTTGCATGGTCAGAAGGTTTCCGGGTCTGGACAGGCGGCAATCAACTGAAGTCATTAAGCAAAGTCCGAGATCAGAGACAGGTGGTAAACAAACAAAGTCCATAAATGAGATCCGAGGTCAGGGCAGGCAGCAAACAGGCAAAGTCCAGGAGTTCAATAAGAAAGGTCCGGTACACAGCAAAGCAGACAAGAGAGACACCTTAGCACTTGGAGATAGACAAGCTAAAACCACGAGATTGCTCAGGCATCTTCCTGTGGTAGGAAGCGCCTTTAAATGCCTGCTGCAATCCAGCCCTAGGCTGGTGAGACAGAGGGCGTGTATGTGCTGCTTCATAGGTGAAGAGAGACACACCAATACAAGCTCAAACACCAGAACAAGTCTCCAGCTGAAAGGAAACTCTGGCATGGAACACAGATACAACGTCACTGCCCCTTGGTGTTTAATCTGTATAGTAATGAATGACTCCACCTACTGAGGTGTTCGCACATGCTCAGTTCTAGCGATATGCCAACAATGTCCCAGATGGACCAACCTCTTTAAATTAATGTTACCTTTTATAGTTTTTTTTCCGAAAGAGGTTACTCTTTGGAGAGTTTTCAGGCTCCTGTGACTGGTTATTCTATTATATTGTATAAACTTTCATTTTCATATGTTTGACTCGGTAAAGCATCAGCTTATAATGAATCTATGTGTAGGCAAGAGATGGAGCAGTTATTAGAAAAGAATGGAGCAAATGCTCAGAGCAACCAATTACATTCTAGCTTTCATTTCTAACCAATCAGATTCCAATATTCCTTTCCCTAGTGCAGATTTTATTAGCTGCTATGGGTAGCTCCCAGTTCATCTGTCCCTGTTCTCATACCTAAGGCCCAACACAGGGACAATGGAAGCAGGGGAAGCGCCTGCTACAGGGACTAAACTCTGGAAGGGGCCCAGGAGGAGGACAAATGTATATATTTTCCCGGCCCATTGAGCAGTGAGTATGATGCTGTTAGTCCTACCAATGGTATTCCTCACCGCTCCCTGATCTTCTTCTCCAGGCACCTGCGTTGCACTAAGTCCTGGAAGTGCACAGATTCAGGACGAGATGTAGTGTGCATAGGAGTGCACTATGACCTGGTGCAGTGTGAAATCTGGTCACAATGTAGTATGTGCCTAGACAGAGTGCTACATGAAGAGCGGAGGTGTCCGTGGGAGGAGAAGAGAGGAGTATTTTTTTTATTTTTTTGGTTCTGGTCTGAGTTCTGCGTTAAGGGGACCAAGTGGAAGGGGGAGGCATTCAAAATTTTGCCCAGTCAGTTCTAGTTATGCCACTGGCCCAACATGTCTATGCAACCATGACTTGTGAAAAGTAATAATGCAAATATAACTGCTGTGGTGACTCGTCAAGTCCTTAAAGTCGTTGATTGTAGCAAGATATCCTTTTTTATCTATATTTATATGCAGGGGAAAAATCTGTTTGCTTTATTTCCTAGGCAATTTTGTAACATTTGACTGCAATGTACAAATCTCATGCACAAAAACAATGTCTGGGGCTCCTTTCCAGTATGTGGCTGGCAAGCATTGCTTGTTCTAGATTTATTGCTCTAGACATTGTCCCAGATTAACCTCTCCTTAAACTCTTTAAGAGTCTCATAAAGAAAAACATGTTTTATTTAATATTCTTTTTAGCGGCTAGTACCTATATGGTCCTACTTAGTGGGAGAATATGATTTCTCTAGGTAGTTGAAGCTCTGTTTATATTTCAATTAGACATAGCATAATATGAATTTTGTATCGCTTTTGTACCGTCAATGGTTTTCTTACGCTTTGTGCAGTAATTGTGGAAAGCATGAAGAGTGTGTGATGTGTCTCCCAGGAAACCTTCATTAATGGCTCATACGATCGCGGAGCTAAGGTTCACTGTAAACATTGTATTATCACATGGAGCTCAATGACTGTTATTATGTGCTATTCTGTTTCTGTCAGAATTGGAGGAAATGAGGTCCTCAATTTTTTTTCTAGAGAATTTTAAAAGCAGGATTATTATTTTCATTTACTATGATTTTATATATAGTTAGAGATAATACAAATCCAAGATTTTTTTCGGCTTGAAATGTGAAATTCTAAAAAGAGGGATAATTTTACATTTTTATATCATTACATTTCAATGTCCAGAAATGAGTGGCATTCTGTGTGATTCTGAGGAACCACCCACCTTTTCCGCCTGAGTTTGGCTTGAGCGGCGTATTTTTCAAAGTACTTTTTCCAGATGATAAAATAATAATTCTGCCTTATTGGGCTGAATAGTTTACAAGGTATATCCTATATTTGAAAGGCTTTGAAAAAAAGAAAATGCATTTTATAGACTTTCGTGGGAGTGTGAACCAAATTGTAGACTTTTGGTGGGCTGTAAATTCATCCCATAGACAACAATGGATTTTCCCTTTCTTATTTTTGTTTTTTTTTTTTTTTTTTTCGGGGGGTGTCGACACAGTACTGATGCACATATTATGTAAAATTATGACATTGTTTCCTTTTTCCTGCAGAAAAATGATGGCCAGTTCACTGTAATTCAGCTTGTGGGTATGCTGAGAGGCATAGCATCTGGAATGAAGTACCTTTCAGACATGGGCTATGTCCACAGAGACCTGGCAGCAAGGAACATACTCATTAACAGTAACCTGGTCTGCAAAGTTTCAGACTTTGGTCTATCCCGGGTTCTTGAAGATGATCCTGAAGCCGCATATACTACAAGAGTAAGCTAATATACATAACTACTTTAAAACTATTTTCCACCATATAATACAATATTGTCTAATGTTCAGAGGAAGGTTAACAACAGTTATCCAGCAAGGAACATTATGGTTATAGCTTGGTAAGACTAGTAGAAGACTAGTATAGTCTATACAACATTTGCTTGTCAAGGAGTTAAGTGGATCTTGTAAGTGTTGCGTTCTGTGTGCATGTAGACCGAGAACTAGTTTGTAATAAAGATCTCCACTCCAAGGATAAAAGTAATCCCTGGTGCTACTTTACAACTATCGATTGTATGAAACAGTGCATTAAACATTTCCTGCAATGAAATTAGTCATTGTGATATCACATTGGCTGCCAAGCAATTTATTGACTAGAGCATGTAATGTGCATGCTCATTACAGGAAACATAAAAGAAGAGAATCTGATAGCTCTAACATGATGTAAACGTTGCAGTAAATATGGAATAGGCCGTCTGTATTAGTGCATGTGCAATCCTATTTTTGTTTTTAAAAAATGACCAGATTTAACAGATTAGGAGTTGTCCAGTTAAAAAAAACCTTAAAGTGGCTTCAAAATTAAACAAAGTCATACTAACCTCACTGATTTCCCACAGTTTCTCGTTTTCCCTGCCAGTCTTTAATCCTTCCCTCTCAACACAACATTGTGATAGCTCAGCTAATGACTATCTGTGATTAGAGATGTCCCGAACTATTCGCCGGCGAACACAGCTTGTTCGCGTTCGCCGCGGCGGGCGAACATATGCGATGTTCAGTCCTCCCCCTATACATCATCATTGAGCAGACACATTCCAGCCAATCAGCATACCCTCCCTCCCAGACCCTCCCACCTCCTATCAAAAAGCAAGGACAGCATCCATCTTAGATTCATTCTGAAGCTGCAGTGTCACAAATTTGACTAAGTTGTAATCGCAATGCGATTAATACAGGTTATGTTAATCGCATTGCGAATTCAACTTAGAGCTGGGTTCCTAATGGTTGTATTGCTAGAATATAACGAAGATTGAGAATATAGTGCTATATTAGTTATATTCGTCAATTCTAGCAATACAACCATTAGGAACTTAGCTCTAAGTTCAATTCGCAATGCGATTAATGCAGGTTATATTAATCGCATTGTGAATTCAACTTACCACACTCTGCGTCAACTACGTAATTTTCCATGGGAGTTTTGCCATGGATCCCCCTCCGGCATGCCACAGTCCAGGTGTTAGTCCCCTTGAAACAACTTTTCCATCACTATTGTGGCCAGAAAGAGTCCCTGTGGGTTTTAAAATTTGCCTGTCTATTGAAGTCTATGGCGGTTCGCCCAGTTCTCCCGTTCGTGAACATTCGCGGATGGAAAATTTTATGTTCGCGACATCTCTATCTGTGATAGGTCACCACTGTTGCCAGCGGTAATCTGAGCAGTCACATTTCCTGTTTTGAGAGAGACCCAGAAGTACAGGGACTATTAGGGGACCTGCTAAGCATTGGAACAGTAGTGTCAGGGTATCAGTGAGTTGAGTACTGCTTTTTTTACCTTCAAATCAAGATGAACTCAGCATACAGCTTCCATTTAGTGCATCCCTGGATTTAATGGATAACAGTTCTTCCAATTTCTTTGTCCAGTTTTACTACTTTTCATTGTAACAAAGGGAATTTCTTGAACCCTGGTACATCTGTCCACCATACCTTGCAAATTTCATTGTTTGGATTAAGCCAGTACACTTGACACATAGGACATTTGCAGCCAGTATCGGGATTCCAAAGGTCAGATTTGATCTTCGAATCAAGGATATGTATTGTATTTGATATTCAGGACCATGCCCTCCTGCTTCTGGTACTATTGTACTTTTTATTACTTTCATGCAGGACTGTAATAACTGTTCAGGAGGGAAGATTACAACACTGCTCTTGAATTATCTGTAAATGGAGTTCAATTCATCGTTTCAAAATACATCATGTGACTCATGACTTTTATTTTTCTCCTGAGACAAAATCCTTACCAGTTATTGGAAGTGCACATTTTATTTTCTGTATTACACTGTCCGATCATCAGTGATATGTGTGTTCATGGTTGTGAGCCTTGTTTCACCTTATTTGCTTCATGTTATTTATCACCTCCTGTAGAGATAGGGCATTCACATTAGCACTTAACCATATGATATGATGTTCACAGGGTGGAAAAATACCAATACGATGGACTGCCCCTGAGGCCATTGCTTTCCGTAAGTTCACCTCTGCAAGTGATGTGTGGAGCTATGGAATTGTGATGTGGGAAGTCATGTCATATGGAGAGAGACCATACTGGGAAATGACCAACCAAGATGTAAGTGCTAAAACATGTAATCTTCAATTTCTTTGATTTTGGTTTAATACAAAGTAAAATGGTAGAATATTTTTCAGGATAATATTTATTTATGAGAACCTTAATGGATGGCTCATCCAGTTTCCATTGTGGCAAGAATAGCAAGCTCTGTAAAAAATGCATTCTTGCTGTCAGAAACAGTAGTACCCCTGATGAAATTACAACAGTGCCCTCCTCCAGTTTTCTAAATAGGAGAAATCAACCTCATAGTTCACAAACTCACAAAGACCCGATAATTGAGACCCATTTTCCTGTTTTCATTGTCAGATTCTAAGAGCTATAACTTTTTAATTTTTCCATCAATGTAACTGTATGAGGGCTTGTTTTTTGTGGGTACAAAAGAGGAAGAGTTTACAATATTGGTGACGCAGCTACCTTATTTGAGTTCATAGTTTCAGTGATTAATCAATTTCACCAGCTTCACCACCATTTATATGATTTTTTTAGCTTAATAGTTCACTCTACTTCAAAAAATAGAGCTAACCCAAAATATAGTTTTCTGTCCTTGAAAAATAATAGTGTCATTGGGCTTAGGCCGGCCTTACACATACACTGTAAGATAGCTGTCAGCTTAACATTTGTCCGACTGACAGCTATCAATTTCACTCCCCTCATACTCATGCCTGCTTGGGGGAGCGAGCGTGTGTTTTTAGTATGAAAAGGGGAGGAAGCCGTTGTTAGACTGTTCTGGTGCAAAGGCTTATGCTCCTGAGAACTGAAAGATTGAGCAGTTAAAATATAAGTGCTTGATCCTTATCTCCTTTGACATCAGCTATCTGGAGGCCATCATACACATTATATGATCTGCCAGCCCAGCTGAAATCGGTAAAGCCTGTATTAGACCTAACGATCATACAGGTGATTGTCAAGAAGCAAGCATTCCTTCCTACAAATTGCCTGCTCGCTAGCAGAGGAGACCGCTGCTATTACATGCAGCAATCTCCTCCACAACATGGGGAAGAGCTATTATTACGCAATCGCTTGTCTCCATGCTGTTGTTTGCCGGCAACAGTTCGTGATTAGAAAGCATCGTCGACTGCCGGCAAATCGTGATCTTTTAGCATGCTGAAAGATCAAGATTGCACAATGAACAAGCACCATAGGGCAATCGGCGGCAGTATTACACTGCCAGATCTTCACTAACGAGCATTACTACAAACGCTCATTAGTGATCATCTGGCAGAAAATCTGCCAGTGCAATACAGCCTTAAGTCTTCTTGAGTATGATGTCAGAAGGTTTGCACACCTGAATAATTTGGGGATGTTCTGCCATTCGTCTCTGAAGATCCTCTCAAGCTCTGTCAGGTTGGATGGGGACTGTTTGTGGACAACCATTTTCAGGTCTATCCAGAGATTTTCAATTGGGTTCAAGTCAGGACTCTGGCTGGGCCTCTCAAGGACTTTCATGGAGGTGTCAATAAACACCTCCTGTGTTGTCTTGGTGTGTGCTTAGCGTCATTGTCTTGTTGGAAGCTAAACCTTCAGCCCAGTCTGAGGTCCAGAGTGCTCTGGATCAGGTGTTAATTAAGAATATATCTGTACTTTGCTCAATGCTGCCTTCCCTCAACCCTGATCAGGAGGACAGGCTTCTTTCTGGCCACTCTGCAATAAAGCCAAGGCTGGTGGAGTGCTGCAGTGATGGTTGACCTTCTACAAGTTTCTCCCATCTGCACACAGGATCTTTGAAGCTCAGTTAGAGTGACCATTGGGTTCTGGTCACCACTCTTACAAGGGCCCATCCACCCTGAATGCTTATTTCATCGGGCTGCCAGCTCTGGAAAAAATCCTGTTGTTTAATTTAAGAATTATGGTGGCCCTTGTTCTCCCGGGAATTTTCAGTGCAGCAGAAATTTTTTGTACCCTTCTCCTGTGCCTTCTCACAATCCTGTCTCTAGCTCTACAGTCAGTTTTTTCCTCCTCATTGCTTGTTTTTTGCTCTGATATGCATTCTCAGCTGTGAGACCTTATATAGACAGGGGTTTGTCTTTCCAAATCATGTCCAGTCAACTGAATTTTCCACGGGTGGACTCCGATCAAGGTACAGAACCATCTCAAATATGATTAAGAGAAATGAGCAGCTGCCATAAATAAATTTCAAGTGTTATAGCAAAGGTTTGAGATACTTATATCAATGCAATTTTTTTCCTTTTTTTATAAATTAGCAAAAATCTCTACAATTCTGTTTCAACTTTTCCATTATGGGGTATTGGGTGCAGAATGCAGATTTATGGGGAAAACGTGAATTTTATTTATTTTAGCTCAAGGCCACAACATAATACAATGAGAAAAAGTTAAAGGGTCAGAAGATTTATTAAATGGATATCAAATGTTTATGGCCAGCGTTATAATGAGTTATAATTTTAATGACGCCACTAACAGAGATATTCCAATAATGTAGTATGGATATGCAAGGTTTAGGCTCTGTTCTCACTTTTGTCATGGCATCTATTTATAATGAAAACTGAAACATAGTTGGATATGTTACACAATGGATACCACCAGTGCTAGGTGGGCCTCAATCACTTTCGGTGGGTCTTTCAGTTTCCACTGTGATAGGAAATTAATACTGCACAAAAAAATATTTTTTCTGTCAAATATAACCTAATCTGGGATGAAATATCTGAATGCAGAAGAAAGAAGTGAATATAGCCTTATCATCATATCTGGGGTAAAAATAATAGTTACCATTATCTTATCTCCCTCCTGGCCAGACCTGCAGAAGGGAAGCATACTTATCTGCTCCTGCCGTTTGGTCCTGGCTCCTTCACTCTGTGTCCTTGGCTGCCTCCCTCGGATTCCCCACTGTCAATATTTGGTTTGACACCACTGCAGCTAATCACTGGCCCCAGCAGTGACCTGCCCCCTTGAGTCACATGACCAATTGACCTGACGCAAGAGGATTCTGTCACTGCTGCAGCCAATGATTGGCTGCAGTAGTGTCAGTGTATATGTTGACAGCAGGGGACTCGAGCGAGGCAGTTGAGGACAGGGAGCGAAGGAGCTTGGACCAAGTGGCGGGAAACAAGTTTCCTCTTTTGCAGGTTTGGCCAGGAAGGAGGTTTTCCAAAAATTCACCAAAAAGTGGCCAACTCCTTTAAGTTTTTATATATTTAATGGCTTGACGAGCATTGAAGATATGTTATGCATGCTGTTAAAAATACTGTATGAACAGAGCACCAATTACCAGATGCTAATTTTGTAACAATTTGGTCTGAAGTCCATAAAACAATTAAAGATTGGAACCTTCATTTCTTATGTAACACTCACACATACAGACATATCCTATATTTGGCAGAAGACTATGTTTTAAACATAGTATTATGGACAATAACTGGGTTAACAGCTGGTATGGAACTTCTCATAATCTTATTTTATTGTAGGCTATAACATGGCACATCAATCAGGACAACACTTTATTACATGCCGTGTGATCTCAGAATGAAAAATCAAACAGCAATTAAAAATGCTGAGACGTGTTCCTAAGTATAATTAGCTTATCTAGAGAAGAAATGTACCTTTATGCTTCAATGATAGTCAGACTGATCACCTAATCAGATGCTAAAACTGATTGCAAGTGCATTTCAAAATCAATTGAGAAAAGTGTTTATGCGCAGCAGAATTCCCAGAAACCGCAGTGATAATGCTTTATGTTCTCCTCTCACTCTCTATGGAATGGAGTAAAATAGCTATTTCTGATGTTTGGTAACTGTACAATTTAAGATTTACCAGCTATTGATCTCTACATGTATTGGTACGTTCACAGCCCTGCTGCAGTAGGATTATTCACCCCCACTTCTCAATGATCAGCTGGACTTTCTGGTCTTCTATGAGATTTGTTTCTACACGGAGGTAACACATGTCAGAACAGGAGCACATCTTAGCCTAGTTGACATATGCCCTTGATTTGCATTTATATAGGCTACATGTACTTTCCTGTAGAGAATTGTGTTGCTGTTCCTTCCTTTCTATTTAATCTATCAGCATCAGTCCATTGTACATTTCTAAATATGAATGGGTTGTATGTAAAGTTAAACAAAGTATTCCAAAATTTGATTCGGCAGCTTCACCGAATTTTACAAAAAAAATTTGCTTTCTGACGAATTCCTTAATCAAAAAGAGCATTTCTTTGTAAGTAGTGGGTGCAATGAGCAGCGATTGCGTTCATAGTGTTAAATAAAAATAAAAAAAAATCCTATTTGCCTACCTCATCCATTTTTTCATGACGGGCCGGCCGCCTACATCTTAATTGAAGATCTGGTCATAACGTTGGCCGGCGTGGTGACATCATAAGTCACCGCGCACAGGGTTTTGTTCAAGATCTTCAAGCAAGATGGCGGCTGCCAGCCCGTCATGAGCAAATGGATGAGGTAAGTACTGTATGATTTATTTATTTTTTTTAAACTATTTCAGGTAAAATTGATTCGCTACCATGAAGCACAAGGAAATTTGGCTTCGTGGCTAATCAAATTTATCCTGAAGTTGAGATCCACTTCATAGACTTCTATTCGCTCAACACTAGTTGCATGAATATGAGTTCTGCTTTTCCTCTTCAAACAGCACCACTAGTGTCCATAGGCTGTGTCTGGTATTGCAGTTAAGCATCATTATCTCTAACCTTTTATACTTTTTTTATTATTTCAGCTGGCTTGTAAATTGGTAATAATAAGAGAGTATTACAATAAATGCACATGGCAGAGCTATTCGCAGTAGGCTGTATGCAGAGCTACAGTCAGAGTGTGAATACGCTCTGCCTGATCATCATAGGGTTGTCTCACTTCAGCATATGGCATTCATAATGTAGATAAAGCTAGTACAAGGCACTTATTTATATACTGTGATTGTCCATATTGCTTCCTTTGCTGGCTTGAATATTTTCCCCATCACATTAAAGATTGCTTGTTTCCATGGTTACAACCACCCTGCAATCCAGCAGCAGTGGCCGTGCTTGCACATTACCGCTGATGTTGTTTGTGTTTAGCAGCAGATTTGCGCCCTATGAATAGAAGCCTAGATGACAGATTAAGATAGAGGCTCAAGTCATTAAAGAGAGTCTGTCACCAGTGACCTCCCCATCCAACCTTTTGCATACAGTAGACACATAGCTCTGGTTCATCTGATTAAAACTTAATTTTCCCTTGTTGATCTGAGGCTCCCTTCCTGAGTTACAATACTTTTTCTTAATGTGCAAATTAGGTAATTAGGGCATCATCATTGCTCTTGTTGCACTCAAGCTCCACTTATTTCAGTGGCCAGAACCTCCCTGGCTGTTTTCATTGACAGGACCAGGCAGTAGCCAATTAGGGAGGGCCTGGCCACAGAAAGGAGTGGAACTTGGGTGCAACAAGAGTAAGGGTCTATTCACACGTCCCTAGTGTATTGCGGATCCTCAAATTGCGGATCCACAATCCACCCGGCCGCCACCTCCATAGAACTGCCTATTCTTGTCCGCAATTGCGGACAAGAATGGAACATGTTCTATTATTTTTTTGGAGGCATGGACCGGAAGATTGGGGCCGCACTCCAGAAATGTGAATGCGCACAGCACACTGTGTGCTGTCCGCATCTCTTCCGGCCCCATAGGGAATGAATGGGTCCGGATTCGTTCCGCAATGTGCGGAACGGATCCAGACCCATTCTACGGACGTGGGAATGGACCCTAATGGTGACACCCTCACTGCACCAAAGGTCTAATCTGCATATTAACCTCTTAGGGACATAGGGCGTACAGGTACGCCCTGATGTGCCGATACTTAAGGACCTGTACGCCCTGTGTACGCCGCGCGGCGGGCGGTTATCGGAACAGAGTGCCTGCTGAAATCGATCAGCAGGCACTCTGTGACAATACCGAGGTGGGTCCTGTGACCCCCCTGTATCGGCGATCGCAGAAAACCGCAGGTCAATTAAGACCTGTGGTTTGCTGCGTTTCCGGGTTATTCGGGTCTCCGGTGACCCGATAACCCGGAATAGGATGGTGATCGGTGGTGTGATAATACACCACCAATCACCATCCTTAGATCCTGGCAGGTGGCGGTGACATCACATCCCAGGATCGCTTCCTATTGCCTGCACGGGCTGGCGGGGGTTAAACTTCCCCCAGCTCTTCTCTCCTCCTCCTCCACACTGCGTCCTGAAACCGTGGAGAGAGGAGCCTTGTGGATCTGTGCCCAGCAGCCCCAGCACCCCTCATCTGTGCCCAGCACCCCCCATCTGAGCCACCACGGCTTAGATTAGGCAGGGAGTCGTTTTTTTTCAGCATCACCCTGATCAGGTGTCTGGGGTCCACAGACACTCAGTTGTGTGACCCTAGACCCCCCAGGGGTGCTGCAGCTTGCCCTTCTGCCCGCCCTCTCCCCCACACACTTTTTTTTTTGTGCGTATGCTCACTGTGGCCGGCACTCTTAGCATCCGGACACTGTTAGCGCATCGCCCACCCCACCGCTGATCAGCGCGTTTGAAAAAAAAAATTTCTGTTATGTTTAGGGGTAAGTGTACGCAAACATCCGTCTTCCCACACACACGCACACTAAATAAAATTTTCCACACACGCACACACACACTCCCCTATGGCCCGCCAGACATTCTCTGCCGAGGAGGCATAAGCCCTGCTTGCCTCCAACTCCGAGAGTCCCAGTGAGGACGAGGATGACCCCACTTTCCTCTTGTCACCCGCGTCCTCCTCATCATCTAGTAATGATGATGAGCCCCCAAGGCGGCGGAGATGCCAGGTGGAGCAAGGGGGCCCCCATGCTAGGGACCCTGTGGTCCACACTAGTACGAGCAGCTCTGGGGCTCGTACTAGTTTTCCGGCCTACCAGATAAGTCCACCTGAGCCTCCTACCCAGTGTCGGACTGGGGTACCTAGGGACCACCAGTAAAATTTATTTTGGGGGCCCACCGTACGGATACATTCAAATATAATAAATAATCTAACAAGTTTTTTATATGAACATATGCTGGTTGATGTGCTGTAAATTGAATATATGTATGTAGTGTACTAAATCTAATGTGCTATGTGCCACTTGTGCAAAGGGTGGGAGACTAGGGGCCAACCTTGCTCAGGGGCCCACTGGGGGATTCCCCTGCACCCTTGTGGGCCAGTCCGAGCCTGCCCCTACCGGTGAACTTGCATGGTATACCCAGAGCATTTTGAGCCCGTGATTCCTGGAATCCAGATTCCCACAGTGGGCTTCACTGAATATGACTATTTTAGTTTTTTTTTCAGTGAATCTGATAGTGAAGCAAACGAACTTGTACGCCCAACAGTTCATTGCTCAACACACACGCTCCTTTTTAGCTAGCTCCAGTGGCTGGACTTCGGTCAGTGCAGCAGAGATGAGGACGTTTTGGGGCCTCGTGCTGCACATGGGCCTCGGAAAAAAAACTGTGTCAGGCAGTACTGGAGTGGGGAAGTCCTCTACCAGACCCCACTCTACTGTATGGCCATGACACGTTCCCGTTTTGAGGCCATTCGGAAATGCCTGCATTATGCAGATGATGCAGCATGTCCCCCCCCGAGGTGATCCTACCTATGACCGCCTGTACAAAATCAGACCGGTCATCGATCACTTTGAGGCCAAATTTATGGAGGCCTATGTACCTGGAAGGAAGGTCGCTGTTGATGAGTCTCTCATTGCTTTCAAGGGGAGACTCATTTTCCACCAGTATGTTCCCTCTAAGCAGGCAAGGTATGGCGTGAAGCTGTACAAACTTTGTGAGAGTACCTCAGGGTACACTTACAAGTTCCATGTGTACGAGGGGCGAGATTCCCGTATTGAACCCCTAGAACATCCCCCCACTCTGGGTGTTAGCAGGAAACTTGTGTGGCACTGCTAGATAAAGGTTACTACCTGTACATGGAAAACTTTTATACTAGTATCCCCTTGTTCCAGTCCCTCGCTGCCAGATCCACGCCCGCTTGTGGGACCGTGTGGAAAAATCAATGCAGCCTCCATACCCACCCCCTCCAAGTACCTATGCCCAGGGGTGAGACCCGTGCCTTTACCAGTGGAAACCTGTTGCTGGTCAGATATAAGGGATGTCCTTGTACTGTCCACAATTCATGGTAACGGCATCACCCCTGTCCCTGTGCGAGGTACCGCGGCAACGGTCCTCAAGCCCAATTGTATCGTCGACTACAATCAGTATATGGGAGGAGTTGATCTCTCTGATCAAGTCCTTAAGCCATATAATGCCATGCACAAAACCCGGGCATGGTACAAAAAAGTTGCGGTTGCCTTATAGAACTCTTTTGTGCTGTCCCAGAGCGCTGGCAACACAGGGAAATTCCTCCAGTTCTATAAGGCAGTCCTCAAGGCACTGATCTTTTTTGACCGGGAAAGAGCAGGTCGGAGTACCTCGGGAACTGGAGGCGCCAGGATCGTCCCTAACCAACACTTTCCAGGTGTGGTCCCCCATACTGGAAAGAAGGGACGGTCCCCAAAAAAGTGCAGAGTGTGTCACAGGAGGGGGATACGGAAGGACACCACCACTTAGTGTGACACGTGCCCCGATCTTCCGGGCCTCTGCATTGACGGTTGCTTCAGGGAATACCACACTTCCCTGGAGTATTAAATTTATAATCCACTTCCCAAATTTTAATTCTATTTAGCCACAGACAATCGCCCAGAAAAAAAAAAAAAAATAATATATAGCTCTCTTGGAGACACTAAAACAATTTTTTTTTTCAAAAATTATATTTTGTAAAACGAAAAAAAAATAAAAAAGTTGACATATTCGGTATCTCCGCGTCCATAAGAACCTGAACTATAAAAATACCCCATGACCTAACCCCTCAGATGAACACAGTCAAAAAAATAAAATAAAAACGGTGTCAAAAAAGCAATTTTTTTGTCACCTTACATTACAAAAAGTGTAATAGCAAGCAATCAAAAAGTCGTATGCACCCCAAAATAGTGCTAATAAAACCGTCCTCTCATCACGCAAAAAATGAGCCCCTAACAATCGGCCAAAAATATAAAAAACTGACTCTCAGACTATGGAGATACTAAAATGTTTTTAGTTTTATAAAAAAAAAGGATACTATAGTGTAAAACCTAAATAAATTTAAAAAAGTAGAAGTCTTAGGTATTGCCGCTTCCGTAAGTATCTGCTATATAAAAATACCCCATGACCTACCCCCTCAAATGAACAGCTATTTTTTGACAAATTTTTCATTTTAATCAATTTTTTCAAGTAACAAAGCAAGGATTAACAGCCAAACAAAACTTTATATTTATTGCCCTGATTCTGTAGTTTACAGAAACACCCCATATGTGGTCATAAACTGCTGTATGACCAAACGGCAGGGCGCAGAAGGAAAGGAACGCCATATGGTTTTTGGAAAGCAGATTTTGCTGGACTGGTTTATTTACACCATGTCCCATTTGTAGCCCCCCTGATGCACCCCTAGAGTAGAAACTCCATAAAAGTGACCCTATTTAAAAAACCACACCCATCAAGGTATTAAAAACTGATTTTACAAACTTTGTTAACCCTTTAGGTGTTCCACAAGAGTTATTGGCAAATGGAGATTTTTGTTACCTTGCCTTACAAAAATGTAATATAGAGCAACCAAAAATCACATGTACCCTAAAAATAGTCCCAACAAAACTGCCACCTTATCCCGTAGTTTCCACAATGGGGTCACTTTTATGGAGTTTCTACTCTAGGGGTGCATCAGGGAGGCTTCAAATGGGACATAATGGGTGTAAATAAACCAGTCCAGCAAAATCTGCCTTCCAAAAACAACATGGCGCTCCTTTCCTTCTACGACCTGCCGTGTACCCGTACAGTAGTGTACGACCACATATGGGGTGTTTCTATAAACAACAGAATCAGGGCAATAAATATTGAGTTTTGTTTGGCTGTTAACCCTTGCTTTGTTACTTGAAAAAATTGATTAAAATGAAAAAATTTCCAAAAAATCTAAATTCTGAAATTTCATCTCCATTTGCCAATAACTCTTGTGGAACACCTAAAGGGTTAACAAAGTTTGTAAAATCAGTTTTGAATACCTTGAGGGGTGTACTTTCTTATATGGGGTCACTTTTATGGAGTTTCTACTCTAGGGGTGCATCAGGGGGGCTTCAAATGGGACATGGTGTAAATAAACCAGTCCAGCAAAATCTGCCTTCCAAAAACCATATGACGTTCCTTTCGTTCTGCGCCCTGCCATTTGGTCATACAGCAGTTTACGATCACATATGGGGTGTTTCTATAAACTACAGAATCAGGGCAATAAATATTGAGTTTTGTTTGGCTGTTAACCCTTGCTTTGCTACTTGAAAGAATTGCTTAAAATGAAAAATTTTCCAAAAAATCATCTTCATTTGCCAATAACTCTTGTGGAACACCGGAAGGGTTAACAAAGTTTGTAAAATCTATTTTGAACACCTTGAGGTGTGTAGTTTCTAAAATGGGGTCAGTTTTTGGTGGTTTCTATTATGTAAGCCTCACAAAGTGACTTCAGACCTGAATTGGTCCTTAAAAAGTGTGTTTTGGAAAATTTATGACAAATTTCAAGATTTGCTTCTAAACTTCTAAGCCTTGTAACGTCCCCAAAATTTTTTTATGGCATTCCAAAAATGATCCAAACATGAAGTAGACATATGGGGAATGTAAATTAATAACTATTTTTGGAGGTATTACTATGTATTATAGAAGTAGAGAAATTGAAACTTTTTTGGTAAATTTGGTATTTTTTTATAAATAAAAAAGATTTTTTTTTTACTCCATTTTACCAGTGTCATGAAGTACAATATGTGACGATAAAACAATCTCAGAATGGCCTGGATAAGTAAAAACTTTTTAAAGTTATTCACACATAAAGTGACACAGGTCAGATTTGCAAAAAATGGCCTGGTCCTTAAGGTGAAAATGAGTCCGGTCCTTAAGGGGGTTAGGAAGAGTATCATAACTCAGGAATTAGAGCCTCAGATCATCAAAAGAAAAACAGTGTTGCCGGTGATAGATTCCTTTTTGTTGTTGTTGCTTTAACTGACAATTAATCTTGTCATCCAAAAAACTGCAGTTTAGGAAACCAAATTCTTTAATGTAAAGTCAGCCTAAAAAGTATTTGGCATGATAACATTTCTTATTAAGAACCGGTAAGCATTAATCACCCTTGCTGATTCTCTGTTCCTGCTGTTCGGTTGCTTACTAGGTCACTGCTGGTGTCTGCTTCCAGGTCCCAGCTCAGCACACAGGAAATTCCTGAAGATGCTGCTCAGACAGTCACTGGTTGAGGCAGGTTACAGCAGTGGGCCGAGCAGGCATCTCCTTCTATGTGTCGAGCAAGGATCAGGAAAAGGTGATCAGTGGGCACCTGGCTAGCACTAGTATGGTAGCAGAGGAATCCATACTACCTCTTTAAATAAAAAAACAATGTATCCTGCCATACAGCCCTTTAAAAGGCATGGTGATCTATTAAGGTCCTGTCAAAAATCTGCTAGCAGATCCTAATCCGATTCCCTGATAAAGATGGATCCATCATATGGTGCTCATATACTACTATGGAGCCAGATGTACAGATTTTTCAAATAATGCACTAATATTTGAATGATTCCAATCAAAAATCTGTTAGAGTTACTGTTAACCTTAAAATAAAACTTCCAATTTGGAGCCAGTGTAAGGATTATTCCCATCGAAAAGTAAACTACAAGTAACAGCTGCCAATAAAACTGCGTAATCATGATTTAGTACAGTAATAGTTAGTGACGATTGAGTCGATTAGGACAAGTCACTTGGCTCATCGCTAGTACAGTCAGCAGAAGGTGTAACCATACTGCTTGTCAGCTTTCAATTAGCTTCCCAATACTTAAAATAGTAACAACCAATATAGCTTCCAGTCGTCACTATTCTGGTGTAAAAAAAAATAATCACAAATTTTGGTGCGTGCCCTAATTGCGCTGTAATTTGAGACTTTTCACTTGTCTTGTCACTTTTTAAAAGTGGTATAAAAAAAAAAAGTGTGCAGTGCTTAACAGGACAGCCATGGCCTGGCCTGCCTGATTTACTATCATTACGTCAGAAATTGGGATCAATAATAGTTCAATTCTATGCAACCTCATATTGGAGTAGATTTAGCACATGTACTGCCTGGAAATGCGCCCAATTTAGAGGCTTGCGCTTCCTAATAAATTTGTGGCATTCGACTTTATACTAAGACTGGCGTTTGTAATGCCAGTCTTAACATATCTCCCCCAATATCTCTGTAAGTAAGTGATTTACTAATATATGTAAATTTTTTATGTTTGGTGTGAAAACCTGAAGCGTTATAATAAGAGATGATTCAGGTAGCAGTGCAGGAAATGAAGGTAACTTCCATAGTGGATGCCCTCCTTTTGTTGTCTATTTCACTGTTCACGACATATAGGCACCATTAATAACAACTATATTCTGCTAAATGCACTGCCAAGGCGCCTGGGTAAAATGTGTTTTCCCTAATATTGCCATGAACTATTCCCTCAATTGTTCCTACTCAAAAGCTGATAATGTTGTTGTCTATTGCAATGATTAAAGTGGCTCAAAACTGGAGCTTCCCCTAAAAATGGCTCACAAATAAATATGCAAATATTTGAACAATGCATTTAACACATTTACAGCAGCTTTAAATAAACAATTGTAATCCCAAATTTGGCAGAAATAGTTCATATGTTATTTGAAATGTGAACAACTACAACAAATCAATTTGTCTTTGTTAGGTAATTAAAGCTGTTGAGGAAGGTTACCGATTGCCAAGTCCCATGGATTGCCCGGCTGCTCTTTATCAGCTCATGCTGGATTGCTGGCAGAAAGACCGCAACAGCAGGCCCAAGTTTGAAGAGATTGTCAGTATGTTGGACAAGTTGATTCGTAACCCAAGCAGCTTGAAGATGCTTGTTAATTCGTCTAACAGGTAAACATATATTTCCAGAACAAGCTGGATGGATCAAATTGAAAATATGTGTACAAGTCTTTTTGGTAATTATATTATTTTTTAAATTTGCAAAAGGACAATGAGTAGTATTGTTTGTATTATGTAAGGCTTTATGCAAAATACAAAAATGTACTATTTAAAAGTAGGATGGCAGCGGAAACCACATGCATACGATACGGCCATGCAGACGAAAATCAATCACTATACAACCATAAAATGTTTTTCATCTCACTTTGTGTGACATCAAAGCCTACATTCATTCTATCTATCTATCTATCTATCTATCTATCTATCTATCTATCTATCTATCTATCTATCTATCTATCTATGCACCCATTTACTAGCTTTTTAAGGGGGTTCTAACACTATAGACATTTGTGAAATATTGACTACATATGCCATCAATGTCTGACAGCGGACAAACTTAAGGGGAATGTGTCACCGAAAACTAATTCTGCCAGTTAAATCTAGAGAGCGACACATATACTTTTTTCTAATCCCTTTTTATTTTCAAATTCCAGATTTTTTATTCTATTTTTCTTAACAGCATTTAAAAATATGCTTTACAACAGCCACCATGGGCCACAAAACAATGGTCAGGAGAGGACCTCATTGACTTCTATGGGAAAGTTTTCTAGGCATGCTCTGTGACCTGTGCAGAGGTCAGGGAGTAGATAAGCTATGATATCACCTATTGTAAATCTGTCCTTCTAATCCTGCCTGTAATGAAAAGCAGGTAACTGCAGTAAAGTTATCTGTACAGACCAAGAAGTAGCACCTATTATAAGGTTTAGTGGCCAGTGCAAAAACTGCAGGACTTTATGTTTTTTTCTTATAATATAGATATTGACATGGAAAATTAAAAATAACATCACCAAAAATTCTTTCAAATATCTTTAACAGAAAAACATAATTTAAACAATAGTTAATTTTCTGAATGCACATCCCCTTAAAAGAACCCTCACCAATCCCAAGAACAGGTGTTCCTGGATTCCATTACCTGGTGGAGAAATGGCTACTAAGGCTACTTTCTGACTTGCATTAAAGCAATCCGGCAGGCTGTTCCAACAGGGTAACAGCCTGCCACAGTTCTCTGGATACAGCCTAGCCAGATACGGGCGTTTGCCACTGGAGCCCATTGACTATAATGGGAACCAATAGGGATCCACCCACTTCACACATTAAATGCCGGGATTTGGACGGACAAAAACTGTTGCGTGCAGCAATTTTTGTCCCACCGAATGGCAGCATTTGAGCCAGGGAGCAGCTGGATTCCAATATAGTCTGTGTGGTCTGGCAGGCATGCAGCACTATCTGGCTATGCCAGATTCTGAGAACTTTGTCAGGCTGCTCCTCTGGCTGTTTCTACATACCTCATTTGTTAGGATAGAGAATAAGTACATGACAACAAACTCTCAACCAGCGGGGTCTGGTCACTGTTTTCTCTGGAGGTAGGTTGGATACACCGCAATAAGGAATTTATGGCATATCTAGTTGGTAGCTGTCTATTGCTGTCTAGAACCCACCAGATAATCATGGACTGTGGGAGGAAGCTGATGACCCAAACAAACCTTACTAAGCTTTGTTTTCAATAGGTCAAATTTTATAAAAGCAGTACCTGGCCTCCATTATAATAATACCTATAGCATGAGAGATAAGTAAAAAGTAGTATAAAAAGTCTCAATATTATTGCATTTCTTATGTTTCAGACATGACCATAACAGAACATGGGGAGAAGTTAACTATTTGCTTACAGGGGTTTTCTGAAATATTTTAATTGACGACCTACTGTATCATCAGGATAGGTCATCAATATCATAATGGTGGGGGTCCGACACCAGGCAACCCAGCCGATTAGCTGGTTGAAGAGAAGGCTGTGCACTGTGCCAGCGAAGCCTTCCCTTCATTGATTCACCTGCTCGCCCTCAACATTACAGCGGTAAGCAGGTGTAATTACACCTAAGCCATCCCATTTACTTCAATGGGAAAGCTCGTTCCTATACACTTGTATTTACACCTGCTCACTACTGCAATATTGACAATGAGCTGGTAACAATGAAGTGAAGGCTGCACTGGCATGGAGCTTGACCTTCTCTTCAACCAGCTGATCGGTGGGGATGCCGGGTGTTGGGACTCCGCCAATCTGATATTGATGACCTATCCTGAGAATAGGTCCTCAATAAAAAATATCTCAGAAAACCCCTCTAAGCTAGATGATAACATAGCTCATTTGTGAGCTACAACAGCAATGCTCAGCAATATAAATAAGGGGAATTTATGAGAAGGGAACTGTAATAACATAATAATGATGACTGGCTGACACTCAAGGTCACATCAAGAAATTGAATTACATTAATTATGAAAAATTGCACTGTGACCTGTAAATTACTAGGGAGATAAAAATATCTGCTGACTGAAATATTATGCAAATTACAGGAACAGCGTTCTTTAAAACAAAATAAATAGCTACTTATTTTATGTTACTCCACTTTAAAGATAGAGCAATGTGATAGATACATCTTCCTATCTTCTTATGCCTTATAAATAAGGACTTATGGAAGACATTTAGCATGAAGTTTGCGTTGGATACATATCCCTTATAACAGTGCTTCATAGAGGGTTAGTATAGTTTTATTGTATGTTTTTCTACTTATTATATATATGCATTGCAGGGTATCAAATTTACTGGTTGAACAAAATACAGTTGGAAGTGCTGCATACAGATCAGTAAATGAGTGGCTAGAGGCCATAAAGATGGGAAGGTATGCTGATACGTTTGTGGAGAATGGATGCACTTCAATGGATTCAGTAACCCAAATGACTTTGGAGTAAGTAACATGGTGTCTCAATGTGGGAAAACTATGTATTTTTAGCAGCAGTTTGCCTAATTCCACTTAAAACTTCATGCTGAATACGTTTCCTCTAAATATAGAATGTAAGGAACTACCATGGACACTGAGCTGTGTTCAGTTTCCATTCCACATGAATATTGTGGGACCATACTATTCAATTACCACTGACAGTTTTAGCAATTAGGTAGTGGCTAAGAGTCTAGCATCTCAGGGAGCTTCCATGTCACATTTGTACCCTGCAGATGATGCACTCAGAGGTAGATTCACTGATGTGGTCAGCGGAGTTCATAACTTTTGACTTTACTGATAGCTTTTCATTCCCAGCTCATCTATTGGCATCTCATATTATGTGATATAACTGCAAAACATAAGGACCCAGAAGACAATCACATCTGATACCAGTGGTCAGTTTTGTATTTAGCAGCATTCTGATATCCGCATATAGTATAAATGGAGCTCATTATATTGCATTTGGTGCCGTGTTTCGCAAAGGCAAGCAACCATTCAGTATCAGACTCTAAACAGAGAATGACTGGCTATCGATTAGTATGTACACTCTGGTATGGTTCCTTCCCCAGTCCATATGTTAAGATATCATATTTTTCTCCAGAACCTGAAATATTTATTCTCATTTCTTCCCAAATCACATCATAAGCTCTCTATCTACACCACTGTTTTTTTGTTTGTACGCAAACTATAAATTCATTTTACAGCTTAGATAATCAAATCTATTTAAATTAGATTGTAAAGTTTTTTCACAATGCAATGTCAAATTACATAATAATTAGATTGTCAATTGCGATCAGTAATACTTGCCTTATGTCTTTGCTTCTTGGGTTCTTCACCATACAAATTTATCTCATGTATATTGAACATGTTCAATAGGGTATAATTGCTGGGGCCCATGATCCTGAGAATGAGACTGTTGGGTACTACTGTTTTCGGGACCTTGTGGGTCTGACTGCTATAATCCTTTAAAACATTTCTCTTTAAAAAAATAAAAAATATGACATGCCATAGAGACATGTTAAAGGCTTGTCAGAATGGATAGGATCCTTGGGTTCCATCAGCAGGTATCCGATTTAATTGGTATATGAGACATAAGAGATACTTGGATTCTAAGGTTCTTAAAGGGTTTCTGTCACCAGAATGAACCCTATTAAACTGGCTGACATTAGCAATGTGCTAATGTCAGCAGACCCTAATTCACCTAATCTTATGCTTATGGATGCCCCCGTTACTGCACAATTTTAACTTTGATGATATGCTAATTAGCCTTTAGGAGCAGGGGGGGGCGTTGCTCCTGCTCCTAGAGGCTCCGTTCGCCCACCTCAAGTCACGCCCTGCCGTCCTTTATTGAGAAGCAGCAGCAGCGGTGCGGGGACCAGGAGCGGCGCAGGGAGCGGGGTAAGTATATTCCATGTGGAGGGCCAGGCACATGGGGGGACACTTTATACTCTTGGATAACCCCTTTTAATAGACAAATCTGAGACTTCACAATACTTATTTGTGTATATAGTGTTACTAGTAGAGATTCTCTCCTATTTTCTCAGCTAGTAAATGCCCTCTGTATGTTTTTCTCTTCAGAGATCTGAGAAGGTTCGGGGTGACTCTGGCTGGTCATCAGAAGAAGATAATGAATAGCATCCAAGAAATGAGAGCCCAGCTATTGAACGGAATGGTGCCGTTGTAATTGGGCCATTCTGCAACCAAGCAAGTCTGCACTTTGTAACCTGCCCAGAGATTTATAGACATAGAAAAACCTGAAATGAAAAAGGGAAGTATATTGCTATAGAAAACTGAAAACGACACAATGAACATACAACAGACAACTCAAAAAATCAGTATTTGACCCAAACTTCTGTTTATTTTTTATTCTGTTTGTGTCATCGTTCGTCATGAGTAATTGCAACGTGCATGGGACCTGGAGCTGGATGTAGAGATGTAAAGTAAGGTTAGCCTGTTCTTTGGCTTCTGTAACAAAGGACTTCCTATGATGCATTGTACATGGATTGTATATAGCATCTTGATAGTGCTTTTATTGTAGCAGCACGCTAAATACTTCCAAGGACTTACTTGAATGGATCATTTAAAACAATGTTTTGTAGCCCTGTATGGCATAGAAGAAAAAAAACTGCAGTTTACTGACGTTTACTAAGTCTCAATTGTCTATAATGGTGTATTGAACAGCAATATGTCTAGATTTTCTTGATAGTTATCTTTATGTTTTTTGTTCTTGTTTTTTGTTTGTAAATCGAAAAAATGCTGTTACACAGCATTACGGTATGGAAGCGTATGTACATACGTGCTTGACCAATTGCAAATACAATATATTTATTTTTTGTGTTCTGAGTTTTCCTATTAGTTTGCTCTCTGGTAAGGTTAATGCATTAAGTAATGAATCTGTAAATATTGTACAGTTTGCTACACTCCCAGGTACATTTTTACATGCTGCCACTTATGTCTGCCTGTTTGATCTTCTTTTCCTTGGGCACTCATGATGAGTTTCAACATTTAAAAAAACTAAATTTAAAATATATTACATCTTTTCTGCAAACATCAGCTAAATTCTGTCATGTCTAAGGCCATTGTGCTTTATAAAAATATAATAACAACAGGGTATATGTATAAAGAAAAAAACAAGACAAATATTCATTTTGTGGTTTTTATTACATTTTTTTTCAAGGAAACATTAAATATTTTTTGCTAAGCCTCATGTAGCAACACTGTCTCTGGAAAGATATGTAATTATCCATAGCAACCAATCAGAACGCACATTGACTACCATTTTTAAGGGAATATTGGTTATTGTAGACAACATGGGTAATTTTTTAGCCTTTATTTCTGTACAAAAATAAGCAATGAGTTAACTTGGGTACTTTACTCCCCAGTTTTGATACAAATCAAAATTCAATTTTTTAACCAGTCATGGCTTAAAGAGCACATTAAAGGAACACTAACTAACAAATTATAAAACTTAACATGAAGCTAATCTTGCCCACGATGTTTGTTAGTTTGCAGCATCTTCCGCATGATCCTAAACTGTCTTGTAGAAATCATGCAGAGAACACAAGGAAATCTCATGCTAATCTATTCCATTTTTATCAGAAGACCAAGGGTGAAGGGCTTAAAAAGAGGACAGGACTTAACATTAGTTTGTCTTATTTTTGTCTTATTGTTTCATTACTGTAAACAGGGCAGAGCAGGGAGGATACTACAGCCCAACACAAGATACTGAGGAGGTTTGAGGAGCATGGCTAATCTCCTGGGACATAGAGAGAACATGTATTTATATATTTCTCAGTTTTAATGGTAATATGAAATAAATTAGGATCAAAAGTAAGGATATTGAGGCATGATATTCTTTAGTGTTTCTTTAAATTTAGTATTTTTGTTTGTATTACATTACATTACATTACATACATTACACATCTAATGGTGATGGATCAGGTAATAGTTGCTGATAGATGTAATGAGCACCATCACCTGGAATCTTCATGGGACTTTGCCTTTGGCTTCTCTACAGAATTAATGTTTGTCTTCATCTAGTTGTGTGATGTGTGGCTTTACCCCTGTAAATTGTCCCTTTTGTTGACATTTTTGATGATAAAATAGCACTTTGACAAACAATCTTCAGAAATATTTTTTTTTTGTTATACTATTATTTCATACATAAGGAAAACTCTTACGTCCATAGCAACCAATATGAAATTACTAATGAGAGGAAGAATTCAACTTTATCAAAATTATTTATACGATATATATAATAAAATATACAGGTTTTCCTGTTTGCATCAACATCCTTTAGTTATTTATGAAGATAGTTGTAATTTTATAATGTATTTCTTTTACCTTTTTTTTTCCTAGCATCCATTACGAATGGTGGTCACACGACCATGTCCATGCAGCTCCTATGATTTGTCCATGGCCATTTCAAAGCAGCAACAGAGGAAGTGATAGGGAGTGTCTATGTAAATAGTCTGGTGGGAGGAGCTTTAAACTAGCTGGGTGTTGTTAGGAGTAGAGCTGGAGATGTGGCAAAAAAAGAGATTATCCTGGGTTTGGTAGAATACAGCTTCAGGAAATGATACATACAGCATGTAAATAAAGCAGTGATCTTTTAACATTTATGAAAAGTGGTCAGGAGAGTCCAAATTAAAGAAAGAAAAAAAAAAACATGGGGAAGATGAAGAAAGAAAAACATGAGCATATCTGTTCAAAACCATATAAATCAAGGAAAACCCTTTAAATTCTCTATAGTTTTGTTGATATTGTAAGGAGCCATAATGAAATATAGGGAGTTAGTGTGCTGCAGAACAGTCTCCTTCAAATGTGTAGTTTCGGCATGTACATGAGATATTTCTTACATAAATTCCATGAACTTTGCCAGTATCATATAGCTAAGAGTCAAAAATGTTCTCAGTTACCCAAGTAGGGTACACATGAAGTTCTACAGGCCCCATTCAACTGAATGGACAGTCACAAGTCTGCCACGTGTAAATTTACTTTTACTATAGTTTGGTCTGAAATCAACCTAAATAAAAATAAAAACCCACCGTCTATTAGCTTAGCACATCCAGATACTAGCACACTAGGACATTCCAAGATACTTAAAATGTTTCCCTTACACTGCTTTAGCAGTAGGTTTATGCTCATTGTCCTTTTGTAAGCGAAACCTCCATCCCAGTCTCAAATCTCTGATAAACAAACATTTTTTCCTAATTAATTATACTTTATTGACTGCCATCCATCTTTTCTTCATTCCTGACCAGTTTTCCAGACCCAGCCGATGACGTTGCCACCACCATGTTTCTCTGTGGGAATGATATTTGTGCTACCCAAACTTATAGGTATAAACTTAGGCTATCTAAACCTGCATCATATTTATCACAGTACTGGAGCTCAGGCTGGATAGATAGATAGATAGATAGATAGATAGATAGATAGATAGATAGATAGATAGATAGATAGATAGATAGATAGATAGATAGATAGATAGATAGATAGATAATAGATATGAGTCTGATAGATGATAGATAGATAGATAGATAGATAGATAGATAGATAGATAGATAGATAGATAGATAGATAGATAGATAGATAGATAATAGATATGAGTCTGATAGATGATAGATAGATAGATAGATAGATAGATAGATAGATAGATATGAGATAGATAGATAGATAGATAGATAGATAGATAGATAGATAGATAAATACAGTGTAGGAATAGACACTTCTGTCTAACTTTATACAAAATATTTTTTGTTTACACAGAGACAGAATTTTATGGCAGAATTGTGGTGCCAAATGTATCTCTTAGGCCATTCTTCCTTTTCCATGAAGCCCCATCCCTGCCAGTTGAGCTCACCCCTTTTTTATGCAAGTTGGAAAAAGTTGTATAAACCCTAGTTGAACAAAATTGTGCTAATTTGTGCCACTTTTTTTGACAAATTATATGCACAGACACAGTGGTAAATATGGGCCATCGTGTTTCTCATGATGGCCAAAATGTTTGATTTTAGTTTCATCTAAGCAGAAATTATGCCACATGCTGATGCAAACTTCAAATGTGTTTTCTTATATTTTTCTTTATGCAATAGCTTATTTTTTTCTGGCACCTCTTGCTTAAAGCCCTCTCTGTGGATTTTACTGCTTATAGTGGTCCTCTGGACAGATACTTTCATCTCCGCTATGGATCTTTGGAGTGTTATTGTTGGTGTTTATGTTGACTCTGTGATTAATGCGCTCCTTACCCCTTCTGTGAGTTTTGGGGTGCCATAGTCAATACATATACAGTACCAACTTTTCAGTTTTTGTCTTTTTTAAACAAATGAACTCTTTTATTTCACTGTAAAAATGTGAACATGTTTGTCAGGTTAATTACATAAAAGCTAAACTAAAATTTAATTCCAGGTTGTAACGCAACAAAACAATAAAAGCACAGAAAGGGGCATACACATTTAAAGTGCACTGTAGGTAAAATATCTCAACAGTTAAAATTGTGGTTAGAAGAGTGGCTCACATGTTCTGTTGAGTACACTCTATTTTCATTTTCCATTCAAAATCATCCGAGTTGACTAAAATTTTTGTCTAAGCTAGTAGAATTACATCCTTTTTAACACTAAAGACACTTAAAGTGAATATGTCCCTTGGGAAATCAGTGTTAAACCAGACACATTGCCTTGTTGGGCTAGATCAGCTGAGTGTAATGATATCTTAAAGCGATCCATTGCTTTATTCTGGAAAAAAAAAATACTTTAAAGCCATATGCAAATTATTGCCAGCCCCTCCTTCATATATTTGATTGACAGGGCTATGTTCATGTATAGTCATCTTGCCTGGCCATGTCAATCAAGAATTATAGAATGGTAGAAGTAGCAGGAGGAAGAAGTGTGCAAAGAGTGGCCCATCCTCGGGGCATTTAACCTCTCGTTGGCTTATGGCTTAAAAGTAATTTTTGGTCCAAAATGAAAAATCAGTTCACTTAGTGAAACGTTTCATTACATTCAGCTGTGCTTAGTCCTCCAAGGCAATGAGCCTGGTTAAACAGTGAATTCCTTGTAAGCCATTTTGATAGGATTAACTATTTCAGTAACTCCCATTCACTAAGACCACACACTCTCGGGATCTGAGTAATTTCCATTGGTTGCATTTCACACAATCACCCATTTATAGTATATCTTATTGATATACAATAACTATCATTTGGAAAACACCATTATTGTGTTCTGTATACATAAAGTCTTCCTAACTGCTAGATTTTAAAAATACCTTGTCTGAAAGTAACATGTATTAGATATTTTATTATCTAATCATGCTGGTAGTAGTATAAAGCACAAATTAAAATGTATCTTTAGTATCTTCCATGTTCGTGTCCTACACATTCAGTAGAATTTAATATAGATTGCAGCAAATCATTTATTCTTCTAAATGAAAAAATTGTAAGCTTTTATTTTTTGTCCAAGACATTTTACCCCACAAACATATGTAGCTATGTGTTCCTTCTGAATGAAATAAGTGTGAGCTTCCATTTTTTGCCCAAGACTTTTTACCCAAAAAGTGGCTGAATGACACAGTGAACTTTTTCCACAGAGCATAGTCAGTGTTCACTTGACAGTCTGCCACTTCATAGAGGAAAATAGAGAATTGTATCAATACAGCAATCCAAGATTTCCCAAAGTTACAGTCAATGAACCCAGGAAATAAGACACAACTTGTTCAGGTAGTCTGAGCACTGATGGATGATAACACATCTATTGGCGCCCATTTGCTTTGGCTTGATTACACAGTACGATGCAAACTAAATGTGGGAGGAACGAATGCCATCGATGTCATTCCTGCCTCATTCTGTTCTATTCATTATCGGCAGCACATCCCTGATTACACAGGAAGATGTGCTGCCAATAATCAAGCATCTTTTACCCTAATGAAAGATGGCCATCAATCGACAAACTAGATGCTAGTTCATTGGCTAGTCAATTATTGGGAACAAGCCTTCCTATGCCTGATTCGTGCAGTCTAACAGGGGCTTAAAGCAAAAGTCTCCAAAACCATGTTATTTATTCACTTGGTCTGCATGTTTCCACCAGGGGCGGACACGGAACTTAAAGTGGCCCTGGAAAAAACTAAAAGTGGCCCCATTTTGCAGTTGGGTCAAATTTACAGAAGGCAGAGCCAACACAAGAATCGGGGCCAGCAATACTATATTGCAGCACATTATACCACCCCAGCAGAACCAAATACCACAGTGCGTTGCAAAATACTGCCCCAGCAGCACAAAATTCCTCCCCAAAAACTGCCCCTCTGTGGTGGTCAGCCTAGCTGCCATGTTCTGTCCTCTTACTCCAGTTGCCTCAGGATGGCAACACAGTTGAATTCTGGAGCCAGAAAGGGAGCGTCATATCATTACTTAGTTAATTGGCGGTCATGAGGAGGTCTCAAACAGCCCCTTGGGCATCGGCCCACCGGGAAGTTTCCCTGTAGGGTCTATGGCCAGTCCGTCCCTGCTTTCCACCATAATAGCTTTGCTCAAGTCAGGTTTTGATTAATAATTTGAGTGTTGTCTTATGTTCTGGATTTATTGCTAGTTCTTCCAACATAGTACTGGTGTTATTGTTAATGGGCTTCCCTGCTTTGGGCAATTCCTACTATAATAAATGTCTTCTTTGTCACTAAGTAGATTACAAAGTCTTCCCCTCCTGAGACACCTAGCAATAAGTTATAAGGGTACAGCCACGCAGCGCGGTCGTGATGACATCATGATGCAGTTAGGAACCGCAGCATCTCATTTTCCAATAGAAGTCAATGAGAAAATAGGTTTCTGAGATAGACCTGGAACTTCCCAAATTGTGATGACTGCACCTGATTGACCGCACATAAGACATGTCCTGCTGCTTGCGGCTGTTGACTGCATGAGATATACATTTGAGTAGCCGCTTGCAGAATATGTTTTAACACAAGTGTTATTATTTCAAGTTAATCAGAATGCTAAAGAACCAGGAAAATTCACAGTTCAAACAATGGGAGAAAAAAAGCACCCTAAACACATGATTGTGTATGCGGTAACCAACCGCATATGTTTCCTAACCACATCACGACCGCACCGTGTGGCTGTACCCTTATCTGTGCGGAGACCTGGCTGTCAGGATGTCTGCACGGGGTGCAAATTGGTATGTAGAAATCTGTACCAAAACCCCACAAAAAAATGAACATAAATCTAATCTATTTGACATGATTTTGGTGCATTTTTCTGTGTTTTTTGGTGCCGATTTGATGCAGATTTTTTCCAGATCTCACTCTTCCATTGAAAAGAGTGAAATCCGCACAAGAAAAACAACAATTGACATGATGCAGATTTCAAAATCCGCCTAGCAGGTCAATTTCCGCACCTAAGAAAAAAAGCAAAGTGTGCACAAGATTTCGCTGCAGTTTTTCTGCACGTAATTGGGATTGCGTTCAGGCATCCTAAGTATTCCGTTTCTCTGCAGCATCACCACAGGAGACACAAAGCATTACACAGTGCCCATTTAAATCAATGGATTATCTGTGAAATATGGTACATAGCAGAACTGGTTCTCTGAAGTGAGACACCTGTTATATGCACTCTCCTGTCTGGCCAAGAGATGAGGAGCCAGAACAAAGGACCCCAATGCATTAATCCAGAATCCCTTTATAGGGTACAGTATATGAAAATATTTTTTGTAAGCCGGATAACCCCTTTGAGGGACTCTCCAGTTTACCTTAAGCCTAGTAGACCCTATGATTGTAAATGCATAGAAGAGTTGTTGTATTTTATGGTATAAAACAAATATACTACAGCATAGATAGAAATCCTGACTTCCCACTGAAATAAAACATACAAGCTGACACAATTAATCATTGGGATCTTTATGAGTAAAGTTACATGACGGTGTTTAGGAACTGTTTACTAGTTAGAAAATGATGTAGGAACATTTTAATATATATTTAATTGATTTACATGATAGGAACCTACTAAAAATGAAAGAATACAAGAAGCTGTATATAATCCTTGGCATATTATGACTAGGGATGAGCGAACCCGAACTGAAGTCCGGGTTCGGTGTTAGGGTAATATTATTATTTTCCGTTATACCAATGGTTATAGCGGAAAATAATAGCATTCTTAAGACAGAATTCAAAAGAGTTTAGGGGTTAAAAATTTAGGGGTTAAAAAAAACCCAAAAAACTCACCTCATCCACTTGATCGCTCTGCTGCAGTGTCTTCTAACTTCTTTCAGCAGGACCCGCAAAAGGACCTGCAATGACATCACCGCGCTCATGGTGAGCCCGGTGACATCATTGCAGGTCCTGCTGAAAGAAGATAGAAGACACTGCAGCAGAGCGATCAAGTGGATGAGGTGAGTTTTTTTTGTTTTTTTAACCCCTAAATTGCCATGCTCTTTTGAATTCTGTTTTTAGAATGCTATTGTTTTCTGCTATAATCATGTTATAACGGAAAATAATAAAGTGACATTCAGGCCCCCATTGACTTCAATGGGGTCCGGGTTCGGGGTCAAGTTCAGGTCCTGAACCCAAACTTTGACCTGAACCCGGGCGAACCCAAACTTCCACGGGTTCGCTCATCCCTGATTATGACAAATGCAGTCTTTGGTGAGATTATATTTTTTGATAGCCCTTTATGTAAAGACAATGCACAGTGGATGAATGTACCATAAAAAGCTAATGAACTACCCCCTGCTGCCCATCTATACAGAATACATAAATTATTATTGCAGTAGTAATCGCATTTAAGGCCTATGATATACAGTCGTGGCCAAAAGTTTTGAGAATTACATAAATATTGGAAATTGGAAAAGTTGCTGCTTAAGTTTTTATAATAGCAATTTGCATATACTCCAGAATGTTATGAAGAGTGATCAGATGAATTGCATAGTCCTTCTTTGCCATGAAAATTAACTTAATCCCAAAAAAACCTTTCCACTGCATTTCATTGCTGTCATTAAAGGACCTGCTGAGTCTTGTTAACTCAGGTCAGAATGTTGACGAGCACAAGGCTGGAGATCATTATGTCAGGCTGATTGGGTTAAAATGGCAGACTTGACATGTTAAAAGGAGGGTGATGCTTGAAATCATTGTTCTTCCATTGTTAACCATGGTGACCTGCAAAGAAACGCGTGCAGCCATCATTGCGTTGCATAAAAATGGCTTCACAGGCAAGGATATTGTGGCTACTAAGATTGCACCTCAATCAACAATTTATAGGATCATCAAGAACTTCAAGGAAAGAGGTTCAATTCTTGTTAAGAAGGCTTCAGGGCGTCCAAGAAAGTCCAGCAAGCGCCAGGATCGTCTCCTAAAGAGGATTCAGCTGCGGGATCGGAGTGCCACCAGTGCAGAGCTTGCTCAGGAATGGCAGCAGGCAGGTGTGAGCGCAACTGCACGCACAGTGAGGCGAAGACTTTTGGAAGATGGCCTGGTGTCAAGAAGGGCAGCAAAGAAGCCACTTCTCTCCAAAAAAACATCAGGGACAGATTGATCTTCTGCAGAAAGTATGGTGAATGGACTGCTGAGGACTGGGGCAAAGTCATATTCTCCGATGAAGCCTCTTTCCGATTGTTTGGGGCATCTGGAAAAAGGCTTGTCCGGAGAAGAAAAGGTGAGCGCTACCATCAGTCCTGTGTCATGCCAACAGTAAAGCATCCTGAGACCATTCATGTGTGGGGTTGCTTCTCATCCAAGGGAGTGGGCTCACTCACAATTTTGCCCAAAAACACAGCCATGAATAAAGAATGGTACCAAAACACCCTCCAACAGCAACTTCTTCCAACAATCCAACAATAGTTTGGTGAAGAACAATGCATTTTCCAGCATGATGGAGCACCGTGCCATAAGGCAAAAGTGATAACTAAGTCGCTCGGGGACCAAAACGTTGACATTTTGGGTCCATGGCCTGGAAACTCCCCAGATCTTAATCCCATTGAGAACTTGTGGTCAATCCTCAAGAGGCGGGTGGACAAACAAAAACCCACTAATTCTGACAAACTCCAAGAAGTGATTATGAAAGAATGGGTTGCAATCAGTCAGGAATTGGCCCAGAAGTTGATTGAGAGCATGCCAAGTCGAATTGCAGAGGTCCTGAAAAAGAAGGGCCAACACTGCAAATACTGACTCTTTGCATAAATGTCATGTAATTGTCGATAAAAGCCTTTGAAACGTACAAAGTGCGTGTAATTATATTTCACTACATCACGGAAACAACTGAAACAAAGATCTAAAAGCAGTTTAGCAGCAAACTTTGTGAAAACTAATATTTGTGTCATTCTCAAAACTTTTGGCCACGACTGTACAGTATGTTTATACTCAATTGCTTCTGAAAGACCCTCATCTCATATTTATTTTTTTACAGATTTATATTCTCAACCAGTCATGCCTTACGTTCACATTGCAGTACAACTAAGAGTAAATATGGCAAATACTATATGAAGGAAATGTTACAAAGTGTAACAAAGCTGAAATAAATCTGCATTTAATAGCATATGTTCTGATCAATATCTCCCATGCACACTACCCTCCACTGTCATCTGTGTCTGATTTTATTTAGCTTGTCATATACCTTAATGGCCATTATCTATCTATCTATCTATCTATTTATCTACCTACCTATCTACCTACCTATCTACCTACCTAATATCTATCTATCTATCTCATATCTATCTACCTACCTACCTACCTACCTACCTATCTATCTAATATCTATCTATCTATCTATCTATCTATCTATCTATCTATCTATCTATCAATGTACCTACCAACTATCTATCTATCTATCTATCTACCTACCTAATATCTATCTATCTACCTACCTAATATCTATCTATCTATCTATTTAATATCTACCTACATAATATCTATCTATCTATCTCATATCTATCTACCTACCTATTTAATATCTACCTACCTATCTATCTACCTACCTATTTAATATCTACCTATCTATCTATCTATCTATCTATCTATCTAAATATCTACCCAAAAAAATGTGTTGCATAGAAACAATCAACAATCTGCAGTTGATGGATCTTATTTCTTTTTTATTAAAGGGGAAATCAGACATGACACTCTCTTTCTAGCAAAGCTAGAACCTGCCCTGTACCTCACATGGATCCAGAGATCTCCTCATTCATTGCTCCAATTGTTCCGCTAGATTTGTTTCAGAATAGCAGCTCAGGGGGCATGTCCTTTCTGCTGCAGCTCTCTCCTTGTAACTGTCACAGCTTCTTACAGAACATATGGCTGGTGACAGCTGAAGATTTAAACTGAACACATGCAACCACCTCAATGAGACGGACAAGAAATAAGGAACACAGCAAACAGCAGGTCGTGCTATACATATACATTTTATTGTATAGCTCAGTGACTACGCAAATTTTTTTTTATTACATGCAGTTAAAAAGTATTCATATCCATGTGGTCATTTGAAAAATGTAGAATATTTTTTGTGACACAACCCCTCCAAGAGTCTGTTTTAGTAGTTTAAAAATATTCTGATATGATTGAGCCTGTAAATGGTAGGTCTACACCTAAAGACGCCATCCATGTTTATCAGGCTATTTAGATCTTCACATGTTAGTGCGCTGAGCTGTAGTTTGTATTAAGGTGCACAAGCTATAATTAGAATAAAAGTAAGGTCGCAATATTGGCTTTTTACAACTTGCAAGAAGCAACAGGAAGCTTTTTCTGCAAAGCAGAGAACAAACCATAAAAAAAAAAACACTATACAGGATCAAATAGTTTTACTGAGAAAATAAAGGTAAAATAAAACTAACAAAGGAAAAAGCTTATGTGCACCCCCAAGTCTGATATATTTAAGCACATCACATCTTTGACACCTGTATGAGCCTATATATACAGTAGGTAAGGAATGCCTGATCTATGAATAAAACTGTAGTATAGGATTAATTTCATATTTCATTGTTTGTGCTGTGTCTGTTCAGTACATCAGGTGGGTCTCAGGGTTTCACACATAATACAGCAATGTGACACCAGATTTAGGCTACTTTCGCACTAGCGTTTTTGCTGGATCTGGCAGGGTCCAGCAAAAACGCTTCCGTTACTGATAATAAAACCGCCTGCATCCGTTATGAACGGATCTTGTTGTATTATCTTTAACATTTCTTTTACATTGCCAAAACGGATCCGATTTGAACTCCATTGAAAGTCAATAAGGGACGGATCTGTTTTCTATTGAGGCAAATTGTGTCAGAGAAAACGTCCCCATTGACTTGCATTGGGCGTCATGACAGATCAGTTTTTCCCAGGACGGAAAGCAAAATACAACATGTTGCGGTTTGCCCTCCGGTCTGGGAACGCAACTAAATGGAACGGAAGCATTCCGTTCTGATCAGTTCAGTTTTGTCCCTATTGACAATGAATGGGGACAAAACTGAAGCTTTTTTTTCCGGTATTGAGCCCCTATGACAGAACTCAATACCGGAAAACTTAATAATGCTAGTGTGAAAGTACCCTTAAAGGGACACCTGTCAGAAATGATGTTTTTTCTTCAAAAAAAAATTTTCTGAATTTTTTGATGTTTTTCTTTTTCATTTTACCATTAATATACCATTGACAATGAAATATATATATATATATATATATATATATATATAAATTCTTCTGTAGCAGTCAGCACAAACAGAATAAACTTCTATACAGATAGATACGCCATTATTTAGTTAACTGCTGCTGTGAAGGGAAGGTACTGTCTGCAAATATAATAGTAGATTGTATAATTTGGATAACCATATGTCAACTGTTTATTTCTCTTGATAAAGATGCCCACAGAAGAGCATTGCACTCATCAGTGTAATGTGTGTTCTCTAATTGACTCACTCATCCCCCCTTCCCTCTCTAACCGCAGTGATTAGGCTGGCTGAGAAAGTCAAGCAAGGCTGGTGGCTATGCAACAGGAGGAAGAGACAGGACAGAAAATATAATACATTGAGTGACTTTAAAAAAATTATATCCAGAAAACCCTGCACTGTGTTTTGTTATAAAAAAAAAGAATATTTTTTTTATAATGCTGTCTCCTTAAATTAATGGATTGTAAAAATTAGAAAAAGGTCTAGACACAGCCATGGACTAGAGTGGTGATGTGCCTGCTCCTTCCCGCTAGGTCCTCATCGCAATTGGATTTTCCTTTCCATTTTTTATTACTACAAAATCATAGTTTATTGAAGGCTAACATATGTGAGCTCTATGTGGCTGTGACTCCTTTATCATGGGTAATCTCGTTCGGAAATTCTTGGCATGTCAAGAATTGATTGAACCATTTACACAATGTTTCAGATTTGATATACTTTAATGTAAATTAAATTCTACTGTCATGGTGAGAATAAACAAGTTTTTATTCCTTTCCGTCCCGGGACTGTACTTACTCTGTTGAATTATCGGCATGCGAAAAGACAAATGTAATTACATGGGTTAAGAAACAAACACACATACAGTATATCATTATGGGGTTCATTCACTCCATACTACAATGTATAGACTATGATGAGGTTTACTCAGTGTGTTCTGCAATGATATTAACGTAAGTCGTTCATTGGCTCTATACTATAATGTATATGGTATGGTGACGTTTACGCGCTCCATACTACTACTCTATGTATTTGCTATGATGATGTTTACTCGCTCCATATTACTACTGTATGTATAAATTATGGTGAAGTTTACTCACTCCATACTACTTCTGTATGTATATGGTATGATGAGGTTCATTCACTGCAAGGTACCATGAGATTTATTCCACTCATACTACAATATATATGGCTACGCAATTTATTCAATCTGCACTGCAGTGTATTCTAAAATGATTACGGTATTATTAGATTCATTCACTTCATATTACACTGCATATGGCATTATAAAATATATCAACTGTAATTTGGAGGTTTTTCCAGCGATCAGTAATCCATCATTTTCATTCTCATCCATATGTATTAAAATGAAATGCCACCATTTTCACATAATGATTCAGTAGAAAATACAATAATGGTCATGCTTGGCACCATGATATTTCTATGTTTTCCATATGTTGAACTATTTGGGAGTATAGCAGAACCAACATCTCCTCATTTGTGAACAAGGCTGTGTTTGTTTAATATGATGCCCCTGGATGAAATGTTTACTGCCATCATCCAGCATATGTACACTAGATTAGCAATGCTGTGAGTATTTCCTCCAATTTTTCCTCTGCTATCGCTATATGTGCATTTTGGTTGTGTACATTTTTTTTTTGTAGTGTAAGATACAAAATTTTATATTTTTACAAAAAATAAAAACTTTCAATAACAGACCATGTTGATGTGTTTTTTTTTATTATTGACAGTGAAGAGAATGTAACAGTAGGTTCCTACCATAAGTCAGTGGTGGCGAACCTATGGCACGGGTGCCAGAGGAGACACTCAGAGCCCTCTCTGTGGGCATCCGCATCCTGGAAAAAGTCTATGGCGTGCCAATATGCCCTAGACTTTTCCTGGCATTCATCAGTGCAGGGGGCACTATAAACAGCACAGGCAGCACATTGAATGTAGGCAGGCTATTATAGCTAACTGATAAAGTACATGGAAGATATACTATATTGGACTGTAGTATTCAGGTTAAATTGCCGTGTTGGCACTTTTCGATAAATAGGTGGGTTTTGGGTTACAGTTCGGGCACTCAGTTTCGGTTTGCCACCACTGTCATAGGTGATTTATTTATTTTTTTAAATTCATATGCTTTCAACATTGGAGTTGGTAAATTTCTAGCATCCCACTCCCCAGAACAGGCCAAACCACCCGGTAATGTCCACTTATGGATTGGGCATGCATAAGCCCCTCCTATTTTGGTCCAGGTCAGACCAGATTTGCCAGGACTGTTCATGAAAATTTGGGAGAGACAAATTCATTGGAACATGTCAACCCCACTTCCACCATTGTAGTTCTCTTTGGAAACATTATCTACATTTCTGGAAAAAAAAGAATATTAAATAACATAAAAAATGTGCAAGAAACAATAAAGGCTCCTATTTAACAAATCCATTAGATGTGGTGCCTTCATAATGAGCATAAATACCCTTGTAGCAGATTCTTTGGGACCATTCACATCATCAATTTTCTGCTTGGGTTACATGGTCATTTGAAGCTCTTTCTTGATTATGTATGTTTACTCTTGATGCCATCTTACTCATCCATTAAGTTTTCCAAAGTAAAGTACACTTTTGGGCTATTTTTGGAAATATCTTATTACCTTGACTTTGGCAAAGTTACATCTGATTATTATGTTACCACAACAAATATAGACAAGTTTTCAGTCAATACTGAATTATTATAGATAGTGTTGAGCGAAGTTTACAAAAATTTGATTCAGCTGTTTCGCCAAATTTCACAAAGAAATTCTCTTTGTGACGAGTTAATCAAGAAGTGCATTTCTTTGTAAGTAGCAGGAATTGAGTGGTTTAAAGGGTGGTAGCTTCCTCTGTCTCCCATTGGCGCCCCATGAATAAGATAATAGGGTGCCAATGTCTTCACCTGCTGGTGCCTGTCAGTATAGCACTGATAGTATAATACACTGTGCTGTGTGAGCAGTACAGTATATCATGGAAGAGATCAAAAGCTTGCTTGTTAAAGTCCAGGTTAGAAAAAAATAATTTTTTATTTTATTAAATAAAAAAAATCTCCAAATAAAAAAAAAAACTTTTTAATGGGAAAAATTGCAAAAATAAAATACCCTCCACATATGTGTTATCATTGTGTCCATAACAACCCACACTACACAATTATCATGTCATTTATCTAGTGCAGTGACTGCCATAAAAAAATATATATCTGAATTGCCTTTTTTGCTTATTTCCCACAAAACGTTGTTGTACTGAAATTGTACTGAACCAGAGAGTAAAGACATAATACTATTTATGCCGAAAAGTGAATGCCACAAAATTATAATTTAAAGACTCAATGGCAGCACTGCTGTTTTATCCCATCCCCTCAAAAAAAAGTTAAGATTAGTAAGTTAAGTGTCACCCAAAAATGGTTACAATAAAAAATGTACAACTTATCCCACAAAAACCAAGCCCTCATATGCCTACATCAATGGAAAAATAAAAAAGTTATAGCTTTTGGAATATAAAGATAAGAAAAAAATAATTGCTTGGTCACCAAGGCCCAAAACAGGCAGTGTCTGGGAATATACTCAGGAAATGAGATCAGATGCTTATGGTATGGTCACTGATCCAATCAGATTAGAAATAACAGTGTATGATAGCCTCATGCCAGGACAGAGCAGGTTATGGTGACATGTGTGGAAAGGGGCTGCCTAGCCTTAGCCCCTGGCAACCTAAACAAGTCTTGTAGATGGAGTCAGTTACATTAAAACAGCCATTAATGTCTAAACTGCTGGCAACAAAGTGAGTACACCCCTAAGTAAAAATGGCCAAATTGTCCCCAAAGTGTCAATATTTTGTGTGGCCACTATTATTTTCCAGCACTGCCTTAACTCTCCTGGGCATGGGGTTCACTAGGGCTTCACTGGTTTCCACTGGAATCCTCTTCTACCATGACGAAATCACTGAGCTGGTGGATGTTAGAGACCTTGCGCTCCTCCACTTTCTGTTTGAGGATTCCCCACAGATGATGCATAGGGTTTAGGTCTGGAGACATGCTTGGCCATTCCAGCACCTTTACCCTCAGTTTCTTTCGTGAGGCATTGGTCATCTTGGAGGTGTGTTTGGGGTCATTATCACGGTGGAATACTGCCCTGCAGCCCTGTTTCCAAAGGGAGGGGATCATGCTCTGCTCCAGTACATGTTGGCATTCATGGTTCCCTCAATGAACTGCAGCACCCTACAGCCTGCAGCACTTATGCAGCCCCAAACCATGACACTCCCACCACCATACTTGACTGTAGGCAAGACACACTTGTCTTTGTACTCCTCACCTGTTTGCAGCCACACATGCTTGAAACCATCTGAACCAAATAAGTTTATCTTGGTCTCATCAGACCATAGGACATGGTTCCAGTAATCCATGTCCTTAGTCTGCTTGTTTTCAGCAAACTGTTTGCAGGCTTTCTTCTGCATCATCTTTAGAAGAGGCTTCCTTCTGGGATGACAATTTGCAGACATATTTGATGCAGGCTGACCCCTACCCCTTTAACCTCTGCAGCTTGCTGGCAGCACTCATACATCTATCTTGAATGTGCACTAAACTTCTTTGGTTGGCCATGGCGAGGCCTGTTCTGAGTGGAACCTGTCATGTTAAACAACTGTATGGTCTTGGCTATCGTGTTGCAGCTCAGTTTCAGGGTGTTGGAAATCTTCTTATAGACTAGGCCATCTTTATTTACAGCAACATATTTTTTTTTCAGATTGCAACACTAACAAGTCACATGACACCAGAGACAATGGCTAATTGGGCACAATTTGGCCATTTTCACTTAGGGGTGTACTCACTTTTGTTGCCAGTGGTTTAGACATATTTTGAGGGCACACCAAATTTACACTGTTATACAAGCTAGCTGTACACTGACTACTTTACATTGTATCAAAGTGTCATGTCTTCAGTGTTGTAGCATGAAAAGATATAATAAAATATTTACAAAATTGTGAGCAGTCTACTCGCTTTTTGGAGATAATGTATTTTTGGTAATGACTTGAGGATTGTGAGCATGTCATATATTTCTTGCATAATGCTGTACTGATTCTTAGAATGGCAAAGTGTATGTTGCCGCTCAGTCTGGAAACCTATGTGGGGGATGCACATATCCTTGGTGGAAATTTAATTAACACTGGCCTGCTAAAAACTGGCTCTTTGGAACTGGCTACCTGGGTTTTTATACTCAATCACCATGAAAATGCATAACACCTTAGACATGGCGACACCCACCTACAGCATGTGTCCAGGAGCTTTAATGGTTTGCCTGGTAGCCTTGAACAAGCCCAGTAACCTCCATTTTAAGTCTGTAAGTGTGGTTGTTTGCTACTGTGTGTCTGCCTGCAAGCAAGGTGATGTTGGGGTTTCTATTGGCCCCTGATTAATTTTTTTAATTAATTTAAATTCAATAGATGGTGGCAGTGAGTTTGGGGTGCTTGGACTGTGATGGGGTGTGATTCATTCTCAATTGGCAGCCTGATTAGAAGGAGAGTACAAGTTTGAGCAAGTGAAGTGAATCAGTCCTGAGAGTGACACAGCAGTTTACATCCATGACAGTACCAAATGTAGTGTCCTAGAGCAGGGAGTACTTTGACATTTGGACATTTGTGGACATTTGCCTATATCTCCTATGCAAAGTTAAAACTTCTTACTTTATTTCTCTTGAAAGGGTTAACTTATACTGTTTAATACTGTGTAACTGCATTTTATATGTTGTGATTAGGGATGCGTGAATCGAATTTGGATGAAACATCCAAAGTCGATTTGCATAAAACTTTGTTTCAATACTGTACGGAGCGGCCCTTGACCAGGATGCCAGCATTCTGAGAGAAAGAGGGACAGCTAGCTCAGGCCTTTCCTCAGCATCAAACCCTTCTTCTGCCAGGGAAGAGACTGGAGAAGCCAGCCCAATCCCTCGCCTGTATTGTTTTGTAACTGAATTCCTCCAATAAAGAAGCACCCTGGTTTACTGCAGACCCTGACTCTCTGGACTTATTTCCCATTGGGGTTGACCACGCCTTACCATCCATTCTGGAGAGCAGCAACATGTGGTGACACCTCGACGGTGTTCAGGGGACCAAGCGTAGCGTTGGGGCCACCCCGGAAACTGCACAAACCTGTGAATTTTAATGTAGTAAACCCATGATTTTTCATTTTTATGAAAATAGTGACTTTTCACTTACATGCCTCATAATAAAATGCCTGGAAAATGGAAGAGTGCAAAACAAAAGGTCCAAGCCTTGTCAGAATGTGTTTAGTAGCAGCAGTAGCAGCACCAGCAATCCAGCCAGTAGTGGTACAACTTAGCCATGGTGATGAGGGTAGTGGCAGTGGTAGTGACTGTGGCAGTCGGGGCAAATACAGAATCGGGAAGGGTCCAAGTAGCCCACAATGACATATCAAAGTCTGATAAAAGTGGTGGGGAGGGCAAGGACTATAATGGCGGCTACACATGTGAGGACTGAGGAAATTGGGCAAGGAACTCTGGCAAGGCGGGATCACCCAGATTGACATGCCTGCATGCAGCCAAATAGCAGCCAGACAGCCATGTGATGTCACAGCCCTATAAATACGGCAGCCATCTTGGATTCAGACATTTTCCAGCATTCTGAGTGCAGGGACAGACATGAGAAGGCGCTAGGGGCAGCAATAGGAAAAATATATATGTATTTCACTGTTGCAGTTATTTGTGGTGAAAGCGTTTAGTGGCCTATTTCAGTACAGAAAGAAAAATATATACGTATTTCACTGTTACAGTTATTTGTTGTGAAAGCGTTTAATGGCCTATTTCAGTACAAAAGGAAAAATATATTCTCAGTTCACTTCTGCAGTTATATGTGTTGAAAGCATTTAGTGGCCTATTTAAGTACAGAAATAAAAATATATACACACTTCCCTGTTGCAATTATTTTTGGCAAAAGCGTTTACTGGCCTATTTCAGTACCGAAAGAAAAATATTTACGCATTTCACTGTTGCAGTAATTTGTGGCAAAAGCGTTTAGTGGGCTATTTCAGTACAAAAAGAAAAATATATACACACGTCCCTGTTGAAGTTATTTGTGGCAAAAGAGTTTAGTGGCCTATTTCAGTACAGAATGAAAAATATATATGTATTTCACTGTTGCAGTTATTTGTGGTGAAAGCGTTTAGTGGCCTATTTCAGTACAGAAAGAAAAATATATACGTATTTCACTGTTGCATTTATTTGTAGCAAAAGCGTTTAGTGGCCTATTTCAGTACAAAAATAAAAATATATTCTCTGTTCACTTCTGCAGATATATGTGTTGAAAGCGTTTAGTGGCCTATTTCAGTACGAAAAATTTAATATATTCTCTGTTCACTTCTGGAGTTATATGTGTTGAAAGCTATGAGTGGCCTATTTCAGTACCAAAAGAAAAATATATACCCACACTTCACTGTTGCAGTTATTTGTGGCAAAAGCATTTAGTGTATGGGAAAATAGGAAGACAAGCACTCTATATGAGGTCTATTCTATTTATATAGTTTTTTCATTGACATGTGTAGTTATTTATTTATTTCTATCAACTGTACAAAGTTATGACATGTCAACTGTATACAATATATCACAAGAATACCCACCCACTGCAGAGATACACATTATGCAGCTAATGTGAACCACTGAAATAAAACATAGGACTATCCCAAACCCTTTCTTTTTTTATTTTATTTTTTCACCCTTTTTTTCCTGCCCTTTTTAATCCATCCTGTTTTTTTGATGCAACCTGATGATGACATTTAAACCCTGGCAGGCTGTTGCACAGGCTACCACTGATGAAGAAGGCTGCAATCCTTTGAAACTCGTATGGTTATCCAAGCCCTGGGAAGCCCTTCCAAACTCCCCTGCATCATCGGGCTGCCTCCATCCATTGACAACACCGGGATATAAAGCACCCGAAAAAAGCGCGCGCTAAACTGCTGCAGGTGGCAAGAACGCCAAACACAGTCAGCAGCCATCTGACCGGAGGAAAAGACAGCAAAATTCGCATCGACAGACCGATCCACAAACAGTAGCCCTTCGCGGTCATCCCATCCATCTCCATAACCGCACTAAGCATCCACAGCACACAGAGGATCCTGCGCGGAGACACCTACATAGAAGAACCGACGATCCTCCAGGAAAGGTAACAGCCACCAGTCAGCCAATTTTAGGTGGGACGCCACCAGGCATAGCTGTGTATACACATACATCGGATCTGGAACGCTGCTGATATATCCTTTTAAACCTGTCACAATTTAGATCTTTGTACTAACTTTTTAGTACTGACTATGTAAAAGCTTAGACAAACTAGAAAGAGAAATCATAGACAAAAAAACTAAAAAGTACAAAAACAATAATGATAACACAACTTATAGTAGACACCACACTAAACAACAAGATCCTCTGGGAAACAGTACACAGAGAAAGAACAACATCACCGCACACACCAGCGCACAACCAAGATCCAATGTCCCTGTGTCAAATAAATTTGAAACCTTGACAAGTGACCATTTTTTAGACAGGACTCCCCCACACCACAAACCACGCACGAACCGGCAAACTCGCCAATCACCGCAACGAATACCATATGCACTTGCACCACCCCCACACCAATACAACCTGAGAAACAGACACACACAACAGGATTGGATTCACGAGAACCATCACCATCACAGACCTTCAACACAGACTACACACACATTACAAACCCAACTACACACGGAATCCCCACAGAGAGAGCAATACAGACCACTACTACAGGAAAAAGGAAGAGAAAACTCTGGAGAAGCCAGAGGAAATCAAAGAAACTACAACAGAAGATAGACTTGGAGAACACATCAGACACAATCATTAACCTGAGTACAGTTACTCTAACAGAACCTCAGAAAAAACAATTAAACAAAGGCCTAAAGTTTGCACCCACTGTAAAAATAAACAAATTCAACACATTCATTGGCATCGAGAAATACATCAGAAACCTATGCCTGAAAAAATATTTTCTAAAAAACCCCATTACCGACATTGAGAAAACCAATGATAAATACACACACACAAACCTGAGATCCAGATCGATGAAGTTCCCATGACAGGAAATTAGCCAGGAAATGGCCACTTTTCGGAAATGCGTAGAGACAGACCTAAAACAGATAAAAAACTAAAGAATCAAGTCCAACCTCTCCAATCAGGAGATACAAGCGATCAAACAACTTCAGACAAAAATCAATATAACCATAAGACCTGCAGACGAGGGGGGGGGGGGGGGCATTGTAATACTAAATACCGCAAAATATAATGAAGAATGCCATAAACAATTATCAGACAGTAATACATACAAAAAACTCACAAAAGACCACACAGAGAATTATCATCTATCACTCACGGATCTATGCAATGAGGGCACAAAGAACAACATCTTGTCAGAACAAGAAGCCCATTTCATCCTAAACACCCAAAAAAGACTCCCAATATTTTATTGTCTGCCAAAAATACATAAAGACCTTTATAACCCACCTGGCCGCCCTATTATATCTGGAATTGACTCAATCACATCCAACCTTTCACAATATATTGACAGACTCCCACAACCCATCGTCAAACATACGAGATCTTACATTAAAGATACAACACAAATCTTAAATGAGAAGAAAACCGCCATGGGTACCAGGTTTGCCCCCAGTTATGCAAATTTATTCATGGCGCAGTGGGAATATGAGGAGATCCTGCCCATGTTGGGGGCAAACCTGGTACTCTGGCATAGGTTCATTGATGATATCTTGTTTATCTGGAAAGGTACGAGAGATGATCTTGATACATTTCTTGGAGGTATTGACACCAATGCATATAACCTCAAATTTTCTGCCAATGTAAGTGTAGAGAAAATAGAATTTCTAGATCTATTAATTAGAGTGCAGAATAAACAACTAATCTGCAGTACATATCAAAAAGAGGTCTCTCGAAACAGTTACATCTTGTTTTCAAGCTGCCATCTACCAAGATGGCTGCTTGAAGTCCCAATGGGACAATTCAAAAGGATAAAAAGAAACCGCACAGATGTAACTGATTTCGAGAATGAGGCTGAAACTATGAAGGAACGTTTTCTAGATAAAAATTATCCTAGCAATGTATTGGATAAAGCACTCACAAAAGTTAAAAATAGACACAGGGAGACCTTCTTTATAGAAAAAGAAGTTATAAAAGAAAAAGAAAAAGAAGAACAAGATCAATTAAGAATAATACAACCCTTTAACAAACAACACAAACAAATAGAAACAATTGTGAAGAAGCACTGGCATCATCTATTGAGTGACAGACTAATAGGCCCTTTAGTTAGTAAGGGTCCTCAAATAACATACACAAGGGCTCAAAATCTGTCTTTAAAGGTAGCACCAACAATTAAAAACAAAGATAAAAAGAACAAGCTATCCATGCAAGGTTGGTTGAATTTGAGTGGCTTCTATAAGTGTGGGAAATGTGGAATACGTAAATTGACATCGTTCCCTAGGAAGACCACTGAAGTCCAATCACGGGTAAACTCCTTTATATTGAAAATAAAGGAGTTCCTGACCTGTAGCTCAAGCAATATTTTATATATGATAGAATGCCAATGCAAGAAACAATACATTGGGAGGACAAAACGTTCATTGAAAAAAAGACTGTCAGAACACATTACAAATATCAAAAATGGTTACGAAAAGCACTCTTTCATTACACTACAAAGAACATCATAATAAAAATCCTGAAGGTATGGTCTTCGTGGCCTTTGAAAAAGTGGATGTACACTGGAGAGGAGGAGACCATATCGCCAGGATGTCAAGGCAGGAATCAAGACGAATCTTTGATTTTGAGGCACTCCTCCCACGAGGGTTGAACTCGGACTTTGAACTGTTTGGTTTCTTGTAGATATTGGAGATGGGTGCCTTCCTCGGATGGGACATCCTGAGTTGGGCTGTTAAACAGCACCAGGATTTCCCCTCCGAGTTTGGCTCCCTCTCCCTATACGGCTAACAAAGATTGAAAAAGTCCGAGGGACCCAAGAGAGAGAAGGGGTATCAATAAATATGGGGAACTAGATGGATCCAAGCAAATTATTCAACAATATCTTCTAAAAAAACTCTCAATCTCTTGTCCCCAATGAATAATCTATATGGGACAATACAGATTAATAAGAGAAAGTGGAATCTGTAAAAAACGCACCCAAAACGCATCGAAAACGCATATGCATTTTTTTTTTGTTTGATGCGTTTTTTGGATTTTTCAATGCGGTTTCATGAGTGTTATAGAGATAACAGATAAGGTGAATAGGCAATGAAAGCAAATAGATCTTAGCCAGTGTAGCGTATCAACAGCCTTCAGCTACAAACTAGCATGATACGTTGTAACAACAAGTCAGCAAGCCTAGAGTAAGCTAGCAGGCAGTATAGTTAGCAATGTGCTACCATTACAGCTCAAAGAGTATATACAGAGACACATAGAGAAAAGACAGGTAGTCATGCAATAAACTGCCACTTTAATATAAGCAGAGAACACAAAAGAATAAATATAAGTACAGCACACTACCGGTCGACTGTTGAGAGTTTTAAACATAGTAGGTAAGGATTAAGCATTCACTAAATATTTAAAAATAACTAATAAAAGTTAAATTTTAAGTAAGTTGAGACTAATAAAATCACAATGCACATGTCAAGAGCAGGCAACCAATAGTCATCTGACTAAATGTAAATACAATTATAGAGATTGGGACACATATATCTCTGTAACACAAATTTGAAAGTTGTATAGATCCAAATATTGAGAGTTGGGGGATTTAAATCAAATTAAAAGAAAAAGCTAAAGTAAAGGCTGATCAAAATATACTACTAATTTAATATAGAGAGATTGAAAAGAAGGAAGAAGAATCCAAAATGCTGACACTCATTGAGCTTTTAACTTTAGGTTTTATCAATACTAAATTTTATCAATATTAAATGTTATAAGTTGTATGAATAAAGTCTATAGAGTTATATATATGTATATTGATATGATGCACTGAGGATATAACAAAATGCCAAATGTGAATATTACAAATCCATGCCGGGTTTTTGGTGGGGTTTGTGAAAACCAGAGTATATAAAGAAGGGGGTAGTAGTACTCGCATTATAGCCACTGAGGAAGAGGGAGACCCCTCGAATCGCATCTGGCTGGTCCTGCGAGCGACAAACTACCCACCTGAACCCGAGCAAAGACCTATTTACTATCGGTCAATATAAGATCTTTATGTTGATCCGGACGCCAGTGAAAGAGAAACTGGCTCAAGCTATCACGAGACTACGCAATTCCTGCTGAGTGCTTCCTGGAAGGTGATACGCAACGACACCACGTGGAACGCCGTGACCTGAGAGCATCAAGCAGGAAATACAAAGTATCGGATCTCACACTGAGAGATACAAAGGACCCAGCGATCACTGGAGCGGCAACTATACAAGCGAGAGGCATTCTGAAGGCAAGGTAAGAGGGTTGACAAATAGGGGGAACCCCCATTTATAAAACCTGATTTCCTTTTATACTCCAATATATGCCTTACTGAACCCTGAGTGCGGACTCTGCATGCTGGTGAAATCGGTGGATTTGTATTGCCATAGCAGCGCTACATAATATTGGATACAGTTCCTATGCAAGAAAACCAAATCTATTACTATATTAGCGCTATATTGTATGGATACAATATCTCCATAAGAAGATATTAAGTTTCTGCAAGTTTTCTTCACAAGTTTTCTTCACAGAATTTTTCACAGGATATCTAATCCTACCTTCATATTTTTCCACAGGACATTCATATTTTTTCACAGGACATTCATTATATATTTTTCACAGGATATTATTCCTTATATAGAACATTTATTGTTTATTTTCATTTATCTTCACCTATATATGCACAGCTTTATTTTATTTCTTTGAAGTATACCGCTATTTAGTAATATATCCAACGTGTCAGCTACATGTACCAAGACCACTGATCCCAGTGTATATTGTTTTATGATATACTGTGTTTTATATTTATATTTATTTTATGTGAGATTTTATTATTATTATATAAATAATCTACTATAAACATACCAGTTGGTGAGTGCCTGTTTTTATTTTCTTCTCATCACATTTGTTACATTTGTTACATCGGATGAATAGGTGAATCATCCAAAAACAGAGCACCTTAACCACATTAGCAGATACGGGTGAGCCACAATATAAATATAATCAACAAATTATAAATATCATTGAAAATTTGAATTTCGAACATCGGATTGGACATTAGGCACATTAGATGTACAATCATTATACACAGTCATCGAGCACGAAACAGGAATCCTATCCATGAGCCGACAACTAGAACAAAATAGTCCATACCCAAAAGAACAAATAGAATACCTGACTAAAGCTGTAGAATTTATTCTGACACACAATTACTTCTGCTTCGAATCTGAATATTTCCTCCAGACTAGGGGCACAGCCAGGGCACCAGATTCGGACCCAGTTACAATCAATCTCTTAATGGCGGACTGGGAGGATCACAACATCACCCCGAGACTGGGGGCGGATCTGGTGCTATGGCACCGCTACATCGACGACATCATCTTCATCTGGAAGGGAAGTGAAGAAAACCTAAAACTATTCCTGAATGACATCAATCTCAATCCCATTAATATACGTTTTACATCAAACATCAGTAAGTCTCAAATCGAATTCCTAGATATACAGATCAAAACTGAACAGAACAAACTTACTTGTTGCACCTACAAAAAACCCACAGCCAAAAACTGTCATATTCTCTTCTCGAGCTGTCACCTCCCCAAATGGCTCTTAAACATCCGGTCAGGTCAATTTAGACGATTAAAGAGGAACTGCACTGGTATGGAATCCTTTGAACTTGAAGCGGAAGACCTGAAAAAAACAGTTTACTGAAAAGAACTATCCAATATCAGAAATAGAGAACTCACTCACCAAAATCAGAAATCTCGACAGGAAAACTTTCTTTGAAACAACCACTACTAAAAGAAGAGAGGATACAAAAGATGAAACACAAATCATTTCACCATTCAATGCAGAACACAATAGGATTGAACACATCATACGGAAACACTGGCACTTCATACTTGAGGACAAACTACTAAACTCCATCATCCCTACACATCCAAAAATCATCTATACTAAAGCTCCTAATCTAGGAATCAAAATTGCCCCATCAATCAAACCACCACAAAAATATACCAAAACCACAGACAACTGGCTCCACTTCAAAGGATTCTACCGTGGTAACCAATGCAGCAATTGCAAAATTACCACATTTAAAAAGAAAACAGATACCATTCTCTCCACAACCAATTCCTTCCTACATAAAATTAAAGACTTTCTAACATGCAACAGCACCGGGGTGATCTATTTGATACAATGCCGATGTGGGAAACAATATGTGGGACGGATGAAAAGGACCCTAAAGAGAAGAATTGCTGAACATATAAATAACATCAAAACAGGCTACATGAATCACTCAGTGTCAAAACACTTCAAAATATACCATAACCAGGACCACAAGGGGATAATATTTACGACTGTAGAAAAAGTACCTAAAAACTGGAGACGAGGAAACTATATAAAACAAATGTCCCGAGTAAAATCGAAATACATCTTTGAATTCAACTCACTTGCACCAGGAGGTCTAAACGCTGAATGGGAACTAATCGGCTTCCTATAGAGACTAGGTGGGAGGCCCCTGACTGATGACAGATCGAGTGTCTGGCTGCTTACCAGCACCTCGATCCCCCCTCGGTCTCGGGCCCCCATCTACACAACACCCTACCCTCAACCAACAAACAACTACATATGCTGAGATCACATAATTGACTCCAACCCTTCACCCTCAGACCCAAACTCCCCTCAGGAGACATAAATGCCACTAATGGGGTCTACAATCCATAACCCCAACAGCACCTTTAAGAAACAACGACAATTTAGATATATAGCCAAGAAGATCTACTAAAAACTACTAAAAACCATTAAAAACAGGAGAAGAGACCACTAAAAACAGTAGAAGAGAATATTAAAAACAGTGGAATAAACTGTTGAAAACACACACATACAGTCAAATCTCACCCCCACCTCTTTACCCCCAATACCCAGAGGTAACTATGTACACCCCCATGAACAGAAATGCACACCCCCCATGAACAGAAATACATATATTCCTGCCCCGCTCCTCACTAATCACTGGGGCACACATGTCAAATCACTGACACAAATTATCACCATCACTTACACACACAAAATACAACATGATTCAAAGACACACAAGCATGAACCATCAATTTCATCTATTCTATTTATATAGTTTTTTCATTGACATGTGTAGTCATTTATTTATTTCTATCTATCAACTGTACAAAGTTATGACATGTCAACTGTATACAATATATGGCAAGAATACCCACCCGCTGCAGAGATACACATTATGCAGCTAATGTGAACCACTGAAAAAATAAAACAAAGGACCATCCCAAACCCTTTCTTTTTTTTCAAGCCCTTTTTTTGTTTGTTCCCGCCCTTTTTTTCTTTTCTGAGGACATTTAAACCCTGGCAGGCTGTTGCACGGGCTACCACTGATGAAGAAGGCTGCAATCCTTCGAAACGCGTATGGTTATCCAAGCCCTGGGAAGTGCTTCCAAACTCCCCTGCACCATCAGGCTGCCTCCATCCATTGACAACACCGGGAATTAAAGCACCTGAAAAAAGCGTGCGCTAAACTGCCGCACGTGGCAAGAATGCCAGACACAGTCAGTAGCCCTCTGACCGGAGGAAAAGACAGCTACATTCGCATTGACAGACCGATCCACAAACAGCAGCCCTTCGCGGTCATCGCATCCATCTGCAACCGCGCTGCCGGCCCCGTCTATCCATAAGCATCCACAGCACACAGAGGATCCTGCGCGGAGACACCTACATAGAAGAACCGACGATCCTCCAGGAAAGGTAACAGCGACCAGTCAGCCAATTTTAGGTGGGACACCACCAGGCACTGGTTCGCTGAAAATAACTTTCGCATCGCTGTGTATACACATACATCGGATCTGGAATGCTGCTGATATATCCTTTTAAACCTGTCACAATTTAGATCTTTGTACTAACTTTTTACTAATTTTAATCAACTGAATCCATCTCAGACTATTGACTATATTTGTCTAATATTTTATAATTCTACATACCATGATTCTGGACTTCTAGCCCAATACAGGGTGTTTTATCATCACTTTTTCACATTATTTTTCTTCATTCATTTATCCATTTTGCTAATTTACACCACCCACTCTTCTCCCTGTACATTGGGAGTGACCTATATTAATAATGTTTCTATTACTACCCAAATAAATATAGTTTTTATCATATACACACTATCCCTTGTCCTTTGTTGATATCTGCTGGTGACCTCATATAGAGTGCCTGTCTTCCTATGTTCCTATACGCCTGCCTTTTCTGACTGGGTGAGTCAGCTTAGACATGTGCACCTTGCATATTGCCCACACAGGAGAGCCACCGTATTCCCTCCAAACAAAAGCATTTAGTGGCCTATTTCAGTACCGAAAGAAAAATATATATGTCTTTCATTGTTGCAGTTAGTTGTAGTGATGAGCGGCAGTAGTCATATTCGAATTCGCGATATTTCGCGAATACTTTGTAGAATATTTGGCGAATATTCGCAAATTCGAATATTCGTTATATTCTACGATTTTTTTTACTCGAAAAATAGACAAGGTAATGATCGCGTAATATATGAATTTTCGTGATGCGAATTTTCGTAATTTTCGTAATTTTTATCGCAATTTTTTCAATTGCCGAGCAAAAACATGATTCCTCCCTGCTTCTTGTTTGTGGGCCAATGAGTCGTAGCACTATATCGAATATATTAGTTTTTTCGAATATTCGTAATATTCTAAAACAAGAATATATAGCAATACAGCCAATATTCGAAAAAAACTAATGTAGAGCAATTTAGCTAATATAGTGCCATAATCTTTTTTTTTTAATAGTTGCAATTTTTTTCCAATCTGAACTTCAGATAAGAAACTAATTTCAACTATTAGACAAAGAATAGTGTAGCACTATATTAGCTAAATTGCTCTATATTCGTTTTTTTTTTCGAATATTCACTATATTGCTATATATTCTTGTTTTAGAATATTATGAATATTCGAAAAAACGAATATATTAGTTTTTTCGAATATTCGTAATATTCTAAAATAAGCATATATAGCAATATAGTGAATATTCGAAAAAAATAAATATAGAGCAATTTAGCTAATATAGTGCTATAATCTTTTTTTCAATAGTTGAATTTTTTTTCCAATCTGAACTTCAGATGAGAAAAAAATTACAACTATTAGACAAAGAAGATTATAGCACTATATTAGCTAAATTGCTCTACATTCGTTTTTTCTAATATTCGCTATATTGCTATATATTCTTGTTTTAGCATATTACGAATATTCTAAAAAACGAATATATTCAATATAGTGCTATATATTCGTTTTTTTTTATATTTATCATTTTTCCCATTTAAAGTAATGATTCCACCCTGCATCTTGCTTGTGGGCCAATGAGTCATTGGCCCACAAGCAAGAAGCATGGAGAAATCATGTTTTTACTCGGCAATTGAAAAATTAGCGATAAAAAATGACGCATTACTAAACTCCGCATTACAAAAATTTGCAATAAAAAATCCCGAATATTCGAAATTGCAAATTTATATCACTATATTCTATATATTCGCGAATTTTAGAATTACCTATATTCGCGATAAAAATTTGATAATCGAAGATTCGAGATCGACACTAGTTATTTGTGGTAAAAGCGTTTAGTGGCCTATTTCAGTACAGAAAGAAATATATATACGTATTTCACTTCACTGTTGCAGTTATTTGTAGTGAAAGCGTTTAGTGGCCTATTTCAGTACAGAAAGAAAAATATATTCTCAGTTCACTTCTGCAGTTATATGTGTTGAAAGCGTTTAGTGGCCTATTTCAGCATCAAAAGAAAAATATACACTCACTTCACTGTTGCAGTTATTTGTGGCAAAAGCATTTAGTGGCCTATCTCAGTACCGTAAGAAAAATATATGCGCACTTCACTGTTGCAGTTATTTGTGGTGAAAGCGTTTATTGGCCTATTTTAGTACAAAAAATAAAATATATTCTCAGTTCACTTCTGCAGTTATATGTGTTGAAAGTATTTAGTGGCCTATTTCATTACAGAAAGAAAAATATATACACACTACACTGTTGCAGTTATTTGTGATGAAAGCGTTTAGTGGCCTATCTCAGTACAGAAAGAAAAATTTATGCACACTTCACTGTTGCAGTTCTTTGTGGCAAAAGGGTTTAGTGGCCTATTTCAGTACAGAAAGAAAAATATATTCTCAGTTCACTTCTGCAGTTATATGTGTCGAAAGCATTTAGTGGCCTATTTAAGTACAGAAATAAAAATATATACACACTTCACTGTTGCAGTTATTTGTGGCAAAAGCATTTAGTGGCCTATCTCAGTACCGTAAGAAAAATATATAGGCACTTCACTGTTGCAGTTATTTGTGGTGAAAGCGTTTAGTGGCCTATTTCAGTACAAAAAATAAAATATATTCTCAGTTCACTTCTGGATTTAGATGTGTTGAAAGCCTTTAGTGGCCTATTTAAGTACCAAAAGAAAAATATACACACACTTCACTGTTGCAGTTATTTGTGGCAAAAGCGTTTAGTGGCATATTTCAGTACCGAAACAAAAATATACACACACTTTACTGTTGCAATTATTTGTGGCAAAAGCATTTAGTGGCCTACTTCAGTACCGAAAGAAAAATATTTACGCACTTGGCTGTTGCAGTTATTTGTCGCGAAAGCGTTTAGTGGCTTATTTCAGTACAGAAATAAAAATATATACGTATTTCACTGTTGCAGTTATTTGTGGCAAAAGCGTTTAGTGGCCTATTTCAGTACAAAAATATAAATATATTCTCAGTTCACTTCTGCAGTTATATGTGTTGAAAGTGTTTAGTGGCCTATTTCAGTACAGAAATAAAAATATATACACACAACACTGTTGCAGTTATTTGTGGTGAAAGCGTTTATTGGCCTATTTTAGTACAAAAAATAAAATATATTCTCAGTTCACTTCTGCAGTTATATGTGTTGAAAGTATTTAGTGGCCTATTTCATTACAGAAAGAAAAATATATACACACTACACTGTTGCAGTTATTTGTGATGAAAGCGTTTAGTGGCCTATCTCAGTACAGAAAGAGAAATGTATGCACACTTCACTGTTGCAGTTCTTTGTGGCAAAAGGGTTTAGTGGCCTATTTCAGTACAGAAAGAAAAATATATTCTCAGTTCACTTCTGCAGTTATATGTGTCGAAAGCATTTAGTGGCCTATTTAAGTACAGAAATAAAAATATATACACACTTCACTGTTGCAGTTATTTGTGGCAAAAGCATTTAGTGGCCTATCTCAGTACCGTAAGAAAAATATATACGCACTTCACTGTTGCAGTTATTTGTGGTAAAAGCGTTTAGTGGCCTATTTCAGTACAAAAAATAAAATATATTCTCAGTTCACTTCTGGATTTAGATGTGTTGAAAGCCTTTAGTGGCCTATTTAAGTACCAAAAGAAAAATATACACACACTTCACTGTTGCAGTTATTTGTGGCAAAAGCGTTTAGTGGCCTACTTCAGTACCGAAAGAAAAATATTTACGCACTTGGCTGTTGCAGTTATTTGTCGCGAAAGCTTTTAGTGGCTTATTTCAGTACAGAAATAAAAATATATACGTATTTCACTGTTGCAGTTATTTGTGGCAAAAGCGTTTAGTGGCCTATTTCAGTACAAAAATATAAATATATTCTCAGTTCACTTCTGCAGTTATATGTGTTGAAAGTGTTTAGTGGCCTATTTCAGTACAGAAAGAAAAATATATACACACAACACTGTTGCAGTTATTTGTGATGAAAGTGTTTAGTGGCCTATTTCAGTACAGAAAGAAAAATATATGCACACTTCACTGTTGCAGTTATTTGTGGCAAAAGCATTTAGTGGCCTATCTCAGTACCGTAAGAAAAATATATACGCACTTCATTGTTGCAGTTATTTGTTGTGAAAGCGTTTAGTGGCCTATTTCAGTACAAAAAGAAAAATATATACGTATTTCACTGTTGCAGTTATTTGTGATGAAAGCGTTTAGTGGCCTATTTCAGTACCGAAAGAAAAATATATACACACTTCACTGTTACAATTATTTGTGGCAAAAGCGTTTAGTGGCCTATTTCTTTTTTTTAAATGTAATATCTTTATTAGTATATAAAAGGAATACACAAAGAAAGAATTTGAGCAAACACTCAATATAGTTAATACCTTTTTTCCTTTTCCCTTATTATGGAGAAATCATTCAGCAAGAACAATTGTGGCTCAAAGGGGATTTGTATTTTAAGTTTGTAAGTAAGAAAGTTATTGATGCTATTCCAAGTCCAAGATCATATGGATCATATGGAGGTAATCCGCACCTAAGGTATCACATCTAGGGCACTTGGATGTATCTCTTAGCCCACACTTGTTTAACCATATAGAGGTAACATATAATCTATGACAGATACTAAACTGGACTAGAACATGGTTGAAATTATGGGATAGTGAACCTAGATTAGTAAAAATATTCCCCCACCCTTTTAATTGTATATTTGGACAATCCAACTCCCAGGCCCTTTGTCCTGGTGATTGTGTATCACAAAACCGTGCCTTAAGTAATAGTTTATATATATTTGAAATCTTGATTCTTAGGGGTGTCATCCCTGTCCAATCATTTAAAAAACAGGAACTGTCTATATCCAATATGGATTTATCATCCAAACTAAATAGTGCCGACCGCAGCTGAAAATACCTAAACCAAGAGAGGTTTTCTACATTATGTGATAACTCTGTGAACGACTTAATCTCTCTATCCTTGACTACTTGTGAAATGTAAAAAATCCTATTCTTTTGCCAAAATGTATCCGTTGCAATACCATCTAAAATCTGTAGATGAACGTTATGCCAAAGAGGCGTGAATATAAGTGAACCCTTTACCCTCAGCCATATTCTAGTAGTAGCCCAGATTTTAGAAAGTAATTTTGTAGTCTCTTTATAATCCCGCTCTTGACTAATCAATAGTCCAGATTCCAAAAGAGTAAATATGTTGTTATATGAATAACTCCCTACTAGGCTCCTTAAGAGTGCACTATTTTTCCATTCATAACACATCAATAACTGAGCGGCAATAAAATAACCTTTGAAGTAGGGGAGGTTTAAACCCCCATATTCCAATGGTTTGTATAGGTATTCCAATTTTAGCCTGACTCGTTTTCTTCCCCACACTAAATCATTAATTATTCTTTCCATGAGTTTAAAGTATTTATCTTCTATCCAGATAGGTGTATTCCTGAGCACATACAGGAATTGTTGTAGAATCACCATTTTGACCAGTGAAACTCGATCAGCTCTAGATAGAGGGAGTTTCAACCAAATCCCTATCCCAAATCTGGTTTTCATTATTAATGGGATCAGATTGAGTCGGACAAAGTTTTCAACCCTGGGCGATATCATCAAGCCCAAGTATTGAAGAGTATCAACAACATCCAACTGGGTTATCAAGACCTCCTTATGGGATAACGGGTCTATTGGCATCAAACTGGTCTTAGACCAATTTATGTGAAGACCAGATACCTCACCAAATAGTTTAACCATTCGGATGATTCTTGGGAGAGTTATTTCCGTGTGGTCTATAAAAAAAAAGAACATCATCCGCATATAAGGAGATACGATCTTCCACTCCTAGTGTTCCAAATCCTTTAATTTGATCATCCTGCCTAATGGCCAGAGCTAGGGGCTCGATGTAAATATCAAATAGCAATGGAGATAGTGGACAGCCCTAGCGAGTACCTCTATTTAGATCAAAACTAGTAGTCAGGATCCCATTAAGACTCAGTTTCGCCGTAGGGAATCTATACAGTAATTTAAGGATATTTATGAATCTTTCCCCAAAACCCATCCTGATCAGAACCCTCCAGAGGAAATGCCGCTCCACCCTGTCAAAGGCCTTAGAGGCATCCAGTGACAGGATGGAGCGGCGGCTTCCCCAGGGGCCTGTATGTTAGCAAAGAGCCGATGAAGATTGTGATGAGTGCCCTTGCTTTGAATAAATCCATTCTGATCCGGATGGACAATGGAGGAAATGACCCTAGAGAGCCTTGTGGCCAAAATCCTTGCGAGGAGCTTTACATCTGCATTAAGCAGTGAAATCGGTCTATGCGATCCCAGATCTGTGGGGTCCTTGCCTTTTTTTGGAATTAGTGTTATTACAGCTTCCATCATTGAGTCTGGCAGTTTCCCATCCTTCACCGATTCAGCAAAGACCCCCAACAGTCCAGGGAGAATAATCTCCTTATATTTACTATAGAATTCATATGGGAGTCCGTCTGAACCGGGGGTAGAATTACCCGAACATAATTGAATTGCCCCATCAAGTTCCTGAATCGAGAAGTCTACCTCAAGTGCTTTCTTTTGGGCCATGGTAATAGTTGGAAAAACAATACCAACAATACAATTTCATCTGTAACCTTAGATTCAGCTTTATAAAAGTCTGAAAAATAATCCAAAAAAGCTTTCTCTACAGAACTTTGTCCACTAACCATCCTACCGTTGGCCAGACGGACATTATCTATACACTCACCTAAAGAATTATTAGAAACACCTGTTCTATTTCTCATTAATGCAATTATCTAGTCAACCAATTACATGGCAGTTGCTTCAATGCATTTAAGGGGGTGGTCCTGGTCAAGACAATCTAATGAACTCCAAACTGTATGTCAGAATGGGAAAGAAAGGTGATTTAAGCTATTTTGAGCGTGGCATGGTTGTTGGTGCCAGGCGGGCCGGTCTGAGTATTTCACAATCTGCTCAGTTACTGGGATTTTCACGCACAACCATTTCTAGGGTTTACAAAGAATGGTGTGAAAAGGGAAAAACATCCAGTATGCGGCAGTCCTGTGGGGCAAAAATGCCTTGTGGATGCTAGAGGTCAGAGGAGAATGGGCCGACTGATTCAAGCTGATGGAAGAGCAACATTGACTGAAATAACCACTCGTTACAACCGAGGTATGCAGCAAAGCATTTGTGAAGCCACAACACGCACAACCTTGAGGCGGATGAGCTACAACAGCAGAAGACCCCACCGGGTACCACTCATCTCCACTACAAATAGGAAAAAGAGGCTACAATTTGCACGAGCTCACCAAAATTGGACTGTTGAAGACTGGAAAAATGTTCCCTGGTCTGATGAGTCTCGATTTCTGTTGAGACATTCAAATGGTAGAGTCCGAATTTGGCATAAACAGAATGAGAACATGTATCCATCATGCCTTGTTACCACTGTGCAGGCTGGTGGTGGTGGTGTAATGGTGTGGGGGATGTTTTCTGGGCACACTTTAGGCCCCTTAGTGCCAATTGGGCATCGTTTAAATGCCACGGGCTACCTTAGCATTGTTTCTGACCATGTCCATCCCTTCATGACCACCATGTACCCATCCTCTGATGGCTACTTCCAGCAGGATAATGCACCATGTCACAAAGCTCGAATCATTTCAAATTGGTTTCTTGAACATGACAATGAGTTCACTGTACTAAAATGGCCCCCACAGTCACCAGATCTCAACCCAATAGAGCATCTTTGGGATGTGGTGGAACAGGAGCTTCGTGCCCTGGATGTGCATCCCTCAAATCTCCATCAACTGCAAGATGCTATCCTATCAATATGGGCCAACATTTCTAAAGAATGCTATCAGCACCTTGTTGAATCAATGCCACGTTGAATTAAGGCAGTTCTGAAGGCAAAAGGGGGTCCAACACTGTATTAGTATGGTGTTCCTAATAATTCTTTAGGTGAGTGTATGTTTTTTAGATTCCTGGCTCCAAATCACTCTAGATATAGGTTTGCCAGGTTGCACTGATTCTGTGAAATATTTTTGCCCCTTAAAAAATAAACTTTGTTGGGCCTTGTCCAACAAAAAGTTGGAGTATGCTTGTGTAGTCTTCTGCATATTTTCCCTATTTTCCTCTGTCTTATTTATATAGAAGGATTGTGTAGCTGAGGACGCTAGTTCTTCTAAGTTTTTCTGTTTTTCCCATACTCCTTTCTCAGGTTCGCAATATTACTGACCATTATTCCCCTCATATAGGCCTTAAAGGTATCCCATACCACCTGGATTTTTGCTGAGCCATAGTTAGTGTCCCAAGATTGGTTAATTTCCTTTTGTATTATTTCATGTCTCTTTATTACTGAAAACCAATAAGGGTTTAATCTGAATGGGGGCCTCTCTATATATTTCTCGTGGGTCAGACAAAGTTCAAGGAGTAGGGGTAGATGGTCTGAGAATGATCTTGTCTCTATTCATCAGGGCAAGGTCTATTCTGGACATGGAGCTGCCTGATTTACTAATGCATGAAAAAGCCCTTTTCCCATGGCCCAAAAGTCCCCAAAGATCTTGAAACCCGGCCTCAGAACAAAACCGTGCCAAGGGGGACCCCTGAACAGGAGTGTCTCTCTTGACACCCGTAGAGACCCTATCCAACACAGGATTAATAACACAGTTGAAATCTTGTCACGAGGGTATCAAGAGCCACGTCTGACTCCGTTATACCCGGGGTCAGGAAGTCGCATCGGGTGGCTGCGCGCTCTATATCGAAAGATCACGTGGTTTCTTTGTGATTGTTTACTGTGTTTGCCTTGCTATCCTTTTTGTCTCTCTCAGGGATCCGTAGCATCTCCTCCTCAGCTGTTTCTTGTCTGCCACTCCCTACCTCCTTATATTCTCCCCTCACACTTCTCTAGTTGCCAGTTATAGAGCTTCCTGCCTGGACATCTATACTGACCCACTGGAGTGGTTATCCTGGTTGTCGTTCCTGAGAGCTACCCTCCGGATCCCTGTTGGGCTTATTGTTGTCTCCTGTCGTCACCCACCTGGGAATATATGTTGAGTCCGTGTTGTCTGTCCTCCCCTTGGTGTTTTCCCTTAGAGTTAGTGGTGCGGACTAGTGTTCCCATCGCCCTGTTCACTACCTAGGGCTCAGCTCAGGGAAAGCCAGGGCTTTAGGCACGTGATCGGCGTACGGGTGAGGAACCCGTCTAGGGACGTCAGGGCAGCCAGGTGCCAGCCGCCAGGTGAGTCAGGGGTCACCATCTTCCCTCTCACTTGGGCAGGGCCTTCCTCGTTCCCTCCCTCTGTGTCACGTATGTGATAGCCACGCCGACCGTGATAAATCTCCAATAATCAGTGTTGGACACTCTGGCCATTTATCCATAAATATTAACAAAGAGTTGAGGACTGAGAAAGAGAATGGAGGTGGAATATAGACAAAGGCCAAAATACATGTCTTCCCCATCAAACTGCAGTATAGGAAGACAAATCTCCCTTGTTGGTCAACAGAGGATGCTTCGCACACAAAATCAATCGTTCTATGTATAAAAACGGTAACTCCCCTAAAATAACTGGAGAAGGTCTAGTGGTACGTGTGCGTAGCCCATCCCCTGCCGACCATCCTGGAGGTCTCCCCAGTAAGGTGCGTTTCTAACAAACATACTATTGCTGGGAGATGGATCCGCGTCAGATCAAAAACCGCTTGTCTCTTTCTTCTATCCCCAAGGCCCCGTACGTTCCAGGCAAGAATTCTGATAGACATTATAAAGAACAATTAGGTGTAAATAAAAAGAGAAGAGAACAGAGAAAAAAAAGGAAAGGAAAAAGAAAAAAAAGGGAGACGCATCGCAGCCCAAGCCCAACCCCCCCATACAGGTAATCCACCACATATTGCAGCAGATCTCTCTCCTATGACCATCCCTCCAACACTCCCCCCTGCTCGGCACCCCCCTGCTCGGCACCTCCCCCCCCCGCTATCTAAACAAAGAAAAGTAGAGAGTATAAGCACCCTCTACCAATTGTTATTCCCAGCAAGCATCTACAACAGTTAGGTCACATATCATTTCGTTCAAGCCAATCCGCGGCTTTGTCCGGAGTATCAAAAAATAAAGTTGTGTCCTTAAAAATAATCCGAAGTTTTGCTGGGAAAATTAGTGAGTATTTAATATCCTTTTCTCTTAACCTCTTTTTAACCATCATAAACGAGCGTCTCTTTTCTTGAATGTCCTTTGAAAAATCGGGAAAGAAGGCCAATCTGTTTCCATCATATAGAACGGGTGAGCATTCCCTCGCCCTTCTTAGTACCATATCTGTCCCTTGAAACCAGCAACTTAACAAGGAATGTCCGTGGTTGTCTCCCAGGGATTGGTTTGCCACCTGGCTGGGTCCCGATGAGCTCTTTCTATCATAAACAAAGGAGAAAAGAGATCCCTCCCAAAATTCTCAAGGATCAGCATCTGTATAAATTGGGTAGGGTTCTTATCCTCGGCACCCTCTGGAACCCCCAGGATTCTCACGTTGTATCTTCGTGATCTATCTTCGAGGTCCACCACCTTTCTTTTCGGAAGATTAAGATCTTGGGATTCATTCTGTATAATAACCATAGAGCTCTCCACATTGTTAACTTCAGTACCAAAAGAAAAATATATACGCAATTCACTGTTGCAGTTATTTGTGGCAAAAGCGTTTAGTGGCCTATTTCAGTACAAAAATAAAAATATATTCTTAGTTTACTTCTTAAGTTATATGTGTTGAAAGCATTTAGTAACCTATTTCAATAAAGAAAGAATAATATGTACACAATACAATATATTCGTTGCTTTTAGGGGTGTTTTAATTTGCTTTTAATTTATTTAGTTCAGCTAAAAGTATGTCAGACAGAGAAGTGCCAGGCGAGGCACAGAGGAGTGGCAGAGGCCTAAATGTTTCTGCGAAGGAAGAGGTTGCAGCAGAGTAAGTGGGCGTGGCAGCAGGAGTCCTGAGCTCCAGGTGTCATCTAGCAGTCAAGTCTTGACCAGCAACCCAGCAGGTCTTCATTGGTTAACTCTGTCATTAGTGTTGAGCGCGAATATTCGAATAGCAAATATTAATCGCGAATATCGCAACTTCGATAATTCGCAAATATTACGAATATACTGCTATATATTCGTCATTTTTTACATCTGAACAAATGATTCCTCCCTGCTTAAAATGCTTGTGGTCAATGAGTCAGGCATACTCCTCCCCACAAGCGTGCCCGTCACCATTGGAACGCCTGGTGGTTAGAATATACCATCGGATCTGAGTTAGATTGTGAAAACTGAAATCCGATGGTATATTCTAACACAGAGGCGTTCCCATGGTGATGGGGACGTTTGAAGTTAGAGTATACCAACAGGCGCATACATACTGGCCCCCTGCTGCCTGGCGGCACCTGACCTCTGACAGGGCACTGTGATCCATATAATTAACCCCTCAGGTGCCGCACCTGAGGGGTTAATTGTGCGGATCACAGCACCCAAAATATGAGTCTTCTACTGTAGACTTGTTTATAGCTTTGATAGCTAGTGTACATCCATACACATAACAGCTGCCCCAGCACACTCAGCTCTACTATATCTTTATATATGACAGCTGCCCCAGCACACCCAGCTCTGCTACATATATACACATGACAGCTGCCCCTGCACACTCAGCTTTGCTATATCTATATATCTCTAAGCATTACTATACAGTAGATAGATATATAGAGATATAGCAGAGCTGAGTGTGCTGGGGCAGCTGTCATGTGTATAGATGTAGCATAGATGGGTGTGCTGGGGCAGCTGTCATGTGTATAGATGTAGCAGAGCTGGGTGTGCTGGGGCAGCTGTCATGTGTATAGATGTAGCAGAGCTGGGTGTGCTGGGGCAGCTATCATATATAGAGATATAGCAGAGCTGAGTGCGCTGGGGCAGCTGTTATGTGTATGGACGTACACTAGCTATCAAAGCTATAAACGAGTCTACAGTAGAAGTCTCATATTTTTTCAGTCAGTGGCTATGCAGCTCTTATACAGAAGGTCATGGGTTCGAGTCCCAGCAGAAACTTTTCTGAAATAGAGGCTAAAATAGAATACACAAGCACTTACTCCATATATGGACAAGCAGCGCGGGACACAGGCCAGAAGAGACCTGCATCGCATCGCTGACATAGAGGTAAGTTATTTATAAGTGTTTTTTTTTTAAATGCCACATGGGGGGAGCGGGAGGCACTTGATACTGGCACATGGGGGGAGGGGGGTTGGCACCTGATACTGGCACATGGGGGGGTTGGCACTATGATACTGGCACATGGGGGGAAGGAGAGAGGCACTTGATAGTGGCACATGGGGGGGTTGGCACTATGATACTGGCACATGGGGGGGTGGGTGGGAAGGAGAGAGGCACTTGATACTGGCACATTGGGAGGGGGGGTGGGAAGGAGAGAGGCACTTAATACTGGCACATTTGGGGGGAGATGGCACTATGATACTGGCACATGGGGGTTGGTGCAAAGGAGAGAGGCACTTGATACTGGCACATTGGGGTGGGGGGTGGCACTATGATACTGACAAATGGGGGAAAAAGGAGAGAGGCACTTGATACCGGAACTTTTGGGGGGAAGGAGATGGCACTATGATACTGGGACATGGGGGGGAGAGAGGCACTTGATACTGGCACATGGGGGGGTTGGCACTTGATACTGGTACATGGGGGGTTGGCACTATGATACTGGCACATGGGGGGTGGGAAGGAGAGAGGAACTTGATACTGGCACATGATGGGGGGGCATCTATGGGGACACTTACTGGCACATTATTGGGGGGCATTATGGGGGTCCCTTTTTATCAGCACATTATAAGGCCCTTAATCATACCCAGTGTCACCCATAGCCAGTTTCCTGCCCCTATTAATCATACCGTCACCTTTGCCCAGTCCCCTGCCCCCCTTAATCATACCCAGTGTTACCAGAGCCAGTCCCCTGCCCCCCTTAATCATACCCTGTCACCTTTACCCAGTCCCCTGCCCTTCTTAATCATACCCAGTGTCACCCTTACCCAGTCCCCTGCCCCCTCAATTAGACCCTGCCCCCCTTAATCATACCCAGTGTCGCCCAGAGCCAGTCCTTTGCCCCCCTTAATCATACCCTGTCACCTTTACCCAGTCCCCTGCCCCCCTTAATCATACCCAGTGTCAACCAAAGCCAGTCCCCTGCCCCTTAATCATACCCAGTGTCACCCTTATCCAGTCCCCTGCCCCCTTAATCATACCCAGTATCTGTCACCCTTAATTTAAGGGGGACAGGGTCTAATTGAGGGGTCACTAAGGATCCCCTACATTAGGAGCATGCGTTGAGCCTACCCTTACCCTTACCCTGTGCTAATAAAAAAGGAAAATAACCAGACGTTCCATTTGTGACTGCCGTTATTTCCGGACGATCTTACAGGCGACCCAGGCGCAGGAGGAAGAAGAGTGGGTGTTATGTGCTTTATCCCACCCTGCCCCTCCTGGGTGAAGTGAGTTTTTACTTGAAATTTTTATCTATATTCTCACGGCGGTTTTAATGCACTATTATTATTATTTTAAAAGGTAACTATGCTTGGTTACACAAACACTGTGATTTTAAAATCGATATTGGAGCTAACTCCATATTTTACCATTTAACTACAAGCAGCCGATTACTTCTGAGGCATTTGGTGCCGTATACAGTTTTTTTTCTTTTTTTTGTGTTTTTATTCCTGTACCATGTCCACTTCAGGTTAACTCCTATTTGGACAGTATACCTGTGGCAGCCTACCACCTCCCCAGTAACTTAATACACCCGAAATATACCCGGAACTTTATATTTTAAACTAACGGTCCTTTCTCCTTGGCGCCCTGCCTGTATATCCCAGACTCTTTACTTCCAAAGGAGTCTGTGACTAATCCCCTCTTCTTTTTTTCCTCGTATCTTTGTCTTCTATGATTAAGAAGGGCAGGGACTGGGTAAAGGTGACAGGGTATGATTAAGGGGGGCAGGAGACTGCCTCTGGGTGACACTGGGTATGATTAAGGGGGGCAGGGAACTAGGCAAAGGTGGCAGGGTATGATTAACGGGGGCAGGAGACTGGCTATGGGTGACACTGGGTATGTTTGTACTTGTTTGCACTTGCACTTAAATTATCTGTAATAAATAAAAACTGTTTGTTACAAAGATTGTTTTCCTCTTTGTGTATGTTTATGTGAACCGGGGGGGGGGGGGGGGGGGGGGGAAGGGCGCCACAAGAATAGCTCGCACAGGGTGCCTGAACACCTAAGGCCAGCCCTGCCCTCACCTGTCTTCAACCTGCCTCTGTCCTTTTCTGTTCCCTCACCACTTGAAGTATTATATGCTGCAGGCTCAGCTCCACCTTTCTGTGAGGTAGAGCTACTATTAGGGGGCGGTCAGCAGCTACTGCCCAGCCAAAATCTGGAGGAGACATCCGCCACTTCCTCCGGTAGGCGGGCAAGTAGTGATGAGGAGAGTGGTGTGGGAGGTGGTGTTGCGAGCGGTCAGGCTTCTGACCCAGAGAACGTTGAGGAGAGGACATCAGTGAAGTGCAGACACTACTCGATGATGATGAAGCCAATTGTACTTGGGAGTCGGGTGCAGAAGGGGCTTCATCATCATCAGGAGAAGAGGGTGGCAGCATGCCCATGAGGCAGCGGCAGAGCCAGAAAGGTGTTGGCATGGCTGGGAGTCAGCAGGGTGGCAGCAGTGGGAGGTCGGGAGCCAAACGTGCCTGGGGTAGACCACTAGCTTCGCAGCAGCCTACCTGCCCGGGAAGTAGAGGTGTAGGGGTTCACGGAAGCAGCGGCAGTAGCAGTCAGTCGGTGCGTTGAGGGGAAAATCACCAACTCGGCGCGGTTTGGCAGTTTTTTGTTAAGCTGTCGGAGGAGGTTAACATGGCCATATGTAGAATATGTGGGCAGAAGGTGAAGCATGGCCAGGGTGCCAATGTTGGCACCTCGGCCCTGCGTCAACATATGCAGCGTCAACATATGCAGCGTCACCATAAAGTGGCCTGGGAGAACTGTGGCTATGATGTGGTGGTCCAGCCTGCCGCAGCAACCGCTGCCTCACCCAGTGGCACACACCCGGTTTCAGCCAGTCAAGGCTCCACCACCTGAGCCGAAGGCATCTGTCTGTCATTCCCATCTTCTGCTGGTCCAGACGCTGCTGCTCCTCCTCCTCCTAGTCAGTCATTCCGTCAGCAATCTATCACCAAAGTGATTTCCAAGAGACAGCAGTATGCGTGCACACATCCAACGGCACAGAAGCTGAACGTGCTCCTGTCCAAGTTGTTGGTGCTTCAGTCCCTCCCTTTCCAAGTGGTGGACTCTGCACGTTTGAGAGAACTGATTTCTTGTGCCGAGCTGAGGTGGAGAGTCCCAAGCCTTCATTTATTTGCGAAAAAGGCAGTACCAGCTCTGCACAAATATGTAGAACAGAAGGTGGGCCAGTCTTTGAGCCTGTCGGTGTCTGCCAAAGTGCACGGCAGCGCCAACGTGTGGAGCTGTAACTATGGTCAGGGACAATGCATGTCCTTTATGGCCCACTGGGTAAATATGGTTCCTGTACAGCCACACCAGCAACTTGGCCAGGTCACGTCGCTTCACCTCCATGTTGTCACGACGTTGGTACTGCGACAATGTCCGCCTCTGCCTCCTCATCCTCCACCATGTCCTTAGCCTCCACTTCAGGGACAAGTCACAGTTCCCCTCCAGCATACCACATGTGCAGGGCACGGCGGTGTCACTCTGTTCTGCACCTGGTTTGCCTCGGTGAACGGAGTCACAGAGGGGAGGAACTGCTCCGTGTGATTCATCAAGAAATTGAATGCTGGGCAGTTCCAAGACAACTTAAAATTAGAACCATGGTGACCGACAACGGGAAGAACATAGTGTCAGCGCTGCGTCAAGGAAGGCTGAGCCATGTGCCCTGCATGGCACATGTGTTTAATCTGGTTGTCAAGCAGTTCCTGAAGTCTTCCACCCATCTGCGAGACATCCTAAAAATGGCCAGGAAACTTTGCATGCACTTCAGCCACTCATACACCGCAAATCCCCCGCTGATATGCGACCTTTCCACCCATTGGAATTCCACCCTCCATATGTTGGACTGACTGTACGAACGGAGAAAGGCCATCAACGATTTCTTGATGATTCAAGCGGATAGGAAAAATTCCATTTGTAACTTCGATGTCAGCCAGTGGCAGCTCATGCGTGACACCTGCCGTTTGCTAAGGCCCTTTGAGGACACCATGTTATTTGTCAGTCGACAGGACTACGGGATGAATGCTGTCATTCCACTGCTTCATGTCCTGGAACAGATGCTGGTGAATATGGCTTGTCAGAAGACTGGAGACGTGGCACCTAGATCTCACGGCCACATGAGCCATGTGGGACTGAACTGGAAGAGGAGAAGGAGGGGGAGGAGGACATTGGAGAACAGGCAATATGTAGCCAATTGAGTAGTTTTTCTACTGCAGTGACAGGAGAGGAGGAGCAGGAGCAGCCAGAGGAGCAAGAGGACGATGAGGAAGACGAGACAGAGGACCCAGACACACCGTGGCAGTATGCAGTGGAGATAGATGCAGGGAATCCATCAGAGTCACTTGTACAAATGGCCCGCTGCATGCTCACTTGTTTGCGTAGCAACAGCAACAGCAGACTTCTGGCTCTCCACCATGTTAGACCCTCACTACCGTTCCAAAATGGGGTCCTTTTTTAGACCCACTGAGAGGGAGGACAAACTGAAGTACTACAGAGACATCCCATGTATTCAATTGGCCTCTGCCTATCTGTGCCATCTTCCATCGTCTCGCAGGTCTAACCGGGGGGCCCTCTGGGCTCACATTCCACTGCCATGGGTTCTGGGGAGGGGTGCGGTGGCAGGAACAGTAGCAGCTCCATCAGCAGCAGCCTGAGTCTAGAGTCCATGATGAGCAGCTTTTTTCACCCGCATAGTGAAGAAACTACTCACCAGCAGCAGCAAGTAGACCTGGAGCAGGACCTGAACCAGCAGGTGGTCAGCACCCTGCCACCCCACATTGAAGATCCGCTGGACTACTGGGCAGCCAAACTGGATTTGTGGCCGCAACTAGCAGAGTTTGCACTGGAAAAGCTGTCCTGCCCGGCCAGTAGTGTGGCATCACAGCGAGTGTTTAGTGCGGCGGGGGCCATAGTTACGCCAAGAAGAACTCGCCTGTCCACCCAAAATTTGGAGAGACTTACTTTTGTCAAGATCAGGCGTGGATCGACAAGGATTTCCACCCACCGATGCCTGATTCAGCAGATTAGATCATCCATTTCCACACCATGTCACCATGCCACTTTGTGTCCTCCTGATGTTTCCATCTCCACACTATGTCACCATGCCACTCTGTGGTATCATGCTGCTGCTGTTGCTGCCATCTCCACACTATGTCACCTTGCCACTCTGTGGAATCATGCTGCAGTCGTTGCTGCTATCTCCACACTATGTCACCTTGCTACTCTGTAGTATCATGCTGCTGCTGTTGCTGCCATCTCCACACTAAGCTACCTTGCCACTCTGTGGTATCATGCTGCTGCTGTTGCTGCCATCTCCACGCTATGTCACTGTGCCACTCTGTGGTATCATGCTGCTGCTGTTGATGCCATCTCCACACTATGTCACCTTGCCACTCATTTTTATCATCATGCTGCTGCTGCTGCTTAAAAGGCCTTAGACTGATCACCCAACCCACAATCTAATTTAGGTTTTGGAACCGACAAACCCAACTTGATTTTGAGGGCTGCATTAATCTGCAGGTTACAGTCGTATAGCTCAACAAATAACTTTCCATCTGCATCTTTCTCTACAATCTGTGCCCTCAGTCTTTTATCCAGACTCTTCATGCTGCCATCTCCACACTATGTCACCTTGCCACTCTGTGGTATCATGCTGCTGCTGCTTGAAGGTCTTGGATCGATCACCCACCCCACGTTCTAATTTTGCCTTTCGAACCGACAAACCCAACTTGCTTTTGAGGGCTGCATTAATCTGTAGGTTACCGTATAGCTCTACAATTAACTTTCCATCTTTCTCAACAATCTGTGCCCTCAGTCTTTTATCCAGACTCTGTCATTGTGCCACTCTGCGGCCTCCTCATGCTATCCCCAACTCCAGAATCTGTCATTGATCCACTCTGTAGCCTCCTGATGCTGTCACCAACTCCAGACTCTTTCATTTTGTCACTCTGTGGCCTTCTCATACTGCTGCAAACTACACACTCTGTCATTGTGCCACTCTGTGGCCTTCTCATGCTGCCGCTACCTCCAGAATCTCTGTCATTGAGCCACTGTATAGCCTCCTGATGCTGTCACCAACTCCAGACTCTGTCATTTTGCCACTCTGTAGCCTTCTTGATGCTAACATGGACCTGTAAGACTGAGTTAATACTTTAGTTATTTGGTCAGTTTTGGCCCTGTGACTGCCCAAATAAGTGAAGTGTGCAGTGATTCTAATAGCGACGCCTGTCATCTGCATGTCATCCTCACTGACAGTATTATTTCACTAACCCAGCACACTGCCTATGCGTGTTACTGTGTAAGTCTTGTACATCCATTTGAAGGCTTTCTGCAGCCCGGAAATAGTCATTTTTTAGCGCGATTCGCTGTAAATAAATTCGGATCGAAGCAAATTTTTTCAGAAAATTCAGCGAACCAGCCGAATCGAATTTTTGAGAAATTGGCTCATCTCTAATTATTACATATGGAATTGCTCTTAAATTGATCAGCTGTAGAGGTTCTAAGTATGCATCCATCAGGCATAATTTCTCCTTTTTAACTGACTAACTTTATGTTAGAGAACAAATCCTGTATTTTCTCACTGTATTTCCATTTAAATATTTATGTTTCAATGTGTTATTTTATTAAGCTGGGCTCAGTGCTCTCATTTTCATGGGGCATATCAAAGAATATTTTGCAAGGTGCCATTTGTGTTTCATGACTGACCTATGCTCAGGATAGGTCATCAATATAAGAACGGCAGGGGTCCGACTCCCAACATCCCCTCTGATTGAAGTACATGGGACTGCCTAGTTGTAATTACACCTGCTCACCACTGCAGGTAAACAGTGAAGAGAAGGCAGCAATCGCACAAACGCTTCTTTCTCTTCAAACAGCTGATCGGCTGGGGTGCCGGGAGTGGGATCCCCATCGATCTGATAGTGATGACCTATCCTGAAGATAGGCCATCAACATATAACCAATTATACATGGCGCTGTTAATATGTCTTGCATGGGATGATAATGTTTGGAGTATGTTTTTTTAGAATCACTTCCAATGGTGGGCCTAAGGAGCCCCAGTCAAGGACTTTGGCTAATGTTTTAAAATTAAAACCTTTTTGGTCCATTTTTTTGAAAAAAAAAGTCTGTATATCTGCTTTCAAGTGACTGTCAACCGATATCCAAGTATTCCATTAAACTAGAATCTGTAGGGAGCTTAAAAAGGACAGCTCCTTGAACTGGAGTTCATAGGTTCGATCAGAGAGTTATAGGGTTGAAAATAAGTGCAACCCCTCTTACAATAAAAAACATGCATCCTTTCCAGTTATAGTCTGTTGCTATGGGTTCCTGTTGATCCTGTTGTAGGTGCAATACTACCCATGTTTAACTGGCAGAGTATATATCTGGTTTGTGTGTTATGTCCCTTTAAAAGGGTTGTCAGTTTTATTTTTTTTATGTTTGTCAATCAGCTTGTAAGAAAACGATCCTAGCATTATATGATTACTCCAAAGCTACTAATGTTGTTGTCTTCTATTGGACCTTTAGACCCATTATTGTCAGAGCCATATGTCAAGATCCTTTGGTGGGTCAGATGATGGGTGAAGTTATTATTAACTCTAGAATCTGCTAACGCAAATGCTTTCAGGATGCGAAGAAATATGTCTGCCATGGATTTCACTACAATCTCAAATGCCATAAAACATTTTTGCATTTATGTGCAAAACTAGACTCTTGATCTGTTTTCTTCCTTAAATATAGTCACAGATCATCATAGATTGCTGTATCTTTGTTTCTAAATGAAATTCAAAGTAAAAAAAAAAATCAATTTGTGCTTTAAAAGCTTGAAATGGCATCAATTTCACTGCTAATGTAAGTTTGCTGGAATTGCCTGTGGGCTTCATACAATTAGAAAAGGCGTTAGACTTCTGTTTCTCTTATTCTTAATGGGAAAAAAAAAACACTAACATTACAAAAGGCTTGTTATTTATACTCTACTGCATTCTACCTGTGTGGCAAAGCTTTTCTAGTTATTTTGATGTCTTTCTTAGATTATTTTGCTCTATCTATACATCTATCTACTGTACACAGTCGAGTCACATTATTATAACCACTTCCTACTATGATGTTGGCACTGACCAATTGCTTTCTCTGGGGCCATGCACACTTCAGTGTTTTCCTTTCTGCAAATTATAGAACATGTCCCATTCTTGTTCGTATTGCAGATGAGAATTGCCCTTTCTATTAATGAAATGGAAAAAATACAGAATGTAAAATGAAGGTAATCTGTATTTTGTGGCAAGACTGAAACATGGATAATTGTGTTTTGCTTTACCAACACAGTTATTGCTCCCCTAGCCCTGAATACTTTTCAGTAGCTCCAGATCCCTACACCTGGCAATGATTGTTTTATCTCTGTGTCCTTTTTACCCTCTCACCTCACTGCTTCTGCTGACCTCCTTCTAAGCATTTAAACCTTCTTCTCAACACATACAGTTGCAAGAAAAAGTATGTGAACCCTTTGGAATTATATGGATTTCTGCACAAATTGGTCATAAAATGTGATCTGATCTTCATCTAAGTCACAACAACAGACAATCACAGTGTGCTTAAACTAATAACACACAAATAATTAAATGTTACCATGTTTTTATTGAACACACCATGTAAACATTCACAGTGCAGGTGGAAAAAGTATGTGAACCCCTAGAGTAATGACATCTCCAAGAGCTGATTGGAGTGAGGTGTCAGCCAACTGGAGTCTAATCAATGAGATGAGATTGGAGGGTTGGTTACAGCTGCGCTGCCCTATAAAAAACGCACACCGGTCCTGGGTTTGCTTTTCACAAGAAGCATTGCCTGATGTGAATGATGGATGCCTCGCATAAAAGAGCTCTCCGAAGACCTACGATTAAGAATTGTTGACTTGCGTCATGGGGCTTTGGGAGGGAGGGGGGAGGAATATCGGGGTATGCTGCCTGCCCGGGGTGGGGTTCCTTTTTTTTTTTTTTTTTTCTTCCTTCTTTGTCGTTGAGTAATGGTTAAGATTTTATCTTGGAATGTCAGGGGCCTTGGAGAGAGAGCTAAAAGACAGGCAGTGATGAACGCAATCCGGAGCTATCTCCCTGCAATAGTCTGCTTGGTCGAAACTAATTTTTCAGGGACACGGGGACCCCTCACTTGGGGGAAGGCTGGGCAGCACAGATCTACCATTCAAAATGTAATAGTTATTCCAGAGGGGTATCAGTCTTGATACACCAAGCAGTGGATTTTGTCCTGACTGATTCCTGGATAGATGATCAGGGAAGATTTGTTTTTCTCTATGGTAGACTTGGGGGTCAGTTATATACCTCCCCCATTCTCCTTGCACCCCCTCAATTGCCTGTTGTCCTTTGTGGAACGGTGGCCAGATTGTCGGGTGGTTCTGACAGGCAACTTTAACAATGTGATGGATCCCAGTAGAGACAGGTTGACGGCAGATCCCAGCACCACAATCAGTGGGACTGAGACGCTGCTGTCACGTTTCTGCCGAGAGACGGGCTTTGTGGATGTGTAGGAGTATATGGGGAGGGGAAAGAGTGCCTTCTCATGTGTTAGTAATGGAGGGAGGTCAATGTCCAGGATTGACCTGGCACTGACCAATAGAGACAATATTAGAAATATTAATTCAGTTAAATACGGGACGAGAACTCTCTCAGATCACTCTCCCCTCTTAATAGAAATTCTGGTAGGGTCCGATCAAGTGAAATCAGACTCGTTATTTAGATTGAACCCATATTGGTTGGCTATAATGGATGACCATCAGTTTATTAAAAAAATAGATAACCTCTTTTTGGCAGATTAACTACCCCTCAGCTGGTATTGGCTGTGTATGGGATACTTTGAAGGCCTATATGAGGGGGTTGTTTATCAGTAACATTTCTGCACTAAGAGGATCATTCAAGAGAAGAGAGAAGGAATTAATTAACCTAGTGGCTAGTACTACGGAGCAGTTTATCATTAAAAAAAAAAACGGAACAAAATAGAGAAAAAATGCAGAAAGCCAGCCAGGACCTTAAAAATTTTGCATGAGATTTGGAGGGTATAGCTGAGGTTTTTCTGGAATACTTTGCAGCGGTCTACAGGGCGGCGCCTCCTGTGCCGGACAGCCTCGTAGACGCTTATCTGAACGGTCTTTCTTTTCCGGTTCTTTCAGAAGGCCAGAGGGCCTAGCTGGAGAGGGAGATAACTGTCCAGGAGATCCTTTTTGCCCTTGAGTCAATATCGGGTAGTTCGTCCCCGGGGCTGGATGGCCTTCTGTATGATTTTTACAGGAAATATGGGGATATAGTCCTCCCGTATCTTTTAGAAGTATTTTCAAAGGGGCTGCAGGGGGAAGGGCTCCCTACCTCCATGTATGAGGCACTGATCGTTTTAATTCCAAAAAAAGATAAGGATATTCTGGAGATGGGTGCTTATAGACCTATTTCTTTACTTAATACTGATATTAAGCTGCTCTCAAAGGTCCTGGCTAACAGACTTTCCAAGGTGATTACATCATTAATTCACCCAGACCAAAATGGGTTTATGCCCTAGAGGGGTACCCATTTTAATATACATCGCTTGTTTGCTAATATTCAATCCTCCGGGGGGGCCGCCCGCTCGATCCTGTCGTTAGATGCCACGAAGGCCTTCGACAGGGTTGAGTGGAGTTTCCTCTGGAGGGTGATGGGAAGAATGGGATTTGGTCCAAGGTTTATAGCCATGGTCCGATTGCTTTACAAATCCCACCTGGCCAAATTTAGGATTAACGGGACCCTGACTAGGTCCTTGATGTTGGAGAGAGGCACCCGTCAAGGATGTCCTCTCTCGCCACTCCTATTTAACATTTATATTGAGCCTTTGGCCATAAAAATCAGACAGGACTCGGGGGTTCTTGGATTTGGGATTGCGGGAGATCATGTTCGGATTTCTTTGTATGCAGACGATATTCTTTTTTTTATGCAACAGACCAATATTACCCTGCCGAAAATTATGGAGATTGTAGAACTGTACTCCAGGCTCTCAGGCCTGGAGGTAAATTGGTCCAAAACTACCCTCCTCCCTATAGATAAGCCACAATGATTAGTGGAGAATCTACCTCTGGACCTGGGGGTTGAGGATTCCATGAAGTACTTGGGGATAAACGTTTCTGCTAATGTTCAGGACTATGTTCAACTTAAATTACTCCCGTCCATTATGAAGATTAGATCTAAAATTAAAATATGGCATCGGTTCACCCTTTCGAGAGGAGATAGGGTCTCCCTGGTGAAAATGATAGTTCTTCCCCAACTGCTTTATGTTCTCCGAAATTCCCCGGTTTGGATAGAGGACAAATTCTTTAAAGAGAAGATGATCAATGATTTGTTATGGAGGAGAAAGCGGGTAAGGCTGAAACTGGATTATTTTTCAATGCCGCTGGAACTGGGGGGGTTTAACCTTCCGAGCTTCAGGGGATACTTTATTGCGTCTCAGCTATGTTTTTTTTCATGAGTGGGAGACCAGCCCCTTATGTAAAAAATTTGTGGATCAATTTGGTTTTCTTGACTTCTTGTCACGAGGGTGTCAAGAGCCACGTCTGACTCCGTTATACCCGGGGTCAGGAAGTCGCAGCAGGTGGCTGCGCACTCTTTGTATAAAGATAGTGCTGTTTCTTAATGGTAGCTTTCTGGGTTTACCTTGCAACCCTTTTTGGCTCACTCAGGGATCCGTAGCTTCTTCTCCTCAGCTGTTTCTTGTCCAGCACTCCCAACCTCCTTATATTCCCCTCTCCCACTTCTCTGGTTGCCAGATATAGAGCTTCCTGCCTGGACTTCTATACTGACCCACTGGAGCTGAGTCGCTGTGAACCCTGGTTGTTGTTCCAGAGCGTTACACTCCGGATCCCTGTTGGGCCTTTGTTGTCTGCTGTTTTCGCCCACCTGGGATTATATGTTTTGTCTGTATTGTCTGTCCTCTCCTTGGTAGGGATGAGCGAACCCAAACTGTATAGTTCGGGTTCGTACCGAATTTTGGGGTGTCCGTGACACGGACCCGAACCCGAACATTTTCGTAAAAGTCTGGGTTCGGGTTCGGTGCTTTCTTGGCGCTTTTTGAAAGGCTGCAAAGCAGCCAATCAATAAGCATCATACTACTTGCCCCAAGAGGCCATCACAGCCTTGCCTACTATTGGCATGGCTGTGATTGGCCAGTGCAGCATGTGACCCAGCCTCTATATAAGCTTGCGTCACGTAGCGCTGCACGTCACTCTGCTGATACAAGCATAGGGAGAGGTTGCAGCTGCGACGTTAGGGCGAGAATAGGCAGATTAACTCCTTCAAAAGACTTCATTCAGTGATCGATCTACAGCTGTGGATCATTGAAGTGCTGATATTCAATTGCTCACTTTTTTTAGGCTGCCCAGAGCATTTTTATATCACTTTTTTCTGGGGTGATCGGCGGCCATTTTGTGGCTTGTGGTGCGCCAGCACAAGCTACCACCAAGTACATTTAACCATCAATAGTGTGGTTATTTTTTGCTATATCCTACATCAGGGTCAAGCTTTCATCAAGTTCATTTAACCATCAATAGTGTGGTTATTTTTTGGCCATATACTACATCAGGGGCAAGCTGAGCTTGTGTCACCCAAGTGCATTTAACCATCAATAGTGTGGTTATTTTTTGCTATATCCTACAGCAGGGTCAAGCTTTCATCAAGTGCATTTAACCATCAATAGTGTGGTTATTTTTTGGACATATACTACATCAGGGGCAAGTTGAGCCTGTCACCCAGCGCCTAAAAAATAGGCCTCACATTTATATTCAACCAAATCTGTACTGTTTTAGCTGGTCAAGTTATTGTTTGTGACCGTGAAAGCACAGTTTTTGTTCTGGGTTGAAAAACAATTCCCAAATTTGCAATTCTCAAAATTAGTGGTTTCTGCTTTATCAGGCCTACTTTTAATCTATCCCTAAAAGGGTATATTAGATTCAAGGTGCTGATAGGGTCATTCTGAAAAACTTAACACACACGCTACAGTGCAGATCCAAGTCTAATTCTATGATTAAACGTATACCTGTCACCCAGCGCCTAAAAAATAGGCCTCACATTTATATTCAACCAAATCTGTACTGTTTTAGCTGGTCAAGTTATTGTTTGTGACCGTGAAAGCACAGTTTTTGTTCTGGGTTGAAAAACAATTCCCAAATTTGCAATTCTCAAAATTTGTAGTTTCTGCTGTATCAGGCCTACACGCACGCTACAGTGCAGATCCAAGTCTAATTCTGTGATTAAACGTATACCTGCCACACAGCGCCTAAAAAATAGGCCTCACATTTATATTCAGCTAAATCTGTCATTACTGGTGTGCCTGTATTAGTGTAATACGGTACCTAAATAGATAGCCAGATAGTGTTAGGTGTCTATAAAAAAATGCCTGAATTGGAATTCAATACATTGGCCCGATTAATATTTTTCTTATTGTGGTGAACGGTAACAATGAGGAAAACATCTAGTAAGGGACGCGGACGTGGACATGGTCGTGGTGGTGTTAGTGGACCCTCTGGTGCTGGGAGAGCACGTGGACGTTCTGCCACAGCCACACGTCCTAGTGTACCAACTACCTCAGGTCCCAGTAGCCGCCAGAATTTACATATTTGGTGGGGCCCAATGCCGTTCTAAGGATGGTAAGGCCTGAGCAGGTACAGGCATTAGTCAATTGGGTGGCCGACAGTGCATCCAGCATGTTCACATTATCTCCCACCCAGTCTTCTGCAGAAAGCGCACAGATGGCGCATGAAAACCAAGCCCATCAATCTGTCACATCACCCCCATGCATATCAGGGAAACTGTCTGAGCCTCAAGTTATGCAGCAGTCTCTTATGCTGTTTGAAGACTCTGCTGGCAGGGTTTCCCAAGGGCATCCACCTAGCCCTTCCCCAGGGGTGGAATAGATAGAATGCACTAACGCACAACCACTTATGTTTCCTGATGATGAGGACATGGGAATACCACCTCAGCACGTCTCTGATGATGACGAAACACAGGTGCCAACTGCTGCGTCTTTCTGCAGTGTGCACAGGAGGTCAGGGATCAAGACTGGGTGGAAGATGATGCAGGGGACGATGAGGTCCTAGACCCCACATGGAATGAAGGTCGTGCAACTGTCTTTCACAGTTCAGAGGAAGAGGCAGTGGTGAGACCGAGCCAACAGCGTAGCAAAAGAGGGAGCAGTGGGCAAAATCAGAACACCCGCCGCCAAGAGACTCCGCCTGCTACTGACCGCCGCCATCTGGGACCGAGCACCCCAAAGGCAGCTTCAAGGAGTTCCCTGGCATGGCACTTCTTCAAACAATGTGCTGACGACAAGACCCGAGTGGTTTTCATGCTGTGCCATCAGAGCCTGAAGCGAGGCATTAACGTTCTGAACCTTAGCACAACCTGCATGACCAGGCACCTGCATGCAAAGCATGAACTGCAGTGCAGTAAACACCTTAAAAACAAGGAAGTCACTCAGGCTCCCCCTGCTACCTCTTCTGCTGCTGCCGCCTCGGCCTCTTCTGCTGCTGCCGCCACCTCGGCCTCTTCCTCCGACTCTGGAGGGACGTTGGCACTTGCCGCCCAGCAAACATGGGATGTACCACCAACACCACCACCTGCGTCACCAAGCATGTCACACGGCAGCGTTCAGCTCTCCATCTCACAAACATTTGAGAGAAATCGTAAATTCCCACCTAGCCACCCTCGATCCCTGGCCCTGAATGCCAGCATTTCTAAACTACTGGCCTATGAAATGCTGTCATTTAGGCTGGTGAACACAGACAGCTTCAAACAGCTCATGTCGCTTGCTGTCCCACAGTATGTTGTTCACAGCCGCCACTACTTCTCCAAGAGAGCCGTGCCTTCCCTGCACAACCAAGTATCCGATGAAATCAAGTGTGCACTGCGCAACGCCATCTGTGGCAAGGTCCACCTAACCGCAGATACGTGGACCAGTAAGCACGGCCAGGGACGCTATATCTCCCTAACTGCACACTGGGTAAATGTAGTGGCGGCTGGGCCCCAGGCGGAAAGCTGTTTGGCGCACGTCCTTCCACCGCCAAGGATCGCAGGGCAACATTCTTTGCCTCCTGTCTCCTCCTCCTCCTACTCAGCTTCCTCCTCCTCTTCTTCCACCTGCTCATCCAGTCAGCCACACACCTTCACCACCAACTTCAGCACAGCCCGAGGTAAACGTCAGCAGGCCGTTCTGAAACTCATATGTTTGGGGGACAGGCCCCACACCGCACAGGAGTTGTGGCGGGGTATAGAACAACAGACCGACGAGTGGTTGCTGCCGGTGAGCCTCAAGCCTGGCCTGGTGGTGTGCGATAATGGGCGAAATCTCGTTGCAGCTCTGGGACTAGCCGGTTTGACGCACATCCCTTGCCTGGCGCATGTGCTGAATTTGGTGGTGCAGAAGTTCATTCACAACTACCCCGACATGTCAGAGCTGCTGCATAAAGTGCGGGCCGTCTGTTCGCGCTTCCGGCTTTCACACCCTGCCGCTGCTCGCCTGTCTGCGCTACAGCGTAACTTCGGCCTTCCCGCTCACCGCCTCATATGCGACGTGCCCACCAGGTGGAACTCCACCTTGCACATGCTGGACAGACTGTGCGAGCAGCAGCAGGCCATAGTGGAGTTTCAGCTGCAGCACGCACGGGTCAGTCGCACTGCGGATCACCCCCACTTCACCACCAATAACTGGGCCTCCATGCGAGACCTGTGTGCCCTGTTGCGCTGTTTCAAATACTCCACCAACATGGCCAGTGGCGATGACGCCGTTATCAGCGTTACAATACCACTTCTATGTCTCCTTGAGAAAACACTTAGGGCGATGATGGAAGAGGAGGTGGCCCAGGAGGAAGAGGAGGAAGAGGGGTCATTTTTAGCACTTTCAGGCCAGTCTCTTCGAAGTGACTCAGAGGGAGGTTTTTTGCAACACCAGAGGCCAGGTACAAATGTGGCCAGACAGGGCCCACTACTGGAGGACGAGGAGGACGAAGATGAGGAGGAGGTGGAGGAGGATGAGGATGAAGCATGTTCACAGCGGGGTGGCACCCAAAGCAGCTCGGGCCCATCACTGGTGCGTGGATGGGGGGAAACACAGGACGATGACGATACGCCTCCCACAGAGGACAGCTTGTCCTTACCTCTGGGCAGCCTGGCACACATGAGCGACTACATGCTGCAGTGCCTGCGCAACGACAGCAGAGTTGCCCACATTTTAACGTGTGCGGACTACTGGGTTGCCACCCTGCTGGATCCTCGGTACAAAGACAATGTGCCCACCTTACTTCCTACACTGGAGCGTGATAGTAAGATGCGCGAGTACAAGCGCACGTTGGTAGACGCGCTACTGAGAGCATTCCCAAATGTCACAGGGGAACCAGTGGAAGCCCAAGGCGAAGGCAGAGGAGGAGCAAGAGGTCGCCAACGCAGCTGTGTCACGGCCAGCTCCTCTGAGGGCAGGGTTAGCATGGCAGAGATGTGGAAAAGTTTTGTCACCACGCCACAGCTAACTGCACCACCACCTGATACGGAACGTGTTAGCAGGAGGCAACATTTCACTAACATGGTGGAACAGTACCTGTGCACACCCCTCCACGTACTGACTGATGGTTCGGCCCCATTCAACTTATGGGTCTCCAAATTGTCCATGTGGCCAGAGCTAGCCTTTTATGCCTTGGAGGTGCTGGCCTGCCCGGCGGCCAGCGTATTGTCTGAACGTGTATTCAGCACGGCAGGGGGCGTCATTACAGACAAACGCAGCCGCCTGTCTACAGCCAATGTGGACAAGCTGACGTTCATAAAAATGAACCAGGCATGGATCCCACAGGACCTGTCCATCCCTTGTGCAGATTAGACATTAACTACCTCCCCTTAACAATAAATTATTGTACTCCAGGGCACTTCCTCATTCAATCCTATTTTTATTTTCATTTTACCATTATATTGCGGGGCAACCCAAAGTTGAATGAACCTCTCCTCTGTCTGGGTGCCTGGGCCTAAATATGTGACAGTGGCCTGTTCCAGTGGTGGGTGACGTGAAGCCTGATTCTCTGCTATGACATGAAGACTGATTCTGTGCTGACATGAAGCCAGATTCTCTGTTACGGGACCTCTCTCCTCTGTCTGGGTGCCGGGGCCTAAATATGTGACAGTGGCCTGTTCCAGTGGTGGGTGACGTGAAGCCTGATTCTCTGCTATGACATGAAGACTGATTCTGTGCTGACATGAAGCCAGATTCTCTGTTAAGGGACCTCTCTCCTCTGTCTGGGTGCCGGGGCCTAAATATGTGACAGTGGCCTGTTCCAGTGGTGGGTGACGTGAAGCCTGATTCTCTGCTATGACATGAAGACTGATTCTGTGCTGACATGAAGCCAGATTCTCTGTTACGGGACCTCTCTCCTCTGTCTGGGTGCCGGGGCCTAAATGTGTGACAGTGGCCTGTTCCAGTGGTGGGTGACGTGAAGCCTGATTCTCTGCTATGACATGAAGACTGATTCTGTGCTGACATGAAGCCAGATACTCTGTTACGGGACCTCTCTCCTCTGCCTGGGTGCCTGGGCCTAAATATGTGACAGTGGCCTGTTCCAGTGGTGGGTGACGTGAAGCCTGATTCTCTGCTATGACATGAAGACTGATTCTCTGCTGACATGAAGCCAGATTCTCTGCTATGGCATGAAGAGACTGATTCTCTGCTGACGTGAAGCCAGATTCTCTGCTATGGGACCTCTGTCCAATTGATATTGGTTAATTTTTATTTTTTTTATTTTTATTTTAATTCATTTCCCTATCCACATTTGTTTGCAGGGGATTTACCTACATGTTGCTTCCTTTTGCAGCCCTCTAGCTCTTTCCTGGGCTGTTTTACAGCCTTTTTAGTGCCGAAAAGTTCGGGTCCCCATTGACTTCAATGGGGTTCGGGACGAAGTTCGGGTCGGGTTCGGATCCCGAACCCGAACATTTCCGGGAAGTTCGGCCGAACTTCTCTAACCCGAACATCCAGGTGTTCGCTCAACTCTACTCCTTGGTGTTTTCTTTTAGTGTCAGTGGTGCGGACTAGTGATCCCACCGCCCTATTCACTACGTAGTGCTCATCTTAGGGAAAGCCAGGGTTTAGGCACGTGATCGGCGTACGGGTGAGGAACCCGTCTAGGGACGTCAGGGCAGTCAGGTGCCAGCCTCAAGGTGAGTCAGGGGTCACCACCTTTCCCTCTCCCTTGGACAGGGCCTTCCCATTTCCCTCCCTTTGCGTGACGCCGGTCATGACACTTCTTTACTCTATTAGAGTCAGGATGTCTAATGAGTTGGAGGCAGGAGTTTGGAGGTTTCGTTAAGCTTGTTACCAGGGCCTGGAAATTGATCAGGAGCTGGCTTTCTATCACATCCTCATTGGTTTGCACTCCACTATGGCAAAATCAAAGACTTCCAGTGCTGGGGGACCTTGATTGCCTGCAGTACTGGAGGTCTAAGAATATTCACTATATAGCGCAAGTAGTTGGTGATGGTCGGATCCTCTCTCTTGAGGAGATTGTGCAGAAGGAAAACACAGGAGAAATAGTTTGGTTTAGATATTTTCAGTTACGATTGGCACTTTGTAGTATCGTGGAAAGAACTTTACTAAGTATAGAAACTTAGTTTTTTGCACAGCCTAATAAGGAAAAAGAATTACGTTAAGGCTAAGATAGCTTATTGTTACAAACACTTAATTATGACACATTTTTTGGATTGTTATTCGCCTGGACAAAAGTCCTGGAGACTCACTTACCCTAACCTATCTTCTGAGGCTTGGGAAAGTGTATTGAAGAATATGGGTTTGGTTTCTTTTAGTTTTAACCACATAGTTGTTCAGTTTAATATTATGCACAGGATATATGTAACGCTGCTGTGGCTTCAGAGGCGTGGACTACGAGACAACTCCAACTGCATGCGTTGTGGGAGCCCGAATTCAGACTATCTTCATCTGTTTTGGGATTACCCCCTTTTAGATGGTTATTGGGGAGCAATACAAGAATTTCTTGTGCGGCGACTGCAGGTGGAGCTCCCTCGCCAGCCTCGGCTATGGATACTTGGGGATCTTTCTGTTCTAAATTGCCAGAAGCCAGAGCAGTGCCTTTTGACTAGGGCAATGTTTGTGGCCCGTTTCCTGATCTCCAGGTCCTGGTTTGCAGCTACCCCTCCTCACGTTAACCAGTGGCTGAAATTAGTCAATAAAATCAGAGATTATGAGGCCATTTTGTATAGGCAGAGAGGTTCATATTATAAATGGCTCAGGGTTTGGGCAGCATGGAATGGGTGAAAGAAGAATTTAAAAGTCTCATGTTCATCTATTTTTTATATAATTAAATATAATTTTTTAATTTTTTTTTTATTTTTATTTTTTTCCTTCTCCCGGATATGGCGGCACCCTGGGGGGAGGGAAGTGGGTGGTTGGGAATGTATGTATTCTGTTTTTCTTAATCTTGTAAGCGTTGGTTGAGATGAATAAAGAAAAATATTATAAAAAAAAAAAAAAAAAGAATTGTTGACTTGCATAAAGCTGAAAAGGGTTATAAAAGTATCTCCAAAAGCCTTGCTGTTCATCTGTCCACGGTAAGACAAATTGTCTATAAATGGAGAAAGTTCAGTACTGCTGCTACTCTCCATAGGAGTGGCCGTCCTGTAACTATGACTGCAAGAGCACAGCGCAGACTGCTCATGAGGTGAAGAAGAATACTAGAGTGTCAGCTAAAGACTTACAAAAGTCTCTGGCATATGCTAACATCCCTGTTAGCGAATCTATGATACGTAAAACCCTAAACAAGAATGGCTTTCATGGGAGGATACCTCAGAGGAAGCCACTGCTGTCCAAAAAAACATTGCTGCACGTTTACAGTTTGCACAAGAGCACCTGGATGTTCCACAGCAGAATTGGCAAAATATTCTGTGGACAGATAAAACCAAAGTTGAGTTGTTTGGAAGAAACACGCAACACTATGTGTGGAGAAAAAGAGGCACAGCACACCAACATCAAAACCTCATCCCAACTGTGAAGTATGGTGGTGGGGGCATCATGGTTTGGGGCTGCTTTGCTGCGTCAGGGCCTGGACGGATTGCTATCATCAAAGGAAAAATTAATTCCCAAGTTTATCAAGACATTTTGCAGGAGAACTTAAGGCTATCTGTCCACCAGCTGAAGCTCAACAGAAGATGAGTGTTGCAACAACAGAATGGCTTAAACAGAAGAAAATACGCCTTCTGTAGTGGCCCAATCAGAGTCCTGACCTCAACCCAATTGAGATGCTGTGGCATGACCTCAAGAAAGTGATTCACACCAGACATCCCAAGAATATTGCTGAACTGAAACAGTTCTGTAAAGAGGAATGGTCAAGAAGTACTCCTGACCGTTGTGCATGTCTGATCTGCAACTACAGGAAACGTTTGGTTGAAGTTATTGCTGCCAAAGGAGGTTCAACCAGTTAATAAATCCAAGGGTTCACATACTTTTTCCACCTGCACTGTGAATGTTTACATGGTGTGTTCAATAAAAACATGGTAACATTTAATTCTTTGTGTGTTATTAGTTTAAGCAGACTGTGATTGTCTGTTGTTGTGACTTAGAAGAAGATCAGATCACATTTTATGACCAATTTGTGCAGAAATCCATATCATTCCAAAGGGTTCACATACTTTTTCTTGCTACTGTACGTCCACCTCATGCCCTACCCTCCTTACACCTGCTATCTCTCTCTCTCTCTCTCTCTCTCTCTCTCTCTCTCTCTCTCTCTCTCTCTGCTTCTTCTTACTGTTGTGAATATACTTCCTAATACTGGACCCCTTCAAAAAATCCACTATTATTTTCTCACTCCTATTATTGATCCACTACTACAGATTCTTGTAACCTCCTTTACAGGGGTGCAGCTGGCTTTTCTGCCACCTGAGGCAAAAAGTTAATCCAGGGTTTACATCCTACTCAACTTTTTCACAACTAAACCAAAAATCATGAATGGCCCAAAATTTACACATACACAATGGCCTAATTTAAAGACCACAGCCCCACAAAGATTCCAAAATTAAAGAGGCTGCTCAGTAGAAAAAGAAAGTGGCAGCACCATGTGAAAAACACCCAGTCAGTCCATATAATTTAGATCCCTTCCTCAGATCCCTGGTTGTAGTAAAGGTGGAACATCTGTTTTTTTCGCTGTGCAAGTTATGTATTGACTCATGCAGAAACTACAGAGGACAAGAAAAAAACACATGATTGTGGACTGTAAATTTAAAAACTGTTGCCAACCATTCTGTGCAGTGTCCTTATATAGAGAATAAGAACAAATACAGAAAATTGCACCCAGTATACAGACAGTATACAGGACAGGAGACGTGCAGGCGCGTACATACAGGGGTCGCAGCGGTCACAGTTGCGACCTGGCCCAGCACTCCAGGGGGCCCGGCTGCCTGTGGACCCCTGACCCCTGTAGTAGTGCTGTACCCAAAGCAGCTGGGGCCCGCAGCCCCACCGCAAATGATTTTAAAAGTTTTAATAGTATATGGCCGGTCGGGCCCCGGACTCTGTGTCTGGCCGGCGGTGCAGCACTGCGCACTCGCAGTTAGTACCTTATGCGGCGGCCCCTCCTCCACCCATCCAGGGATGCTGCCAGTGCCTTGCTCCAGACCCGTGACCCTCGCGCCAGGTCTCGCGGGATCACGCTGGTTGACAGGATGACGCAGCCGACACACGCCAGAAGACGGGATTATGAACAAGACGGCGGGAGCAGAGCAGGTTCAGAGTAGGTAATTTCTTTTTATTTATTTTTTTGTATGTGCCGGCTCATAACACAGGGAGCATCTGGCAGTGCGGCAAATCCTTCATAGAGGCCCGACCCCGGGGTCAAATTTAATGAAATATTTGGCAAAATACAAAAAATGACAAAAATTTAATATATACAGAGGGGGTAAAAAATTGAATACATACACAGGGGACAAATGGAATATATACAAAAGGGGCAACATGGATATATATACAGGGGCCCTGTATAATATATATATATATATATATATATATTATACAGGGCCCCTGTGTATATATCCATGTTGCCCCCTTTGTATATATTCCATTTGTCCCCTGTGTATGTATTCCATTTTTTGCCTCCGCTGTATATATATTCTATTTTGCCCGCTGTCCTAGGGGGACACATATCTGGACATAACTACTGTAAGGGGTACACATATCTGGCCATAACTACAGTGAGGGGGCACATATCTGGACATAACTACTGTAAGGGGGACACATATCTGGACATAACTACTACTGTGAGGGGGACACCTATCTGGGCGTAACTACTGTGAGGGGGACACATATCTGGCCATAACTACTGTGAGGGGAACACATATCTGGGCATTACTACTGTGAGGGGGATACATCTGGCCATAACTACTGTAAGGGGGGCATATATCTGGCCATAACTACTGTGAGGGGCCACAAGGAGGACATAACTATTTTCAAGGGACCACAAGGTGGGCTTAATTACTGTGAGGGGCCACAATGTGGTCATTAGTACTGTGTAGGAGCATTTAGGGGAAATGTCCTAGATTACCCTGCTACAGTGGGGGAAATAATTATTTGACCCCTCACTGATTTTGTAAGTTTGTCCAATGACAAAGAAATGAAAAGTCTCAGAACAGTATCATTTCAATGGTAGGTTTATTGTAACAGTGGCAGATAGCACATCAAAAGGAAAATCGAAAAAATAACTTTAAATAAAAGATAGCAACTGATTTGCATTTCATTGAGTGAAATAAGTATTTGAACCCCTACCAACCATTAAGAGTTCTGGCTCCCACAGAGTGGTTAGACACTTCTACTCAATTAGTCACCCTCATTAAGGACACCTGTCTTAACTAGTCACCTGTATAAAAGACACCTGTCCACAGAATCAATCAATCAAGCAGACTCCAAACTCTCCAACATGGGAAAGACCAAAGAGCTGTCCAAGGATGTCAGAGACAAAATTGTAGACCTGCACAAGGCTGGAATGGGCTACAAAACCATTAGCAAGAAGCTGGGAGAGAAGGTGACAACTGTTGGTGCGATTGTTCGAAAATGGAAGGAGCACAAAATGACCATCAATCGACCTCGCTCTGGGGCTCCACGCAAGATCTCACCTCGTGGGGTGTCAATGGTTCTGAGAAAGGTGAAAAAGCATCCTAGAACTACACGGGAGGAGTTAGTTAATGACCTCAAATTAGCAGGGACCACAGTCACCAAGAAAACCATTGGAAACACATTACACCGCAATGGATTAAAATCCTGCAGGGCTCGCAAGGTCCCCCTGCTCAGGAAGGCACATGTGCAGGCCCGTCTGAAGTTTGCCAATGAACACCTGAATGATTCAGAGAGTGACTGGGAGAAGGTGCTGTGGTCTGATGAGACCAAAATAGAGCTCTTTGGCATTAACTCAACTCGCTGTGTTTGGAGGAAGAAAAATGCTGCCTATGACCCCCAAAACACCGTCCCCACCGTCAAGCATGGGGGTGGAAACATTTTGCTTTGGGGGTGTTTTTCTGCTAAGGGCACAGGACAACTTATTCGCATAAACGGGAAAATGGACGGAGCCATGTATCGTGAAATCCTGAGCGACAACCTCCTTCCCTCTGCCAGGAAACTGAAAATGGGTCGTGGATGGGTGTTCCAGCACGACAATGACCCAAAACATACAGCAAAGGCAACAAAGGAGTGGCTCAAGAAGAAGCACATTAAGGTCATGGAGTGGCCTAGTCAGTCTCCGGACCTTAATCCAATCGAAAACCTATGGAGGGAGCTCAAGCTCAGAGTTGCACAGAGACAGCCTCGAAACCTTAGGGATTTAGAGATGATCTGCAAAGAGGAGTGGACCAACATTCCTCCTAAAATGTGCGCAAACTTGGTCATCAATTACAAGAAACGTTTGACCTCTGTGCTTGCAAACAAGGGTTTTTTCACCAAGTATTAAGTCTTTTTTTGTTAGAGGGTTCAAATACTTATTTCACTCAATGAAATGCAAATCAGTTGCTATCTTTTATTTAAAGTTATTTTTTCGATTTTCCTTTTGATGTGCTATCTGCCACTGTTACAATAAACCTACCATTGAAATGATACTGTTCTGAGACTTTTTATTTCTTTGTCATTGGACAAACTTACAAAATCAGTGAGGGGTCAAATAATTATTTCCCCCACTGTATACATTGGCATGGCTCAGTCTTACAGGCCAGCACAGCACCCCCTGCTGGTGATTTCACAGGGGCAGTCACCATCCCTTCCTTATGTGATTATTCTTTTTTTCTCTATCACCACAGGGACCTTGTTCTGGATCCAGCGGACATCATGCCCATGAGGTAGGACCAGATTTTATTAGTTAGGACTGGGTGAGTGTAGTCATGCATTGGGCTCAGGGCTCTTTCACATGAGCGGATCCTGTGTGGGTAATCCGCTGTGTGAAAGAGCCAAGCCCTGTACTGGACAGCGGAGAAACAGAGCAGTAACATGATTAATAATGCTCTTTGCCTCTCTGTGATCTATTTGCTACAAAATCACGGTGACAACTTTATCTCACTGTGATTGTCACAGAGAGGCACGGGGCATTATTAATCCCAATCCAGGGAGGGGGCCCAAGTAAATTTTTGCGACGGGTTGGGGAGGGGGTGACAGGGAGGGGGCCCCATGGATCAGTTTCGCACCGGGGCCCCATGGATTTTGTGTACGCCACTGGAGACGTGGTACTGTGCTTTGTCCATATATACAGAATAAGAGCGGATACTGAAAATAAAAAGTTGTACTGTGCATTGCCCATATATACAGAAAAAGATCAAATACTGAGAATTACACTCAGTATCCAGGACAGCAGAAGTGGTACTGTGCTTTGTCCATATATACAAAATAAGAGCAGATACTTAAAATTGCACCCGGTATACAGGACAGGAGAAGTGGTACTGTGCAGTGTCCATATATACAGAATAAGAGCAGATACTGAGAATTATACCCATTATTCAGTACAAGAGAAGTGGTACTGTGCAGTGTCCAAATATACAGAATAAGAACAGACATTGAGGATTACATCCAGTATACAGGACAAGAGAAGTGGTATTGTGCAGTGTCCATATATACAGGAAAAAAAATCAGATACTAAGAATTACACCCAGTGTACAGGACAAGAGAAGTGGTACTGTGCAGTGTCCATATATACAGAAAATGAGCAGATACTGAGAATTATACCAAGTATACAGGACAGGAGAAGTGGTACTGTGCAGTGTCCATATATACAGAAAATGAGCAGATACTGAGAATTATACCCAGTATACAGGACAGGAGAAGTGGTACTGTGCTCTGTTCATATATACAGAATAGGAAAAGACATTAAGAATTACATCCAGTATACAAGACAAGAGAAGTGGTATTGTGCAGTGTCCATATATACAGAAAAAGAGCAGATACTAATAATTACACTCAATATACAGGACAAGAGAAGTGGTACTGTGCAGAATAAGAGGAGATGCTGAGAATTACACTCAGTATACATAACAAGAGAAGTAGTACTGTGCAGTATCCATATATAAAGAATAAGAGCAGATACTGATAATTACACCGAGTATACAGGACAAGAGAAGTGGTACTGTGCAATTTCCATATATACAGAATAAGAGCAGATACTGATAATTACACCAAGTATACAGGACAGGAGAAATGGTACTGTGCTGTGTCTATATATACAGAATAGTAGCAGACACTGAGGAACTCATTTTTTATTTTATACAAAAATACAAAAACGTTGCCATAAAATTTTCCAAACAAGGTATAAAGTATATACACTTACCCTACTGGCCCAGCTACATGCATACTATCTCATTCATACCTACTAAAAAAAGGAGAAAATTAAACCTAGCCTAACGTAAACATCTGATCCGGCTGAGCCCCGACTATATACAAATTTATACAAATTGCTCAGAACAGAAAATAAATTACAAATTCTTACAATAAAAAATAATAAACATAAAATAATCATAATAGAAATATCAAATAACTATAATATTTATTTATTTATTTTTTTATATATTTTTATATTTTTAATTTTTAATTTTTTTATTACACACATATATGAGAAAACATTTTTGTAACCTATACTAACCCTACCAATCTATCTATCCCATCACCTTCACCCAGGGCCAACCTCCGCCTCTTGTCCCTCCATGAGGCCAGCCCTTCCACCACCACCACCCACACCCAGCCCCTCGCCTCATGTCCTCCTATGTCCGCATAGTCCAGGGCTGGATGCAGGTCTCCCCACACAAAAATATGAACCCCCCCCCACCCCATCCCACCCAACCTAACTACACCCCACTTACCCTATCATACAATATATACATCTTATAACAACCATATCAATCTATACAAACCAATATTAAAATCCACCCGAAGGCCCAAGTTCAGTCATTTGCAAACCTTTCTTCAAAAACTCATCTTAAATACAAAACAAAAACCTAATGTGAAAGCCTCAGCCCAACACCAGGAAAAGTGCTACTGAGGCTAAGGCACATCAAAGGTGAAGCCTCTCCAGAGGTAAGAGACCCCATCCGTACCCACCTTCTCGCACTCAAGAGAGCGAACCTTCGCCAGGTCACCTAGAATGTTACCTACACACCTCTTCCACAGGGAGGACTTTCTGCTGGGTTGAAACTAAACACTGTGCGTTCCATGTGAAGTACCTGATCACTATGCTAACTATAAAAGCTGTGCATGGGTCCCTTCTTCCCAAACCTTTGAATGCTCCATAAGCCCATTCCGCATAGGAGAGGTTGGCTAGCCTAGGCCAGCCAATGGATGCACCCACCCGTTTGTATACCTCTGTATTAAAGGGACACTCCAAACTTTCCAGTATGTCGCAAACACTCCTCCTGGGGACAACCCCTTTCATCAGAGTTCCTGTACTTCAAGTTGTCCCTTACATACAGCTTCCCGTGAAAGCAGCGCCAAGCCAAGTCCCAAAACTTCAAGGGGATCCTTGCCAAATTTAACAACTGTAACCCCTTGTCTAGATCCCGGCTTGGGCAATCCTTAAGGGCCAGGGGCTTCCAGAAGCGGGTCAACAAGACCCTCTCGTCAAGGGATCTCCTTGACTGGGTCTTGATTTCCCTCACTCCCAAACCCCACTGGCGGATCACCTTCAGAATCGGGGTGACATAAGCCGGAAGATATCCGTGAGGTGTACGCAAATCCTTCACTTGCCCTCCTGTCTCCCACTCCTGGAAGAAAGGCCGAAACCAACCCCTGCAAGAGACTACCCACGGAGGAGCCCTCTCTTTCCAGAGGTTTGCCAGGTTGATCTTAACAAAGGTGTTCACAAGGAACACCACTGGGTTGACCATACCCAAACCCCCTAATCTCCTCGTACGGTATGTCACCTCTCTCTTGACTAGGTTCAGCCTATTCCCCCATAACAGTTGAAAGAACAGACTGTAAACCCGAGTCCAGAGAGGTTCTGGCAAGACACATACACTGGCCAAATAGATAAGCAAAGGGAGAAGGTAAGTCTTGATCAGGTTCACCCTTTCCCTGAGGGTCAAAGACCAACCCTTCCACTGGTCAACCTTCTGAGCGGCGATCGTGAGCCTGCTGTCCCAATTTTGGGTGGGATAATCCCCATGGCCGAATTTAACGCCTAGGACTTTGGCTGACGACTGGGGCTCTGGGAGGGTGTCCGGGAGACCGAAAGATGGATCACCCCCTCCCAGCCAGAGACTCTCACACTTATCCCGGTTAATCATGGACCCGGAGACTTCCGAGTAGCGTTCTACCTCCGAAATCACGTATTCCGCCTCCCCTCCCGAGGACACGAAAACAGTGACATCATCGGCATACGCCACCACCCTCAGAGTGGCTTCTGGCTCCTCCAGACTCATCCTGACTCCCGCTAACGGTCCCCGATCAATCCTCCTAATAAAAGGATCAATCGCAAACACGTATAAGAGCGGGCTCAATGGACAACCCTGGCGGACTCCAGACCCGACCTCAAAAGGGCTGCCAGACCAACCGTTCACCAGCGGGAAACTCTCTGCCCCTGCATACAAGATCTTTAACCAATCGACAAACCCTCCCGGCAAGCCATATTTCAGAAGGACTTCCCAGAGGTACTCGTGGTTAACCCGATCAAAAGCCTTTGCCTGATCTAAAGCCAGCATGTACCCCTTCTAGTTACCCGCCGTACTCTGCTCCACTGCCTCTCGGACACCGAGCACAGCACTAAACGTGCTTTGGCCTGGAACTGAGCAATGTTGGGTCTCCGAAAGGAGTCGGGGCGCAAACTGCACCAACCGTTTAAACAGTATCTTGGCCAGGATCTTTCTGTCCGTATTGAGAAGCGCTATGGGACGCCAATTCTCAATAGGGCTCGGATCTTTACCCTTTGATATAAGGATCAGAGCTGACCTCCTCATTGACTTCGGCAGAGCACCCGAGGAAAGGCACTCATTGAATACCTTAGTCAAGTGGGGAACCAAGGAGTCCTTAAAGGTCTTATAAAACTCGGATGTTAAGCCATCCGGGCCTGGCGACTTCTTTAGGGCAAGCCCTTCGATCGCCAGGCTGACTTCCTCTTCTCTGATTTCTTCTATCAAAACGCCAAGAGAGAGGTCTACTCTTGACTCAGGGATGGTTTCAGCCAGGAAAGCCGAAATCCTGTCCCGATTCAGATCCTTCTTCCTCAAGAGGCACGAGTAGAAGGACTTGACGATTTCCAAGATCCCTGATCTGGACCTATCCAGAGATCCCGTACCATCGACCAGTCCCGTCACCAACTTACTTTTCACTGACATCTTACAGTTTCTGTAAGGGTCGGGCGAGCGGTACTTCCCGAAATCCCTCTCAAAAACCAAAGATGTGTGCCTATTGTACTGGCACCTCTTAAGCAAAGATTTCACCCTGGAGATATCCTCTCGGCTACCTCCAGTCGAGACCAGTTGTTCGAGTTTCCTCCTCAGACCCTGATACAAGCGGTACCTGTCCAGGGACCTGAGGCTCGAGAACTGGCGGAAGAATTTTGCCACCCGATCTTTGAATATCTCCCACCACTCAGACTTAGTGTCACAAAGATCCAGCAACTCTACCTGACTCTGAAGGAAGTCCTTAAAGGATTGTCTCACCTCTGCTTCCTCCAGGGGGGCCGAATTTAGCTTCCAATAGCCTCTTCCCATTTGGGGGGATTCTGCAACATTCAAAGAGAACATAATCATACAGTGATCGGAGAATTCCACCTCTACCACCTCTAAAGGTGAAAAGGTAGTCTCCTCATTTAAACAAAACCTGTCTATTCTAGACCTAATCTGACTACCTCTATAATAAGGGAAACCACCGTGGCCTGGGGTGTGCCTAATGTGGACATCCACCAGGCGAGCCTCGCTAGCTATGCTATTCAGGGATACACTATCATAAGCCAGCCGGTTTCTGGCGCCTCCCCGGTCTCGGGACCTTGTGACTGTATTAAAGTCCCCGCCAAAGACCACCTGCCGACTCGTAAAAAGGAAAGGTTTGATCCTCATAAAGAGACGCTTCCGATCCCACCTGGTTTGGGGACCATAGATGTTTATCAGGCGAAGCTCTTGACCCTTCATGAGGACATCTAAAATCAAACACCTCCCCATTTCTAACTCAATCACTCGTCGGCCTTCTACTGGTGCGGTAAAAAGAACCGCCACTCCGCTATACGGCTCAGCCGCAAGAGACCAATATGATGGACAGCACCTCCACTCCTTTTTTGCTTTATACACAGCCGCCAAATCTGGCAGCCTGGTCTCTTGCAAAAATAAAAATCAGCTTCAACCCGGCTGAGAAAATCAAAGGCTGCAAACCTAGCCGCATCCGATTTAATACTGGCGACATTAATGGTCGCCAGCGTCAACGGAGTGAGTGCCGCAATACAGAGTGATTAAGTTAGACGGCCTTCTTCCTTCCCTTCCCCTTCTTGTTCTTCTTCTTACCCCTCTTGGGGCTACCCCCTAAGGTGGCACGATCTCTTTTGAGAGAGACAGTGGTGTCCATCTCATTAGTCACCACCGCCTCCCCCTTCGCACCACCCTTGTCATTCCCATTCCCAGTGTCTGGACCCGCCCCACCTCCCGAGGACCTTGCATCCTCACCGGAGGGAGGCGCGGGCCCTTCCAGAGGCTCCTTCTCTTGCCCCTCCGGCTCCCCACCTTGAACCTCCTCCCCGGAAGAAGAGGAGGCGGAGATCTCATCCAAGGTGAGGTACCGGTTGGAAAGATCCAGGGGAAGAGAGTCAGGATTAGAGAGGTCCAGGGGGGAGCTGGTTTTGCCTTCCACAGGCACTCTAGTCGGGCTAGATCTTTTTTTGGTCAGACGTTTCCTTTTTATTCTTTTAGACTCTGTCTCACTCCCCTCTGTTGCACTCTCGTAGCAAGAGGACAGAGTCACCTCGGAACGGTCTAGTCTCCTGAGTTCCTCATTCCCCTCGATATCCCCCAGGGTCTCAGCTCTAGGAGAGGCATTCTCTTGGGAGGGCTCAGGCATCACCCCAGGACGGGGTTGCACCTGCCCCCTCTCCATTTGACGCCTCTCCCTCCGTCTCTGCTGGGACGGGCCGTCTTTTCTCTTCATCGACCCCACTGCCCTGTCGCCTTCGCCAGCACTCGCCTCGGCGGTGGGGGCCTCCCGGCTCGCCTCCGCGCGTGCACGAGCCACATTGGCGACAGAGCGAGGGCAACGACTGAACGGGTGCCCTAGCTCACCACACAGGTTGCATCTAATCTGCCCACAAGATGCAACTAAATGGCCTTCACCCCCGCACAACGCGCACCTCTGCACTTGGCAGCTGGCGCTGAAGTGCGAAGGGCTGCCGCACTTGTAACACAGCTTAGGCTGCCCCCTGTAGAACACCATGATCCTATCCCGACCAAGGAAAGCAGATGATGGTATGTGGGAAACCGACCCCCCTGAATGTTTAAACTTAATCTGAAACGTCCAGGCACCCGACCGACCAGATGCGAAACTCATCCAGGTTCTTGCTAGGAAGACCCTGGACGTCCCCGTACCTGCTCAACCAGGTCAAGATGTCAACACAAGAAAGTGACTCGTTACGGGTGAGAACGGTCACCTTCTTGACCTCATTCTGGCGGGTTATCGCTTGCACAAAAAACCCCTGCCAGTCCGGCTGGTCTTTTGCCAGTTCATACCCAGACCAGAAAAGTTCAAGACCCTCTGGCCGGGCAAAACTGACATCAAACTCCCGGGTGCCATACGGATGTATCAGGGCAAAGATGTCACATGCCCTGATGCCCATCCGAAAGAGAAGCTCTGCCACCCTCTTCCTGGTAGGGCACGCTTCATTGCCTCTCCATTTCAGACAGACAACATTCCGCCTGGTTGACCCGGGGCCGGTTGTGGGTGAGGACCAGGTGGTCTCGCCCCCGCCTTGCTCTCGGAAGGCACGCAGGCCATGCCTGTCTATCCAGAAGGATAGATCCACCTGCTGACCCCCTACTGTAATGGAATTCTCCCCTCTTCTAAGAGCCTCTAGAAGTTGCCGCTGCAAGTTACCGTCACTAGACATTGGTAATGGGGAGGACAATGGGGACCGCCCCTCCCCCCCTGCGCCGGCAACCACACCAGCATAACTTCTGCCAGGCGTAACCGACGCAGGAGGGGCAGCCGGACCGGGCCCACCCCCCCAGACCTATCTACAGCAGGTGCCACTCCAGACCCCTCTGAAGGGGCTACATGAGGTGCACCGGCCACTTGTACAGTGGGCGGCCGACCTCCAACATTCACCCCTCCATCAGGGCCCAGGGCAACACCAACACCACTAACAAAAACTGTATTTACACAAGTGACCACTTCTTCAGTGGCCACTACCACACTCTCCACTCCCCCCACACACACTGCTGGGCCAGAGGGGACCGAGGTCACATTATTTGTTTTGTCCAGCATCTCCTTGCTGGACACATTTTTAACAGTCTTTCCTGATTTTTCTGGCCGGCGGACTGTAGAACCACTGGTCCCAGCCACGCCGGCCTTATCCACTTGACGGACAGTGCAGGAGGGAGGGGCGGTGCGCACCACACTCGCATAAGGACCGCCCCCTCCCTCTCTGCCTACAGACACACTGCTTTGAGTTCCTTTGTGGATATCCAAAGCCCCACCCCCTCCACCCCTGACCACTCCCAATGCGCCTCCACTCCCTGCCGCCACGACAATACCAGTGGAAGGGACTGAAGCGGAGCAAACCAGGGCAGAGGAGACCGGAACCCCGGCAAGGATTTGGGCATACAACCTGGGAGGGGTGGAGGCAGCCACCTCGCACCCTCCCCCTGCAACTCCGAATCGGGACACCGCTGTACCCGCGGCCGCACCCCCCCCCACCCACAGCCATCTCCACCACCCCCAGCCCCCCATTCCCCACCGCCATGCCAAAACCGACAGGGGGGACTGCAGGGCGCACGGGAGCGGCAAAGCAGACCGGGGCAGAGGAGGCAGACCCCAGGACAGGGATCCCGGCAACGACCTCTGCAAGGGGGGCAGTGGCAGCCACACCGCCCCACCGCACCTCCACCTGGCACTTGTCCAGTGCCCCAGCAGAGGCGGGCGGAGCCATCCGACCACCAACCATGCCCCCCTCGCCACCCGTCCCGGGAGCCTTCCTGTCTGGCCCCTCCTGCTTCTCCTCACCGCCCCTGTTACCGCAAACAGGGACGGCGTCCTGCACCATCTTTGCCACGTCTGTCTCCCCACTCCTAAGCACCGATCCCACAGCAGAGACCGGGCCAGGGAAGATGGTGGGGTTCGTGCCCTGAGCTGGCTTTTCAGCTGGCCCAGGGCACGCAGGGTGGGTCACATAGACATACCTCACCTCTGGCTTTAATGTCTTTGCCTTTCTCTTCTTTCCTATTGGCTCATCTTCAGGTAATTCGTCACCAAAGCAAATGTCCTCACGAATTTTGGGGGACTCCAGGTGGCGTATTTCGGCCATAAGCTGCCCCCCAACTCCGCTGTTCTCACTTAACTCGCCTTCTTCATATGAACTAGTGGGGGGCAGGCATACCTGCTCTGCGGTGATGCCAGTTTCCGCAGGTTGCCCCCCCATGTCCGACTCTTCCTCCTCACTAGAGGAGTCATCTTCCTGCTGTTTTTGGTTTCCAGCCATTTCATTAAACCTTTGATCCTTCATGAGCTTTTCCTTAAAGGGACCACTGTTATCCAGAATGGCCCCCATTCTTTCCTGCAGCTCTTTAATAACTTTTTTTAAGACTTTTATTTTTCTTGATATTTCTGGCCTGTTTTTTCTGGCTGCTTTGTCCACCTTCCCCCTCTCAAGCTTTAGGTTCTCCCTCACCTTCTTGAGGGTCCTATTCGCTTCCTCGTATTCCCGGAGGTAGGCCGTGATCCGGGAGCTGTAAACGGCGATTAGTTCCTTGGGCTTCATGTTGCCCCAGTCAGCCTCAACCGGAACCGTCCCATCCCCAGGAGCACTCCGCATACCTCTTGGAGGGCTACTGTCCGCCCTCCTGGAACTGCCGGCGATGGACACGGCTTCACCTCCGGGGGCTGCAGGGGCCACTGCACCACGACTCCTGCTGGATCTTCTGACCCCCGAGGCGGAAGATGCAACTGAGGCCGGTAGCTCACCTCCCCTACCTCCCGCCGGCCTACCCCGGGAAGCAGGATCCTGGGTCTTCAGTCGCTTCATGGCCCAGGACCCTACCAGCTCCCTGGGGAGAGAGAGGCAGGGCCTGGGCTGGGATAGATGGAAAAATCCCTGGAAGTCTGATTGCAATCAGCAGGAGCTCCTTCACACACAACCACACCCGTCCACTGGCTCCTGCACACTGAGGATTACATCCAGTATATAAAAAAAGAAGAAGTGGTACTGTGCAGAATAAGAGCAGTAGAGATGGCCTTGCAGTTCGCCCGGCGGTCATTTCGCGGTGAACTTTGCGCATTCGCAGTTCGCCGAACATGCAAACATATGGCGATGTCCGCCGGCACCATATTATTTTGCATTGCACCAAACTTTGACCCATGACACATCCATCAGGTGGGACAGGACAGCCAATTGAAATGTTTCAGCACATGGACACACCCCCACCCTATTAAAGAACCCGATCTGGCAGCCATTTTACATTTTGTGTTTTGCCAGTGTAGGGAGAGATTGCTTTGTGGAGCAGGGACAGGCTGTTATGGACAACAAACGTTAGCTGATAGGGCCACAAAAGTCCTTTTAAGGACTGGTATAGGTGTGCTATCGATAGGTGTGATATACTGAGGTGTGTGATATACTTATAATGTACTTTCTAACATAGAAAGTATATAGTGCATTTGTATTGTGCAGCAGCTGTGTGCAGTTCTGCTGCGATACCGCAGCTATATAGAAGGACAAGCGCTAGTGGAACAACTATTTGCAATGGATTGAGGGGTGTGATATACCTTCTTCCACAAAATACTGATTGAGGGCTGTGATATATCTGTTGCCCCAAATAAACAGGGTGGTGTGATATAACTGATGTGGCAAAAAAAAATAATTGAGGGGTGTGATATACCTGCTTCCACAAAATACAGATTTAGGGGTTCGATATACCTGCTTCCACCAAATATTGATTGAGGCCTGCGATATACCTGCTTCCACAAAATACTGATTAATGGGTTTGATATACCTGCTTCCACAAAATACTAAATGAGGTCTGCGATATACCTGCTTCCACAAAGTACTGATTAAAGGGTTCGATATACCTATTTCCACCAAATATTGATTAAGGCCTGCAATATACCTGCTTCCACAAATACTGCTCTTCTCTAGGGACTTAAGAACAGGGTAATTTTGAAAATGGCAGGCAGAGGAAGAGGCAGGCCGTTCCGCAGGGGTGGTAGGGGTTGGGCAGATGCCTAAGTGGGATGTTGGAGAAGGCACATGCGATTATGTTAAAGGGCACACCAGAGTTGGTTGAGTGGCTCACTCACCCTTCCGCTTCTGCACCCTCCTAATCCTCTGTATCTGCACCCTTCTCACTCTCTGCTAAGTGCACCCCCAAATACACCACCACCACCATAGCCCCTCCACTCGAGTTAGAGGAATTATTTTCCCATCCATTCCCAGACCTTACCGATGAGCAGCCATTATTGAAATCGGATGAGGAAGAGGAGGTAGCAATGGCCGCCACCCAGTGGTCTGAAGACAGTACCCAGATCAAGCCAAGGAGGGAGGTCCTCGCTGTTGCTGCTACTCTGAGATCTAAAATGTCAGTGGTGGTGAAGGTGACGATAATGATGTGTCTATGGACGTTACGTTACATTAACAGCACAGGCTGCAGATGGCAACACTATCGTCAGAAGCTGACACGTTAAAAAAATCTCACACTGCGGAGCCATGTGCCAGCGTCCTGGGTAAGGGAGAGACGGAGCAGCAGGGAGGGAGGAGAAGGAGGAGAAGCAGGCAGAGCTTGCAGGGCACAGGAGGCAAAAAGCAGACTGCAAATGTATCTGGAGCGAGTCATCGACCATGCACAATCACTTCTGGCACTCCCGGGATGCCAGCACATGGCTCCGCAGTGTGGGCTTTTTTTAACGTGTCAGCTTCTGACAATAGTGTTGCCATCTGCAGCCTGTGCTGTTAACGAACGCATAAGTCTCGGTTAGCCCAACACTCACCTAGGGATGACTGCCTTAAGAAGGCACCTAATTTCCCATCACTGAGCCCAGTGGGAGAAACGCCATCAGAACCCACAAAGCCACACTCCCGGCGCTCCACGTCCTGCCTCTTCTCCTTCTACTTCTCCTCTATCCTCCCATTTGTCCTCCACCTTCCACCGTGCCGTCGTCGTGTTCATCTGGCAGAAGGCAGGTTTCCGTGGCCCAAATGTTTAAGTGTAAAAAGAGATAACCCTCTTGCCCAAAGGCTGACCGCTGGCTTGTCGGAACTGCTAGCTCGCCAACTACTGCCATGTAAACTGGTGGACTCGGAGGACTTTAGAAAATTTGTGGCCATTGGCACACCGCAATGGAAGGTCCCACGTTCAGCGGCAAGTGAAAATATCTCTGGTACACAGTGTTGGTGCCAAGATACATCTGACCACAGACACGTGGTCTAGCAAAGACGGGCAGGGAAGGAACATAACTTTTACTGCCCACTGGGTGAACCTTCTGATGGCCGTAAAGCATGTAACCCGTGGCTCCCGTGTGGATTTGGTGTTACCGCCAAGTACTGCATGCAGGCCTGCCTCTTCTTCTCCTCCTCCTACTCAATCCTCTGTCTCCTCCTCAGCTGACTCCTCCTTTTCCACTGCTACTGCCTCTTCCGCTGTGCCCCCCCAAGCTCCCCAGAACATATTTGACGTCCCAGGTGAGACATTGCCATGCTGGTGCATGGCACACGTCCTGAACTTAGTCGTGCAGCGATTCGTTACCAAATACCCCAGGGTCCAGGATGTCTTGCAGCAGTCCAGGAAAATCTCTGGTCATTTTAGAAGATTTTACACAGCCCTGGCTTTCTTTGCTGATGTTCAGCGGCGACACGACTTGCCCGTCAGACGTCTGATTTGTGACAGCCCGATGTGTTGGAACTCCACCTTGTATATGCTTGATAGGCTGCTCCAGCAGCAACGTGCCGTTAACGACTACCTGTACGAACTCTGCAGCAGGAGACAGGTTCTGGGAGCTTGGTTTCTTTTCACCGCGCCAGTGGCGAATGCCTAATTTTTGGGGCCTGCACTGGATTACAGTCAAATTTTTATCCAGTGACCGCCTAATGTACCTCCAGCCACATAATCATAAGTTCTTTTCTATCAGGTGAATTCCTTATTTCTTGGGCCTGTACTCCCGTGGCCTAAAATAAAAAATTTCTAGGTGCTCCATCAGGGCACATTTTTGAGAGTTTCCCTTTAAGACGCATAAAAATGGCCCCTGATAAAAATACATATTTTTTGCGGGAATTTTTGCCAATGATCCCCCTCTGCACGCAGTACTTTTAGTCTGGCCACCTTTCGGCGTGCGCTGCGGTGCTGCCGCCGGAACTCCGCCCCCATTATAGTCAATGGGGACGGAGCAGCAGTCCAGGGGCACAGGTGAACTAGTGGCAGGACGGTTCCGACAGGCTGTTCACCCGCTGGAACAGCCTGCCGGAGTCCCCTGCCGCTAGTGTGAAACTAGCCTAAGTATATAGGACAACAGAAGTGGTACTGTGCAGTGTCCATTTATACAGAATAAATGCAGATGCTGAGAGTTACACCCGGCATACAGGACAAGAGAAGTGGTACTGTGCAGTGTCAATATATACAGAATAAGAGCAGGTGCTGAGAATTACACCCAGTATACAGGACAAAAGAAGTGGTACTGTGCAGAATAAGAGCGGATGCTAAGAATAACACCCAGTATACAGGACAAGAGAAGTGGTACTGTGCAGTGTCCATATATACAGAATAAGAGCAGATGCTGAAAATTACACCCAGTATACAGGACAGAAGGAGTCATACTATCATATATCGGCTATGCATATAACAGCCCTGCGCAATATACAGGTTATGTGGTGCTGTGAAGTGCTGTCATATACCTAATAATAGCAAATAGTGACACTTAAGGGGCGATTCAAGGACAATTGCAAGTCATTTTTTTATTTTATACTAGTATAGTTTAAGGCTACAAGACAATAGTATATATTTAAAAGTGCATAAATGCTTATGTATTACAACATGCTTCCAATGGATGTAACTTTAATCTTTCTATAAAATACATTAAATCCTGATGCCATTAAAGAGAATGCTGCTTTCCTCAGTCATTCTGTGGAGTCTTTTAGCTGCACTGCTCAAAGACCTGCGATCATGTGACCTGCATCTTCAAAAGTCCTTTACTCCCCTGCGAACATGTATGCGTAGAAAAAATTGCAAATTATGGACTTATGGCAGTTTTTGCAATAAATGGCTGCAAAAATCACAAAAAGCCACCATGTAAAATTATCACCAAATACATACATGTGTGCAGAGCTGTGCAGGAGTGCTTGGCTGGAGGCTAAATTGCCACCGTCAAGCAATATTAGCAGAGGACCACCAGAGGGCACTGCCTCACTTTGCCCCATGAGCTGTGCTCCTTTAAACTGAAGCCTTTTCACATCACCTCTTCTCCCCCCCCCCCCCCAGGTTCCTCACTCCAAAGCACTATGGAATTGCACTTTGTTTGCAGCAAGCATTCTGTTATCCACAACCTATTTATTACCTCCAAACGCACCTTTCTGGCACTCAAAGAAATTTGATTGACACCCTCTGACATAGTTTCCCTGCAACACTCTCTATGGTGGACATCCATTTTCCCTTCTCCACTCCCCATCCCAGAAACAAATGAGGTGAAGGTGTTGGCCTCTTCCTATCAGACAAATACACCTTTGACCTAACTCCACTAGTCCTCATGTAACGCCCATGAGTTGTGTTACGAATCTCTTCTACCCCGCTACAATCTGTTAAGAGCCTTAACCTTGTCATGTCATGTAATTTTACATTATATCTTCACAAATGTGCATAAAACCTTGTTAACTCTAATAATTGCTGTAATTTCCATGTTCACCAGCAGGTGGTAGCAATGTGTTAAGGACTTAGGTTCAGTTTAGTATATCTAAGCTGGAATAGTTTGTTCCAGCTTAGCTCCCCCTCTGTGAGCAGAGTGGGCTGTGCCCACATCCTGCAGCATGGGGAGAGAAGGTAGTTAGAGTGAGTGTAGCTCACCCCCTGCTAGGGGTAGGGTGTGCATGTTAGGAGATCTCAGATATAGGGAACCAAACCAGGATCTAGTCTTGGCTGAGACATTGATCATCATCCCCGGCCTGAGCCCTGCAGCCTCAGCTGGATGAAACAGCAGACAATCTCCAGTTACAGGAAGAAAGCATACCCTGAGAAGATAACTGTGAGTAGAGTCCAGAGACCCAGGAGTAGCCATAATCCTCCTCAGCTAGTCAGTCCCCACACAGCAGAAGGTACATTTCACAGTGCAGAAGCCAAATTCCTGCCACAGTATAGAACTACAAAGCAGACGTCCTTTCCTGCAAGCTCCAGGTTGATAGAGCAGAAGATAAATTCCTGCCACACATTGCCAATACCTGCTGGGACCAAAGACTAAAGCTGTATCTTGCTTGGATGAAAGTTACAATCAGTAAAGAAAAGTTTGAACTCCACCTAAAGGTCTGGATCTCAATTTCTACTGCAAACTCCTCTATTACTCCTACTAGCACTACACTAAATTTATTGCAAGTGAGCCAGGATCCAGGAGTCCAGCCATACCCAGGTAGGAGACACAGTTGACACCATTATCACCACCATACAGAGACATTACACCACTCTGGCATTCCTAACCTGATACGTGAGTTATATAATCTTCAGAGGGCCCTGTGATAGTACCCTGCACACGCTGCAATTGGCGTCATGAACAAAACTATAGACTATCACCTACACCTGACCCAGCCATTGCATACTTTGGCGTCAGAGTGCATACCCCGGTCCAGCTCATTGCACTCACTCTCCCCTCTTTTGAAGTGTGTTGTCCACATCCACTCTGCCTCAAACCTCCAAGTAACCATCATCTATTGTCCACCAGATTTAGTAACCACTTTAGTACCTGGCTCTTATGCTTCCTCTCAAATCAGATCCCAATCAAAGGCATAGTGGACTTCAGCATTCCTATTGCCAATTGCCATTCAGCTGTCTCCAAACTCTTATTTCTTACTTCCTCCTTTGTCCTCTCACAATAGTCTTCTACAGCCACCCGCAAGGGACGCACACTTGACCTTATATTCACTGGTCTTTGCTCCCTTTCTAACCTCTCCTTTTCTAACTCTTCTCTTCTGTGACCACAATCTACTTGCATTCTTTCTCATTCTTTCTCATTATTTCTCATAAACTAGCATACCCTTGTAGGGAAGGTTGGACTGACCATAGACCCCACTAGGAAGTTTGCCCAGGGAGGTGCCTGAGCTCTCCTTATTGCCACCTGCCAAATACATTAACAATCTGGAACTCCCAGCATTAATTAATGCTGGGAGCATCAGTTATATTCCTGAATTCAACTGTATTGCTGACATCATATGGGGCACGGTAGCAGAGAGTTCCCCACCACACTGTTCACCCTCTGAGGCCTCAGTAAATCTGCTCAGGTGGTCATGGACCAATGAAGTCACTATAACCTGCCTGACATCATCACGACCTCCTGCTCTGGGACACAGTGTGATGATGTCATCGCAACCCTCCCTCCGTGCCAGGACATAGGCCATAGGCCACAAGTGTGCATAGGTCTACATGGCAGACTGAGGTGGGGAACAGGTGAGTATTATTTTTATTTTTTTCCCTGGCCACTTGATTATAGGGCTATAGAGGCTCTCTAGGGACATTGGTGGCACTCTCTACGGGGCAATATCAAAAGTGTAGAGGCAAGGGGTGATGTCAATGGGAAAGAATTCTCACCACGTACTATCACCCATTGCATGAAAAAAGGAAAGAAAAAAGGGTGAAGAAATGGTGAGCGCCACTCCGTTAGTAATTACTATATAATGAATAAATTTTCGCGCACTAGGACGGTAATACGTTAAAACATCCAATGATGCTGGCAAGATACTGTTATCACTATTGTTACAGAATAATTTTAAAAAAATCTAAAATGAATTAAAAATAAGTAATAATATTACAATATTAGATAGATAGATGAACAAAAAATAAATAAAAATATATATGAACAAAAAAATAAAAAATAAATATATATATATACAGTCCGGTCCATAAATATTGGTACATGGACACAATTCTAACATTTTTGGCTCTATACACCACCACAATGGATTTGAAATGAAAGGAACAATATGTGCTTTAACTGCAGACTGTCAGCTTTAATTTGAGGGTATTTACATCCAAATCAGGTGAACGGTGTAGGAATTACAACAATTTGCATTTGTGCCTCCCACTTGTTAAGGAACCAAAAGTAATGGGACAATTGGCTTCTCAGCTGTCCCATGGTCAGGTGTGTGTTATTCCCTCACTATCCCAATTACAATGAGCAGATAAAAGGCCCAGAGCTCATTTCAAGTGTGCTATTTGCATTTGGAATCTGTTGCTGTCAACTCTCAAGATGAGATCCAAAGAGCTGTCACTATCAGTGAAGCAAGCCATCATTAGGCTGAAAAATCAAAGCAAACCCATCAGAGAGATATCAAAAACATTAGGCGTGGCCAAAACAACTGTTTGGAACATTCTTAAAAATAAGGAATGCACCGGTAAGCTCAGCAACACCAAAAGACCCAGAAGACCACGGAAAACAACTGTGGTGGATGACCGAATAATTATTTTCCTGGTGAAGAAAACACCCTTCACAACAGTTGGCCAGATCAAGAACACTCTCCAGGAAGTAGGTGTATGTGTGTCAAAGTCAACAGTCAAGAGAAGACTTCACCAGAGTGAATACAGAGGGTTCACCACAAGATGTAAATCATTGGTGAGCCTCAAAAACAGGAAGGCCAGATTAGAGTTTGCCAAACAGCATCTAAAAAAGCCTTCACAGTTCTGGAACAACATCCTATGGACAGATGAGACCAAGATCAACTTGTACCAGAGTGATGGGAAGAGAAGAGTATGGAGAAGGAAAGGAACTGCTCATGATCCTAAGCGTACCACCTCATCAGTGAAGCATGGTGGTGGTAGTGTAATGGCGTGGGCATGTATGGCTGCCAATGGAACTGGTTCTCTTGTATTTATTGATTATGTGACTGCTGACAAAAGCAGCAGGATGAATTCTGAAGTGTTTCGGGCAATATTATCTTCTCATATTCAGCCAAATGCTTCAGAACTCATTGGACGGCTGTCACGGATGGTGTACAGGAAACAAGACAATGCAATTAGAATCAATGACTCACTGGATCCACAACTAAGGAACAAAAGGGAGACCCCTGCATGAGACCTGCCACTCTCCCTGACTGCTCAGCCTATGCGAACACCCCAAAGGTGGATGGGCGCATATCCACGTACCTCGGCTATCTAATACCTGAAGACCCTACAATAGTGAGGGGACACGACCACCGGCTCCCTACACTAGACACAGAGGGAGTCAGGGTCTCCTGAAATCCAGCAGACAGAAAATCACAAATAAAGGAACAGCACTTATCTTGCAGAGGACTGGGAAATAGGAAGTTGTATAAGCCGCACACTACTGCATTATGGGGAGGAACTTAAAGGGAAGCAATCAGTCCAACTGCAAGACAGCTGAGATAGACTAACGAGGTGAGGAACTGAAACCAAAACAAAGAAACTCAAGGAGGAGGATCTGGAAGGCTCCTGTCAGAGCTTCTCAGCTGTCTGGTTGTGACAGTACCCCTCCCTCTACGAGTGGACTCCGGACACTCAGAGCCCACCTTCTCAGGATGGGACCTATGGAAAGCCCTGATGAGACGAGTGGCCTTAATGTCTGTCACTGGGACCCACATCCTCTCCTCAGGACCATAACCCTCCCAATGAACGAGGTACTGGAGGGAACCGCGGACAAGACGAGAATCCACAATCCTAGAGACCTGAAATTCAAGATTTCCATCAACCATAATCGGAGGAGGAGGCAAAGGCGAGGGTACAATAGGTTGAACATAAGGTTTCAATAAGGACTTATGAAAGACATTATGGATCTTCCAAGTCTGAGGAAGATCAAGACGGTAGGCAACAGGATTGATGACAGACAGGATCTTGTAAGGCCCAATAAACCTAGGACCCAACTTCCAGGAGGGAACCTTCAATTTGATATTTTTGGTAGACAACCACACCAGATCACCAACATTCAGGTCCGGACCAGGCACACGTCTCTTATCTGCCACACGCTTATATCTCTCACTCATGCTCTTTAGATTATCCTGAATCTTTTGCCAAATAGATGACAAAGACGATGAGAATCTGTCCTCATCAGGTAAACCAGAAGACCCCTCTCCCGAGAAAGTCCCAAACTGCGGATGAAACCCATATGCACCAAAAAATGGTGACTTATCAGAGGACTCCTGACGACGGTTATTTAAAGCAAACTCAGCAAGGGACAAAAAAGAACACCAATCCTCCTGATTCTCCGCCACAAAACAGCGCAGATATGTCTCCAGATTCTGATTGACGCGCTCTGTCTGGCCATTCGACTGCGGGTGGAAAGCAGAAGAGAATGAAAACCGAACCCCCAAGCGAGAACAGAAAGCCTTCCAGAATCTGGAAACAAACTGCGTGCCCCTATCAGAGACTATATCTGAAGGAATACCATGCAATTTGACAATGTGGTCAATAAATGCCTGCGCCAGCGTCTTAGCATTGGGCAAACCAGGAAAAGGGATGAAATGCACCATTTTGCTAAAACGGTCCACCACCACCAGAATCACAGTCTTCCCCGAGGAACGAGGCAAGTCCGTTATGAAGTCCATGGACAGATGTGTCCAAGGACGGGAAGGAATGGGTAAGGGAAGGAGAGGACCTGATGGCCGTGAATGAGGGACTTTGGCACGAGCGCAAGTCTCGCAAGCTGCCACAAAACCCTCAACCGACTTACGAAGCACAGGCCACCAGAATCTCCGAGCGATGAGATCCAGTGTGGCTCTTGCCCCCGGGTGCCCAGCAAGGACCGTATCGTGGTGTTCCTTAAAAATCTTGTGTCTCAAAGCGAGAGGCACAAACAATCTCCCAGGAGGACAAAGATCAGGAGCCTCTGACTGGGCTGCCTGCACCTCTGCCTCCAATTCAGGAAAAAGAGCGGAGACCACCACACCTTCAGCCAAAATGGGACCCGGGTCTTCAAAATTCCCACCTCCCGGAAAACAACGTGACTGGGCATCTGCCTTCACATTCTTAACTCCAGGGCGGAACGTGACAACAAAATGAAACCTTGAAAAGAACAAAGACCATCTGGCCTGTCTCGGGTTCAGACGCTTGGCTGACTCCAAGTAGGCGAGATTTTTATGGTCAGTAAACACGGTAATAGGGTGTCTGGCTCCCTCTAGCCAATGGCGCCATTCCTCAAAAGCCAACTTGATGGCCAACAATTCCCTATCTCCCACATCATAATTTCTCTCTGCGGAGGAGAGTTTCTTTGAGAAAAAGGCACACGGTTGCCATTTGGCAGGAGAGGAACCCTGAGACAAGACCGCACCCACCCCTACCTCAGAAGCATCAACCTCAACTATGAAGGGTAACGAAATATCAGGTTGTACCAGGATGGGAGCGGAAGCAAAACTCTCCTTGATATTAGAAAAGGCCTTACGCGTTGGTCATATCAGTGAGTGGTTTAACAACAGAGGAATAATTCAAAATAAATTTCCTGTAATAATTGGCGAAGCCCAAAAAACGTATCAGCGCCTTCTGATTCTCAGGAAGCTCCCACTCAAGCACAGCGCGGACCTTCTCGGGGTCCATGCGAAAACCAGAAGCGGAGAGAAGAAACCCCAGAAATTGAATTTCTGGAACCGCAAACACACATTTTTCCAGTTTCGCGTATAATTTATTCTCCCGCAGGATGAGCAAGACCTGACGTAAGTGTTCCCTATGAGTCTTGAAATCAGGAGAAAAAATCAAAATGTCATCCAAATACACTAATACAAATTTTCCCATTAAATGATAAAAAATGCTGTTCACGAAATGCTGAAAAACGGCTGGGGCATTCATCAAACCAAAAGGCATAACCAAATTCTCAAAATGCCCCTCAGGGGTATTGAAAGCCGTCTTCCATTTGTCTCCTTCTCTGACCCTGACCAGGTTGTATGCCCCTCTTAGGTCTAATTTAGAAAAGACTTTAGCCCCAACAACCTGGTTAAACAGGTCCGGGATCAGAGGAAGCGGATAAGGGTCACGAATAGTGATACTGTTCAGCTCCCTGAAATCCAGACAAGGTCGTAAAGAACCATCTTTTTTCTTAACAAAGAAAAAACCAGCGGCAACAGGTGACTTTGAGGGTCGTATGTGTCCTTTTCTCAGACTCTCAGAGATATAAGCACGCATAGCGACCCTCTCAGGTTGGGAAAGATTGTATAAACGAGATTTAGGCAGCTTGGCGCCTGGGATGAGATTAATAGGGCAATCGTACTCCCTGTGCGGAGGCAAATCCTGAACTCCACTCTCAGAGAAGACATCCGAAAATTCAAAGAGGAAAGGTGGTACAGTCTTAGTAGAAACCTCAGAAACAGATGTCGTGAGGCAATTCTCTCTGCAAAAGTCACTCCAACCATTTATTTGCCTCGCTTGCCATCCAATGGTGGGGTTATGTTTAGTGAGCCAGGGTAGCCCCAACACTAGAGGAGTAGGCAAACCGCTAAGGACGAAACATGACACATCCTCAACATGAACATCACTCACAATTAAACGGATATTGTGAACTATGCCCTTTAATGATTTCTGAGAAAGTGGAGCGGAATCAATAGCAAAAACAGGAATATCCTTTCCCAAAGTGCATACCTGGAAACCATGAGTTATTGCAAATTGATTATCAATGAGATTGACAGCTGCTCCACTATCCACAAAAATCTCACAAAAAATGCTCTTGCTCTCTAGCGCCACCCTAGCAGGCAGGACAAAACGGGAACTACAAGCAGATGGAAAACCTTCAATTTCCGCCTCAACCCTGCCAATAGTAACAGACGGAACATTTTTAAAAGATTTTTTCCTTTTTGTTTCTTTATTACTCCCAGAAGACTGCCTGAATCTCCTAGAGGGACAAACATTTGCCAAATGATTTATACCTCCACAACAAAAACAAACCCTCCCATGCGGGCTGAATCTTCTATTGTCAGAGGCAATCAACCCCAGCTGCATGGGCTCCTGCTCAGAAGGGGCTGACAGCGACTGAGACCCCTGCGCACAGAAAGAGACCGCTGCACTGTCCCGGGACTGAGTATGACAGGAAGGAGAGATCTCTCCTCTCTCTCTAAGACGCCTGTCAATACGAACGGCCTGAGACATAGCAGAATCCAAGGAGGTAGGTCTCTCATGAAAGGCAAATGCATCTTTCAATCCCTCTGAAAGACCATGGCAAAATTGACTTCGGAGTGCAGCATCATTCCAACCAGTATCAGCTGCCCATCTCTGAAATTCTGAGCAGTAGATCTCTGCGGATTGTTTACCCTGGCATAACAGACGTAGTCTAGACTCAGCCAGAGCAATACGATCCGGATCATCATATATCTGACCCAGGGCTAAAAAGAATTCATCCACTGAACGGAGGGGCCGTGCCCCCTCCGGCAGCGAAAAGGCCCAGGATTTAGCGCTACCCCTGAGCAGCGATATAATGATCCCTACCCTCCGTTCCTCATCACCAGAGGAATAGGGAAGAAGGCGAAAATGGAGTTTCCAAGCCTCTCTAAAACGCACAAAATTCTCACTACCCCCAGAGAACATATCCGGGAGCGAGATCTTAGGCTCAGCACAAACTCCATGAACGCAAGCTGAACCGGTCACTTGAAACTGAGAAAAAGTCTTACGGAGATCAGCTACCTCCAAAGAAAGACCCTGGAGGCGTTCAGCCAAAAGTGAAACCGGATCCATGCTTGAGACGGTTTTGGCGGCTTATAATGTCACGGATGGTGTACAGGAAACAAGACAATGCAATTAGAATCAATGACTCACTGGATCCACAACTAAGGAACAAAAGGGAGACCCCTGCATGAGACCTGCCACTCTCCCTGACTGCTCAGCCTATGCGAACACCCCAAAGGTGGATGGGCGCATATCCACGTACCTCGGCTATCTAATAACTGAAGACCCTACAATAGTGAGGGGACACGACCACCGGCTCCCTACACTAGACACGGAGGGAGTCAGGGTCTCCTGAAATCCAGCAGACAGAAAATCACAAATAAAGGAACAGCACTTATCTTGCAGAGGACTGGGAAATAGAAACAGCATGCACACACACTCCAGGAAGTTGTATAAGCCGCACACTACTGCATTATGGGGAGGAACTTAAAGGGAAGCAATCAGTCCAACTGCAAGACAGCTGAGATAGACTAACGAGGTGAGGAACTGAAACCAAAACAAAGAAACTCAAGGAGGAGGATCTGGAAGGCTCCTGTCAGAGCTTCTCAGCTGTCTGGTTGTGACAACGGCGCTTCACAGTGCAGATGTACAATGACCCAAAGCATACTGCAAAGGCAACCAAAGAGTTTTTTAAGGGAAAGAAGTGGAATGTTATGCAACGGCCAAGTCAATCACCTGACCTGAATCCGATTGAGCATGCATTTCACTTGCTGAAGACAAAACTGAAGGGAAAATGCCCCAAGAACAAGCAGGAACTGAAGACAGTTGCAGTAGAGGCCTGGCAGAGCATCACCAGGCATGAAAGCCAGCATCTGGTGATATCTATGCATTCCAGACTTCAGGCTGTAATTGACTGCAAATGATTTGCAACCAAGTATTAAAAAGTGAAAGTTTGATTTATGATTATTATTCTGTCCCATTACTTTTGGTTCCTTAACAAGTGGGAGACACATATGCAAACTGTTGTAATTCCTACACCGTTCACCTGATTTGGATGTAAATACCCTCAAATTAAGCTGACAGTCTGCAGTTAAAGCACATCTTGTTCGTTTCATTTCAAATCCATTTTGGTGGTGTATAGAGTAGAGTTGAGCGAACACCTGGATGTTCGGGTTCGAGAAGTTCGGCCGAACTTCCCGGAAATGTTCGGGTTCGGGATCCGAACCCGACCCGAACTTCGTCCCGAACCCCATTGAAGTCAATGGGGACCCGAACTTTTGGGCACTAAAAAGGCTGTAAAACAGCCCAGGAAAGAGCTAGAGGGCTGCAAAAGGCAGCAACATGTAGGTAAATCCCCTGCAAACAAATGTGGATAAGGAAATGAATTAAAATAAAAATTAAAAAAATAAAAATGAACCAATATCAATTGGACAGAGGTCCCATAGCAGAGAATCTGGCTTCACGTCAGCAGAGAATCAGTCTCTTCATGCCATAGCAAAGAATCTGGCTTCATGTCAGCAGAGAATCAGTCTCTTCATGCCATAGCAGAGAATCTGGCTTCATGTCAGCGCAGAATCAGTCTTCATGTCATAGCAGAGAATCAGGCTTCACGTCACCCACCACTGGAACAGGCCACTGTCACACATTTAGGCCCCGGCACCCAGACAGAGGAGAGAGGTCCTGTAACAGAGAATCTGGCCTTATGTCAGCACAGAATCTGTCTTCATGTCATAGCAGAGAATCAGGCATCACGTCACCCACCACTGGAACAGGCCACTGTCACACATTTAGGCCCAGGCACCCAGGCAGAGGAGAGAGGTCCCGTAACAGAGAATCTGGCCTTATGTCAGCACAGAATCTGTCTTAATGTCATAGCAGAGAATCAGGCTTCACGTCACCCACCACTGGAACAGGCCACTGTCACACATTTAGGCCCTGGCACCCAGGCAGAGGAGAGAGGTCCCGTAACAGAGAATCTGGCCTTATGTCAGCGCAGAATCTGTATTCATGTCATAGCAGAGAATCAGGCTTCACGTCACCCACCACTGGAACAGGCCACTGTCACACATTTAGGCCCAGGCACCCAGGCAGAGGAGAGAGGTCCCGTAACAGAGAATCTGGCCTTATGTCAGCGCAGAATCTGTATTCATGTCATAGCAGAGAATCAGGCTTCACGTCACCCACCACTGGAACAGGCCACTGTCACACATTTAGGCCCCGGCACCCAGACAGAGGAGAGCGGTCCCGTAACAGAGACTCTGGCCTTATGTCAGCGCAGAATCTGTCTTCATGTCATAGCAGAGAATCAGGCTTCACGTCAGCCACCACTGGAACAGGCCACTGTCACACATTTAGGCCCAGGCACCCAGGCAGAGGAGAGAGGTCCCGTAACAGAGAATCTGGCCTTATGTCAGCGCAGAATCTGTATTCATGTCATAGCAGAGAATCAGGCTTCACGTCACCCACCACTAGAACAGGCCACTGTCACACATTTAGGCCCCGTCACCCAGACAGAGGAGAGCGGTCCCGTAACAGAGAATCTGGCCTTATGTCAGCGCAGAATCTGTCTTCATGTCATAGCATAGAATCAGGCTTCACGTCAGCCACCACTGGAACAGGCCACTGTCACACATTTAGGCCCAGGCACCCAGGCAGAGGAGAGAGGTCCCGTAACAGAGAATCTGGCCTTATGTCAGCGCAGAATCTGTATTCATGTCATAGCAGAGAATCAGGCTTCACGTCACCCACCACTGGAACAGGCCACTGTCACACATTTAGGCCCCGGCACCCAGACAGAGGAGAGCGGTCCCGTAACAGAGACTCTGGCCTTATGTCAGCGCAGAATCTGTCTTCATGTCATAGCAGAGAATCAGGCTTCACGTCAGCCACCACTGGAACAGGCCACTGTCACACATTTAGGCCCAGGTACCCAGGCAGAGGAGAGAGGTCCCGTAACAGAGAATCTGGCCTTATGTCAGCGCAGAATCTGTATTCATGTCATAGCAGAGAATCAGGCTTCACGTCACCCACCACTAGAACAGGCCACTGTCACACATTTAGGCCCCGTCACCCAGACAGAGGAGAGCGGTCCCGTAACAGAGAATCTGGCCTTATGTCAGAGCAGAATCTGTCTTCATGTCATAGCATAGAATCAGGCTTCACGTCAGCCACCACTGGAACAGGCCACTGTCACACATTTAGGCCCAGGCACCCAGGCAGAGGAGAGAGGTCCCGTAACAGAGAATCTGGCCTTATGTCAGCGCAGAATCTGTATTCATGTCATAGCAGAGAATCAGGCTTCACGTCACCCACCACTGGAACAGGCCACTGTCACACATTTAGGCCCCGGCACCCAGACAGAGGAGAGGTTCATTCAACTTTGGGTTGCCCCACAATATAATGGTAAAATGAAATTAAAAATAGTATTGAATGAGGAAGTGCCCTGGAGTAGAATAATATATTGTTAAGGGGAGGTAGTTGATATCTAATCTGCACAAGGGATGGACAGGTCCTGTGGGATCCATGCCTGGTTCATTTTTATGAACGTCAGCTTGTCCACATTGGCTGTAGACAGGCGGCTGCGTTTGTCTGTAATGACGCCCCCTGCCGTGCTGAATACACGTTCAGACAAAACGCTGGCCGCCGGGCAGGTCAGCACCTCCAAGGCATAAAAGGCTAGCTCTGGCCACGTGGACAATTTGGAGACCCAGAAGTTGAATGGGGCCGAACCATCAGTCAGTACGTGGAGGGGTGTGCACAGGTACTGTTCCACCATGTTAGTGAAATGTTGCCTCCTGCTAACACGTTCCGTATCAGGAGGTGGTGCAGTTAGCTGTGGCGTGGTGACAAAACTTTTCCACATCTCTGTCATGCTAACCCTGCCCTCAGAGGAGCTGGCCGTGACACAGCTGCGTTGGCGACCTCTTGCTCCTCCTCTGCCTTCGCCTTGGGCTTCCACTGGTTCCCCTGTGACATTTGGGAATGCTCTCAGTAGCGCGTCTACCAACGTGCGTTTGTACTCGCGCATCTTCCTATCACGCTCCAGTGTAGGAAGTAAGGTGGGCACATTGTCTTTGTACCGGGGATCCAGCAGGGTGGCAACCCAGTAGTCTGCACACGTTAAAATGTGGGCAACTCTGCTGTCGTTGCACAGGCACTGCAGCATGTAGTCGCTCATGTGTGCCAGGCTGCCCAGAGGTAAGGACAAGCTGTCCTCTGTGGGAGGCGTATCGTCATCGTCCTGTGTTTCCCCCCTGCCACGCACCAGTGATGGGCCCGAGCTGCTTTGGGTGCCACCCCGCTGTGAACATGCTTCATCCTCATCCTCCTCCACCTCCTCCTCATCCTCGTCCTCCTCGTCCTCCAGTAGTGGGCCCTGTCTGGCCACATTTGTACCTGGCCTCTGGTGTTGCAAAAAACCTCCCTCTGAGTCACTTTGAAGAGACTGGCCTGAAAGTGCTAAAAATGACCCCTCTTCCTCCTCTTCCTCCTGGGCCACCTCCTCTTCCATCATCGCCCTAAGTGTTTTCTCAAGGAGACATAGAAGTGGTATTGTAACGCTGATAACGGCGTCATCGCCACTGGCCATGTTGGTGGAGTACTCGAAACAGCGCAACAGGGCACACAGGTCTCGCATGGAGGCCCAGTCATTGGTGGTGATGTGGGTCTGATCCGCAGTGCGACTGACCTGTGCGTGCTGCAGCTTAAACTCCACTATGGCCTGCTGCTGCTCGCACAGTCTGTCCAGCATATGCAAGGTGGAGTTCCACCTGGTGGGCACGTCGCATATGAGGCGGTGAGCGGGAAGGCCGAAGTTACGCTGTAGCGCAGACAGGCGAGCAGCGGCAGGGTGTGAACGCCGGAAGCGCGAACAGACGGCCCGCACTTTATGCAGCAGCTCTGACATGTCGGGGTAGTTGCGAATGAACTTCTGCACCACCAAATTCAGCACATGCGCCAGGCAAGGGATGTGCGTCAAACCGGCTAGTCCCAGAGCTGCAACGAGATTTCGCCCATTATCGCACACCACCAGGCCGGGCTTGAGGCTCACCGGCAGCAACCACTCGTCGGTCTGTTGTTCTATACCCCGCCACAACTCCTGTGCGGTGTGGGGCCTGTCCCCCAAACATATGAGTTTCAGAATGGCCTGCTGACGTTTACCCCGTGCTGTGCTGAAGTTGGTGGTGAAGGTGTGTGGCTGACTGGATGAGCAGGTGGAAGAAGAGGAGGAGGAAGCTGAGTAGGAGGAGGAGGAGACAGGAGGCAAAGAATGTTGCCCTGCGATCCTTGGCGGCGGAAGGACGTGCGCCAAATAGCTCTCCGCCTGGGGCCCAGCCGCCATTACATTTACCCAGTGTGCAGTTAGGTTGATATAGCGTCCCTGGCCGTGCTTACTGGTCCACGTATCTGTGGTTAGGTGGACCTTGCCACAGATGGCGTTGCGCAGTGCACACTTGATTTTATCGGACACTTGTTTGTGCAGGGAAGGCACGGCTCTCTTAGAGAAGTAGTGGCGGCTGGGAACAACATACTGTGGGACAGCAAGTGACATGAGCTGTTTGAAGCTGTGTGTGTCCACCAGCCTAAATGACAGCATTTCATAGGCCAGTAGTTTAGAAATGCTGGCATTCAGGGCCAGGGATCGAGGGTGGCTAGGTGAGAATTTACGCTTTCTCTCAAATGTTTGTGAGATGGAGAGCTGAACGCTGCCGTGTGACATGGTTGAGATGCTTGGTGACGCAGGTGGTGGTGTTGGTGGTACATCCCATGTTTGCTGGGGGGCAGGTGCCAACTTTCCTCCAGTGGTGGAGGAAGAGGCCGAGGCGGCGGCAGCAGCAGCAGAAGAGGCCGAGGCGGCAGCAGCAGAAGATGTAGCAGGGGGAGCCTGAGTGACTTCCTTGTTTTTAAGGTGTTTACTCCACTGCAGTTCATGCTTTGCATGCAGGTGCCTGGTCATGCAGGTTGTGCTAAGGTTCAGAACGTTAATGCCTCGCTTCAGGCTCTGATGGCACAGCGTGCAAACCACTCGGGTCTTGTCGTCAGCACATTGTTTGAAGAAGTGCCATGCCAGGGAACTCCTTGAAGCTGCCTTTGGGGTGCTCGGTCCCAGATGGCGGCGGTCAGTAGCAGGCGGAGTCTCTTGGCGGCGGGTGTTCTGATTTTGCCCACTGCTCCCTCTTTTGCTACGCTGTTGGCTCGGTCTCACCACTGCCTCTTCCTCCGAACTGTGAAAGTCAGTGGCACGACCTTCATTCCATGTGGGGTCTAGGACCTCATCGTCCCCTGCATCGTCTTCCACCCAGTCTTGATCCCTGACCTCCTGTTCAGTCTGCACACTGCAGAAAGACGCAGCAGTTGGCACCTGTGTTTCGTCATCATCAGAGACGTGCTGAGGTGGTATTCCCATGTCCTCATCATCAGGAAAAATAAGTGGTTGTGCAATAGTGCATTCTATCTCTTCCACCCCTGGTGAAGGGCTAGGTGGATGCCCTTGGGAAACCCTGGCAGCAGAGTCTTCAAACAGCATAAGAGACAGCTGCATAACTTGAGGCTCAGACAGTTTCCATGATATGCATGGGGGTGATGTGACAGACCGATGGGCTTGGTTTTCATGCGCCATCTGTGCGCTTTCTGCAGAAGACTGGGTAGGAGATAATGTGAACGTGCTGGATCCACTGTCG